>NC_142349.1:4726250-5340000 GCF_059441175.1 Urocampus carinirostris | reverse complement strand
ACATACAATTTAACAACCTCAGCCAATTGTTCCTCTTATTAAGCGATTATAAAACTTATAAACACAACGCAGCACCTATTTATTTAATGAAAATAACAGACAGTTTAATTTACACAATAAAACTAATTTGTGTAAAGCAAGTTTATTTATAGTTACCAAATTAAAAAAAACAATTATTTCATGATCGTAAATTCGTGCAGTAAGTTTAATGGTGCTTTTTATATAGCAGTACATATTGTTTTGTTCGGTACAACCATTGTTATAAGGCGTACATAATTTTAAATGAACTAAAAGACTAGAAAATACGAAGGAAATGTATAAGACGTCATGAAAGTAGAAGGGAGCAGATGGGCGAAATAAAATACATTATGTCTCCTCATAAAAGAAGGGAAATATCTCCAAAATTATTTCCTGGAATCCAAAAACACATTGTAAATGAGTTAGTGGTTAAATCCATTCATCGAATTTTATTTTGTACTCATATTTAGCCGACGTGAAACTCCTATACGCACGCATGCGCGCACGCACACGCGCAGACCATAATCTTCATGAAGTGTTCCTGTTCGTAAATCTGACAACTACGTGCACGCGCGCGCAAGCAAGTGAAACAACCGAACTTGCACGCACGACCTAAACCGACACGAAAAAAATCCGACTCACTCGGCGTAACTTTCACCCCCTTCTGCAGTCCAGAAACGCAAAAAAAAAAAACAAGCAACAATTCCCCCCAAAGGAAGAAAAAGCCCACAAGAAGCGCAACGCCGCAAACTATATACGCTTGAAGCTCGAAAAAGTAACTGAAAGAAAGTGTTACTCACCCCTTCTATGGAACGCTCCGTCTTTCTATTATCCGCAAAACAAACAAAAAACTTTTTCAGCAGAAAAGCGCAACGTTGGCTGGTGCGCTTTAAGCGCCGGAGATAGAGACAAGTCAAAGTAGTTAACACCTCCCTGTTAGCTTGACCAAGGAGGACAATGCGTGCGTGCAATAGAGAGAGAGTGAGAAAGAGAGAGAGAGAGAGAAAGAGAGATAGAGAGCGAGAGAGAGAGAGGCTGAGTTTCCAAGCAGAGGGTAAAGTGGCAATCAGTAGCGCGACGTGCGCGGAGCAGAAAAGGCGAGTGGGAGCCGCTAAGGGGAAAGCGCGGCACGGTGGCAGGAGGTGGTGGTTGGGGGTTCTGGTGGGAGCGTGTGAGTTGGGGGTTTACTGGAGGAGGGTACTTGGCGGTGGGGGGAGACCGGTGTGCAAAAGGCGCTGCACACAAGCGCAGTGCTGCCGCGCAGTGCTCGAGTCGCTCTACGACGCAAGGACATGATTTGAAACCCACTCCATCCCCTCTCCCTCTTGGCCCTTTCCCCTTTTGTTGGTCATCTGAGGGCAAGTGGTCTGCTCTCTTTTTGCAGGTGGTGCAAAAGAACCTGTCACCAAAATAACTCAAATTATTGCTTCTGAATGGAAAGCTGCAACTTTACCTTTCTCGTTGGCCATTTGACCTGGAAAATGATAACGTTGTTGTTAAAGACCAGTGTGTAGTACTATTTGACCACTAAATTTCGCTTGATTGTGTAGTGCTGGGTTCTCCAACATGGTGCCCCCTAAAACCACTTTTGTAGCCCGTAGATTGATTCTTGAAACAGATCTCGAATCGTTATAAATTTCTAGGAAATTTGTTTTCCAACTGGCATGATGTTTAGTGGTTGATGCGCCTATTTCAACCTGTAGAATTACAACCTGGTAATAGCATAATAAAATCATATTAACAACACAGTAATAACATGCTATTTCAGAATTCCATAACAAACAGATATCCCTTCGCGCTAATTAGAATATGGGATCAAGAGGTCGCAGGTTCGATTCCCGGCTCCTCCGTGTTATATGTCGAAGTGTCCTTGGGCAAGACACTGAATCTCTAATACCCCCAATAAACAGGTAGGCTCCTTGCATGGTTGACTCCCTATTGGTGTGTGAGTGTGTGTGTGTGTGTGTGAATGGGTACGTGTGAAGCACATTGTAAAGCGCTTTGGGAGGTCTTCATTGGCTTGAAAAGCGCTATATAAAGGCAGACCATTTACCATATATATATATATATATATATATATGTATATATATATATATATATATATATATATATATATATATATATATATATATATATATATATATAGAGAGAGAGAGAGAGAGAGAGAGAGAGAGAGAGAGAGAGAGAGAGAGAGAGAGAGAGAGAGAGAGAAGAGAGAGAGAGAGAGAGAGAGAGAGAGAGAGAGAATGAGAGGGAGAGAGACAGATAGGTAGATAGGTAGATCGATACATAGATGGATAGATAGATAGATAGATAGATAGATAGATAGATAGATAGATAGATAGATAGATAGATAGATAGATAGATAGATAGATAGATAGATAGATAGATAGATAGATAGATAGATAGATAGATAGATAGATAGATAGATAGATAGATAGATAGATAGATAGATGGATAGATATTATACATTCTAATTGTTTAAGGCCTATTGATAATTTCATTTTGGGCAAAGTTGTATTATCGATACAAAGGCATCCCACTTCTTACCATCTCTTTTTCCTTCCGTCTGCTTTTTCGGTCCCCTGGGCGATTTCAACAGCTATGTGCGCAAAGTGAATGAATTGTCCCCCTCCCCGTTCTCTCTCTCACTCTGCTGTCTTTTTCTCCTGCTAGCCATAAAGCCGATGAAGTCCAGCCTCCTAAAGAGATGGGCTAGCACCTATTCAAAAAGTCATGGTTTGAAGAAGTCCAATGGAGTTTGCCCTCATTATCGGGAACCTTTCAGTCTAGACATTTGTTGCAATTCGTACCTTTCGAAAATGATTTATTTGTGGAAAACGAATGCCAAAGGCAAGGTAACGACAAAAATAACAATATTAATTTTGGCGCAGATATTGTTACTCCTGTGTTTCCTATACTCTTGTATACTTTTATACTTTTAAGCAACTTTGCATGACACTCCCTGCTGGTCAGAAATGGAAGTGAAAGCATGTGAATAAGATACTTGTTACTGATTGATTTATAAAGAATTGTGCAAAAAAAGAGGCTAAAAATCCATACTCTAAAAGAAGTATCAGTAGTGGTTGATCGCTTCCTTGGTTTATTCGACCCAGAATTTTTAGTTATTGTTAAAAAAAAAAAAAAATAATTAAAAAACACCCCAAGTCGGTTTATTTCTTTGGTACATTATAAAAATCGATGTGTTGAAATAAACGCACCCCACGTTGGTTTCTGTTGTTAAAAAAGGTTGCTAAAAAGAACTATCTCATATCTTGTTATACTTCTGTACAATAACAAAAAAGTAAAAAAAGGACATTTAAAAAAATAAAAAATCTTGGTAATAGAGCAAATTACATTGTCAAGAAACAAGTTAGTCCATATAAAAAAAAACAACAGAAAGGGTCATTTTTATCCATCCGCCCAGTATCCGCACTGCTTATCCTCAGTAGGGTTGCGGGGGTGCTGGAACCCACCCGAGCCATCTCTGGGTAGTGGGCTGGGACACCCTGATCCGGTTGCCAGTCAGTCGCAGGGCACACAGGGACAGACAATTCGCCCGCTCATTCACACGGAAGGACAATTTGGACCGGCCAATTCACCTGACATGCATGTTTTTGGAATATGGGAGGAAACCGGAGTGCCGCACACGCACTTACCACTGCGCTGCCGTGCTGCCCCCATTTTCAAACATTTAGTTACAAATTTGGTAAATTTGTTTAAAACAACCAAAAAAATGTATTCCAACTATTATTAATTCCAACAAAAGATGGCCTTGGGAATTTTATTTGGAACAACTCTGACATTGTTGGCTTGTTTTATGCAAACCATGCCAGAATGTCAGATTAAGTTGTTACAAGAAATGGCTCGGTCCATATTTTTTCCAGTTTTGTAAATTATGACAAAATCTAGCAAAATGTATCTTAAAATCACCCCAGAGCCTATACCTAAATGATTCTGTTATTTTCATGTGTCCATTCACAAGGATTCTGATGTAAAATTAACAAAAAAATTGAGTTAAACTACCCTTTTTTTGCACTATATCACCAAAAATAGTTTTTTGTAATAGATTGCTTCACATACAAGACACACTTGACTATAAGACGCATAGAATTAAAACTAGAGTAAGCGCTGCCGTGTATATTTGTGTGTAATTGTTGCTTCTAAACTTACAGTACTCATTTGTGCAATTATTCAGTCTAAAAATGACCAAACTCACTTAACATTGTGTGCAGTGGGAATCAAACTCAGGTTACAGCTGTGAGAGCGCTGAAAAGTAACCACTACCTCATGAGTGATACGGAAGTCTAAAAAGACATTAGAATTTTGTGTCGTTATCACACTATTTTTACTCACAGTGCTAAAGACGAATGTTAGAGAATGGAAGAAACAAAAAGTCAAAAGCATGATGAGAGAAAGAATTTGGTTTATCTGATGATGTTATTTACATCATTTGGGACAACTTTCTGTTTCACCATTCTCAAAAACGTATCTCTGGTACCATGAGTAAAAACAGTTTGGCAAGGATGTATCATCTAAAACCCTTTGATCTGTCATGTGTTCCACTGTTGCTCTAGTGGATAGGTTATGGCTTGTCTACTGCTGAGACCCAGGTTCAATTTCCATACAATGGCGGCCTTGGTCAGCAATGTTTTGGATACAAGGTAAGTAGTACATTGTAAAACCTAATTTGGGAACGCAAATGAAGCCTGTATGCATTTCTAATTTTATATAACATCATGCTTTGGCATACAAGGTCCAATGGGTCATTAATAAGCACTTTTACATATTTGGCCAATTTGGGATTTTTAGGTGCTCCTTTTTTTGTATTATTCATAATCACATTCCGTTATTGTAAAAGTTAGTTGATTTTTTTAAAGTTCAAATGAGATAATGACACATTAGTCACAGTAACGGCCGTTTTACTATAACGCATTTAGAATCGTGTTTAAATCCCCCATTGCACTTTGATCAAGTTTCACGCCTTAATAAACTGATGTTTAGTTAACAATGGCGTGGGAAAAGTGAAGAGGCCCGCGTGTTTGCTGGGTGGTCTCCACGCACATAAGGGGCAGCAGAGCTGCTATTAGTGCTGTGTTGTCTTGCTAATAGGCTCGGTTTGGAGTCAATGGGCTGAGTGAGGAAGAGGACCATCCATGTATTAGATCCCTCACCATTCAAAGTCTAATGCCAGCACCCCCAATGTTTTCAAATGCCTGCGCCTGCGTGTGTATTGACAAGGAAGCACTTTGATAGCACCTGTTTCGCTGCCGAAGCATCGGCAATGCTGCTGTCTAGTGCTCGACAGCCAAAGCCAATTCAAATGCACATACTCCCGCTGAAAAAGGACAACGGCAGACAAACATCTCCTGATTTTTGGGGGCTTGTGGCTTTGATCAAAGCAACCACTCTGACCAGGATATCTAGTGTCACAGAATGCAGAGAATATCAAGTCGTGTAAATAGACATTTGAGGAGTCCAGAGTAACTATATAAAAGTACACGAATTTTCCAGAATCCAAGGTGCACCTAAAAAACACAAATTGGCCAGAAATGTGGGGGTACAACTTAGTGCACTGTGTATACCGCAGAATACGTTGGATACAATTGGAAATGCATGCATAATTGTATACGTGTGCATTGTGGCGTAATATGGAAACAAGTCACCGCCCAGATTATGTACCTTCTTCGTTTACATCTTCATTTAGTCGTACTTATGTAACTTCAGTTGTGTTTTATCTTATAATACCATCTTTGAATGGATTCTAAAAAAACAGACTGGAAGCATTCTTAAGATCACGCTAAATAAAACAAAATTCAATTGATTTTCTCATTAAAGGTTAAGTGTCTTGAGTGAAACTTCTCCAAAAATGACGTACCGATCATTAGTACAACAATGCTCCATTCGACTCTATATTTGACATGTAATAGATTTTCAATCAGCTTATGGACTGCCATTTTTGTATAAGAATCCTCGTAAAACAAGTCAGCCTGGGCACAAGTGAATTGCTACGGACATTAATGAGTTCGTTGATCTATTCTAAGATTATTTTGAGTAAATAAAACCTTCCAAGGAACTGACCATCTGCTTTCAGCCTTTACTTTGAAAACCTGCCTTCTTGGTAACCAGAAACAACAAACACGCTGAGGAACAAATTTTTCCTCAACAGTTAACTCGCACAATATTACGATATTCTCCCATATATGGGCAATGATTACCTAATCATGGCTGGCCTAAAATCACAAAACATTTTATGCAATGGGATTCTGCAGTGTGGCAGTGGGGGTTCTAACACTTTACCATAGACCACCAGTCATATTGATGACATATGCAAAGGTCTTAAAACTTAGCTCATTATCACACTATTTTTACTCACGTGCCAGAAACACTGATTTGCACAGTGCATTCTACTAATACGTTATCTACTTCTTCAACTGTGCATCAGTAATGTAAAAGACACAAACAAAAAGTCTTTCAACAAAATACTATTTGAGCTTTTGTATGTACGTATACACATTAACCTGAGAGATTATTACAATACAGGAGAACACGTGGAGTAAATGTTTCATCTATCAAAAAGTACAATGAAAATCATTTTTTCCGGCACTTTGGGGAAAATATTGTGATTATTTTATACATTCCAATATATTTTCATACACCATCTGCACTACTGTTGGTTTAGTGGTAAATAATTTGAGCCATCACCGCCACGATCACTGTTTGATTTTCATTGCAAACAACATTTTGCGATTTTATTTAATGATACATATCGACTGATAAATAACTGCAGTCTTATATGCCATAAGTGTATCAAGAGCCAAACTGTTATATGGAAAAAAAACAGTAGCTTTTACTGTAGTCTTAATTTCAAGCACCTTGTTGTCTGGTGTGCCTTGTGAATGAAAGATGTATGACACAAAATTATTTTTTGGGGGTGCGCCTTATGATCCAGTGCGCCTAATAGTGTGGAACATACAGTACTCAAAAGACACACAAAATTGGTCATAGGACATATTCCTGGTGTTTGGTCCAGGCTTTAATGCAGTGTTCGGGAGCAAGGTGTGACTCTTTTCATGAGTACATCTGACTCAGAGATAAAAAGGTTTGGGTTAACCCTAACCCTCACTGACAAAAAAAAAAATATATATATATATATCTGACATAGAAATCCCAGGTGAGATCTCATTGGTGAAACATGTGTTGCATCATGACTTGGTCCAGTAAACATTTTTTAGATTACTATCTGACCAAACACCTGACGGAAATCAGTCTCACCACGCGATAGGGGTAGGCAGATCCCTTCAAATATTGATATTATCGATATTAAGACAGTAATTGGATTGGATTGATCCTGGTCCCGAGGTTGAAACTTCACTCCTGCATCAATTTTTTCAAAGCGCCGATTATATACAGTGCATCCGGAAAGTATTCACAGCGCTTCACTTTTTCCACATTTTGTTATGTTACAGCCTCATTCCAAATTGTATTAATTTAATCTATTATCTCAAACTTCTACACAAAATACTCCATTATGACAATGTGAAAACGTTTTTTTTTTTACTTTTTTTGAATTTATTAAAAATTGAAAACTAAAAAATCACATTTACATAAGTATTCACAGCCTTTGCCATGAAGCTCAAAATTGAGCTCAGGTGCATCTTTTTTCCACTTATCATCCTTGAGATCTTTCTACAGCTTAATTTGAGTCCACCTGCAGAAAATTCAGTTGATTAGACATGATTTGGAAAGGCACACACCTGTCTATATAAGGTCCCGCAGTTGAGTGTACATGTCAGAGCACAAACACCAGGCATGAAGTCAAAAGAACTGTCTGTAGACCTGCGAGACAGGATTGTCTTGAGGCACAAATCTGGGGAAGGATACAGAAAAAGCTCTGCTGCTTTGAAGGTCCCAATGAGCACAGTGGCCTCCATTATTCGCAAATGGAAGACATTTGGAACCACCAGGACTCTTCTTAGAGCTGGCCGGCCTTCTAACCTGAGCGATCGGGGAAGAAGGGCCTTAGTCAGGGAGGTCACCAAGAACCCAATGGTCACTCTGTCAGAGCTCCAGCATTCCTCTGTGGAGAGAGGAGAGCCTCCCAGAAGGACAACCATCTCTGCAGCAATCCACCAATCAGGCCTGTATGGTAGAGTGGCCAGACAAAAGCCACTCCTTAGTAAAAGGAACATGGAAGCCCGTCTGGAATTTGCCAAAAAGCACCTGAATGACTCTCAGACCATGAGAAACAAAATTCTCTGGTCTGATGAGACAAAGATTGAACTCTTTGGTGTGAATGCCAGGCGCCATGTTTGGAGGAAACCAGGCACCGCTCATCACCAGGCCAATACCATCCCTTCAGTGAAGCATGGTGGTGGCAGCATCATGCTGTGGGGATGTTTTTCAGCAGCAGGAACTGGCAGACTAGTCAGGATAGAAGGAAAAATGAATGCAGCAATATATAGAGATATCCTGGATGAGAGAGCGCTCTTGACCTCAGGTGGGGCGAAGGTTAATGTTTCAGCAGGACAACGACCCAAAGCACACAGCCAAGATCTCAAAAGATTGGCTTCAGAACCACTCCGTGAATGTCCTGGAGTGGCCCAGCCAGAGTCCAGACTTGAATCCGATCGAACATCTCTGGAGAGATCTGAAAATGGCTGTGCACAAACGTCTCCCGTCCAACCTGATTGAGCTTGAGACTTATTGCAAAGAAGAATGGGCAAAACTGCTTAAAGATAGGTGTGCTAAACATGGGGGATCATATTCAAAAAGACTTGAGGCTGTATTTGCTGCCAAAGGTGGATCAACAAAGTATTAAGCAAAGGCTGTGAATACTTATGTAAATGTGATTTCTTAGTTTTCTATTTTTAATAAATTCAAAAAAAGTAAAAAAAAAACGTTTTCACATTTTCATAATGGAGTATTTTGTGTAGAATTTTGAGATAAGAGATTAAATTAATACAATTTGGAATGAGGCTGTAACATAACAAAATGTGGAAAAAGTGAAGCGCTGTGAATACTTTCCGGATGCACTGTATGCCTTCCTGTCCCTGACACAGTGCCATTGGCAGGTCTAAGTTTATGCCTGCGTGTGTGCCTGACAGTCACAGTCTTAGTAACTCTGCCTACCTGGCCTGCAGCCTCAGCCGGCCTGCCAGGCAGAAGAGAGGGCCAGATATATGTGCCCATCCCTTCCAGAAGTTAAAAATATCAGAGCCGAACACGAAGTGCAGCTCGGTGTGGACACTTTTTTACCTACAGAAAAAGACAATGCAAGGCGTAAGGTAAAGTGGTCTGCTATTGTGGTAACGTAAAAAAAAAAAACATAAACTCATGAAATGAACCCTGCATAGGGCAACTACCTGCATACAAATATTTCAAAATGTTGCTTTTTGTGAACATAAACCTATAAATCTGTTGTCACTATGGAAACAGAGCCTTTTAGAGACAAATGACATTTTCTTTGCTTTTGGTTTACAGTCCACAGTAGAGGTAGAATCTTGGGTCCGGACCCGAACCTGGCCCGAACCCGAACCCCTGCGCAGCATGCACTTACTTTCACTGAAATAGTTATTTGGATGGCTACTTTTTACATTTACTTGAGTGATATTATCCTGAAGTAACTGGACTTTTACCTGAGTAATCACCTAGGTGCTGCACCTCGGTGTTGCAACTGGGCACCACGCGCACTACGGTGTGGAGGTGTGTGGTACTGGGCCAAAGTGTGTGCTTCGGCCCTGCACTTCGAGGAGGCGCATATTTCAGCACCTACGTTCACACTTGAGTTGAAGTACTGAACCATCTTTGGGCTGTGCATACTTCAGCCGACGAACGCACTTTGGTGCTGAAGCCCACACTCTCAGCTTCGGGTGTACTCTGGGCCCGGTCCTTTAAATCGAGTTAATTAGTCGGGTTCGGGCTAGTGCGGGCTTTTATGCGTGCTGGCCAGGACAGGTTGAGCTAGATTCTCCAGGCCCAAGCTTACTTCAAGTTCATAGATACCTTAACTACATGGGTTGTCAAGGCACCCAATAATGACGCAACCCTGGACAACTTACTCCACAGTCCACAGTTCCAGGGCCTGTTTTTGGGACGTGGCAAAATTGGCACCTGTCCACTCCTTAATGTGATCGGCCCCGTTCTTTATCAGTTTTAACTCGGCCAGCCCTGATGATGTATTGACCTGATTATGCCACTGAAGTTTTTGTCTGTGAACGGTTGACAACACTTCATTGTAGGGTCCAGTGTGCCCCTAAATATGTTGTGCACTGTTTTGTTTGTCACGTGGGCTATGTAGCTGATGCCTAGAGGTAACCAGCGCTTGCATGAGTCTGATCTTTGATTTCACTGCTATGTTCTTTAAATCTGGCCTAATTGGTTTAAGACAGGTAAGTGTGGCTGTGGTTTGAGATATCCTGTCTATGATTTTTGGTTTTGACCCCTCTTTGGATATGATAGCTTTAAGGTATTTACATTTTGTAGCAGCTCTTGGTGGTTGATGGTGATATTTTTGGTGATACATTGGCGGTTGGTGGGCATTACTTTTGTTTTACTGCTTTTATTTTCAACATATTGTGCAATGGAAGCCAATTTAATATTCTAGTTGACATTGTTATTCAGTATTTGTTGCTCTTTTGGTTTGACTCTTTTGGCTCTTGTTCTGAAGCAATGTTTTTATACTGTTAAAGTTTGCAATGTAGTTATTTAAAAATATCAAACCTTTTTTTTGTGCCGGTTTTATCGTAATCATAAACTAAGTCAAACGGAGAGGGTTTAATTACTCAATAATCATTATATTTCTAAGAAAAAAAACATCAGTATCGGATCGCGATGTTTTTACTTGGATTCGATCAACACCAAAATTCCCGGTACTACCCATCCCTAACACAGAGGCCTTAATTTGTTAAACAAACCATGTTTGAGTTGTGAATTACAGCTAATCCGGACAGGCTAGGGTCATGTCTTTCTTTCTTTTAATAATTTACGACAGGTTGAATTTATAGTTCCTGCTTCTGAGACGTGAGCCCCGCCATATCCATATGTCGGTGTTATAATGAGATTTTAGCACAGCGAGATTGTAAATTATGGTGTGATTTGCTCTCTTGCTGTTTTGTCGGGCACATCCTTTGAAGGTGTGTGTGTGAGCAGGGGTTGGGGGTGGGGGTTAGCTCGGGGATACGGCTGGCATTTGGCTGCCACGGCGCTCTAATTGCTGACGTACACACAGATAGATGGGACCTGATGGTTGGTGTCGCCACCGGAGGGAGAGAGGAGGAGGCGACGGGAGAGGGTGGCCCAGGGAGACGGGAAAGAGGTGGACGGCCGGGATGTTGGGGCACGGATGGATTGGTAAATAGATGGAGAGACAAGTGAGAAGGAGAGATATTGTCTTGTGGCGGGAGACGCAGCTGCCGGCGGCTATATGGCCAAGCGGTTAACTGCACTGAAGGAGCCGCATTTAGTCAAAGTAAAAGTGGGGGAGACGAGGGGCGAAGACCAGTGATGGGAATTCTTTCTCTTGTTAGAGAATTGGCTCATTCGGCTAAACTCACAAAAAAGAGCCAGCTCCTTTGACTTCCGAATGTCTCTTCAGATTGTTTTTGTTGCTTTAATCAAGGCATGTTGTTGGCGTCGACAATCTGTGTCAACTTCCAGGATTGAGAATGAGTATTTGGATGAGGAGCCAAAATTTGAAGAGAGAAGTTCTTTTGAGGATTATTATCACAAAGTAACAAAATAAAAAACAAACGGAATATTCAGGGCCTGTGTTCAGGATAAAGTCATCCAAAAACAAGCAAGTCTCAAAAAATGGCTGACCACTGTCTTTATAGGAAAGTGGCGTGGATTGACAAAAATGAAACTTAACTGAAATATGAAACTTAATTTCCAGTTGAAGTAAGGGAGTACAAGAGACCTTTGTTAAGACTAATCCCAGCCTGATTTTGAATGTTGTATGATAAGGTAAGGGCAAACCCATCAGAATACCACTTAGAAACATTGCTAAGAAAGTTTAATATATGAACACAATGAAACATCAAATTATACATTAAGTAAGTACTTCATTAAAACATTAAGATAGACTTAAAAAAAATCATGAGATTACCAAAGTAATGATGTGATAATTAGATGATGAAACTATTATCGCTGGAAAACTACATAAACTCAGTTTGGCTCTGTGGATGGATCCAAGCTTTCTGCTCTCAGCACAAGAATTTCAACTCCAAGTTGTTATTTTTGTCTTTCAGTATTATTCTTTATCAATTATCTTACTTCAGTAGCCTACCCTACATGTTATAATCACAGATATAATACAGAGCACTTTATTCACAAACAATGGGTATGGGATGTATGAACTGGTTTATTTTAACAGTTGAGTGAATGCAGTTTTACACATGCACTAACGAACCACACTAAACAACCTAAACACTGCCCCATAGCGGCCAGGAAGAGCATTTAGTTTTCATTTATTTAAAAATCATAACTTTTGATAGACATTACCTAGAGACTCGCTTCTTTTTTTGACACACTCAGAAATTAATGGAGGGTCTCATTAAATCATCTAACAGGCTGGATCCAAGCGAAGGGCCGTGTGTTTGACACGCCTGCTTTAATCCATAAATGACCAATTATTATGTAACATTATGCGCAAAATGACTTAATAACAAGGAATACATAAAGAGGAATAGGAAAAAAAAAGATAAAAATGGAAAAAAAGTTCAAAACAAGATAACAAAGTGAAATGAAAAAAGGAAAAAAGCGAGCGGGCTGACAGAAAATAAAAGGAAGAAATAAGAAGTAAAGGCTAGGAAAAAGAAATATAAAAAAAAACACGCGGGCCTCTTCACTTTTCCCACGCCATTGTTAACTAAACGATATTATAAAAAAGGAAGAAAGACTGATCAAAGAAGAAAAAAAACGTGGAAAAAAAATCAAAAGCTAGGAAAAGGGCAGAAAAATTTTACTTGTTGTTCTAATAGTGCATGACGTATCATTTTACACATTGTTGAATTAATACCTTTAAAGAAATGTATTAAAATGTATTATTCTGCTAAATTATTATAGGATTTATTCCTCATTTAGTACAGTAGCTCAGGAGGTAGAGCGCTCGTCTTGGGATCAAGGGATCCCAGTTCAAATCCCGACTTGTCCGTGTTACATGTCGAAGTGTCCTTGGGTAAGACACTGAACCCCTAATACCCCAATAAGCAGGTTAGCGCCTTACATGGCTGCAAGGCCGGTATTGGGAAATGTGGAGCACATTGTAAAGCGCTTTGGGAAGTCATTGACTTGAACAGCGCTATATATATATGCAGATCATTTCATTTCATTACTCATTTGTACTAAGAAACTCGATAAAGTCAAGCAAGTCAGAATCTCTGAAAAACACACAATAAAATCATATTTTTTAATTGTTGATTTTCCGTGCAACAACAAAACGAGGAAATACCAAAATCAACTTTACATGTTTTTAGGTTATACACATTATCCTCGCAAAACACAAAAAAACATGAAATAAACTATTTGATGATTTTCCCCCAAAAAAGATAACATAAAAAATAATTTAAACCTTTGGTAATACCCAACAAATTTAAAGTCAATGCATATTGACTAATCGCAAGAAAGGGAACCAGCTTTTGATTTTCAGGGAGCCCACTCCCGTCGTTCACTTCCAAGGGCCAGCTCATTGAGCCATTTCATTCGGAAAAGACACATCACCATCCAAGACCGAACCCGCATTCATTTCGCTGTTGAATCCATTGCTCCGGGGAGCTGTTGGGAAAATGAAGAATTACATGGTCCTGATCCGATTACATTACACAACCAGTGATTACATGCGTTTGACTCTCGTACCAAAGAAAGGGGGAATAAAAATGAAAGGAAAGAAGCAGAGACATACATGATCTGATTAATTATGTAATTACGCAGTATTTGTTTCGGCTATGATAAACGAGCAACGTTTTGAGGGAAGGTAGATGGGTAATTTCATCAATGTTTCACTTCCTGCCATTGCATTTTGCTCAAATAATAATAATAGTACAAGCCACTCTCAGACCTGACAAGCTATTTCTTATTAACAACCGCTTTGCTCTGAAAAAATGGAAGGGACAATCGTATTGCAACAACTGTCATTTGTTAAAGAAAACATATTGTGATTATTATTCTGTATGGGCTATTTGATATTATGGGGAAAAGCGCCCTAGTTTCTCCAAGCCGAGCTCTAGAACAAAGAAAAACTACTGTGAGCATGGGTGTTTTCTTCCCTTTGGTATTTTTCAAAACTGGTAGAATTAAGCTTTCGCTATATTTCCAGTCGTCAAGGCATACCTCAACGTCATTAATCAAATGTTGTGTGCAATAAAATCGACTAAATTTAATGTCAAAGGGTTGGCATGTATGTGAATTAGCTTGAGTCAGACTCCATTTTGTTCATCTATCTGACTGACTGTTTTTTAAATGATATGCAAGGTCTTCTTTGCAAACTTTGCAAGTAGTCTTTTGTGAGAACCATGAAATTGAGTGCATGAAGTGAATGAATGACTGTTGAATGGATGCCTGGAATAGGTAACACTCTCAGGGATGTTTTGGTATTATTCATTTATTTTCATGTTATTTCATCCATCCATCCATTATCTGCACCGCTTATTCCCTGTAGGGTCGCGGGGGTGCTGGAGCCCATCCCAGCCATCCGGTCAGTGGGCAGGGGACACCCTGAACTGGTTGCCAGCCAGTCGCAAGGCACACAGAGACACAGGACTCACTCGCTCATTCACATCTAGTGACAATTTGGAGCGGCCAATTAACCTGACATGCATGTTTTTGGAATGTGGGAGGAAACCGGAGTGACTGGAGGGAACCCACCTCTGCACCGTGGAGCTGCGCGCTACCCACCCAGCCCCCATGCTACCACATGTTATGTCATTTAGCGGGTCAGGTGTATCGACATTTCGTTCTGTGTACATTGTTACAAAGAATGACAATACAAAGGAAATTATTATTATTATTATTATTTATGTGTTAATATCTGTTGTCTTGTTTTGTTGCACTTTAATTATATAGAACTCTTCTGATAGTTTTGTAAAACGTTTGCACATGCCTTTGTGATCAGGCACCTGGGGCAGCTAAGGGGTCCTGAAATAGAGAGGGGTTGGCTCATTGGAGGTAGACTGAAAAAGAAAATGAAGCAGAGACAAATGAGAGACGAGCGGAAGAGTGCAGACAAAACAAGACAAAATGACAAATGTTAAGAAAGTTGATGCAAACAAAAGGATTTAAACACTTTTAACCAACGCACACCGGTCTTATCATTGTCCTTCTTGAAGTGTGCAACATATGCTAAAATATCCCGTACTAAAAACATTTTTTATGCATATTCGATGTTGATTGTATCTTTGCGTGTGAGCGACTGTCAGCAGATCATTCTCAAGTAGAGATGCCTCACTCTGTCTGGTAACAATAGTCGATAATGAAATTCATTGTCGACTATTCCTTCAAGATATTTTTGTTGACAACTTTGTTTTAGCTCTAGTAAGTTTATGTCAGTGTTCTATCTTGTTTTGATACTTTGTTGGTTATCTTTGGGAACAATGCCTTTTTTCATACGTACCTGGGGTTTGTCAGTTAAACACCATCCTTTTTTGAGCCCTGCCTGCCTTGCTTCCTGCTTCCCCGCATACAGGGCCTACCCAGAAACGTGACAATTATGTAGTTCTTCTAACATATTTATTAACAGGAGTTACAAAACTGTTTTTTATCACCAGTGTTAGAAATTGGGCAGATTATGAAAGTGTGCACTGCAGTTAAACTCCCTTGTGTGCATCAGTAGGAATAATTTTAATTACTTATTTATCATACATTTGCTGTAATACATATATCCATTTGCCGTGATCACAATATATACTGTATTTGCTGTGTTATTAACTCTATATTTAGTGTGTTCAGTTAAGGTGTAACTTCCAAAACCAGCGCATGCCGATAAGCGTGCGCCCGCCTGATAAGGATGTTGACGAACCTTCTTCATCAGGCCACGACGTGGCAACCTTTAAGCCCTCTTCTAAGAATGTCGACGGGCCTCTCTGCGCAGAACCATGTTGCGACTTTTAATCCGACGTCTTGCACCTATAAAATGTCTGAACAAATACACCACTAGGAGAAATGCTGCATCGCCGCACAAAGAAAAAGGCTGACAGTATTTCCCCCACATGAAAACCTACATTAGTGTCTCTGTCTACTTCTTTGGTGATTTTTACAAAATGTCCTTTTGGATGAACCTGACAGCCTCGTATTATGTCTTGGTCCATATTTTGGCCATCACAGTCACCACAAACCCATGGCCAGTGTTTGATCTTTTCAACTTACAGTTTCACAATTAATGAGTGTACTCTCTTTAGATGCATGTTTTGCTTCCCCGAAATCCTGTAAAACTTCTTAATGAGGCGGTTTGAGAGTTTGGATGTAAAACGTGTGAGTTTTACATCAGAGGCAAATCGAGACCAGTGTAGTTATTTGGCCTCTGTTCTGGACAAAAAAAAGGATCGTAGTTGCTTATTCAAAGCTTGAATCCATTATTTGGAAGCCAGTCCTTGTCGCAATAGGATAATAATTTACAGTACTAATGGTCAAAACATCTCATTTGCAAATGCTGAGATTTGAGGCACAATTATGAATTCCTGACTTTGGCCCTTGTCTAAATAAATCGTTTAGAAACAAGACGATCTTCTTATAAATAATCAGTGTTGGGCACATAACTGAAAAAGTTACAGTAACTATATACTTCGTTTAAAAAATAATTCTGTCCCCCGCCCCAAACAAACAGATTACTGACACCCAAAAGGAGCGTGTTACTCCAAAAGTTGTTTGTCTATCTAGTTACGAGTTACCATATATACTCACATTGAAGCCGTCCCTGTAAAACTGCTTAAAAATAGCCACATAAGAGAAATGGAAAAGAAAATGTCTACACCAACCTGTAAAATTAAGCCTTGCATCTTTTAGACTTGTGCAATCCTGACAGCTTGCATAGGAACACATAGCTGAGGCACTTCATATCCATTTTGTCTTTTGTCTTCTAACCACTCAAAATGTGCTCCATTTTTGGGCAATGTCCGAGACGTTTTCTTTTTTTCTCCAAGCATGTTTTATTTCAAAAAGAATTTTACAAAAAAAAAAAAAAAAAAGCCCCAATACATTTTTACCATTAATTTTGTTAGTCCTATAAAAGCCACGCCCCCTGCTCACATGCTGCATACCATTCGCAACTGGTGACATAGAACCAAATATGCGCATATAAATGGAATCCCTGATTTCAGGGTTTTATCTTGTATATATATGGCATGGATGTGAGTATATACCTTAGAGGGATATCAAAATATCAGTAGGTCAAAATTACATGTCCTCAAACCACATAAGGGAGACGATGCTGCCGTAACTATATTCAGTTGTACTTTGTAGGTAGATATAAACATGCCCGCCCTTTACTGATATTAAGCATTGGGTTGCTGGTGGATTTCTGAAAAAAGGGAGAACCAAAAAGAGTAAGAAGACATCAGTAGTGGGCCGTGCACTTCACACTTAGGCCTTCAGTGGTTTCCTACTTAATCCGTCTTGAGCAAATAGCATACTACATTGATTTATGGCAGCACAGTTCAAGAAATCCTACACAAAAGCACACGTGCGCATGACTGTTGGTCACATCGCCTCAAGCGTGTATAACGCAAGTCATTTTCCAGAGCATTTAAACATCAATAGACCTGAGTCAGCAATCATTATATGTCACTATACATAATAATCCAAACATTTAAAAATAAGAGAATTCAAAATGTAATGTCTTCACGATATCCTTGTTTCCTTGTAATGTCCGTCTTTGAAAGTGTATATGCAACCACATTTTCTTGAACCATAGCGAGTTGCAATTTTCAACATGACACTTTTTTTAACATTTTTAACTTTAAAAAAACTATGATTTAGTGGGGTTAGCACAGTGCTGCCTTTGCTTAACTAAATCTCTCAGCTACATGTTTACTCACAGTGCTCAGACGCCAGCACTTTTGATTCTGAGGGCTTTTGGCAGATTTCATACAGGCTGATGACAAAGGCTAAGTGAATTATGATTGGATAAAAACTGACCAAAAACTACTGGAATGAGTGTAACCAAATAGATAAAATGTATCGTGAAAAATATATTGGATAAGGGCGGTGCGGTAGATGATGGTTAGCGAGCGACGGCGCAGTTCTGAGGTCATGAGTTCAACTCCAGCTAGCAGCCTTCCTGCGTGGAGTTTGCATGTTCTCCCCGTGCTTGCGTGGGTTTCCTCTGAGCTCTCCGAGTTCCTCCCACATTCCAAAGGCATGCATGTCAGGTTAATTGGTGAGTCCAAATCGTTCCGAAGTGTCAATGAGCGAGTGAATTTTATGTCTGTGTATGCAACCGCTTCAGGGTGTCACCTGCCCACTACCAGAAGATAGCCCGGATGGGCCCCAGCACCCCCGTGAAACGACTAAGGATAAGCGGTGCGGATAAATGATGGATGGATGGTTGGATAGATGTCTAGTTAATGTTAGGTCAGTAGAGAAGACCTTGCTGTCCCTGACTGCCCACCACTGGAAGATATTATAGTCCACATCTACTTTCAAAAAGCTGTTTGTAGATGATGTAATTTCACTTGAGTTATAAGTACTCGTTACCGAGAAAAGTAATTGCGTAGCAGGAACGTGTTCTTTTGTAACGTGTCACTCCGAATAGTATAAATAATACATGTGTCCCACAATCTAACACAGATGCCAGAAATTTGGAAGAAACAATATGAGTAAAACATTGTGTTGACTTCAAAGGAGGAAACAGTCAAAAAGCATTTCCTCCCTCGTCGCTCCGGTCCTTTCGTCATCTTCAAACATCCACAGGGAGTGACTTGTTATTTGCTCTGAGCTCCTCTGCCTGCCTTGGCTTTTTGATTAGAGGGAGACAGGAAGAAAGAGAGAGGCAGACGGGGAAAGAAGGGAGCGAGTAGAGATAGTGAAGACAGAAGCCGCCTTGAGGCACATGTCAAGCAATGTCACAGATAATCACACATTGTCTTAAAATAGCTTTGAAAAATCACAGGACTGGAGATGGATGAGGGCTGATGTTTAAAGGGGGACGAGGGACATCACAACACATGTTCTGCGATTTAAGACCAGGAGAAATTAATTTCCAACATGTCCTCGGGGAAAGTTTATCAAGGGCAACAGATACAAAAGGACATGTTTGAGGAAACAAAAAAGGATGACCAGAATCTGCCAAATATTTTGCAGTGCATCTAGCACGCCTAGATATAACCCGTCTGTCAAAAAAGCCAGATAATTTTTAAGCAGCCAATAGTTCTTCAACTTTAGACTATGAACAAAAAAAATCATCTGTTTCCCCGAGTGCTTTTTGTGCCCAGTGAATTTGTTAATCTGTGATCAAGCTAAAAATAATGTTTATTCCTGAAGCTGTTTAATGGTGTGTCAAATGGGATAACAAGAGCGGCTGCTGCCCCTCATTTGAATTAAACAAGCCATTGATTTTATGCTGCATATTATTGCACCACATTCTCCAACAGCTCGATAGAATAGAGAAATAGAATGATTAGATGGGCTACATATTTTATGTGCTTGCATCCTTTTTGATAGTATTTAAGGGACAAAAAGTTATCTTGGAAAACGTCTAAAATACAATAAAGTTAAAACCACCCCAAAAAAATCAAATATATATCAACTTAGCATTTATTGGAACGCTAAGAATGGATAAAAAGTATTAATCTGACAAAGCTGAGCTAACAGTTTCTTCCGTATGCTTAGTTGTTAAGCAGTATTGTAAAAAGCTACAAAATACTTTTTTGACCTTAAGTTATGTCTGCTTTTAAAATGCTGTTAACAAAAAGATAAAATGTATAAAGTAAAATCCCACTAGCTTCATAGGATTTGTTTTTCCATAGTTATTTGTCTAGCCTTTAATCACATAAAGTCTCAATCTGCTGCACAGACCACTATTAAAACATTGCTTGATCTGCAACAAACATGAGGGCAAGGGAAAAACTCCAAAAATTTCAGCTTAAGGAAAATGAAAAACCTTTGAGAAGGCATTGCATATGCCTTAACCCTTCCTGCATGATGACTAGGCTGCAATGGATTTTGCAAGTGCGTTAACAGACAATACACAGTCAACATCAACAATAAATATTTGTAATAACAGAATGTAACAAGTCCGGTTGACAGCTTCCCGTTTGAAAATCTTGACCGAAACAGCTAGATGATGTCGTGCAGGTGCAGGCACGAGGGCTGCAACTAACGACTATTTCAATAGTCTACCAGTCACCGACTATTAAAACTATTATTAAAATAATCTTCTATCCATCCTTTTTCTGCACCTCTTTTCCTCAGTAGAGTCGTGGGGGAGCTGGAGCCCATCTCAGCTGTCTTCAACAGTGGGCAGGGGACACCCTGAACTGGTTGCCAGCCAGTCGCAGGGAACACTCGCTCATTCACACTTGGACAGTTTGGATTCGGTCAATTACCATGACATGCATGTTTTTGGAATGTGGGAGGAAACCAGAGTGCCCGGAGGAAACCTACGCAAGCACGGGGAGAACATGCAAACTCCGCACAGGAAGGCTGGTAGCTGGATTTGAACCCATGACCTCAGAACTGTGCCGCAGACACGCTAACCTATCAGCCGCTGAGCCACCCTCAAATAATCAGATAATTATTATTTTTTCTTAAATCTATCAAATTGATTTAATTATGTGGACATTATCATAAGTAACAATCAAAATCACAAACCGCCGTCATATGCAAAGTCTACTTTACAAACTTTGCCTGTAGTCTTTATATTCCAGGCTAAAATGCTCCCCAAATTTAGAAGTTTTCGTACGTGTACTCATGTTAATGCCACTATGAGCGAATATCAGCAAATATGATATTTTTGTAAAGATGTCTCACACTGCACGGCAACTGAGTGCTTAGCGCGTCCGCGGCACAGTTCTGAGGTCATCTGGGATCGAATCCTTCTGTGAGGAATTTGAATGTTCTCCCTGTGATTGCATGGGTTTCCTCTGGGCATTCAGTTTTCCTCCCACATTCCAAAAACATGCATGTCAGGTTAATTGTGCTGTCCAAATTGTCCCCTAGTGTGAATGAGCGAGTGAGTTGTCCGTCTCTGTGTGCCCTGTGGCTGGCTGGCAACCAGTTCAGGGTGTCCCCTGCCCACTGCCCGAAGATAGCTAGGATGGGCTCAAGCACCCTCGCGATACTACTGAGGATGAGCGATGCAGGTGATGGATGGATGTATGTTTCACTCTGTTGAAAAAACGTTTCAGGCAACAATAGTCGACATTGTCGACTACTCCTATGATCGATTGCAGCACAAGCTGGTACAAGACATTAAGTCAAGTATGCATTTGTTAAGTATAATATACGCAGGATTGGGTAGGGTTACTTTAACTTGATTACTTTCAATCACTTTTGGATCACTCCAATACCAAATATGCTAATAAAAGACAAGATAAACTAAATATGAATAAAATTATGACTCACAACACGTGGTAAGCTTTCTCTCCTGGCTTTGATCTCTTTGATCTCCGGCAAAACCAACATAAAATGCGACAGAAACAAAATAATAATAAATCCAAACAGCTTGCCAACATTATTTTTGCCATTCCATGTGTTCCGTTACCCCCCAAGCATGCACAAAATTTAGTAATTTTATTCATATTTAGTTTATTTTGTCTTTTATTAGCATATTTGGTATTGGAGAAATCCAAAAGTAATTGAAAGTAATCAAGTTAAAGTAACCCTACCCAACCCTGCATATACGTGCATACATTTGGTATTTAGATTTGTAGTGAAGTATGTCCAGACAATCACTCGGTGAGTATGTCTTAATGTCACATTTATTTAAATATTCAAATATAAATATTTGTATTGAAATTAAATGAAATGATCTGCATTTATATAGCACTTTTCAAGTCAAGACTTCCCAAAGCGCTTTACAGTGTGCTTCACATTTCCCAATAGCGGCCGTGCAGCCATGTAAGGCACTAACCTATTGGGGGCATTAGGGGTTCAGTGTCCTGCCCAAGGACACTTCGACATGTAACTAGGAGGAGCCGGGATCCGAACTGCGATCTCTTGATCCCAAGACAAGCGCTCTACCTCCTGAGCCACATTTTGTTGAATAGTTTTTGTATATATGGAATGTATTTTATATTTCATGGGAATTATTTTCATTTTATCTTTTTGTTTATCCAGATATATTTTTTAAAATTATTTCATGGTAATATGTATTGTACAATATGATACTCAAAAGTTTTTCCTCAGTGATTTAGGATCGAGTATTAGCATGTCACATGTTGCAGAGGTCTAGCTCATCTCTGAAAAGTAGGATGACACATTGCAATTAATAACAACGGCGACCAGATGATGAAGGTGCTGTATCTGAGTCAGATCAGGAGGCTTCTTCTGCTACTGGTAAACACGGAAACCAGTACTATCTGTTTCATGTAGGAGAGCAAACCCCTACCCTAACAATTGCCTGGAGAGGGATGGGCACCGCCAGGCTGTACTTGCCAAAGACACACGACAGGCAGTGTTGCCCCTACGACCCAAGTGGTTAAGGGATCTGCGGAGTGTGAATTGTTATGCTATTAAAACGGCCATAGGTTCTTGTATGACCATTGTGGTTTTCCATGGACTGTTGTTGGATCTTGTATACTGCCAACTTTTGTTTTCCTCCACTGCGTTAGTCATGATTCGGTAGGCCTTTATATGGTGGTGGGAGAGAAAAATGTCATCATGTTTGACAGGTTCATCATAAGGGCTATCTGGAGGCCTTTTGCCTGACTTGGCAGCCTGACAGTGGGTGACACTATTAACCATGTGTTTTCATCCAAGCTGCAAGTCTTTGATGCAGGTTTGCAAGCACATTGCACACGCACACGCCCCAGTCTTTACAAAGTGAGCATTGCATAGAGAAGTCAGGTGACAAATTCAAGTGGCCAGAAGAAATATGAATTCATTTAGGACCAGTGAGCACCAAGCCGACTGTCAGAGACAATTGGGTGGGAGGGGATTACCAGGTCTTACGTTTGATTGGACACTTTGTTATGTGTCTGTCTGTCTCGTTACTGTTCACAGTTTATTTCAAAGTTTTGTAGATTTTCAATAAATATCTTTAAATTTAATCATCTATATTTTCTGCACTATAAGGTGCACCTCCCAAAGGGCCCGGTCACACAGCTGTTTGCGTCTGAATCACGGCCAGAAATTTCTGCCCGTGAAGCAGACGCTGTTGGACGCTTTGAGATCGCCATATAGATGAGATACAGCAGTGCTTTACTCGCGGTCGGAAATTCACACGCGGTTGGCCGCACGAAAAAGTTTTGCGCTGCTCAAAACTTTAGAGCACGTGTTAACGGCGGGCGGCACACGAGGTAATGACGTGGAAATGACGCGGAACGACGTGCTCTAGGGCGTGGTTACACATGGGTAGGACGCGAAATTTCAGCGGGTAATCGTGGGTGGAGCACGGTCATAGCATGTTCTGCGCCTGTATCGCGGTGTTATTACGTGAAATTAGCGTGTTACGCGTGTGACGGTCAAACACCTTTCTCCGCGTATATACAGCGAGATTTGCCGAGCACACGTCAGTTGTGCTCGAGACGTCAAGGGGTGGACATGGATCCCCGTCACCGTAGTGACCTCGTCTTAATCCATTTTTATTTCTTGACATTTCTTTTCATTTCATAACAAGATAATAAAATAAAAATGAAAAACTTTTACAATAATAACATATTGGCATCTTCGGTGCCAAAGCTTGAAATCTTGATCTTCACAGGACTGTGTCTTGAGCGGTTATGATTTCTACAGCCCGGTGTTATGCCGAGCAATGCATCCCTGCCGAGATTTGCATCCCCTCGCTACTACAACCACTTTTACCTCGTTTTATCTCACTTTTATCTCACTTTTAGGGAATGTAATGGCGAACATATAACCAAATCCACTTCGTCTTACATTTGTTGGGAATGTAATACAGCTTAAACCATTCCGTCTTTGTTTTTGTTGTGAACGTAATCGAACGGTAATGCACACCGTATATAAATCACTTTTGAGAACTGTTATGCACTCTACCGTAAAGCTTATTATGCAGATAAAGCTTTATGGTAGAGTGCATAACAGTTTCAATACGAGCGATTTGAATAGAAAAAGGCAAAATAAACATGTTACCTGCTCAAAAGTGATTTGCATTACCGTTCGATTATATTCACAACAAATACAAAGACGGAATGGTTTAAGTTGTATTACATTCCCAACAAATGCAAGACGAAGTGGTTTTGGTTATATGTTCGCCATTAAATTCCCTAAAAGTGATATAAAAGTGAGATAAAACGAGGTAAAAGTGGTTGTAGTAGCGAGGGGATGCAAATCTCGGCAAGGATGCATTTCTCGGCATAACGCCGGCTCGGCAGCTTTTATACCCGTGGTCCACACGAGAAAATGACGCGGAAATGACGCGATGAGGAAGCGGAACAGTCGCCGGCGTCTGTTTTGCGGGCATACCACCGATGAACAGCGGGTTGGCCAATTTTGCGCATTTTCCATCACGGGCAACCACGGGCAAAAAAAAAGGCAAAATTTTACCCGCGATACAGACGCAAACGGCTGTGTGACTGGGCCCAAATACAGTCTTTTGTGATATCCATCCATCCATTATCTCAGTAGGGTCACAAAGGTGCTGGAGCCCATCCCAGCTATCTTCCGTCAGTGGGCAAGGGACACCTTGAACTGGTTGCCAGCCAGTCGCAGAGACGGACTACTCACTCATTCATTCACTAGTGACAATTTGGACTGGCCAATGAACCTGACATGCATATTTTTGGAATGTGGGAGGAAACCGAAATGCCTGGAGGAAACCAATGCAGGCATGGGGAGAACATACAAACTCTGCGCAGGATCGCAAGTAGTTGGATTTGAACCCATGACCTCAGAACTGTGCGCTGACGTGCTTACTACTTAGCTGCCGTACTGCCTCTTCTGTGATACATTTTTCATCTATACGGCATACTGGACAATACGCTGCATGGAATTGAAACTACAATAAGAGCTACCGTAATTGTTTCACATTTTGTACACTTTATACACTTTTATTATTGGCGCTCAGTCGCCTTATTCTTCAAGTGTGAGGGGTAGTGGGTAAAAAAACACAATTTTACACATATGCCCTAAATACAAGACACAACAGTGATGTCTTTGACCAGAGTTTACTTGAAGAGACGGGAATTCCGTCCATTTTTAGAGAACCGGCTTCTTCGTATCAGCACACTAGAGCCGGCTCTATTCGCTCACAAATTAATCTTTGGGTGTTTTTTTGTTGCTTTTTAATGATTTAAGTTTAATAGATACTTGGGTGGGTGGGTTAAGGAAAATGAAAAAAAAACCCCACCCTGTACATATTTTTCACAGGAACCATCAAGAGTATCCTTTTCGGATGCATCACTGAGCGGGGCGTTCGCTCCACCAACTACAACAGAAAAGCCCTACAATGCATTGCCAGAACAGCCGAGAGGATAATTGGAGTATCGTTCCCCTTCCTGCAAGACTACGCCATCCGCCTCACCCACATAGCCTACAAGTCAACTTGCAAACCTGCTGGGTGTATTATTATTTTACTTATTTTACCTTTTAACTATTTACCTTTACGTGTGTTATTGCTTCTACTGCTGCCGCAGCTTGTAATATTTTACTCTATGTTGTGTCTTATATCCTGTATGTCAGTTTTATTAGTTGAGCTCACTTGCACTTTTATTTTATCCTAGGAATAGGACTGTTCTCATGTATTTGCACTTTACGAGAATTAAGGTTTTAGCAGCCACAATATCTGCCCTGCAACATCCTCCTCTGTATTAGAACTCTTACCAGTGGCAACCTTGTCCTTCCCTTCATTTATTTGGCCTGTTGATTCACTTGCAAATAACAAAAATACTGCTTTGGTTAGCGTCCTCGAGTCTGTGACGTCTCTTTACATAACATTCGATCAAAAAGCATACACCTTAGTTTACTGAAGAAACCAGGTCACTCAAAGTTAAAGGAAACTGGAACAAAAATGGAGCACAAAATTTAAGGGTTTCCAACAAGCCTGGTGTGACAGCTTGCTTAATTATGCAATAGCTCTTGCTTCAGCCAAACCATTGGATTACTGATGTACCTAAAAATAATCGGAAAGGTTTGTCCAACACAATAGAGACACTTGCTAGATGAAGACTTGAACCTTAAAAGTTCTACCTGTTTGGCCCATAACTTCAAGGTTTGGTAGTGGCAGTTCAGAAATGTTTTCCAGTTTTAGTTATCCTTCCCTTGGAGGACTCTCACAAATGATCAGTAGGGCCAAGTAAAATACTTGCCCGCTTGAGCCATTTCCGGCTTCTCTGGTAATATATGTGTTCGGGATGTTAGGACCTTCAGTTTTAAATATTAATAAATTGCTCTCCTCGGGTATGTTCTGGTAGCTTTTTGGTCTGCTGCCAATAAACTTATGCTTAGAGACCTAATTTTGACCCAAAAAGACTGAAAAGACTATCGATTTATAATCTCTTCTTAGCAATAGATTTCCTTACCCCTTCAATGCTGCTCAAAATTTTTAATGGACATTCTGTCAGTATTCCAGTTTAAAGTTGCTTAGTATGAACAAGTTTGAATTTGTTAAAAGTTTATGGCAGTGTAAAAAATGTTACTATAATATAGTAGAAAAATAGATAATGAAAAAAACATATTCATTCTTTTTTTTCAGAATATTACATTACAATTAGTAATACACTGAACAAAGGGACCCCCCCAAATTTGTTTTTTTCTGTTTTTGTCTTCTTCTTTTTTTTAATGAATTATTTTATTTTTTTCTTCTTTTGTTTCCCCCTCCTGCTTTGACTACTTTTTCAAACTTCTCTTTCTTATTTTGTTTTCCGCTTTCCTTCTTTATTTTTATTTATTTATCTTCTTGTTTGGTTTTCCTTTTTTCTTGCTTTTTCACATTTTTCTTGTGTTTCTATTTTTTTCTTTTTCTTTTCTCTTTTTCTTTTTTCTTTTACTCTTTTGTTTCTTTTCCCCACAGACTTATTTATTTTTCTATTCTTTCATTATTTTATTTTTGATTCTCCTGTTTTAATTATGTTTTTCTTCTTTTATTACTTTATATATTTATTTCATCTTTTCAGACTGCCCTACGACTGCATGCAGTTGTCTTTGTGTGGGCAGAGCATGTCTGTGGTTGGGCGCTGCTCCCCACTCCTGGTAACACCCATTGTTGAAAGATATATAAAGGATATTATTAGTTATTTTATTGACAATGTGTTCAATCAGAGAACATAATCAAAAGAATCTTGAAAATATTAAGTTAAAAGCAGTGTTTCTTCATTTCACATGCACGTTCACGTATGTTGAGCACACACGCTTTATTGATCCCTCCCATCTGTTCGGCATTGATCACGAATATGAATGAAGCCATTATCCGTTGTTTTATAGCTTACAATTTTATTTAACATATTACCATTGTCATATCCATGTACATGATTACAGGTGACTAAAATAATGATACGATAAGCATAGTTTTGCCGATAACGGGAATTGTGCTTCTTAGAGCTAAATCAATATTCATGCCCCGATTGGACCAATGCGTTTGGAGAGCCTATCACTGTTGTGGTGAAAATGTGTCACTGTGGGTTAAACAAACGCACGAGTTGTACATTTTGATTTTGCTTTCTCAAGGTGATCCCAGGATATCGTCATGTGTCACTTCCCCCCCACCTCCTCATTTCTTTCATTTCTTGGATGAAAGTAAAAAAGGGTGCAGATGTTGAAGTGTGCTGACATGTCCTTGTGGGGGGATTTCAACCATGATGTTAATAACAATAATTAGCTCTAAGTGTTTGTGAAGGGGGAGGTTTAGACATGAATATTTTTCCATTGTGCCAGTATGTGTGTGTCCAAGTGTGTGTGCCTTCAGACAAATGACTTCCCATGTCTGTTTAAAGGACAAATTAACCATAATTGCTTGTTTAAGGGGTCTGCATGAAGGCAGCTTTCTGCTACTTCATTATGCTTGTCTCAACTTCTCAACACATGCACACACGAGCGTTCTGTAATAACTCAACACATTTAAGACGCTATTTTCCTCACCAAATGATTGTCAAAACGGCACGTTAGGTATACCGTTAGACACGTTAACTTTACCCATGTCACTGTTTATTTAAGAGCTACATAAATGAGTTATATTAAGAAATAAAACAATGAGGGGTCATTACATAGATTGCGATCTAATGGTGAATTGCAGAGATAGTACTGGTGGAGCACGAGAAAGTGTATTCAGTGCATTTTAGGGATAGGCTGCAATCTAGTGGTCGATTCCAGCATGTGAGCATGAACGTCAACGTTGCTTATGTTGCAGTAACAAAGACCTTCAAATGTTGTAAAAAGGGATATTTTCTTACACAGGACGGTGAATGGGTGGTTCATGCGCAGCCCCACTTTGCGGAGGTCCAGGGTTCAAGAAGAGCTATCACGGCCTACTTGTGAAGTTTGCATGTTCTCCCCATGCCTGTATGGTTTTCCTCCGGGCACTCAAGTGTCCTCTCACATTCCAAAATCATGCATGGTGGGTTAACTGCTGACTTCAAATTGTCACTAGGTATGAGTGAGCGTGTGAATGGTTGTCCCCAGCCCACTGCTTGGAGATGACTTGGATCAGTTCGAGCGCCCACGCGATTTTAATGATAAAAAGCAGCTCAGAAGATGGATGGACGGATAATTCATTACAATTATAAATGTTTTTGAAATGGTTGATTATTTATGTATGATTTAATAAGTGTTTAATGTTGCTTTTTACGATATTTATTTAATTCAGATTGTGTCTAGCATTTGTCATGAAGGAAGCAATACGCTAAATATATTGTAGTTTTAGCTTTAAATTATCACATTTTTAATTCATTAATATGGAAAATGATTGATCAGTCCAGAAGAAAAAAATTGAAAATCACACAAATAAATGATGTACATGGCAGAAAACCTCCTTCCCCTTCTCAGAAAAAAGTCTCTCTTTCCCCTTGGTCATTTCCCTCAGCCGAAGGATAAAGAAAAGGAGATCCCAGGCTTTATTATGCCATGTTTCCCCCCCCCCTTCTAGCACGGGTGTAGGCAGCAGGAAGAGGAAGAAAGATGGAAAGCCGTACACAAGAGCTTTTAAAGGGGATCAGGTCACAGAGGCAAATTCTATGACCAGGGAGTTCCTTCTTTCCAAAATTAAGTTCTCTAACTGGTTGATTATAACAATTAGGAAAATTATACGTGTTTGTAATGGGCAGCATTTTATTTAGACACACAGTGAACTAATTCCTGGCATGAACACGACACACGGATACAGCTCATTAATCTTTTGATTAGGTTTGGAAACTTTGGGGTTACAAATCTATATTATACGTCTGGAAGGTCTGGACACTTCCTATGAATGTTCTTTGGGTGGAGTCGGCTGGGTGCATAGGCTCTATAATATACTATTAAAATATATTTTAAAAATTTAATTACAACCACTAATGTAAGTACTGTATTTTCCTAGTTTAAGTACAGGGTATTTAATATTTTCCGACCAATCCATCTGCACTACAGCACTAAAGTATTCATTAATTAGGATGCTTTTTTAATGCTAGACTGCTGCTGACTCTTTATTTTTAGGGCGGGTAGATTTTGAATTGCTCATTTTGTAAGAAGCTCGCATGCTAAAAAGTTGTGAATACCGCTGATATACAGCATCACTATGTGCCATGGGGTCAACGGGCAGGAAAAACATAGAGTGATCAACACAACCCAGAAGATCATTGGAGGCTACTACCCAGTCTGGAGGACATTGCCGGCTTGCGATATCCCAGCAGAGCAGTCAGCATTATTAGAGATTCTTCTTACACCGGCAACCAATTCTTTGACGTGTTGCCCTCTGGCAGGTCCCTTCAAACAGTTTCTTCCACAGGGCCATCACTACACCGAGCAAGCGCGGAAGAAATGTGGAAAAACATATTTTGCAACTTATTTTGGAATTTTTGTTGCCGCTAATGTATTACTACTTTTCATTGCACCATTGTTATGATGCACTAGTCTTTCATTGTGCTTATAAAATAACTTGGGTTTATCTCCAAACACTACATTGTAAATAATTTTGCTATTTGTATTCCTATTTTTCTCTTTAAAGTATTTATTTGTTTTATATGTTTTATATTTATATGTTTATACTAAAGTGCCATGTCTAATCTTTTTTAACACAATGTTTCCCCACAAAATCATGACAATAAAGATTATTCTGTTTTATTCTATTCCATTCTATTCCATTCTATTCCATTCTATTCCATTCTATACCATTCTATTCCATTCTATTCCATTCTAATGTACTCTATTCTATTCATATGAGTGAAATCCATACACGGCTTGAAGCAATCAAGGAGAGTAGGACATTGTCTGATGTACAAAGGCAGACTCTTCTATCAGCTTTGATTAAAGATAGCGTCCGTCTTTACGAGCCATTAGATATTTGAGAAATTATTATTAATAACAAGATAATTTCCACAGGTTAACCCCGTTCAAGCTTTATTCATGATCACTTGGCCTTTGGAAAATTGATCTGGGGAAAGATTGATGAGTGTCCAGCAATTTTTCAACATTTGTCCTTGCTATGTTTTTTTTTTCCTTCATCTACTTTTGCACTTGCATTGACATACTTGCCAACCGCAGCCAATTGCAGCGCATATTAATGATCGCAATTCCTGGTATTAAGCAATGATAACTCTTACAAACTTAACGTGACACCTATTTACTCACAGTAAGATAGACAATAGAACACAAAGAAGATCCCTTCTTTTTTGGATCGTGAGCCACTCCAAAATATTAGTTGCACCAGTCAAAAAGGCATAAGTAAGAAATGAATAACAGATATAAGTCGTACTTGAATTATAAGTCGCATTTTGGGTGGACATTAGTTCTATAAAAGCCAACAACGAAAAAATACATGCCATGTTGAAAGGCAATTTTAATTTAAAATAAAATAGAGAACAACAATGCTAAATGATTGACTTGTCTGGTAATGTCTCATTATCTCATCTCATTAGCTGCACCGCTTATCCTCAGTAGGGTCGCGGGGGTGCTGGAGCCCATCCCAGCAATCATCGGGCAGTGGACACCCTGAACTGGTTGCCAGCCAATCGCAGGGCATGTCTGGTAATGTCTCATCTCATCTCATCTCATTGCTGTACCGCTTATCCTTATCAGGGTCGTGGGGGGGCTGGAGCCCATCCCAGCCATCTCCGGGCAGTGGGCAGGGGACACCCTGAACTGGTTGCCAGCCAATCGCAGGGCACACAGGGACAGACAACTCACTCGCTCAGTCACACCTAGGGACAATTTGGACCGGCCAATTCAACTGAAATGCATGTCTTTGGAATGTGGGAGGAAACCGGAGTGCCTAGAGGAAACCCACGCAAGCACGGGGAGAACATACAAACTCCGCACAGTAAGGCCGGTAGCTGGATTTGAACCCACGCAGGAGGTTCCCATGACCTCAGAACTGTGCCGCACACGCCACTGCGCCGCCGTGCTGCCCTGTCTGGTAATGTAAAGACGTAAAATATAACAGCATGTTTCAGTAAACCATCAGCTTCACTCCAAATCATTCAAGCAAATGAAACCGCTAAATAACTGCTCCAACTTGGGAGATTGACAATGCGTGCTTCCTCCTTCCGCTTCTACGTAACTTAACTTAACTTGTCATGTTAACATTATTTTGTTATTGAGTCATTGTTTTTGTCCTGTTTTTATTTTAATGTTCAAAAAAACTTATGTCAAACCTATTGTCATCTCTGCTTCTCGTTATAGACAAATTTTCTTTCTGCTGCTCGATTAACGGCTGCCTATATCATTATTTGCAGCTCATATTCTGCAGAATATGATTTTCTTTTTGGCGCCATTGTTGTTCAGCTCTTCTAAGTTGCTTTAATTCATTACGGTGTTGTCCCATTATTTTTGTGTTGACCTGACCCCTGAGTTCTTCTCTCCTTGTCGTTTTTTCCAGGCTTACGTTCATGATTATAACTGGTCGATTATTTGGTTATAAGAGAAACGCTTGCCTTTGAAATACGTATATAGAAACAGATATAACGAGATGCACATGTGCATATCAAGCACTAATGACCGCATTACACCAAGGCTTGGGGAGTAACGGACTACATGTAGAAGCGCTTTGTATTTAGGATACGAGAAAATTTAATTGTGTTCAATTACAGTTACAAAACAAAACGTAATGAAGTTACAAATACAGTATAAGGTGTTGTGGAATGCTCTACCCCCAAGATTCGATCTGCAAACTCGGTGGAACTGTTTAAATTTAGGCTTAAAACACACTTCTACACTTGGTAATGACCTATATTTCACATTGACAATATCTGTGTATTATTTGTTGTTGCAATATCTGTTGCAGCCTGGTCTTCCTGGAAGGGGGATTACCTCATGTGCAGTCCCTTCTCAAGGTATCTTCATTTTCCTTATGTTGAGGTTTTTGAATTTTTCCTTGCCATCATGTAGGTTTTAGATCAGGGGATGGTATAATAGTAGTCTGTAGTTTGTAATAATCTGTGGTCTGTGCAACCCTTTGAGACTCCTTGTGATTAAGGGCTGTACAAATAAACATGACTTGACTTGACTATAAGAATTACTTTGGAGGATTATAATTTTATTTAGTAGTATATGTAGGTATATATAATGCACTGACAGACGAATTGTGTTTATCATAATTTTTAACACAGACACGACATCGTAGAAATTTGATTGAATGTGTTATTTTGTATTTTGCCGTTAATTGTTGTACAGAATCTACTATATGACCACTGTATTGTTATGTTGTGAGAATGTTTAACTTAATGTGGATAGTTGTTGTAAAAAATAATTCAAGACACTTACATTTGGCTAAGGAGGACACCACTGAATCTGAGATGAATGGAGAGCGAGCCTGGTTAATCAGAATATTGTCAAAGCGTTTTGCATCCCCACTTCAAACGAATAAAACTTCAACTTGGACACAAGATACCCCAAGGTTTGTTGGAAATTTAGAAAGTGGACAACTTTGTGTTATTAATGTGCTTCTAGTATGAACTACAGCATTAGAGGGTATGCCGTGTGAAAAGAGAAAGATTCATTTTTGCTTAATAAACTATAATACCTGTTTTTGTAGGACTAAAAACAACTCTCTGATATTGATTTCCTCCAATTTTTTTACATAAACAATAGTTAGTCATGTTACTTATGTTTACTGTGTCTTTTATTAGCCTATTTGGTAATGGAATAATCAAAGAAAAAGTATTTTAAGTCATATTACTGCATAATTGTGGTATTCACATTACCATACTGATTACATTTTTCAACAGGTTACCCGTAACTGTATCGGTTTATAGTTTTAAAGTAACCCTCCCAACCCTGAGTACACCGCATTACGGTCAATTCTTGATTGAGGATCAAATTTGCTAGTTTATCGCTACCAATGACCGAGACAATTCAGATTAGAGCTGAAATCAGATCGGTTTAAGAACAAAAATCTTCATAAAAATTATTATACGAGGTACACAAATTGAAATGACATGTATGAAGTGAGTGTGAGTAGGCATTAAAAGAAACAGGCTTGTCCCTTTGAGGTTTTTATCTTGTGGCCAAATACTGTTAAGGGAAAATGTTGACTGGGAGGATATCAGTTAGTCACCCCAGTCAGTGGCAGGTCACTCTGCAAGATTTCCAATTGTTGAAGACCCAAAATGAGCTCTGGACAAACATGAGCAGATTGATGGATACTTGGACAAATGGAGAGGGAATGAGTTATTGAGAGAGGGCGAGAGACCATCCTTATTTATTCTTCATGCATTTTTAAGCAGGAGAGCAGTGAGGTCAAACGAGTAAACAGAACTTAACTGGAGGGCAGGAAAGAAAATAAGATGGAGCGCAAGATCAAGTGACGGAGATTTCGCAGTAAATGGAGAGATTCGGGATAAATAAAACCGAGTGTTTCTTACTGACTCGTCAAACTCTTTTTTTTTTTTTTGAATGTTTGTGATATCCTTTCAGTTATGTCAAGATTCACTGTGAATTTTGCTATTGAATGGCCCCAGATATAAAGTGTCATGTTTTAGTGCAAATGGGGGCAAAGCAGCCCTGCAGGTGACTTGACCTTTGACCTTTAGCCTTTCCTTTGCACATAGCCTGCAGCTTATGACTGATGTTGCTGATATTAGCTCCATCTCCACTGGGACTGCAACTCAGCGACTCAGCGGCAAGTGCATGTCTAAGTGGCAGAGGGAGAGAATAGAGTGCCATTGATCTGATAAACAGAAGTCAAAAGGTCCGTGTTGACCTTTGACTTTTTGTTTGATAGTGTCTGCGTGAGCGTGTTTGTTTGTGTGAGAGAAATTACTCAACTTCGTTTCCGGTAAGTGGTCATTAAGTTCAAAGGCTTCTTTCATTAATTAAATGCTCTAAAGTGACAAGTGACATTGACAATTGGAGTGTATCACAGGAGTTTATCACTGGGGTCATTATGCGCCTATTACCTGATGGGGAGAACTGAACTTTGAAATTACATTTATGTTTTAAAATCATATTTAATGCCGTTTTATTCTAAAAAACTGAATTTTGGCTCACTTCACTGATAAATTTGTAGTTTAGAAGACTATCAAGACATTAATTATTTTTTAGCTTGCAAGGAGAACAAAAGAAGACTGTAGAAAAACCGTCAAGATTCGAAAATTCCAACCTGTTCTAAAGGTCATCCTGAGTCCATTATTTTTGTTCAATCCCCTGAATACAAAAGTAGATCAGAAAGGGTGTGAAAAATCAAAGAATAGCAACATGATTGGGCAAAAGTGATACTGATGTAATCAGTTCATTATATTCAAAATGAACAACAGTGCACAATAATAGTAAAATTGCTAACAGCCCTGGCATCCTGGGCAAACTACTTTGCAGGTGTCCAATAGTAAAAACAGAACTAAATTCTTTAACGTAAGAAAGACAATTAAATACACCATTCACTCACATGGATTTGAAAAAGAAGAAAAAAAATGTCCCTTATGTCTATATATTATTCACAAAGAGGGACGGTGAATTTTGAACCCAGGTTCAGTCTGAAATATATTGGTCAGAAAATTGCCAGAGTAGATAGGCTGCCAAACAGAAGATTTTTGAGTCAAACAAGTTTTAAATTTAAAGTGGTGGCACGTTCGTGGGATCATCCTTAACCAAGGCAGCCGTGTTGGGGTGTCCCTGAGCAAGAAGCCGAGCGCTTCGAGCTTGACCACGGCGTGTAGTGGTCTATTTAAAGTCAGTGTGGATTGATTCATCACTAGAGGTTTCTGTATCATAAAATGGAGCCAAAAATGTGCATTTAAATGAGTATCATCAAAAAAACCCAAAACATTCCCAAATGGCAAAGTTAATTTTGTGTGTTTAAAGACGCATTTCAGCAAGCAACAGGTCATGAAAGTAAGCATAAATCCCTGAAATCGAGCATGCTGCATATACCGGGAGACATGAAAAATAGTGCTACTGGGAGTTGAATTATACTTGTAGGTGTACCGGGTTGTCAACCCTAACCCTAACATCAGTGGTTAGCGACAAAATCCATCCAAAAGGCCTGCAAAAGTTTGAAAAAGCAAACCAGCATTTGTCAGGCAGCAAACACCGACATACCAGAATCCCGACACCCACTGAGTAAGTTTATTTACCTGGAACAAACAATGGTTTCTAGCAGAGAGCCATAGATCACAGTCGAGTGGCTATCATTAATTGCTAGGGGCAAAAAAACTGAAAATCTCAGGTAAAAGCAAGCAAGAGCACTGGCTGTGGAATACAGATAGGAATATTTTTTTCGGGATGTCAAAATATATCCGGACAATGCTGTAAGTTAGATGTTGTATTGTGTGTAGCTTTTTCCGAGTACAGGACATTACTGAGTGCTTCTTTCCGCCACTACCGGCGTGTGGTGGCGCTGTGAGAGGTCACCCAGCATCCATTCTTAAGAAGAAATCCGGCTTCAACTTCCTACTTCGTGTGTAAACATACAGTACTACGAGTACTGTATCTCTAGCGTGCTAAGAACTTTGATGTTTTTATCGTTTAATGTCGCATGTACCAATTCAATAAAGTGTAAATAAGAGTCGAGCCATTCCTTTTGAAATTAAAGTGGAAGAAGAAAGCTTGAAGCGGTTGAGAAAATGGTCGGAATTCTTTTTTTCGGACACTTTTTATCACGGTGGAGAACCTCTTGAAGCGCATCTTCCAAAAGTAAGTTAAACTCAACTTTATTTATCTTTATAGAGCATATTATTTCATTTTCTTAGTGTAAAACAATTCAGGTTACTTATACAAGCTTTAAACATACTTTTATAAACCTTAAACATACAACATATTGCACTGAAGCAACTTACGAACAAATTTGACTTATAAACGATAGTCTGGAACTCATTTGTAAGTAGGGCAGCGTCTGTATTAGGTTTGGTTAAAACAGAACATACTTTACCACTGGGATGAGCTAAGTTCACTACATTTTCATCTTATAGAGGTGCCTCATACCATGTCATAAACTTAAGACTATTGATCGTGAAAAAATAGAGTAGTGTGAGGGTTTGTTTGTTTTTGATACGTTCACCCCATAGGGGCCATTATATGATAGAGTTTGGCGCTTCATTTTAAATCCATTTATTAGGACAGAATGATCGCTAACAGAATTATGTGTAGCTTGCACTTCCCCAAAACTTTCCTTTTGTGAAGAATTACACATTGAGAAAAACTACTTTCCCGTTGTAACTTTACACACTTTAAGAGGGACTAGAGGATTTACGTTGACTGAATACACGATTCTTCTAAATTATAACAGCGCAACCTGATGCCATGTCATTTTGGACCCATGCTGCGCTTCAACGGGTTTAAAAGCAAACATCAATAACCCATATGGATTTATCGAGTCTCTGTGGAACACAGGAAACGTGAGCCCTTGGCGCTTTGCATCTCCGATCCTCATCTCTGTTGCCATGGCACTGAAGTGTGATTACAAGACGGGCTAACCAACATGGCTGATGATATTGACTTCCTGTCTGGTTCATGCAAACAGGATGTGACAGATTTAATTTGTTTGTCAGCCCACCTTAATTTCAACAGAAGGGTAGAGGTTGGAGGGAGCCAAAGATGTGGCAAGGTGAGAAGTGAGGGGATGTGGCTTCTGATTGGCTTCCTTGCAATTAAATTGTATGCACGGCCTTTGTCAGTTTCAGGTGAGTGTCAACTTTTAATGGCCAAGTCGCTTTTTTTGTTTGATTCCACACCAGTGTTTGGAGTAACACGTTCCTGGAATGCAATTCCAGTTTTCGCTCATGAGTTCTGTAACACCTTATTAAAGATATATTGTAACTCACCTGTCGTTACAACATGGTTTGTTACTCTGCTATCTTTGGTAAAGATTGTGCATTATCAAATTTTCTAAAAATTGACGGTTCTTCCTTTACTCACAAAGCAAGAAACAACTCTTACGGTGGCGCCGTCTCAAGCATTGAGTTTGAGAACACGTAATTTATCCCTTCTGACATTCTGATATTCGCCCTAGCGCAAATGCTCACATCTAAACTGTACTTTCATTTATAAAATAGAAGACTGAAACTGGGGGGTTAGTTTAAATGAGCATATTTAATTGGGTGTCACCAGTGGCAAAGGGAGAGGGGTGGTGGGTTTTACAGGAATAAATAAATCAATAGGGCAAACGTGGGCACAGATATTATGGTAAAGGAATGCTGAATTTTGGTCTTTTTATATGGATGTTTTTTTTTGCAATACACAATGGCTGAATAAATAAATGAAAATGTATTGAACATAACCCAGGAATGGAACAAATCTCAAATGATTTATAGACAAAAGACAAATCGGATATGAAGTATCTCAGCTGTGTTTGTTTGCAAGCTCTCAAGATTGCACAACCCAAGAAAAATGAACGTTTCACTGCTCCCGCAGGTTGCTGTACGCATTTTCTTTTATTTCCTTTATTATGTGGCTATTTTTAAGCAGTTTGAGGGGTTGGTTTCAATGTGAATGTATACCGTAATTTGCAGACATGGGACCAAGTCACACATGTGCAAGTCTCAAGTAAGTCTCAAGTCTTCACCTTCAAGTCCCAAGTAAGTCCCAAGTATTTTTTTCTTGGGCAAGTCAAGTCACAAGTCAAGTCCCGAGTCTTAGATTGCCAAGTCCAAGTCAAGTCACAAGTCATAAAAACAGCGACTCGAGTCGACTCGAGTCCAAGTCACTAAGTCTCAAGTCCCCATGTCTGGTAATTTGTAACAAAAATAGTTATTTTTGTAGTAACACACTATTTTTGGGTGTCATCATTTTGGGGGTAACACAATTATTTTTTTAAGTGGAGTAACTAGTAACTGTAACATATTTTTTTTCAGTAACGTGCCCAATACTTGCACACACAGCGAAAGACTGGTGCACTGTTTCAAATAGATGCTAAGAACTGTGCAGAGGGAGATCTTGCATGTTTGTTCGGTGGCATGGCGGCTGTTTAGTGCGTCCGTGGCAAAGTCCTGAGGTCCAGCTACCAGCCTTCCTGTGCAGGGTTTGCATGTTCTGCCCGTGCTACCGTGAGTTTCCTCGGTGCACTCCTGTTTCCTCCAACAGGTGGATTGGCGACTCCATGTTGTCCCTACGGTACGTGTGAATGTATGAATGGTTTTCTGTTACTGTGTTTCCTGTGAATCTTGGATTGAAAAAAAAAATCAAATTTCAAAGGGGAAAAACAGGACAAAAGATGCCAAAACAGGAGGAAAAAAGAGCTGATATAGGGCTTTATGAGGATGATGATTTGGAGAAATGGAGCTTGTAGCGGACACACGTTCTCTTCTTGTCTTTTTGAGGCAATTGTGATGGTGGCAAAGAGTGAGAGTGTGACAATGAATACAGAAAGCTTTCTTATTGTTTAAATCATTGATCGCTTCCTCTCTCTCTATCAAGACTGAGTTTTACCTTTGCTCTCTGTTTCTTTTTCTAATCTTTATTTTTGGAGAGTGAAGATGAATGACTTTTCTTCCTCTGTGTTCATTTAACATCTGGGTTGTGAGACAAGCAAAATAAGTGCTGGAGCTGAGCAGTTCTTATAACAGAACATTCTGGGCACTATCGAGGTACAGAATGAAGCTATTTGATTTAGTGTACAGTCAAATGGCGTACAGTCATATATATATATATATATATATATATATATATATATATATATATATATATATATATATATATATATATATATATATATATATATATATATATATATATATATATATATATATATATATATATATATATATATACATACATTGTATTGCTTGTTTTCAATACTGGACACTTACAAAGGAGTTTGCATTGTACGGCAGTTATTTGCTAAGACCATTATTCTTCTTTGTTGTTCGTTATTTGATTGTTATGCACTGTTTACATCATTGTCACTATCGTCCAAATTTGTTGCAGTTCTGTGATTACCACATCTTTTTGAGTGGATCTGCTTTTTGTTACCTAGGAGATTTAATAAAAAGGGAAGATTTTCCTTTTCTCCTTGCAAGTTCAAAATGCATGTATGTCTTGGCTCTTTATTTGTTGGTCTACTAAACTATCAACTTATCGATATATAATTATAATATTTTTTCCAGGGTTTGGGAACTCATTAACTCATTACCATTGGCGTCTATCCTCCGCCATATAACAATTTCACCAAGCAATTTATCCATGTTACTCAACATCCTCAATCAAGCACAGTACTTGTTTCCCATCCCACCCAAATATGTGCATCTTTGCTGCTTAGTCATATTTCTTTGAAATTTTAGTCCATTGCTTGACAGAAGAAAGGACTCGATGGTGTGTGTACTGTATATGTAGACACAAAATGGAGCATTTTCATCAGAGAGATATTAAATGATGCTAGAAAAACAAATTACAGATAAATGTATTCGAATGTGGATCGTTTTACAAGTAGAATAGTGCTGGGAATGTGCATAAGTCTTTTGTGACTACGCAGACCAGGATTTATTGCAAGTCAAAATCTACCAAGAAGATCAATACAAAGCACAGAAAATGAGAATCTGCCCCGGTAAAAACAATGCTTCAGTTCAATTGAGGTAATTCATACGAGTTTACATTAAAAAAAAGTGGTTAGAAAGGGCTTTCTCTGTTTTTTTCTTCAAATTTCTGAATATACTAACATGGTCTTACAAAATCCAGCAAAAACTTGTTTGGTTTTAAACCGATGTTTGAAAATTTTCACTGTGTTTGTATCTCTTTGAGTGCTGGTAGCTGTTAAAGTTTTGGAGAGGGGTAATGAACAATTTTGGAAATTACTCAACTCTTAAACAATTGTATCTGACCCAGGTTTCTGCAAAAAAATTGCAACAAAAATAGAATTTAGAAGTGAATAACATTTTCATGTAAAGTAAGAATCTTTCTGAGAAGGGGCTGAACTGAATTAGTTATTTTTTAATCTTCCGCCATCTATTGGTTTGTGTCATCATTGCACCCTCAGTCATCTCGTTCATGATGCACATGCAAGACCCTATATTTCTTAGACACGCTCGAATAAAATTCTTTTTATTTTGTCCTTTTGGGGTTTGGGTTGGCGTTTGGAATTTACTTGAAACAGGCCTTTTCTTACTCCCACCATTTTCAGGCTACACTAACATTTACAAAGAAAAAACAACGCTAGGACGATGATGACATCACTTTCCCCAACAGCTTCACGGGAAGTAAGATACAAGCAGATAGGTGCAGTGAAAAAAAAGCACAAGGGCTCTTTGAACTAAATTGGACCTTGTTTACACACACTTAATAAAATAAACATAACTTTTTCAAGGACACCTCAAAAGATGAACTTTACCTTGAGTTGTTTTGTTAACTAAGTCTTATGAATCACAGAAGATTTTGTGCAAAGACGTAATCAAGTCTTTAACATTTCTCCCATGGAGATTCAAGCATTTTATTTGGACCTTTTAATTGTACTATTTTATAATATATTAATGAAGGCCATTTATTCAAGTGCAATTTTGTATTATTTTTGTATTAACCTAACTTCTGGACATTTTTTAATATGATGCCCATAAACACCGGAAGTTAGTGGTAAAATAGTTTTTGGTTTGTTTGAAGTGTACACAATTTGATCACTAAAAGTTGACAGGTATGACTTTATCAGAGGAACGGGAGTGAGACCCCCTTCAACCGCCTATATTGACGGCAAGTCCCTGGAAGTCCTGATCTCTGATGATCCCTCCTGGACAGCCAATATCAAAGCCATTACCAAAAACACCTTGCAGCATCTTCAATTCCCGAGAGTCCTCTTGAGGAACAACCTAGACAGGAAGCTGCTGTTGGCCTTCTACTGCTCATCCATCGAGAGCCTGCTGTCATACTGCGTTTCCGTCTGGTATGGGAGCCACACTGAGTTGGACTAAAGGAGGCTCCAGAGCCCAGTAAAAGCAGCATAGCACATCATTGCCTGTCCCCTCCCTTCCCTGATGGACATCTACTCCAAAAGGGACAAGGTTTTTTTGGTTTGAACAAATTTATTGACACAAATAGCAGCAAACAAACAATGTGAGGTTTGAACAACCCTTCTCCACAATCGTAATAGCAATCAAGCATATTCACAATTTCGTTATACAACATCTTTGTTAGTGTCAATAGATCCGTCCAGGCCAAAGTGATTAAGTTGCATGCATCAAAGCAGAAACAAATTGAATGAGGAACAGCTTTTTAATCAAGCTATTAAGTCATGTTAATACATGTTTATTCGAAGCTTCCTTAATCACAAAAAGTCTTCTGTCTGCTCTTTCCCCTGAGATTCAATCTTCAAACTCAGTGGAAATGTTTAAATCCAAGCTTAAAACACACTTCTAATCTTTAACATATGAATAACCTGTATTCTATGTTGACAATATAAAGGGATGGTGTCATTTTAGTCTGTAGTTTGCAATAGTCTTTGATCCGTGCAGCCCTTTTGATACTCTTTGTGATTAAGGGCTATACAAATAAACATAACTTGACTTGACTTGAAAGGGCTGCACAGACCACAATTACAACATCCACCAATCTGAAACCTACACCAGGGCAAGAAAAACCTCAGAATGAGAAAAATTAAGAAATCTTGAGAAGGAGCTGCACATGAGGCCACCCGCCTTCCAGGAGGACCATCTTTGCAACATTTTCCGAGTTTTATGCTGAAGTTATTATAATTCATGCATTTATTATCACCCTAAACACCCGTTTACACCGTCCATGAGCACAGTGTACTGTGCAACTGCCACTGTGAAAATGCACGTATGTATTACATATCATTAGTGTATTTTTTGTATCCTTTTATACATGTTTACCTATTTAATTTGTTTTATTTCCTCTTAGAGGAGAAGCCCTCCAATTTTGTTATGCTCTTATAATAAAAAAGCAATTTCTTCACTCGTCAAGAAAGAACGATTTTAAGAGTATTTAATTATTTTTAAAAGTTGTGTCACGAATCCTAAGTTTGGTTTCCTCTCCCTTTCCCTCTTGCTTTTTGGTCAATCACTGCTTGGCTCTGATTTCCACACTACACCTGGTGTCACTAGTCCTGAATACTCTCCAATCACACCTCTCCCTCTTTATTAATTAAACACTGTTTCCTTGGCCTCGGTGATAGTTTGTTGCCTGTCTATTCACATCCTAGGCCTTCTTGACAGTCTTGTTGTCATCTCAGTGAACTCTTGTCTGCCCTTCTGTGTCAGAAGGACTGCCTGTTGTACTCTTGAACTGCCACCATCGCTGCCTGCTGGATATCTGACACCTTGCCAACATCCTGGACCACGACTGCTGCCTCTTGTGTTGTAAATACTGTTGCCCTGATACTTGACTCCCTGTGTACCAAACCCTGTCTGAAATAAAGACCACTCCACTAATCTGTTGCTGCTTTGTGCTCCATCACCCCCTGAGTGGAACCCTGACTAAATCAAATGACACAATTGTTTGAAATAATTCCTTCTGCCCCACATGCGGTAATACATTTGTTGATGATGCCACCTGTGATTTTCTTTTGTAGCTGCTAGTAAACTCTTGAAATTATTGTTTAAATGAACTCTAGGGTTTGCAATCTATCACCTTTAGCACCTAGTTAAAAGGCTGTGGTCCCGGTTTGTTCTGGCAGAAATGCTTGTCTTGGCATGAGAATGGCCAGCGCTGGGGTCGAGTGACAGCCCAATGAACACACTTTCCTCAAGGCTTTGCAGTCCGGGGAGATGGGAGGATGGGACGGTGGGTTTGTGTTTACGTCTGCAAGCATGTCTGAGATGGTGTGTAGCAGGCCAGGGTGACAGTGAAGTGACACTGGTGAAATAATTATGAGTCCAAAACAGGGCTGACAGGGAGCAGCCCGTGCCCTTCAACTATCTGTCAAGTGTCATTAGCATGGAGTGCTGATATACAACTGGAGGGGGCAGAGGGAAAGACTCCGCCGGGGACAGTGCCAAAATCGTCCATCCTGATTCACTTAAAGTCAAGTTATTTAACATCACATTAAATTGTAAAGATCCAGCTTCAGATCCACTTTGATGGTCGGACATAGTTCATTCGGACCTAATACTTCTTATAAATAAGTGAAAACATTTGCATTGAACATTAGTGACTTTCATATCTGTCAACTAGGGGTAAGATCGGACCTAAAAATATTCCGCCCAAACAAATATCCAGCCCGACCTGGGCCTGCGGGTAATAAAGCCCGATCCAGCCCGAGCCCGACCAATTAACTTGATTTGAGAGACAGAGCCTAAAGCAAACCCCAAATGTAATATTTTCTCTGTGAGGACACAGAAGGAGGTGGGGGAATTTTGGCTCACTAAATTCCCCCTATGCCCATCCTACAAAGCCTCAAAGTGACCAAAAAGCACCAGGAACAATTAAGGCTGTCCAGTTTGACAGCTTGAATAATCGCACCATAAACCACAAACGCCGTACATTCTTAAGACAAAGAAAAAACAAATGAGGAACAATGACTGGTGGATTTAAAAATCAAAATGTCAGCGAGAAAATCCAGCCCTGCCGGAACTTAATGATTGTGAGTCAGGCTCTTGCTCGGCTCGGGGTTAAGATCTTACCTCTACTGCCAACTAAAATGTTTCCCTCCTACCTGAGGTGACAACAAAGAAAAGAAAAAAGAAAATAATACTTTAAAAGAAGAAAAAAAGGTAATAAATAAATAAATTAATTAAACATGGTAAACTGAAAGAAAAGAAGAAACCCCCCCCAAAAAGGAAATAAACTGTCACGTGGTGGAGTGGAAGGGGGTGACCGGACCAGAACGGAGGCAGGAGGCAGGAAGGGAGAACTCAATTGCGTGACGATCCCAAAACTTTTATTAACCAAAATAAAAGTTGTCCATAACTCAGGGACAAGACAGATCAAACAGGTTTTAACAAAACGTGCAAACACAGGCTTCTTCCAACTCAACAAAACAGGACAAGGCGTAACGGAACGGACAATGTGAATATATATAATGAGCCAACACCCGCAAAGCCCACAATCCAGCCTTAAATAGCAGACACGCGATTAGTTGAACTGCTTCAGCTGGTGCCCAGCGGGCGGGGCAGACCGGTCGCCAAGGCGACCATGACAGAGCCCCCCCTTTAAGGGACAGCTCCCGAGGTCCCAAAAAGAAAAAATTACTACCTCGCGGCCCGGAATGGTTCGACGCTCACGATTGGGGCAACCCCGCTCCCTCCTCCGAACACGCAGGAACGGGGAGAGGCAGGCGCCATCTGCGTCGGGCGGATCGGAATCGGCGCTCGGCAGGGGGTCCAGCGGCCAAACTGGACTGGCGAAAACAGACAGGCAGAACCGGCGCGAACAGGACAGGTAAACAAGGACAGTCAGAATCAGGGGAGTCGTACTCAGGACAGGCAGATTCAGAAGAGTCATACTCAGGACAGGCAGATTCAGAAGAGTCGTACTCAGGACAGGCAGATTCAGAAGAGTCGTACTCAGGACAGGCAGATTCAGAAGAGTCGTACTCAGGACAGGCAGACTCAGAAGAGTCGGACTCAGGACAGGCAGACTCAGAAGAGTCGGACTCAGGACAGGCAGACTCAGAAGAGTCGGACTCAGGACAGGCAGACTCAGAAGAGTCGGACTCAGGACAGGCAGACTCAGAAGAGTCGGACTCAGGACAGGCAGACTCAGAAGAGTCGGACTCAGGACAGGCAGACTCAGAAGAGTCGGACTCAGGACAGGCAGACTCAGAACAGGCAAGACAGGACAGGCGGACTCAGAACAGGCAAGACAGGACAGGCAGAATCAGAACAGGCAAGACAGAACAGGCGGAATCAGAACAGGCAAGACAGGACAAGCGGAATCAGAACAGGCAAGACAAGACAGGCGGAATCAGAACAGGCAAGACAAGACAGGCGGAATCAGAACAGGCAAGACAAGACAGGCGGAATCAGAACAGGCAAGACAAGACAAAATCAGTACAGGCAGACTGCAGGCAGGCGAGAGAGTCGAACAGGCAGGCAGGCCGGAGAGTCGAACAGGCAGGCAGGCCGGAGAGTCGAACAGGCCAGGCGAAAACAGGACAGGCGGGGTCGGACTGGCAGGCGGCGGAGTCGGAGTCGGACTGGCAGGCGTCGGAGTCGGAGTCGGACTGGCAGGCGGCGGAGTCGGAGTCGGACTGGCAGGACGGGGAGTCGGACTGGCAGGCGTCAAATCCTCCCAGGACCCCATTCAAGGCACAGCATAGGCCACGACGGGCGGGGCCGTGGTTCGAACGAGGAGGGAAGGATACCTCAATGGGTGCGTGCCAAACGGCGTCCTCCAGCTCTCCCCAAATCGCGCAGGGATCGTTCGCTGAGGTGACCGGACCAGAACGGAGGCAGGAGGCAGGAAGGGAGAACTCAATTGCGTGACGATCCCAAAACTTTTATTAACCAAAATAAAAGTTGTCCATAACTCAGGGACAAGACAGATCAAACAGGTTTTAACAAAACGTGCAAACACAGGCTTCTTCCAACTCAACAAAACAGGACAAGGCGTAACGGAACGGACAATGTGAATATATATATAATGAGCCAACACCCGCAAAGCCCACAATCCAGCCTTAAATAGCAGACACGCGATTAGTTGAACTGCTTCAGCTGGTGCCCAGGGGGCGGGTCAGACCGGTCGCCAAGGCCAATAAACAAAAGTAAAAAATACAGGTTTTTGTTTTTTAGAGGTAAAAATAGCAGCAACATAGTGGACAGTCATATCAGCTTGCTGTGTCAATTGTCAAAAGCAAATTTTGTGACCTAACCAGTATATTTTTTTTAAATGTCCATTTGTATTATCTATCAATTTATCCTGGTCATATCCCTCAAGAGGGGTGACCGACAGCAAGATAAACACACACACAAAAACAAAGAAAAGAAAAAAGGAAAAAAGTAGCAAAAAACACACAAAAAAATTGACCATGGCCAACCCAAATGCCCAAACACCCAAACAAGTTAAGCACCTTGGCACGCAAGTTTGTCATGCTTTCGGCCCTCCAGATGAAACGGGACGCAAGAAAGCGGCCATGTCACTCAGGGTCAGAGTCCCACAACACACTTCTTTGTTCAACAGCAGGGCCCGACAGCTTTCACTGGTTTACCCCTGCCACATCATACGGGTGCCCATCCCATCCCTTAGAACACGTCTAGACATCCCACTATCCTTTCACAACACCTCTCTACTCATTCCTATCACAAACAAGAGCTCGAGCTTCCACTACATTTAGACCTCTTTCCTCCGGTGCACTTATTACACCATCCATCGACGTCAATCGCGGCCTTCCTCTTGGTCTCCTTCCATTGACGTCTGCTTTGAGATCCTCTTCAACATTCGCTCCTCATCCATCCTCTCCATGTGTCCAAACATAAAAAGTACTCTCTTATCCACACGCTTGCTCGGATCCACTACTACTCTAGTTCTTTCTCTCACAATTTTATTCTCTATCTATCCAATCTTGTCACTCCTAACATATTCCTCAAACACTTCATCTCAAAAACATTTAATTTCCTTTTCAAACCTGCGTTCAGGCAGATTATAGTATTATAGATCATATAAAATTGCTTATTATTAGAAAATACATTGTTTCTGAATAAATAATCTTTTTACATACTGTCCCTTTTAAACTTCTATATTACAGCAGGGCCTCAAACTATCTTCGTGCGGAACCCAATTGGCCCCTGGGCTGCATGTTTGAGAACTATGTTCTACATAGTTTGTCTTGGTATGAGTAAACAGGTGCCGTGTTCTGTTTGTAAGCTTTATTATCGCTATCCATCCATCCATCCATTATCTGCACCGCTTATCCTCAGTAGGGCCGCGCAAGCACGGGGAGAACATGCAAACTCCACACAGGAAGGTTGGTAGCTAGATTTGAACCCATGACCTCAGAACTGTGCCGCACACGCGCTAACAACTGCTCCGCCGTGCTGTCCTTTATCATCGCTAAATGATAAATAGGGGTTATTTCAAAACATTAATAAGGGAAGCAATCGGCAGTGCTTGACAGGTATAAGATCAAGAGATTCTCGATGATCCGTAAGCTATTACTGGGCACCTAAAGTTAAAGTTATTGTGACGTTGAATCAATGTATACAAAATGTTTAACAACACAATACAGATATGTTTATTTGCAGTAGTAGTTTGTATGAGCAAACTTGACAAGTTGGCAATGAGTGGTCACAAGCTATCTCTAGTGGTAGCCTCTGTGAATGATCATAACCTGGATTTCCCTTTGTATTTGAAATGAAATGAAATGAAATGATCTGCATTTCTATAGCGCTTTTCAAGTCAATGACTTCCCAAAGCGCTTTACAGTGTGCTTCACATTTCCCAATAGCGGCCTTGTATTGCAGCCATGTAAGACGCTAACCTGCTTATTGGGGGTATGGGGTTCAGTGTCTTACCCAAGGACACTTTGACATGTAACACGGACAAGCCGGGATTCAAACTGGGATCCCTTGATACCAAGACGAGCGCTTTACCTCCTGAGCTACTGCCGCCCCTAAGGCAATATTTTTGTCCAAAATACAATTTGTATATTGAAATTATGGTGTTCAGAGGAACCCGTATAAAGTAAGTAATCCCAGCTTTTTCCCTGGGGTTGCGTTCCAAAAAGTTGTCGTCGAAACCCACAAAGTAGAAAAAAAGATGTATTTAATAGATATAAGAAATATAATATTTACGACTTTAACAAAGTAGCAGTACTAGATATACAAATGAAACATAATACAAAGTTGCACTTGAATAAATGGCCTTCATTAATATATTATACAATAGTACAATTAAATTGGAAGGCTTCTCCTTTCAGTGTAAGAAAGCGACGTAGAGTGTGGCCGCCTAGCTACATGCTAGCATCGGGGATCCTTGTGCTGAGTCTCCGCGATGTGTCCGTGATGATTAAAACACAAGAGTCACAAATGTTCATTCACGAGTCGTTGCTCCAGGTCATCCGTTTCATGGGTAATGGATCTGGCGTTGGAGAGGTACAGGCTTGGGAGGGGTAGCTTGTGAAGAGTTGTTGCGTAGCCTAGCTGTAGCTGTAGGCCAGGCCTACGGCAAAGCACGACACGTTGATATCAATGACAATAAATACTATTCAATTCTAAATTAACAAAGGATGTACTCTAATGGAACATTTTGCATTGAAATTTGGTGACTCATGAGGACAGAACTGGTGTAAGAGAGACACAACAATCTTTTTGACAGAATTCAAATGACACACTGTGAAACGGAGAGCAAAAATAAAACTGAAAAAAATCATCACAACATAATTTTTCTCAACAGGGAGTTCAATCCTCTTCAGAATAAGAGACTATCTCTTCCATGAGTTTATTTTGAAATAAATCTTATGATGGCCTGGGAGACTCTTTAAAACAAATTCCGAGAGAGAGGGTTGAAGAGATATTAAACAAGAGACTTGTAAGATGTTGATTTATGGACAAAACCCAGCGAAAGTTAAGTGATCGAAGTAGCCAAGAGGAGATGGAGAGAGGAAAACACAAATAAAATCGGATTTTTATGATGTGAAGGAAGAGGGGAAATCCCTGAAAGACACTTAGATGGATTTTATCTGGTTGTGGCTTTGGGTCGAGCTATTACACATATTTCTGTTTTATGGATGGACTCAACGGTTAAGGCAGCGGATAGTTTGATGAATCTTCTAACCATTTTGGGTGGACACGAAACAGTAAACACACTGTTTATAATGCCGCTTTTTGTCTGTTACATGACATTCCTATTTTAACAAAAACGAGAACTTCTAACAGAGAACATTATGAATTGCTTTTGAAGGTAATCTCAAATTCTTTAACAGGCAAAATGAGATGAGATGTTCCACAGCTCGTCACAATCCATAACAGCAGTATGTCCTCTTAAAAAACAAACAAAACAAAAAAAAAAAACAATGACAGGTGGATAACTTAAAATAATAAAAGAAACAAAGACCAATGACGGGTGGGTCATTTTTTTAAAAAAACAGTCAGTGATAGAAGAGGCCGCCCTGACGTAATGATGGACAATATTGAATTTCTCTTCGGGGTTTGGCTTGGTTTGTGCCGGGACCGATTAATGAAAGGCAGCCCCAACCTTGTCGAAAAACGCAAGGCTGGCTCACCTAAAAATATGTGGTTTGCAGCCAAGCTAACCAGGAACCAACAACGGAAAGTGGTAACAGTTATGGTGATAAACACAAAGTCGGCCAGGAATAACCCAAATAACACACAACGGGCAACGAACGAGTGCCGACCAGGAGCAAACAAATAGGAAAGCCTGTTGGCAGCCTTGACACTAACGAGGAGCTAGAGCGCAAAATTATACCATCAACAACACAAGTGGCCAAGAATTAGCTAGCCACTTAACAGACTGTTAGTAGCTGATGGACTAAAGGGGTGCGTTGTTTGAGGTATCTTTAAAAAGTTAAATATTTTCCCTAGTAAGTATGTGCTAACAATGTCCAACTCAGTTCAAAGAGGCCTTATGCTTTATTTTCCATTGTGCCTATCTGTTTTTCTTTTTCTTTTATCAGAGCTGTTCTGGGCAGAACACATTAGATTCAAGTAAAGAGGGCTGTTGGGGAATCCTGGAGAGTGACGTCATTCTCATCCCCACAAGGTCTATTTTATCGCTATGCTAACATTAAGATGATATTGACATTGTCTGTGTAGACCATCATCTTTGTAAGGTTGGAAAATGTTACATGTGGGGCTACTTTGTTTTAGTTTAATATGTTATGTACTTCTTGCGAGGGTGCACAGCTGCTAAGCTAACAATGACCTAATGTTAACGCTAAGTTAATGTTGAGCCACTGCTGAGGTTTTCTAAGAAGCAAATCATTCTCATAAGTATAGGAAACATTGGTGTTAAATGTATTTTAATGTAGTCAATGGTTCTGTCAATATGGAGAAAATTTGTGTGGTGTTAATTTGTCGTTTTTTGTGTTTGATGTCCTGTTTACCATGGAAAACCAGTGCTCTCTGTTTCATTTGGGGGAGCAAACCCAAACCCAAAAAAACGGTCCGGAGAAGGAGGCGCCTCATGTCTTGCTAACTACCAGGTCATTAGTGTGTGACTGCTAGATTACGTGGTAGGAACACTTTTACCACTGCCAAATGGAATGTCCGCACCTTGAACCAACAAGAAAAGTTAAAATAACTCATCTATGAGACAGAAAGATACTCTTGGGACATTTTGGATGGATGGAAGAACTGAAGTGAGAACTGATGAGGGTTGTGTTATTTATTTTCGTAGAGACGCAAACAAGCATTTGTATGGTGTGGGATCCTGTTGCACAAAAACATCAAGGCTTCTGTATTGGGACGTTGTCAAATCTCAAGCAAAATCCATCACAACACGCTTCAAGGCCTCGCTGTTCAACATCACAGTTATCCAGGCCTATGCACCAACATTAAAACACAGAAAAACTATAATTTGAATAGAAAATGTTAGTGTCGTCTGCAAATATTACTACTTTTAATAGTTTTGAAACATTAAAAATATCGTTAATATATAAATTAAATAACTTTGGTCCCAGGATAGAACCCTGTGGTACTCCACAACAGATGTCCAAGTATTCAGATGACAACTCTCCTATTTTTACATATTGGTTCCTCCCCGTCAAATAACTTTGAATCCATTGCAAAGCCACTCCCCTGATGCCATATCTTTCCAGTTTTTTTTTTTTTTTTTGCTTAAGTGTTCATTTAAATAAACATTTGTCCCTTTTAGTTTTTTTCCTTGCTTAAGGATTTCATGTTTTCGTTTCCTGTTGACAAATCTCATTATGGTTTCTTTAGGTTGGTTCTCACCTCTAGTTAATTGATGGCATGCTTCCATGTCCTCAGCATTGATGGATATCCTTTTTGCTCATAAAAGCAATGACCTGTTGCTTAGCAGAATCTTGATCAGCATCCGTTGCAATACTTTTATTTGCCACAGCCTTGGCATAGGTCCGAGGTTAGATGTCCAGACCGGTGATAATAATGTCATTGATCCTGGTGTACTGTTCCAGATCTGCTACGCGTCCTTCTAGTGCAATAATCCTCTTGTCTTTCTCCATTTTTTCGTTTTTTAGATCTTTGATTTCAGCCATTAAACTCATGATTGTATCTTGTTGTTTAGTGACTATATCCATTTTGTCCATTAAAGAGCCGAGTGACTTTTTAATTTGCTCGAGTTCTTTATCCCTGCTCGGCATCTTGAAAATTCCACGCTTCTCTTACGGCACCGTCCGCTGATCGCCTCACCCGATCGCCCTCTGACTCTCAGGTTGTTATTTCGGGCTTAGCTTTCCCGGCTTAGTTTTCCCGGGCTTAGTTTTCCCGGCCTTTGGTCGCTTTACAAAGCAGCGCCGCTATGTTTGCCAGCATCAACAATGGCCGATCTCGTAAAGCAGGACGAATCAGCCTCCTTCCTGCACTGGTTTTCGAAAGAAATCCGCCGAGTCAACGGTGACCTCGACTCCGTACTTTATTTTCTTTTCGAAACCCACAGCTGCCAAAATCGTGGCATTCACGTGGCAATCACACATTAGCGGCTACGCTAGCTTTCCTCGCGGTGTAGTGCGTTCACGTGCAGTCAGTAACTTTCCAAGAAACCACAAGCTGCGCAGACATTCATTCAAATTGGTGTGAATGCCCATAGAGACTTGGAGAAACCATGTGCAACAAGCTGTAACCTACAAACCAATGAAAGATGAAAATGGCTTCTTGAACTATCTAGTTACAACAACCTGTGCTGGCAAACATTCTTGGCAACTACAAGAACTCCATGGCACCATCTGGATGTAATCCACCATGGTCAGGTTGACTACAACAAAATCCCACAATGTTTCAAAAGTGGAATCAAGACAGCAAGCCAGCGCACAAATCCAGGAGCCAATGTGGGAAGAGATCACGACATGGTCATGATAAACCTCCGCGTGCGCTTCCAGAAGGTCAAGAAGTCACGGAACCCACGGATCAAGTTTTACCTAGAGCGACTGAAAAACCCAACCCAACGGAGCGCTTTCAGGCCTCTATGGGCAGGAAGTTTGCTCCTTTGCTCACCTTGGATGAAGATGTCACAACCCTAACCACCAAGTTCTCAGAGATGACAACTGAAACATCAAAATAAACTGTAGGAAAAATCCAGAAGAAGGTACCTCACAGAAACAAAACAGGCAAAAGCATTTAGGAGGGGCCTGGGAATAAGCCAATTGAAGAAAAAGAGACCATGAATAGATAGACATAATACTGCTCCAAACTCTACAACCACCCGAGACAGGGAGAACCTGAGTTCCTGAAAATTAAGAAAGTGACCACTTCCTTGTCCTCAGATAAAAATAGAGGCAGAAAAATAACTCACTGAAGAATGGAAAGTCGCCAATTAATGACAACATACCAATAGAACTCATACAAAATGGTGGTGAGCAGACTACAGACATCTTGACAAAGATTTGCAGAGAGATCTGGGAAACAGGACAGTGGCCATCTGCATAAATAAAATCACGAGTAATTATGCTTCAGGAAACCTTCAAATCTGCTCCAACTACCGAACCATCAGTCTCATAGGCCATGCGGGATAAGTTATGCCAAAGCTCCTACTGGACGGACTGAAACTACAGGCTGAAAACATCCTAGCCAAAGAACAGGCATGTTTCATGGAGGGAAGGAGCACCGCAGAACATTTTTAATCTGCATATCCTATGTGAGAAGTTTCAACAACACTAGAGAACCTGTATCATATTTTATTAATTTCAAGAAGGCATTTGACTAAGTATGGCAAGCCGCTTTATGGGCCACCATACATGGGCCAGAAATCAGTGCAGACCATTGAACACCCGAATGCCAATGCTAACAGTGCAGTACTGATCAATGGTACCATTGGAGCATGGTTTCAAACCACAGTCGGTGTGAGACAAGGGTGCATTCTCCCTCCAACTTTAATTAACTGGATCATGTCCAAAGCGCTGGAGCAACAGGAAGGTACAGTCAGTATTGGGGGATACAGCATCACGGACATGCATTTTGCTGATGTTATTGCAGGATCGTCAGTAGATGAACAGGAACTCAGATATCTGGTCAATCGGCCGGACAAAGCGTCAAACCCAGTAAAGGAATGGAAATCAGCACAGAATAAAACAAAATTAATAAACAACATTTACCAATGTATCGCCACAAACATCACCATCAACAGCAGAGATGTAGAACCTGTCACCAAATTAAAATATCTAGGAGCTGTCATATACGCAGCAAGGTCAGAACCAGAAATCATTGCCAGGATGGCTCCAACCACAACCTCACTTGTCAGACTGTAAACCATCTGGAGGCACAAGAACATCGTGTTGAAATCAAAGATGAGACTCATGCAAGAGCTGGTTGATTCCACATTGTTCTAAGCTTGCAAGACATGGACTCTCACAGTGAAACTGGAAAGGAAAATCCAGGCCTTGGAGATGTGATGCTACAGGAAACCTTTAAGCATCAGGTACTTAACCCATGCGACAAACAAAACGGTTATGTTTTTAGCGTGGGTTTTATCATATAAATGTCCCCCAACATTTTCATACGTTTTTTCCTTCTTAATTAAGCATTTTATGGCTGGTGCGACTTATACTCCAAGCGACTTAAAGTCCAGAATTTACGGTAGTTGTCGTTTGGGTATAGGTTTTGCTAATATTTTAGGTACATATTCATATTAGCATGTGGCTTTTTAAGGCAGTTTTAGGGGGTCGGCTTATGCTATGTAGGCACATATTCGATTAGGCTATGAAAAGTACTTCGCTTTGTAGGAATGCAACATTGAGAACTCCTTTTCTTTACTTGATGATTTTACATGAGAGGGCACATTTTGCTGCAGGATGTTAGGATGTCCTGTACCCCGTGTGCAGTGTTTTCAATATTTTCAGGTGGCCCTTAAAAAAAGAGTCATTGCTGTCACATTAAATGTACTTGCGCCTGCATCATGGCTTTGAACGTGATGGTTATAGTTCTCCAAAATGACTCAATCACACAGTCCTTTCATACAGTATCTCTTTCAATCTTTTACACACATGCTAATCGTCCTCACTCATTTGCATCCTAATGATTTCGCTCTTCCCTTTTAGTCCTGGTCCGATCCTTCCATTAAGTTGTCTGCCACTCATTCTCTTTGTGTCTGTGACTGCTGACTTCCCCCGGCTCAGTGTCTGATGTGGGTTATTTATTGAGGTTATTATTTCGCACCGAGAGTCGGAATATCAATTAGTACTCTCACCCTGAAGATTATGCTTTTACTACTGGCAGTTAAAATAATAATAGTAATACAATAATAATAAAAAACGATATATATATATATATATATATATATATATATATATATATATATATATATATATATATATATATATATATATATATATCATCTCATTAGCTGCATTAACTTATCCTCAGTAGGGTGGCAGAGGTGCTGGAGCCCATCCCAGCAATCATCGGGCAGTGGGCAGGGGACACCCTGAATTGGTTGCCAGCCAATCGCAGGGCACACAGGGACAGACAACTCGCTCGCTCATTCACACCTAGGGACAATTTGGACCGGCCAATCCACCTGAAATGCATGTGTTTGGAATGTGGGGGGAAACCGGAGTGCCCGGAGGAAACCCACGCAAGCACGGGGAGAGCATACAAACTCCGCACAGGAAGTCCGGTAGCTGAATTCGAACCCACACAGGAGGTTCCCAGGAACTTAGAACTGTGCCGCACACGCGCTAACCACTGCGCCGCCGTGCAGAAACAGTGTTTAGAATATATATATATATATATATATATATATATATATATATATATATATATATATATATATATATATATATATATATATATATATATAGAGAGAGAGAGAGAGAGAGAGAGAGAGAGAGAGAGAGAGAGAGAGAGAGAGAGAGAGAGAGAGAGAGAGAGAGAAAAATACATCAGTTGTTAAAGCTTTAAAAACGACAAACATCAGCTGTTAAAACAGTTTGATTTCAAAATCTTGACAATTGGTAAGTACTTTTGCTACAGACTTTGCAGTTTACAGGAAACATTTTTACTTGATTTTATTTTATGATGTATTTTCATCTCCATGAAAAATGTGCAGAACTTTATTTATGGATTTAGGTTTCGACCGATCAATGTGCCTAATTTTTTGTTTTTGTATTTTTATTATGTTTTTGTACGAATCCACAGTATGTTCAATAAAATATGTATTTCTATTTGTACTTATTTTATTGTGTTTATTAATATTCTCAACATAATTATTCAACTTCATGCTAAATTTAAGAAAAAAAATTAAAATCGTCAGATTATTCGACTAATCGTTATAATAGTTGGTGATTAGTTGACCATTAAAATAGTCATTAGATGCAGCCCTAGTCCTGTGTTGACGGCCATAACTTGGATAGACAGTCACAGTATTGATGTATTGTCAGATTGTAATATTCTTTGGCTAGAACGCAAGACTTTAACTAAAAAGACACTTTATCTGATCCTCGTACCAAACGTGTTCTGTATTTTGTTGAATGTTATTCCTCCGGAGGGCTGCTGCTGGGGCTCAGGCGAAGATGCTGATCCTGGACACTTCCTTGATGGATACCTTTTCCCCCATTACACTGTTTAGCTGAGGGAACAGCTCAAGTTGTTAGGAACTTCTTTCGTTTATCTGACTTAATTGATCCGTAGCTCCAGATTATCCTGTCTCTGAGGTCTACTGACAATTCATTTGACTTCATGCTTAGTTTGTGCTCAACATACACTGACCAGTCTATCGTTTACAGGTTAGAGTGGCTATTCAAGTTATCTCGAGTCAAGGGATATTCAGGAAGGGAAACAGAAGCACATGGTGCACAACATTGTATTTTGTGCTCAAAATTTATTTAGATGCTCTTGACAACAACATCCTGTTTGTGTCCAGAGAAATGAAAAAACACAAAGAAAATCTGAACCCACAGTTCCCTAGGTCAAACATTTTGATGCCAAAATGGCATACAGTATTGAATCGAATTGTCTTTGTGAAACATTGAATGCAACGAGAATAAACATGTCACCTAAGGGTGAACATGTAAAAAACACAACAAGGTACTCAGGGTATTTAGATAACAATAAAAAAGAGAACTTAGTGCCTCGTAACTGGTTATAAAAATAGAGGAGTGACATAGAACAGTGAATTATAACAATAGTGCAATGAAAGAAGTGCGATAATATTAAGCTGCAACAAAAATTCCCAAAATGAGTCGCAAGTTATATCTCTTCAGAATTTCGTGCAGTAACATTTAGTAGCAACGAAAATATAAAAAGAAGTAGCAAGATATCCTTCACAGTTTTGTTCGTTTGTTTAGGGTGGTGATGGCTCTGGGGAAAAAGCTATCTCTGACCATGTTTGTCCTTGTTTTGAATGACCTGTAGTGCCTACGAGAGAACAACAGGTTAAAGTGGTGGTTGTCAGGTGGAAATAGTCATTTTTAATGTTTGTTGTTTTGTTTATGTCGTATACTGAGGGAAATGCTGTAATGAGGGTCAAGTCAAGTCAAGTTTATTTATGTAGCCCTTAATCACAAAAATGTCTCAAAGGACTGCACAGGATTACAATGAAACAATTACCTGATCTTAAACCAACATGCGGGCAAGGATCAACTCCAAACCTCAGCGTGAGGAAATAGAGAAACCTTGAGAAGGGACCTCACAAGTGGTATCCCCCTTTCAGGATGACCAGGGTGAATTACTTTTAGCATTACAGTACACAAACATCGTAAACACTAGGTAACATGTTAAAAATTTGTCCGGAAAGTGCATGACAGCAGCGACGGCCCCAGCCTGTAAACTAGTCCAGAAAGTCCATGACGGCCACGACACAGCTTCCCATCTCTGCCAGCTGGTCAATGCAGGCGTTGACATGCTTCAGGTCAAACGCTGGTCCGCTGACTCATCCCAAATCATCCTTCTCCTTCGTATCACCACCAGGCAGGCAGTCAGAAAAAGACAGGACAATACAGAATATGAAGTGGGCATCAATCATAAGCTTTGGAATAAAAGTGTATCTTGAGCCTTGATTTAAAAACTTCCATTGAGGTTGCAGATCTTATCTCGGGAGGCAGGGCATTACATAGCACCGGGGCCCGGATGGAGAACGCTCTCAAGCCTGCAGACTTCTTGGCTCTCGGAGTCATAAGTAGACCGGAATTTTCCGAGCGCAGACTCCGTGCAGGAACATAGGGGGAAATCAAATCAGAGAGATAAGAGGGTGCAAGTCCATGCAAACATTTATATGTTATTAAGAGAACCATCACATCTTAAGTGGACTTTTGATGCTAGACATCAGGAGACCAGAAAAGCAATATATTACGGTAATCAAGTCGAGAAGTAATAAACGCATGAATTAAAACCTCTGCATCCGATTGGGACAGCATCGAACGAATCTTCGCAATATTATGGAGGTGGTAAAAAGCTATTCTAGTCATATTTTTCACGTGTGACTGAAACGACAGATTAGGATCAAATATAACACCTAGATTTTTGACCGATTCACTCTGGGTGATGTTACATTTGTCTAGGTTCAGGGTAGGGTTTGAAAACAACTCACGACAGTGAGCTGGACCAATAATCAACATTTCAGTTTTATCTGGGTTAAGGCACAAAAAATTAAGTGACATCCAAATCAAAGATAAAGCACTGAAATCAACGATTTTCAGGTTCAAACTTGCATCATGTGTTAATTCCCAAGTCATTGCAAAAGGACGGAGCTATGCATTTTTCAGTTAAATCATCCTAATCAGAGTTTATTGTGCTTTATATAAAAACACTCAACTTTCACACAACGGTGATAAAATTATGCAGTTTTATTTTCTGGCAAAGTCCGAGTGATTAAGTGAGGAAATTTAATGTTAGTCACTGGTCCGTCGCTCGATGTGCTAGCGTTTGATTGTTAGTAACTGTGTGTGTGAGTGTGTGCGTGTGTGTGAGTGTGTGTGTGTGTGTGTGTGTGTGTGTGTGTGAGCGAGGTACTTTTTATTTCAGTTTAATGATAGAATTAAGTTTTCTTGGTCACGGCATTTTAAAAAACAGTACCAACCACTTATTAATATTATGGAACAACAAATTATTTGCACCAAACACACAGAAAAAACAAATCAGCTTAACAATACAATTATATTACAAACATGTGCCCAAATGAGTAGGCTTAAGCAGTATTTAATAGTGCTTTATAAAAAACAACTTGCACACAATGGTGCTAATAAATTTAAAATCATGCATCAAGTTTTCCTTTTTGGCAAAGTCTGAGTGATTATTGTGTCCTTGTAAATTGTGCCGTAATAATACACATACTATGCGTTCTTATCTTAACTAACAACAACAAACAATGACAAGCATCAAGGTGGGAAAGAGACATCATACACACAGCAAGCATGATTGATGTGCTCACATTTTTGCATTGCAATTCAAAGTTCTCAAAGAGGAGTGAGTGTGTCAGTGAGCAAAGGTGATAGTGGTTACTCTTTGCTTGTTCATGTTGAAAATCATGTTCCTGTCACATAAAAGCGCTTTCAAAAACAAAGATGCCTATTTTGCGCTTCATTAAAAAAAAAAAAAAAAAAAAATCCTTACTGTGTGGAGTTTGCATGTTTTCCCTGTGCTTGCGTAGGTTTCCTCCAGGCACTCCGGTATCCTCCCACATTCCAAAAACATGCGTTTCAGGTTGATTGGCTGGTCCAAATTGTCTCTAGATGTGAATGAGCTAGTGAGTTGTCTGTGTCTGTGTGCCCTGTGACTGGCTGGCAACCAGTTCAGGAGGTCCCCTGCCCACTGCCCGAAGATAGCTGGGATAGGCTCCAGCACCCCCGTGATCCTACTGAGGATAAGCGACGCAGATAATGGATGGATGGATATTTGTAGGTGTATAGTATACATTTATATGTATATTGTTGGTGTTTTGACGAACATTGATTCTTTTTTATTGTTGCATCTTCATTGGTCCCCTGACGACCAATGTGGGTAAGGGATCCGTGAACCGTAAACCATGATATTGTAGAACATTCTGTTTTGTGCACTATTTTCTTATTTGGCCACAAATATTCAATATTCGAATAAAGAACAGGAAATTAATGTAGTAGTTTTTATTGTCCGATTCATCGATTAATCAAAAGAGAATAGTCAGATTAATCGATTATTAAAATAATCGTTCGTGGCAGCCTTAGTGTGTGTGTAGCACGTTGTAAAGCGCTTTGGGAGGTCTTTGGTGTCTTGGAAAGCGCTATAGAAATGCAGACCATTTACATCTTAGATTTAACGAAAGACAAGAGAGTCAAACCAAAAACTGCAGCAATGGAAAGAAAATACAAATGTTGTATAACAATGAGACAACTAAAATACTTTATATTCCACAATGTTTTTAAAATTAAGTCACTTGAGGAAAGAAGTGTAAAACCACTTGGGTCCAATTTAAAACATAGGATGTATGTATCATATAACGAACAACTAACAATATTATTAGGGTTAAGGTTAAAATTTCAAGACAAGTTAGAGCCTAGGACAAAAGTATTGATTCGATAAAAATCTTCGCTCAGTATTGATAATATAGATGATTGGTGCGATCTGCTCACCCTTAAAGAACATATTAGGAATTGTGTGTGGATTTCTTCAAACCAGAACCAGGCACTAGAGACGATTTATTGATTTTGCACGTGTCGTTATAAATTCAATGTCTATTGTTTCAGGCCTTACTTAGTAAATATTTTGTCAAGACACAAATGTTTTGAAATACAATTTCCAACTAGAAATAAAAACATTCCATAGTAGGCATTATACTCGTAAAAAACGAGCATCTGTTATTTGTGACTTTGGTGATGCTTCAGAGAAAAAGAGATGAATAAAAAAGGACGAGGTGTGTTGTTGAGTTCTTCCACTCACTGGACAGCTAATAAGCAACAAATATACACACCCAATAAATTAATGGTGTGGATAATTAACTAGGAACGCGGCTTGAGATGCATGAAAGAGCACCAGCCACCATGAAGGAACACAACATTACACCAAGTGTGTGTGTGCACGTGTATTGCAGTTAATTGTGGGAAATCTTGTGCTGAAAAAACTGTCTTGTAATTACAAAACACATGTGGAAACTGTTCCCTAAAGATTAGAGGAAATACAAAAAGCAAATTCCCGGTACAAATCAAAGTTGTACACCTTTCAGTGGCTCATTAAAACAGACAGACCGACACACACACAAATATCCAGATATGAAAGAGATGTCAGCATTCAACCATTTGTTTGCACCATCATTTCTACTGTCCTTAATTTTCTGGTTGTTTTTTTTTTCTTTATCATTGCATATCTGTGAGGTTGATATTAGCAAAGAACATTTATGGTGGCATTTTATTACGGAATGTTAAATTCTCTATGCACACATTTGATAAGTTAAATTTAAGCAAGGTTGTATATGTGGTCTCTTCAAGGTAGTTTTAAAATAAATACAAAAAAATCTGTTTGTGTAACTACTTTTTAATACAGAAAAAATAATAAATAACTGTTTTTACCCTGCAATCACGGTTTAGACATGCTTGACTGCAATATCGTGCAATCATGTCTCCCTTCTGAGTCTCAACAGGCACATTGCACCGCACTCATCTTCACTTTCATATGCCAACACATCATTACCATCGCCCTGATTTGTGACATTTTTCCAGCACTTTTCATTTCTCTCGGGACAACATGATGTTTTTGGATACCAAACAGCTCAAATAAAAAAAACAAAAAAAAAACATTAAAGTACCAATATGATGTGCAGTTTTTATTCTGTCTCTCAGGTTTCAATTACACACACACACACACACACACACACACACACACACACACACACACACACACACACACACACACACACACACACACACACACACACACACACACACACACACACACATATATATATATATATATATCAATTTCAACATTTGTATTTTCTTTCCATTGCTGTAAATGGTCTGCATTTCTATAGCGCTTATATATATGCCCGGAAGGAAACTCTCACTCAAGCTCGGGGAGAACATGCAAACTCCACACGGCAGCTGGACTTGAACCCTGAACCTCTGCACAGTGGGGCTCACCAAGCATTCGCCCTGCCGCCTACTTCTAAGTATATATATAATTATCAATGTTTATATAGATATATTTATTTATATGCATATATAAAGCTTTTTCACCCTTTAAAAAAAGTTCCCTTTTGGTTCAGTGCATCCAAATATAACAAGCAAATTGCAACTTTCAGCAACCTGCGCACAGCAAAATGAAACAAGTGTACAGGTGCAGGAAAGGTAATGTGCATGCATTACAGCCGCCCACAAGTCGATCCTAAAAGCGTGGGACAGACCTCGACGGATTGGCCCATCACAGCAGTTCGCAGAGATGGATTCACTGCCGACTCAAAGCGTCCGGCAACGATTGAAAAGGTCACTCGTGTCTGCGCAACGGCACTCTACATCCTGCGCACTTCAGCCCAAGATTTGAATAGTGTGTGCGCTGTGTGTAATCTGAATAGTAATAAGGCGGCCTGACAGATTGATGCATAACAGCAAGAAGCATGCAGAGCAGGCGGGCCATTTCCGTGTCACCTCCTTTTTATTCTCCCAGCGGCTGTTTTCTGTACAGCCACCTTAGATGTAGTAGATCTGATTTGAGGCTTTCACAAGGAGGGGGAATCAGTTTCATTTTGCAGCAAATCCAGGTACGTAGATTTGGAGGCTGGTGAATTTTTTTTTTGCACAGTATTTCAACATGTATTTCTCTCCTTAATCTGTGCTGTGCTTATTCATATTAACCCAAGATGGTTTATAATTTTCAGATTCTATAATTTGTACATTGAAGATTTTCCATGCAGATTTTGAAATAAAAATGTCTCGTTTTACAGGCATGTAGTTAACAGGTTTCATGTGTATAAGCTTTTTGTAACCACTGTTAAAAAGCAAATTAGAAATGAATGAGCAAAAGAATAATTCAACATTTAATGGGAAACACATTCTAGTAAATATTAGATGATATACCAAATTATGAAATCAAATTAATTATTGTAACAAGCAAACCGTGATTTTTAGGCGATGTTTCCTAAAAGTTTTTTCGAAAAAGACATCAAATACATCAAGGACCTCAAAGCAAGAACCGATAGCACGTATTTAGCCATTGTTTACTACTGCAGGTAGCATTTGATGATAGTTTTGGCTAGGTGTTTTCCTCAATTTCTTGGATGACTGGAAATCCCAGTGAACTGAGAGGCGAGCTACCCCAGACCAAGAATCCAGCAAGGATCTGACTCATTTTACAGCTTCACATCAAGGTGGTGGTTGGCATTAGATTATTCCTTTGCTCTTGACTTATGAAATTTGAAAAACCAGCAACACCCATATTTTGAGATAACCTTAATTGGGAATCATCGAATTGTGTTTTTTTTTAATTTGATGAGCCTTCTTATAATTATTTAAATTTTCATTGAATTTTGAAGTTTACAGTTGTGTGACTTAAAACTTTGACACAAACATTTGAATAGTTGACTTGTCATCAAATTGAAATAAAAATAAAACAGGGTGAGTTAACCAAGATCAACCAAACTAATGACGTCTCATCTAGAACCTTAAAGCACATAAGAGAGTTATTTTACTGTAATTAATGTTGTCTATTCTCTTGTCCATTGTCCATTACATTGCTGGTTTTTGTTCGGAATGATTTTGATTCTGGCGTTTCCTTGATCAATTTCAACATTTGTCAAACCTAGATCTAGTTCAGTAGGGGTTATTCCCCCTGCCTAACAGCATAGATGCTACATTGTATTTAACTGCTGAGATCAGAGAAAACTAGCCTTGGCCTCTATTAGTCCAAGGCCAATGTGACTATTAACACAAATTTTAAACTGTGTGTCTTTGTATGCCGTCCTGAACTAATTGCAAACTTAACCTCTGACTGATGGTGTGCTACAGAAGTGGCCACCACAGTCCCTGCTGCCCACTGACACCAACAAGCTCCAATTTAATTCTTTACACATCTGATTTCTTGATAATGGGAAGGATGGGTAATGTATTCCCTGAATATATTACTTGCTGGACTGTGCATGCATAGATATATGCACACACATACACAAATTAATTTAATCTGTGAGACTGGAATGGGACAGTGTTTGTGAGAAAAGAAACCGGGCCCTATGTTATTTAAATCACCAGCCACCATCCTTATCTCTTTATGTTTACTGTGATAGAAATAGCCAGACGTCAAAACATTTAGGGCAACTTTTAAATTATGCTGGGTAAAATGGGGTAAAGTAAACATAGCTGGAAGAAAGTGATATGTTGTGCTTTCTTACCCGTTTGATATATGCTCTACTTCAGAAAATATATATTTTCTACGAGAGCATTGTTTCCCAATCATTTTGGTCCTGAGGCATGCTTTATTCCATTGAGGAAAGCTGTACAACCCGTCGAAAAGGTTTAAAAATGATTACTTTGCACCGGTTTAATGTTTTTCTTTTTATCTTATATTATCATGTTGGCTGAGTTTACAGTACAGAGTGGTTTTTAAATGTGGCAGGGTGAATGAGTGTTTAGCGCATCCACGGCAAAGTTCTGAGGTCATCGGTTAAACAACAGCTACCAACCTTCCTGTGTGGAGTTTGCATGTATTCCCTGTGCCTGCATAAGTTTCTTCCAGGAATTCCAAAAACATACATGTCAGGTTTATAGGCCTGTCCAAATTGTCCCTAGGTTTAATTGCGCGAGTGAGTTGTCTCTCCCTGTTTGTCCTGCGATTGTCTGGCAACCAGTTCAGGGTGTCCCCTGCCACTGCCAAGATAGCTGGGATCGGCTCCAGCACCCCTGCGACCCTACTGAGGATATGCAGTGCAGATAATGGATGGGTGGAAGTTGTTTTGAAGGTCAATGGACCTTGTTTTTCATTTTGGTTGATAAGTTCAATGTAATTTTGATATTGATTATATTAAAACAAATTTTTCAAAGTATTAGTATGATATTTTTTATCTTGTTCTTCTAGAAAAATGACAACAACAAAACTTTCATTCAGCAATAAGTGAAACCAAAAAATTGATTACGGTGTCCTATTTTTTTCATTTTGTCTGTTTGATTTTAATAAGATAATATAATGATGATTGGAATTAAAAATGTGCAGCTTTTTACTTCATTTGATGTATTTTATAAGGTGCACCTAAAAATCCTAAATTGGCCAGAAATGTGAAAGTGCAACTCATAACTGATGCACCTTGTACAGTACAAAATACTGGTTGACAAAATCGGAAAGAAAGCATACAGTGTTTATTTGTTTGCATTACTACACAAGGTTTTGTGGTATACTACCAAGTTTGTGCAGGAATCAAACGCACGTTGCAGCGGTTAGAGCACTGTAACCTAACTACTTGGTGCAGGTGACATATTAAAAGGTGTGATAAGGAGTTTGTCGTTTCTGGTACCATAGGTAAAAATAGTGTATTCATTATATGAATTTGAATGCCTTTTTATACATAATCGGTGTCACTAGTGGTAAAATCGTTACGTTGCGGTACTCTCACGACAGAACAGACAATTTTAGGGATAAAATTCAATGCGAATGGAGGAGGCGAGACCAGCTGGGAAGATGTGACAAGGAAAGTTAAGCAAAGGCTTGGTTTTTGGACACTAAGAAAACTGACAATAAAGGGGAAGGTCCTAATCATCAAAGCGATCATCCTCCCACTGCTTTTATCAATCAGTTTAGTTTTTATGCCCACCCAACAACCCGAAAAGTCAAGCGATGACCCGGTTCTGGATGGGCTCGTACTTGCAGAAGCTAAAGCTTGTACCAAACAATCATTTGATACCAGTGTCCTTTAACTTGCCAACAACACATCTCTTTATTCTGGACTTTTTAATCCTGCCCTCCCAAACAGACTACGGGACCTGTCATGGATGGTGGCTCATGAGGTTCTCTCAGTCAGAGCCGTAATGCACCACCGAGGAATGTCAGCGATTTCGACATGCCTCTCAACCTGGCTGTGGCGCCCAGGAGTCGGTGAGGCACCTTTTTTGTGAGTGCAGCGCTGCCGAGGACCTGTGGGCAATGGCCGGCCACCTAGGAAAATTCCCGGACTTGCCAGCAGGGGAGGTCCCTAAAGCACAGTACGTGCTTTACGGGGTGAGTCGGTCGAAAATGTCACAGAACGACTTTGTCAAGGACTGGCTCACTCTCACCGCCATCAAAGACGCCATCTGGACCTCCAGAAACCTGCTGGTAAGGAGGTGCAGGCAGATCCCCCCGTGGCTGTGCTCCAAATGGCTGCAGATACCATAGAATCTGCGAGCGGCAAGCCTAGGACGCAGCCATAAAGAAGAATCATCTGCACCCACCCGGAGGAGGGAACCGTGGATCCCGGCAGCAACGGCCTGGTTATTCGGGTGGTTGTGGAAGGTAGAAGTAAGAAGGGTGAGGACCCATCTGAGCATCCCGGGCAGAGGACTGGAGGATGCTGCTTGGGAGGGTAGGATGGAATCCCACTTGAGAAGACAGAGCTATGCCCTTGCACAATAGTATTGCCCTTTACACATTGGTTAACTGTTGTTGAAGGTGTCGATGGGGGTTGTTCAAGCCTCATGTTGTTAAAATCTGATGTGGTGAAGTTGTGAATGTGTTTAATTGCTGTTAAAAGTGTCGATAAAAACTCATATTGTTGGGATTTGATATAATGAAATTGTGTTTCAAATTGCGGTTAAAGATTTTGGAAAAAATTGTTAAAACGTCCCGAAATTGTGAATATCCTTAATTGTTGTTGAAATTTTTGAGAAAAATTGTTCAAACCTCACATTGTTTATTTGCTAAAAAACAAAAAAAAACAAACCAAGGAGTATTTAATTGCTGTTAAAAGGGTCGATAAAAACTCATATTGTTGTTGGGATATGATATAATGAAATTGTGTGTTGAGAAAAATTGTTCAAACCTCACATTGTTTATTTGCTAAAAAAAAAAAAAAAAAACAAGAAGTATTTAATTGCTGTTAAAAGTGTCGATAAAAACTCATATTGTTGTTGGGATATGATATAATGAAATTGTGTGTTTGATTGCTGTTAAAAATGTCAAAAAAATTGTTAAAACGTCATAATATGCTTAATTGCTGTTAAGATTGTCGAGAAAAATTGTTCAAACATCTCATCTCATCAGCTGCACCGCTTATCCTCAGTAGGGTCGCGGGGATGCTGGATCACATTGTTTATTTGCTGTTGATAGTGTCAATAAAATTGTTCCAAAAAAAAATAATAATAAAAAAAATAACTCTCACTCCAGCGAACGGGGTGTGATTCCCTTTGCATACAATGATTTGCAAATTTGGTCAGCGACATTTTATGACTGATTAACCGTTGCACTACTCTTGTTATTTTTGCGAAATTGGACTCAAATGTTTGCGAAGCATGGTTAGAGGCAGATGTGCCTAAAAAGTGGTAAGGTATTTAAGAACAAAAGGAGGTACAAAGTAACAAACAACCAAGTTGTCACAAAAACAACAAAAGTTATATTGATAATAACACATATCTGGTATGCTGTCCAACCCGTCCCTTATATAGGTTTGGGGTAATCTTAACCAGGTTTTGAGATGTCAGGAACAGTGTGTCTGGCTCCACACCTGGTTAGCGCCATCTGGGTACAGGTGGCTTGCCAGATACTGACAGATATATGCAGTAAGTCAAGGGTGTCCAAACTTTTCAGAAAGCGGGCCATATTTGGTTAGCAGAAAATGTGTTGGACCAACTATTCAGCCTGGCATTCTTTGAACAATCTTTAATAAATTCATCCTCCGGAAAAGGTTTGCAGTGCTTGCCCATCACTGTCACAACGTCGTAGCTCACCTTTGTAGCATTTTCATTTGACTCGCAGGGTCTCATGAAAAAAACGCTGCTGTGCCGTTAAAACAGGTTCCAGTTTCTTCACCTTTTCACAGCGTTCATTTTCAGTTAGCTTTTTATATTCAACCTGTTTCGTCTGGCAGTGCCTCTTGATATCATATTCTTTAAAAACAGCCAAAGTCTCTTGGCAAATTAGTAAAACGCAGTATTACTATACTCAAATTTCTACTTGTTCTGGAAGCGGCCACCCTCACAGTCAGCGTTCTTTTTTTATTTACAGTCGCCTGTCGTAAATGGGGTGGGTCAAAAACTCTCACAGAAAGCCAATTGCAAGGTGGACAAAAGGCTACTGCCATGATCTGGTGTAATGTGATTTCCTTTTTTTCTTTTTATGCTGCTGTCAACATTTTTGGGGGGCTGCATATTATTAACCTTATAACAGAGGCCGCAGGCTGGTAAAAATCTGATCACTGGCCGCAACTTCCCCCGGGCCGGACTTTAAGTGTATTAAAATGCACACATGAATAGATACGGTTGCTCTTACTGTATTTTTAATAGAATCCTCGTATATATATATGAAAAATGTATGACAAAAGACTATTTTCTCCGAGGTGCGCCTAATAACAGGGTGCGCCTTATAAACGCCCATTTTTCACAGGGATCAGGTTCCAAAAGTGTCCCGCAATTGTCAAAACCTGCAAAAAAGAAACCTTTTTTATTTATTTCATTGTTTATTTGTTTATTTATTTCTTTATTACTCAAAAAAACAAACCCAATTTATAGGCCTAAGTTTATTTTTTTTTTTACAAAAAAATACAGTACTTAAGTTTTTTTGTTTTGTTTTGTTTTTCACCAATAACTTCTGCACTGTTAAATTATAATATAAAAGATAAACGTTTTGTTTTGTTGCACAACTATATGAAGGACCCAATCGATGGTATTTTGCTTCCATCATGTGATTGGTATGGAAATCTGCATTTACCTTCTGAATCTGTCCAACAGAGACCATATAAACATATTTGAAAAGCGGAGGGAGCAACTAAGGAGCTCCAAAGACCTGCATGTGGCTCCAGCGTTCTATTTTGATGGCGATAGAAAGCATCTTCCTTTGTTTAGCCAATCAAAATGTACAATTCAATACATGATAAAAATCCGTAAAGTTGCAAAATCATGATAAGTAAACCTCGATAAAGCAAGGGACTACTGTATACGGTATATAAAAAGAAAAAAATAGTAATCTGCTGCCACCTAATGTCATGGGTGGATGTTAGATTCTATTGGCTGATCGCTGGAAGAAAGCAAAGTTACTGAACAATGCATGCTGTTTTGCAAATCTAATATGGGGAACACTGGACAAGGTTTGACGGCATGCTGGTTGAACAACACTATATAAAAGTATAAATGGCCATATAGTAACAATTAAAACACCTTGCTTGAAGTGACTGTTTTGAGGCAAACAAAACTCCCGGTCACCATCGGTTTCATTTGGCCACCTCTTGACATTTTTACCCCTGTGCTCTTTACCTTTTCTCCAATCGCCTTTGTTCCACATGCTCCTATTTATCACTGTGTGAAGGCTGAAAGAGATATTATTATGGGGTGGCGGGCTGGAGACAGCAGACAAGGGTAGCCACATGGATCGCATAGCGAGGGAGCGCGGCTAATGACGAGAGGACAGGCTTGGTCAGTGGTCTGTGCTACCTGCTGGGTGTGATAGATGGAGAGCACAGAGGAAAGAGCAGGGAGGGAGGACGACAAATAGTCTCTTTGCGCCTTGCACATATTTCTTTTTTTTGTTTTTCTGGGTTTTTTGGGGTTTTCTCTACGGTTGCAAGGATGGGCTAGATGTGCATCATTCTTATAACAAAGTTTTAAATAAATGAAGTAATCACATCATAGTATCAATTATCAATGTGAAATGTACCCATATTTGATTCACCTTAACACAGTCACACAAGATATTTTTGATGAAAAATAAAGAAAGAGTCCAAGACCTTGGCTCTCAGACTTTCACAACAACATATTATATGTACTTGGTCAATGTGACTAAGCTTATATAGAATAAATTATTCATAAAACTTACCTTTCATAAAAATTACCTTACTAAAATGCACACCTAAAAACTCTAAATTGACCAGAAATTAGAAAGTGCGCCTCATATTCCAGTGCACCTTATATACCGCAGAATACGATTGTAAATAAAGTATAAATCCGTGTTTGAGCAATGATTGATCAATTAATAATCATCGCTGGCCAAAATCACAATACATTGTATGCAACATGATTTGAACCTGGGTGATTAGGATGGTGGCTATCACTTTACCAGTACACGACCAGTGGTACAAATAACAGGCCTAAAGACATTATAGCTTATCCCATTGTTACACAATTTTTACTCACAGTGCCAGAAACACAGCTTTTTATAGTGCATTCTGACAGTCAATAACATTGCGAAAGAAAGTAACACAAAACAGTATTTCAAAAGATACTATACACGTTTTTTTAACGTATGTATACAAATTAAACCGAGAGCTTATTGACGCAGGTGAAGAAGTGGAGATACTAAAGATGGTCTCAATTGCATGTGCCTTATAGTGCAGTGTGTCTCATGGTCCGGTGCGCCTTGTGAAAAAACTATACGACAAAATACTAATTTGTGGGGGGTGCCTATATCTGGTGTGCCTTATAGTGCGAAAAATATAGTACTTTTGTTTTTATTGCATTTTTTAAAATGTCAAGGCTGGATAGCCCATTTAAGTTATTGTCCATTATTTAGTGCCATATCAAGTAATATAAAATGATTTAAGAGATTATAGAGTTTCTCTATAATTCTGTTTTATTGATTTTAATGAATAAATAAAGTGAAAGTAAAGTAAAATGAGGCTTTGTCTGGGTTTCTTGTACAGTACTGTCCTGTTCACCTGACAAGTATCACATTCATTATTGTCTCCTCACCTTATTCTGAGTGTCTCCTAACCTATGAACAATAATAAAAAATAATTCGATTTTTTATTTTTTTGTCTGTTTTTTCCACATCCAAAGCCCGAGAGGATCAGCCATTATTGTAAACATTAAAAGATTAAGAAACACAAAATAAAACAATTAAAAATATATATCTATGGTTTGACACAGCGGAATGACTGTACATTTGCAGGAGAAAATATTTGTCTCCCAAAGTTTGAAGATACCTAATACTGTTTAAGATATAAATAGAGCATTATTTGGGGATTTAAATTATTGCTCCAGAATCACTGTCGACCTTTTTCTTACTTCTCTAAAAATGAAAAATAAATGTATTTAGCTTTCTGGTAAATTGTTCCTATTATTTAATTGTGTATGTAGGATATAATATAATATAACAGAGTATAACAGAGTATAACGGAATAGAATAGAACAGAACAGAATAGAATAGAATAGAATAGAATAGAATAGAATAGAATAGAATAGTCAAGTCAAGTCAAGTCATGTTTATTTGCATCACCCTTAATCACAAGGAGTCTCAAAGGGCTGCACAGACCAGAGACTAATGCACACTACAGACTTATTACACCATCCTCTGATCTAAAACCTACATGAGGGCAAGGAAAAACTCAAAAACTTCAACATGAGGATAATGAAGAAACCTTGTGAAGGGATCGTACATGACGTAATCCCACTTTCAGGATGACCAGGCAGCAACAGAATTTGCAATAACAAATAATGCACAGATATAGTCAACATGAAATATAGGTCATTCATAAGCTACAGAATATAAGTGTGTTTTAAGCCTAGATTTAAACAGTTCCACTGACATTGCAGATCGAATCTAAGGGGGCAGAGCATTCCACAACATTGGGGCCCAAATGGACAATGCTCTCGAACCTGCGGTTCTCTTCTTGGCACTAGAAGACCGGCATTTTCAGAGCGATGGCTCCGGACCATAATAGAATAGAGTAGAATAGAATAGAATAGAATAGAATAGAATAGAATAGAATAGAAAAGAATAGTCTCTGTGGATCACATAGACAGGCTATATGTGTACATATGCAGTACATTTACCTTTTTATTGTATTGATCCAATTATTTCACCACTATCAATTTCACCGTTTGCTAAAATGTGTTATTGCCTCCTTAGCATTATGGGGATGTTGGTTATTACGCTACAACATGGATACTTTTACCATTCCTTCTGTTTACCAAAGAGCCTAAACGATTTTTTTCTAACATTCTTGTTATATGGTACTCTAAGCAAGACAATGACATGCTTTCAGTATAACACCATTTACAAAGGAGACCTAATGATGATAATAATAGGCTACTCGCGCATTATTTTTTCCCCTTTCTTCTGTTCCTGGAAAATAGAAATAAATTGCAATCATTATCCGTGATGAGTCATAATCATCAATATTTGATACCAAAATGTAATTCTCGACCTCTTCTCAGGCACAACACAGGGTTTAATTGTGGATAAAGCAACATTTATATCCGTTTGTGTTGTGAATAATTAGACTAGGCAAAATTAATTAACTTTGCCATTAATTTCAGCTCACCATCTACACTTGGTGCATAAAAAAACATATTAATAAATCTCCTTAGAGCCTGGAACCCCCACACCCTATGTTTTCTCGCTCTTGCACACACTTATACAAAGACTTGTCTAAAAACAATCTAAGATGAATATAAAGGCTGGATATCAGACTATTCATCACTAGATGATTACCACCTGACAGCAGTAATTGAAAAACACTTATTGGAGTGGTTGGGGAGGAGGGCTGCCTCAGTCCCATCTGACAAAATAACCCTCAGAGGATAAGAATAGTCTTGCTGTGATGATAAATGGACATATTTTCAAAGCCCAGCTTCATGATTTTTTTTTGTTTGTTTTTGTGTAGGACAGAGCACTATGCTACATGGAGAATGAGTATATATATATATATATATATATATATATATATATATATATATATATATATATATATATATATATATATATACATATATATATATATATGCGTAATTCATTGGTATATGCGTAACCTTTGATTAAACACATTTGACGTATGTTTTCTAGTTAGTCAAGCCAAGTCACATTTATTTGTATAGCCCTTCATCACAAAAAGTCTCAAATAGCTTCACACACCACCATTACAACATGCTCTGAGCTGAAACCAACATAAGAGCAAGGAAAAACTCAAACAACCTCAGCCTGAAGATAATGAAGAAACCTTGAACCTGCCAGGATGATCAGGCTGCAAAGGACGTTCTAATGGCTTTAACAAATAATACACAGTCAGTATCAACAGGATTATAAGTATTGACGGGAATTGTGCAAAATGCCCTGTTGACAACAAGTCTCAAAATATGTATCGATGGAGTAAGTACTAGGGGTCTGGAAAGTATGGCTCGCAAGCCAGATATGGCTCTTTCCATGAGTAAATCTAACATAGAAATAAAATAAAACCTATTTAAATCAACTTTTTACCTTTCCATTTTGGTATATGCTGAGCTGATCTCAGTACATGCGAAGACAAACCAACACTGTGAACAAAATAGTTCAGTCGAGAATAGTCAAGCAGTTTTAAGTTACGGTGTTACACCAACAGACCCTGTCACGAAGGAGTTCTTTATATGAAGCCTCATTAAACAATGCATTTTCACAATTGAGAGACTTTGTGATGGACAAACTGTAAACACTCGGAAATGCCAGCCAAGCACCCAGAGAAATTTGATGAGCGGACCTCTGCACAGATAGGCACTCAGTTCCCTCTTTCACCAAGCGCCGTCTGCGCCAAAGGTAAAAACGTCAGTATCCTTCTTCTTTGCAGTAGTTTGTATTTGTTTTGCATTTTATAAAACAACTTGTTTTGAAACCATTATTTTTTTAGACAGAAATAAAATTGAGCCTCAACACTCTTGAGTAATGCGGGAAAGAGACAAATTTGAAGTGGTATATTTATGTAGATATGGGACACAGGCTCTGGCATTATTTGTTCATATATTTGATTAAATCAATCACATGTCACAGAGTGAAATAAAAGTTGCTGATTAATTAGCATTTGTCTGGAGAGCTGATTTGGCTCTTTTGTTGTTGTTTTTTTTTCTCCAAAAAAAAATATATATTTTGTATTATGGGTCTTTACTTCAACAAAGTTCCTGACCCCTGTTCTAGATGATAGCATCATAAGGTCCATGAGCCCGTACCTGAGAACACATGCACCCTAGTATGGTTCAATCAGAAGTTCCATGCCGCAATTATAGGGTTTTCTTCCCCTCACAATAGGAATTGGTCAACCTGATCAAAAGAGGTAGACATGAGTATATAAAGTTAAATGTACAACTACAAATAAAGAGCATAAGCCTCACTGTGTCTCTCCAGGAATCTTTTGGCTCAATATCTGTCAAGTTTTTTGTTTTTTGTTTTTTTTTGGCATTGTCCATTATCCATTATCCATTATCTTACCACGGCCAATATTTAGCACAACTTTTCAACGAAGTAGCATATTATCATTATTTTGACAAATGGTGTCGTTCTTTGTCGACTTGTCCTCCTACTCACTGTTCCTTTTGTGCCTTCCTTGAAACTCTCATTTACGGTCTAGTGCTCTGTCATCTCTTTTATCTATCTCTGGATAGATTTTGTCACCATGTCCTGTCCTCTGCAACGCCTTGTCCAGTGTAATGACTGTCTTGTACTATTATAGACCTACAGTGTGCTCTTGTCCTTTTCATTTAATGTCTGGAATCATGAAATATCTGTCCTTTATCATTGTCTTGTCGAAGCACATTAAACGCTGGTTTCATAGCTTGTATAAGCGCAAGTGGGTGTATTTGCTTCATTATATTCATTTAACACATTCCAGTTTTAGACAAATTAACATTTTTAGTATTTTTAAACTGGTTTAGGTTACATAAATGGAGTTGAAAAAGGGTCACCAGCCCTAGAAATTAATTCATTTATAAATGACAATGCTACCAAAGTTATTCAGTTAACCCTTACTGTATCGCAGTTTATTTATCACATTTTTGCTAGTTTGTGTATTTTACTGTACATTGTGTTATGCATTCTGATTGGCTTTACAGTCATCCCGCCCCTGTTCTCCCTGTATTCGACCCAATAACGTTGGGGTTGAGTTGTACATATATGTAAGACAGCCTGACGAACCTGACGTGCACGTAAATCTTTTCCAGCTTTCAGGTTTCTCCAAAAGCCATCACGTTAACCTATATGCAGAGTAAGATGCTTTCTATCGCCAACAGAATTTAACTTCACGACTCACTAAAGGAATATAAATGCAGTTTTCCCTAATGTCCACATAACAGCAAAGTATCATTTGAAGTAAAACGAGTGTCTTGAATTTCCACCCCTTTGCAATACATGCAGGAAGATTGTTTTTTTTAAGATTCTAATTTGACAGTACAGAAGTTATCCGTACAAAAAATAAAAACGTTTAAAATCACAGTATTTTTATTTTTTGAACAAGTGTTTGAGCCTTTGAATTGTGTTTATTTTGGTGTAAATGTAAAATAGATAATGAATAAATAAACAAAGGTTTCTACTTTTTTGACCTTCACGGGGCGTTTTTGGAACGCAACCCCCGTGAAAAACAAGAGAGTACTGTACCCTCTTTGACCTGTTAAACTCAGGAGTAATGAGTAAAATAAAGTGCTTTTACTAAGAAATATATCAAGGTTCTTTGGCTGTGCAATGACCTTTTTTACGTGTTCAAGGACAACATTTGGTCATGAAACACATCATGAGGCAGCACAACAGATTGCCTTAGACACATAAGCTACAACTTGCGCTATGATCATACTAATGCATTCATCCCTTATTGACTTTTCCTTTTGGTCTGACACACACTCAATGCATTCTCCTCAGTTTCTACTTTGGAACCTGACAGACCTTGGTCGTTGTTGATCTGTGATAACGAGCATCTCCTTGTCAAATGACAGTTAAATAGAATGAAAGGACTGAAACGTACGGTTGACAGGACTTTATAAAAAAACATGTCACATGTTCTTTTGGAGATGAGACAAGAAACAGAAAAGCAATCATTGGTAAAATTGTACGCAACCTATTTCAAAACCTTTTGTTCTAATGTATAAATCGATACAATGGAAAGTTAAAACAAAAAGTGAAGTCAGATTAGGAAGCACCTGGTTTGAGGTTCAGCTATATTTATAATCATTTTTGTTTTTTGAATAAGAATCCAAGATTGTCCATCATAAATATTTAATGTTGCTTATGAATGTTATAGAGTTAATTGATTCACTTTTTCAAGTAATAGTCCAAGAAAATGCATCGCTCAATCATTAAAGTTGAACGTTTCATGGATCCCAATCAGTATCAGCAGATACTTACAAATAATGTTCAGGAAACCGTGACACTTGCACTGGTCTGGGTACGTCAACAATATGACTCTGGCACTGCTCAAATTCTATTAAGGCATTGATGCAGAGGAACAAGTTCAACATTCTGGAATGGCTATCTCTGTCCCTAGACATGAATATTACTAAAAAATCCGTGATGTGATTAAAGCAGGGTTTCCTTGTTCGGAAACCATCAAACCTACTGAATTGGAGATGTTTTGTAAAAAAAATGTTCAACAATACCTTCAACCAGAATCCAGACCTTGATTGGAAGTTAGAGAAATTATCTAGAGGCTGTTGTTCCTTCAAAAAAAGGCTTTCTTAAATATTGATGTCATTTTTCGGTTGTTTTTCCACAACCCTTTTAACCTGTCTATTTTTTGTTCAAGTAATTATTACACGCTTTCTGTAAATCATAAAAAAACTTATTTCACACAAATATTACTGTGTTTGCTATACGAAAGGTTTAACTGAATTGCTGATTGGAACAACCAATGATTTATAGAGGAACATCCTAAAATGAACATGGGTGTCCAAACTTCTTCATATGACTGGAAGTAAAAAAAAAGTCACCATTCCATATAAAATGTTGTTTGGGGTCCTTTTTACCCATACTTTTGAATTATTTTTTTTAACATAAAACATAGCTTTTTTTCAGATAATATATATATTCTGTGCAGTGCATTACAAGAAATACACAAGGTGGAATAAGAGTAAATGTTATATTATTTTATTATTTTTTTAATGCTAGTTCATTATTTTGATTATTATACCTCATTGTTGTTCACTTTTTTACTTTTATGCTCACGTTACACCAATGTCACTATAAGCCTATAACGTTGCTTTTTTTAAAATTCCACACCCTCAGGGCTAATCTGCTTTTGGAGGTTTAATCGAAGGTTTAATTTTAGAACAGATTTGGAATTTGAAATTATCAGGGTTTCTTGTGGAGTTTTCTCCGGTTCTCCTTGCAAGTTTAACATTAATTGATGTTTAGTAAACTATAAACATATCTTCAAAAAAAGAAACAAATAAGCTCTTTTTTTCTTTTTTTGGCATCTAAAGCCTGACAGGATCAATTACTATTGTAGAATCGTTAGTGTGAGGATCCAGCTCATCTACACCAGCTAGAGGGCGCCATTGAGCACACTGAGTGCTCATTAACTCTAGCAGTTAAAAGCAGAGAGCTCAAATATTTCCATGTCACATTGTCTAATTTGAACAGTGGAGATAGCCGCACCTCACTCAACAGTAAACCTGAACTTCAGGAAGACTTTGCTTTGTTAACAGCCGGCCATTTTTGGACTGTGTTTATATGTTTTCGATTTCGTCCTTTCTCCATCAACCCTCCTTCCCAAGTTAAAAGTCTCTAATTCCTGCTTGTATCCTGCCTCGCAACATACCAACTAGATAGGTAAACATCAGTCAGTGGTGTGAAGCAGTGAAATGACTGCAGGTATGTGCAAGAAGACATTCGTCCCTCAAAACTGAAGAATCACCTTATGCTTGATGTCATTTAAAAATGATTACAACAATATTAATATTTTAAAGTAGTCATTATCCACCTTTTTCAGTATGTCTTTTTTAAAAGCATCTATTGGGCTTTCTGTTTCAATATTGCTATCATTTATCTAAATGTGTAAGTATATGATATGTTTTTCTCAGGACTGTAAGGCACCAAAAAAAAACAGAAATTGGCCAAAAAGTGCGCTTTATATACTGGAAAATGTGTTGGATACATTGAAAACGCAAACAGTGATCATTCACATGCATTACTATACGAAATTTTACGGTATATTACTGTATTTGTGCAAAAATTGATCAATCAAAGAACATCGCTGATTGAAATCCCGTGCAGCAGGAATCGAACCCCAGGGAGCATCACTGAGAGCACCAAATCCCAATCACTAGATTACCAGTCATATGGATGATGTACAATAAGGCATTAGCTGTTATCTAATGTCACACTTACTTTACCAGAGACAAGTGTTAAAGAATAGAGAAAACAGAAAGTTGTTCTGAAATATATAAATAGATGTAAAGTCCAATTTATCATGAAACACACCAAGTGTTTTTTTTCCTTCTCAGCTTTTTCCATTTATGTACATCTTTATTGACAACTTTCTGTTTTCTCCATTCTGCATCATTCGTGTTTAGCAGTGTGAGTAAAAATAGTCTGATAAAATCTAGTGAGATAAAATTGAATGTTTTTCTTACATCATCTGTAGTACTAGGGATTAAGTGGTTATGTTTTGTGGCCTCACTGCCGCGTTCCAGGTTTGATTCTCGTTGCATACAGTGTATTTCGACTATCAACAGTGACATTTTTCAATTGATCAATCATTGCACTAAAATATACTGTTAATGTTGTTTTAAGTCCATGAGCCTTGACGTCCAGTATATATGAAACATATATGTCAAAATACCCTATAGTACAGAAAATCCAGAATATGGAAAATATCGATAACAGACACTCCCCTGCTTATGACCGTTCAACTTACAAAACGGTAGATACGAACATTTTTTGGGGGATGTGCAAAAATATCCAGACATTGCTGTAAATTAGATTTTGTATTGTGTGCACCTTTTTCAGAGGAGAGGACAGTTCTGTAGTGCTTGTTCCTGCTGCGTGGCGCTGTGAGAGGTCAGCCAGCATTGACCCGGAAGAAGAAATCCAGCCTCTACTTCCTGGTTCGTGTGTAATCATAACAACGTGTACTGTATCGCGAGCGCTAAGAGGTTTGACGTTTCTATTGTTTAATATCCCGTGCATATGGTTGGTGTAAAGTGTGAAGACGGAGCGATCCGCTTCTTTTGAAACAAAAGTGGCATAAGAAAGCTTGAGCGGTTGAGAAAATGGTCGGAACCCTTTTTTTTCGGCCATTTTTTACCACGGAGGAGGACCTCTTGAAGTGTATCTCCATAAAATAAAATAAAAAACACTTTATTAATCTTGATTGAGCGTTTTCTTTTCTAAAATGTTTATTTTTTAGTAAAAAGCAATACAGGGTACTTATACAAGCCTTAAATACACTTATATAAACCTTAAACATAAAAAATACAGCACTGAAGCAATTTACGAACAATTTCAACTTACGAACGAACGCCGGGAACCTAACTTGTTCGCAGGTCGGGCAGCGTCTGTATTACCTTTTTGTGAAGCTTCTGAAGTGCAGGATTTCTTTCTAAATAGTTTGACAACCCTGCCATACACAACAAAAGAATAAAAAAAACTATCAAGGCAGAATGCTTTCCCCTGCCCATCATAAATCATCCAGGTTGCCACCTTCACTCTCAGACAAGCTCTGTTCATCCTTTGGCCTTCACAACGAGTATGAAAACCAGTTTCGGGCCTGGCAGATATGCCGATTCATTTTGCAGCTGGCGATTTGACAAGCTAGACCGCTCCTCTTGAAAGACATCATTCAAGCGGCCGTCGCCAATCCGATTCCCCTCCCCTTTTTTCCCTCTTCACCATCTTCTCCCTCCCTCCTTTATCCTTCTTCCGCAAACCCATCTCCATCTCTGCTTGTTGAATTCCGTTGAGCTTTCCCTCTCCAGATTGAAAAGGGCCCTCAGCCTGTGACAAAAACGCCCGAAACACACATACAACACACAACCCCTTAAAAATCAGCCCCTTCGAGCATCCCTCTGTCTATCATGCTCCCTCATAAGGAAAAAAATGGAAGTCTTAAAAATATCAAATTATTGGGCAGCAGAGGAAGGCAAGGGGATGATAACATTGTGGGTATTAGTGCAGGGGGAAAAGTGTATGAGAAGACATGAGAGAAGACAGAAAGTAAGAAAAAAGGAGGAGACGAGATTGGGGCCCGGAGCTGCGGCTGTTTGAGGGGATGACACGGCCGCTAATACAAGTGTTTAAATATTTGATGCAGGGAGGGATAAAGCGGGATCGTCTCGCCACAGAATTGAGTGTCAAGATGAGAATCTATTACAGAGAAGGTGTGTGTTTGTCCGTGTTTGTGTATCTGTGTGCACACCAGGCATGCATGACACTGTGGAGAAGCAGAGGAGCACCTTGTGCGTGCTGTTACTGCAATCTCCTCAACCCTTCCAGCGTCACGAACATGTTTTGGGGCTGATTATCTTTCGGTACATGGGGGGCACATTTTTTATTAAATGCAATTATAGGAAAGTTAGAAAGGCCACCTAAAGGGGCCTGTTACATGTTTTTAATTTAAAACTAATTTTATTGTTATGGCCAAAGTTCCCTTTAAGCCATGGGCCAGGTCGCCAAAAAGAAAACACCTCGGTACTCGTGAAGCGGTTTTGAAAAAAACTCACCGGTGATGGATAATTTATTTTCTCAGAAATGTGATTTCTAACATGCATAAGAAATGATTAAAATCATTATACTCTGGGTGAAGTTCATGTGGAGCAGAGATAAGATCGGGACTAAAAACCCCATCTTGACCCGACCCAACCCAATTCATTAACTTGTTTTGCAGGACCGAGCCTAAAGCAAACCTAAAGTATCAAATTTTATTTGTGAGGACACAGGAGGAGAAGAGGTGATTCGAGAGAACAAATTCAAGCCTATCTTCTGTATTAAAATATATTTGAAACAAGACTGTTCAAGCATTTACATATTTTATATCACTGTGTCAGCAGGTTACATTAACCAACAATGTTTCATCATTGGTGGACTTTTTTTAAATAGTGACTGGAAAATGTTAAGGCCGTCCATCACTTTGTCTGGTTGAAAATTGGGCCATAAACCACAGCAGCAGTATGTCCTTCAGAATCTAGTGCAGCATTTTAAAAAAGAGAGAGGCAAAAGGACGAACAAGAACAATCACAGGTAAAAATTAGACAGAGATCGGAAGGAGTTCTTTGTAAGAGTTGTAAGAGTTTGGTAGGCCACAGTGAGTGTGGTAATGAGGCGACTTCTGTTTTTTTCTTTTTTTGGTTACTTTTGTTTTTTTGCAGGCCAAATATGAATGTAAGAGAATGGAGAAAACAGGAAAATCCTCTTGTGAGATATTAGTAAAACGCAAAAAAAAGCACGACAAGGGAAACAAATCTTTGGTGTATCTGATGATGAATTGGACTTTGAGTGAAAACAAAAAGTCATTCTGGAAGATATAAATAAATGCAAGTTCGGATTCCTCCTCAGATACAAAAAATATTGTTTCTTGGGTCACACTGCCACAATATGGATTTAATTTTCGTTGCATACAATGTTATTCAATTGATCAATCATTGCAAAAAATTCCGGCGATAGTAGAGAACACGTATGAATTCTGTATCTACTGTAATCTGGGGTATAAAGGCGCACCAGGTTACAAGGCGCACTTTCAAACTCTGTCCAACTTGCTGACTTTATGTGCGACTTATAGTTTGGATAACACGTTAACTTGATTTGATATAAGGTTTTCGGAATGTACTATGATTATTTGGTTACCACTCAAGGGAATGATGCTGTTCATTGTGATTCTAAGCAATGCTCACAAATCTGTGAATGTGTGAATTCTCAGGCCAGTGAATAATTTGAGGGAACGTTTAATAAAATTTCCAGATACAAAATTCATGTTTGTCAATCATGTAGAAATTGTAATACAGTGTGTGAGGAGGTGAAGTTACATAACATAACTTGTTTTCTGTTGTCTCTGCACCTTAATAAATTCAATTCACAGGCTGCACAATGGATACACTTTTTTGGTAAACTGCATCACAAATTCAATCCCACCAGACAGAGATTGAAGGCTTGTTGCTTGATAGTGCTAAGAAACCCACACAATTCACCAATGTGTGTCTGTTCTGTCTAGACAGCTGAGTGACACTTCAACCTGTGTGTAATGAGGGCACGGTAGAACACTGTTAGGGAATAAAGCTTGTTACTTTTAGTCCATACACACCTAAACACACCAACGATACTTCCACAAAGACACTGTGGAGAAAAAGACACACATTTCATTCAAACAAGCCTTAACTAACACCATGTCAAGGTTGACCAACACCATTGACTCCAATTTCATCAGGTGCCTGAGCTCAAATAAGGGTCTACTTGTTCCCCTCATCTTGCTTTCTTTATAGCAGTTGGTGATCTAGCTGCTGATACATTTTTACCTTTGCAGTTTGAAAAAAATAAATAAATAAAATCCAAAATGCATTATATAGGCTATGTTTCTATTTGTCTCGCACACTTTTTCAATCGACTTGCATAGTGTCTACATATCTTTTGTTGTCTACCTCCCTTAGTTAGCATGAAAGGAGTTTCATATTTTCTCCCCGACTTTGTCAGGTAATTTTTATGTCTGTTGTTGTCTGCTTTACTTCTTAAGTCCTTTTGATACTGCTTCTTGTTTGTTTCTGGTTTTTTTTTTCAGCTACCTATTAGGCGTTGTGTTCTTCAAGATTCAAAATTCAAAGTGTTTATTGTCATATGCAGAGTAAAGAACCACGATTCCCTGCACAATGGAATTCTTACTTTGCTGTCCACACAGTTACCAGCGTAATACAACTAAGAAACTATATATATGTATACATAAAAGAATATTAGGAATATTAAAAAAATAAAGATACAAGATTAACTGTAGTGTGAGAGACTTAAGTTGGTTACTTTGTACACTCTTTTGATGTTTGAGTTAGTTAATCTTTGCATTTGTGTGCCTGTTTCCCTGCATTCTGGTTGGAAAAGTGACAATCCCAACAACTAATCCTAACTACTTTAAAGGAGCTGTACCAAATTTGGAACTTTTTAAATCTGCGGCCACCTTCTTCTGGCTTGTGCCTTCTGCTTTGCTGCTGCTTTTTCAAGTTTTGTTATTTTCTGCAACAAGATATCATTGAGGAATGGTATGGTCGCTGTCCATAGCTCTTGTTTTTTGATTGAAGTTCATAGTTCATGAAGAATGGTTGATTCTAGTTAATTCTTGTGGCAAAAAGTTGAAGTCATGGATGGCTACAGGCCTTTCCACTTGTTATTCACATTCATGTTTTAGTTGATTCATGAACAAGAATATTATATATATATATATATATATATATATATATATACATATATATACATATATATATATATATATATATATATATATATATATATATATATATATATATAGCCATATCCCCCTACGGGGAGGTGGCTAGAGTCATTTCTGAATCTTTTTGGGGGATTGATTCAGAGGAGGGGATTCCAAGCCCCCTCGCTCAACCCAACTGAGGTGTTGGGAGTCATTAGGTGACCAAAGCCCCCAATTCCAACCCCGAATGCTGAACGCCAAGCAGGGAGGCAACGGGTACCAATGTTTAAGTCTTAGGTATGACTTGGCCGAGGCTTGAACCACAACCTCCCAGTCTCTGGGCGGGCGCAAGTATAGTGGACGATAAATTGGTCAGTTATATGATTGAAATGTATATCCATGTTGTGTATTTGGACTGGTGTAAAATGACAGTTCTATTGGATATTAAAAAAATGTTGTGCAAGTCATTTATCTTGGTGTGGCACACTGATTTACAAGGAAATTTGAGAGTGGCATGCCACACTAAAAAGGTTGCTGACCCCTGTTCTAGACTCTAAAATATGTGAGGAAAACCAAAGTTCCCAAAGTAAAACTAACCAAGCATGAAGAGAACTTGCAAATTGCACACTGGAAGGCCTGCTGGTGGAATTTTATCCTCTACCTCCAAACTGTGATGACATGCTAATCAGCCATTAACCATACTGCCAGGATCATGAAAATGTAGAAAAAAAATGCTGCCATACGCAAACACCCACGTGTACACTTACCTCTGCACGCAATGACACGCATCACCCACTTCCCCTTCTCACACACACCCACATATCCCCTTCATCACCCCTCGAGTCGGTGTTTCTATGTTCTATGTCACCACAACGTCTTGTCACATTTCCTCCTTGTCTGGCAGAACGTCTAACGCTCCCCGTCTTCTCTTTTGTAGTCCTTGTCCTCCAATCTACTCCCCCATCCCTCCGTCCAATCAATAACTGCTGCCACTTCCTTCCACAGCTCAGGAAAAAAACAATTAAAAGGCATCGATCCCGGCGCACGCACTCACACATGGACGTGCGTCAATACGCGCTCAAAGCACACACCGGGTAAACATACACACGCTGGTGCATGAATATGCGAGTGGGTCTCCTTGACCTTCAAAGACAGAGAGGAGACAGGTGACTTCATTCTTCACGGAACAGATATCAGATACGCCTTAGTACTTCTCAGTCTTTCCTAGAGTAAATTCCGGAAGACTTACCGAAACCTTTTTCTTACATATTAAACAGCTGCAGATTTAAATACAGTGGAACCCTGTTCTTTTTCTGGTCTCAAGGATGCCTGCAGCTCGTCACCGGCGGTTGGCCTTGGCCGGCACCGAGCACTGGTGCGGATCACAATTTTTGCCAATTGCCCTGATTGTCAAAGTGATGAAATTCAGTGAAGCAGGTAAACAGTGTGAGTAACTATGACTCCCTTCGGTAGCCACCTGCCTTGTCAACAAATTACTGCAAGCATGACGAATAAGATTCCTACTGTCCCTGTGGATTAGGATAGTGGTTTTGGCAGAATGAGCAGAAAATATCTAAGAAAAGTTAAACATTGTGCCGGGATTATGACAATCCTTTACAGACACCGTCTGCAGCTTTTGATCTTAATCACTTTGCGTAGCAGTTAAACTAACATCATGCAGGCCAGAATTTGCCCCAAGGCCTCGTGTTTGACGAACGATCAACATCAGCGCAATAGAGTGTATTAAGACCCAAGAGGTCAAAATCCCAAAGGGATATGCTACCTAGCAGATCCGAGCTTGATGGAGACACTGTCTAAGTCAGTTAGGTACTGATTAAACTTAAAAGCCTTAGCGCACCAGCTCACGTTGGTTTGTTGTTGGAAATATCGCTTGACACAGAAAAATAGAGTTTGTTCTATTTTATAATTGTGTCAAAATCTTGCTAACTAATGGTCCAATATAAAGATGTCAAAGTTGGCTTCCAAAACATGATTGCGGCGAGTTTTGTTTCACCCTGCTACCTGTTGTGCTGAAACAAAACAGTCCATCACCGTCTGGTCATTTATCAACCGCGTTGCTCTCTCTATCATCCCCTCACCTTCCTTATGTCCTCCTCCCCTGTCATTTGTCAAACTTCCAAAATCAAAAGAAAACCACTAGACCCTGAGGAACACCTGCCTGGCCTTGACAGCCAGCCAAAATGCGAAACACACCCGTGACAAAACAACAGTCCAACAACAAAAGAATTTCATTTCGTTTTCATTGCTTTTCAATTGGCGACAGAGAGTAGTGAGTATTTTTCATGCAGCCAGATCCTTGGCAGCTCTGAAGATGTGGTTTGGCCTCCTGTGCATGAGTGTGTGTCAGGGCTGAGTGGACACAGATTAGAAGTGGCATTACAGGCTACTCCCTCATTGAGCAACAGCCAGAGTGTGACCACTGTCCCTCTCTATTACTCTGTTTCCCTCTCTCTTGCTCTCCTTCACTTCACGCTTTGCCCACCGGGGTTTGCTCTTTTTTTGCCCATCTCCACTTGTTTCCTTTCACGTTCTCTGTCAATCCTTGATTCACCACTGCCAAAGCAACACTGTGAGGATCTTTTAAGGGATGAATAACAGATTCACAGCATAAACTTTTAAAAAATCGTTATCTTGTTCCCATTTTTTAGAATATTGGTCAGCCAAAATGCAATGGTGGTTTTGCTGGTGGCATCTCTGGAAGATGAAAATGATGTTTAAACTATGCAGTATATAAACAGTATTCATTTTTCTTTACTTGTGAATGGGTCTGATAAAGCATTTGTCTTTAAAAAAATGTCCTCATCATTATTATGTTGCTTTTGTTTGCTTTACTTGTAGGATTATTAGATGAAAGTTGAAAAGGCATCACATTTTATTATACTATTTTAGTTATTAAACCAGAGAGAAATGTAGAGAATGGAGAAAACATAAACGCGTCCTGAAAGATACACATGTATGTGAAAAAAAGCACAGCAAGGGAAACAACTACTTTGTGTGTCTGATGATAAAGGACAGTAAATCAATACAAGAATTTTATGTAGGTATTGTGTTCATTGATTATGTTGTCAACGAATGATTTTAAATTTGGTCACACGTATTCAACAACGTTTATTCCTTACATTGTTTGGTTTAGCTGAGAAAAGGTAAAGAAAAAAATTACTGATTTTTAATCAAAATATGGGGATGTGTGTTAGCATGAATACATGCTGTTTATTTGCTTGGACTTGAGCCCTCTTATCGCTCAGATTTGGTTTCCCCCTATGTTCCTGCACGAAGCCTCCACTCTGGAAATGCCGGTCTACCTGTGACTCCGAGAGCCAAGAAGAAGAGTGTTCTCCATCCAGGCCCCGGTGCTGTGGAATGCTCTGCCTCCGGGGAAAAGATCAGCAACCTCAGTGGAAGTTTTTAAATGTGTACTTAAGACACACTTCTATTCAATAGCTTATGATTGATGACCACCGCATATTTCTTTTTCTGTCTTTTTTCGACTGCCGGTGGTGAAATGAGGGAGGACTGTTTTGAGATGAGTCAGTGGACCAGCGTCTGGAACTGAAGCAGGTCAAGGCCTGAATCGACTAGCCGGGAGAGATGGAAAACTGCGTCGTTGCTGTTATGGACTTTTTGGGCTGTTACAGGCTTGAGGTGTCGTTGCTGTCATGCACTTTCCGGACAAATTTACACATGCTACCTATTGTTCTCCTTTATTGATGTTTACTATGTTTGTGTACTGTTACCCAATGCTAAATCTGTTCCACCCTGGTCATCATGGAAGGGGGATTACCACTTGTGAGGCCCCTTCTCAATGTTTCTTTTTTCCCACGCTGTGGTTTCGAGTCTTTCCTTGTCCGCATATTGGTTTAGGATCAGGCGATGGTCTAATTGCAATACTGTGCAGTTCTTTGAGACATTTTTACGATGAAGGGCTATACAAATAAATGTGACTTGACTTGTAAATTATTAAGTCTTTATTTTTCGCTGGAGTATTTTTGTCATTAATTCTTAATATGTCTTTTTATTTCGATCTTCTAATCTAGTGTAAAAAAAGAGATATTTGAGAACAGTGGAATGCCGTTTTTGGACTTTATCTTGTGGAACGGCCATAACGGCCCAACCTCCCGAACCCAGCCCAAAATTTGGGTCGGGTGGAGCCTACAATTTCAATCATTAGGTTGCTGTCCGGGCTGTGCTTCTCTCTCGCTGCCTTTTATTTCCCCAAAAAAAGTCTTCACCCGTTGGTGGTCCTTTGTTTGTTTTTTTCTTTGTGATGAATCAGCGCAGCATGCACGGTCGTCTATATATGTGCTCGTCGGAGTGTGCGCCAGTCGAATCACCTTTACTTCTCACAAGTCCTCCCAAATAAAATATGAAATTGGGCTCAGGTGTGGGTTCTGAGCACATGTGAACAAACAACTCTCATAACAAGCTTAGTTTCAAAACCTACAGAAAAAGAAGAGGAGACGATGTCAAAAAGAAACAGATTGGCTATATCTGATAAGATTGAAAAAAATTTTCATCCAAGATTCATTTAAGCAAATGTAGGACGTCACCTGGCTGGACTCCACCACAGTCAAGTTGACTACATAAAGATTCAATGTTTCAAAAGTGGAATCAAGGCAGCAAGCACGTGCACGTATACAGTAGCCAATGCGCGAAGTTGTCATGATCTAGTCATGATGAACTTCTGCGTTCACCTCCAGAAGGTCATAGGTTTGAGCGACTCAAAGACCCAAAGGTGATCAAGAGCTTCAAGGCCTTTATAGGCTGGAGGTTTGATCCTTTGCTCGCCTTGTACGATGATGTCAAAACCCTGACCACCAAGCTCTCAGAGAAGATGATTGAAGCACCAAAATAAATTGTAGGAAAACACTGCAAAAAGATAAAGAGTTAAATAAATTGTGGCCGAAAAAGTGATTTCTCAATCCCAAAACATTGACATAAACATCAACCCAAGAAATGTTTATCACTGCTACTAGGTTCCTGGAAAAAAAGACAACAACAGAAATAAAAAGATTACTAAAATAAGGTCATTCATTGAGAGAAAAAGCTGTCTACGTAGACAAAATGAGACTCCTGGGTTTCAACACCCCCCTGCGGAACTGGCTGCTGGACTTCCTCTGTGACAGACCCCAATCAGTGCGGATAAGTCAGAACAGTTCAGATGTCATCTACCTCAGCACGGGCTCCCCCCAAGGCTGCGTCCTAAGCCCCTTGCTGTTCACCTTGATGACACACGACTGCGTCCCTAGGTCCGCCACAAACCACATCGTGAAGTATGCTGACGACACAACAGTGGTGGGCCTCATCAGGGATGACAACGACCTGGCCTACAGAGAGGAGGTGGAGCAGTTGGTGGGCTGGTGCAGGGACAACAGCCTGGTCCTGAATGTCGACAAAACTAAAGAGATCATTGTCGACTTTAGGAAAAACCAGCCCAACCATGCCCCACTTTGCATCAACAACAAGGCTGTGGAGGTTGTCAGCAGTATCAAGTTCCTAGGGGTGCACATTACAAACAAACTCACCTGGTCCGTGAACACTGCATCACTGGTTAAGAGGGCACAGCAGCGCCTGTACTTCCTGCGGAGGATGAGGAGAGCCCACCTGCCCCCACCCTCCCTCATTACATTCTACAGGGGCACCATAGAGAGTATCCTGACCAGCTGTATCTCTGTGTGGTGTGGAGGCTGCAGCGCTACCGACTGGGGTAGTGTGAGGAGGGTAACGAGGACAGCAGAGAAAATAATCGGGACTACACTTCCCTCCATTCAGGACATTGGCCAGAAGCACTGCCTATCCCATGCTAAAAACATTACCGGGGACCCCTCTCACCCCCATCATGGACTGTTCACTCTGCTAGCCTCTGGGAAGAGGTACTGCAGTGTGCGGTGCAGGACCACCAGGCTCCGCAATAGTCTAGTCCCCCTGGCCATTAGACTGTTAAATGGTCAATCTAACATATAGTTAACTTAAATCTAAACGGCTGCTAATCTGACTTTTTGCACTACTGGCAGTTTTTTTTTTATAGCTTGCCACTCCTTGCACATTGCTCTCTGCACTATTGTAATTACAGCGTTATTGTTACAGTGTTAATTTTACTGTGTACCTGACTTGTTAACCTGACTGCCCATTTTGCACATCTGGTTAGCTACTCTTCTTGCACTATCGGCACTATGGTAAAATACTATACGTAGCCAAAATACAATACAACATTATTTATATCTGTACATTCAAGGAAACTGTGGGGGTCAGATGCATCGACATTTCGTTCTGTATACACGTGTACTAGAATGACAATAAAGTAGATCTGAATCTGAATCTGAATCTGAATCTGAAAACCTGACCCCCCAAAACAAAATAAATCAAAAATTGCAAAAAAAGAAAGGGACTTGAAAAATAAGTGATGATCAACTAACTGTTTGAACAGATTTTTGCTAGAACTAAAGGCCAATATTTATAAAAATGCAAAAACAAGCTGATCGAATCAATTCAAGTCCTGATAGACGTTGATGATTAAAGAGAAAAAAAGGAAACTAAACCTCTCTACAATCGTCTCAAATGATCTACAACTCACCTACCTCACCCCAATAGAAACTCTCACAAACCAAATGACTAAACATGACCATCAACAAAGATTGGATTATAAAGGTTCTGACCGAACTGGATTAGTTCACACTGAAAACAATTTCTTTGCAAACTACAACAATAAGACTCAAACCAGCCTTTATTACAGAGACTTACAATTTGAAGGACTGATAGGTCATGAAGATAAACTTTCAATAATTTATCTACTGTATATGTCAGGAGCCTCTATGCCTATTTTGATTAAATAAGTATCTACCTGGAACTCTTCAAACACCAATTTGACATTGTTACGATTTCAGAAACAAAGCTTGTGTTTTCATCCTTGAGGACTACAAAATGGTATGTGTAAACAAAAATAAAAAAAATGGGTGGTGTTGTAGATTTTTCATTAAGAAATAATTTCAAAATATATAAAAAAAAGAAAATTATGTAGAAAACGTGTGAATGGATTATACTAGAATAAACTACAAAACTGTAGTTGTCAGTTAAATATGTAGGTCATCTGATAGCAAAATAGAAGACTTCACTAAGTTTATATAAATACTAATGTCCAAAAACAATAATCGAAAGACATTTCTTTGTAGTGATTTTAATATTGACTTACTAAATCCCAACAAACTCACCACTATTTAAAGCTATATACACACCTTAGGTACACAACCACTAATTACTAGGACTACTAGAAATACAACACATAAAGGGACATTGAGTGGGGTATTGATCAATGACATTCCAGATTATTTACAAGTGTTTAAAATTTATAACTGGAAACAATATACTCCAAAAACAAGTGAATATTGCATTATTAAATCCCCAAACTACAAACAAAACATAACTGTGATTAAAAATGAAAAAAATGAAGGCTAAAGCCCTTTTTTGCACAACTTTTGTTTTTGCATCTGTTGGTCAGCACTCTGAACCAATGGTAGCTGGCAACAAACGCCTCGAAATATTCAGTGTTATTTATTTTTGATAGTTAGCAATATTTTGACAAAGCAAAACTGCAAAGTTGTATGTAAAACTTTGTTACTTAACTCACAGCTACTATGTATGCGGTTTAAATGCAAGTAAAATACACTTAACATGTTACAAGCACTAAAATATGTTATGTTTACCTATTGTCAAATGCAAAATGTTTATACCACTTACGCCCAATGTGATATATATCTAGCAACACATATCTTTGGTATAAAAAGTGTTATTCTGGAAAAAAAAAACACCAGAACTGTGTTTTACGTTGTCCACTTGGTCTGTAATATATTCCACATAATTTTTTTTTGACAAAAAATAAGTTCTCATGAGTTAAAGTTTAAGGGTGTATATAAATAAGAGCCTTATTGGCGTTAAAATAAATATTTATTTAAGAAATCAGCAAAATTACGTGGCTGTTTTGTGAATTTGCGATAAAGACCCAGAGGTGGTCCAGGGATTCCAGGCCTTTATCAGTGGGAAGTTTGCTCCTTACTTGCCATTGATCAAGATGTCGAAACCCTGAGCACCAAGTTTTCAGAGACGATGAATGAAGCAGCAAAAGAAAACCAGTAGGAAAACACAAGAAGAAGATAAAGCAGTGGGTTACAATTGAAATTCTCCAACAGTACGACAGGAGGCGAAAACTAAAGAACAAAAGAATTAGACCTGGAGAAGCATGCAAGTATAAAGCAGACAAAAAGAAAGTTGGATAAAGCTTGAGAGAAGCAAAGGAGAAATGGATCGAAGACCAATACTCCAGAGGAAAGTGACGACTTCCCAATCCTCAGAAAAGAAGTAGAGGCAGCAATTAACATGCTGAAGAACGGAAAGTTTCTAGGAATCGACAACTTCCCATCAGAACTCATACAAAATGGTGGTGAGCAATCTATAGACATCTTGGCAAAGATTTGCAGACATCTGGCTAACAAGGAAGTGGCTATCTGCATGGACAAAATTACTAGTAATTATGCTACTACAGAAAGAAAACCTTCAACCGTGCACCAACTACAGAACCATCAGTCGCATATGCCGTGCAAGTAAAGTTATGCTAAAGGTCCTACTGAACAGACTGAAACCACAGGCAGAAAACATCCTAGCCAAAGAGAACACATGTTTCAGGGAGGGAAGGAGCAACATAGAACATATGTGAGGAGTTTCGAAAACACCAGAGAAATCTATATTATGTTTTTGTGATTTCAAGAAGGCATTTGACGGAGTATGGGAAACCGCTTTATAGCTCACCATGCGGATGTACAACATGAGCAAGAAACTAGTTCAGACTATTGAAAAACTGTACAGTGAGGTAACAGTGAGGTAATGCTCTATGGTACCATTGGAGTGTGGTTTCAAACTGCAGTTGGTGTGAGACAAGGCCGCATTCCCTCACCTATCTTGATTCAACATCTTCCTGGAGAGGATCATGTCCGAAGCTCTGGAGTCACGTAAAAGTACATTCATTATCAGGTGACACAACATAACTAACCTCCATTTTTCTGATGATATTGTCGGAGCTCATATATCTGGTCAATCGCCTGGAGAAAGCATCAAGCCAGTATGGGATGGAAATCAGCATAGAAAAAAACAAAAGGAATGACCACCAATCCCCAAGGTATCACAACAAATATCTTAATATCTTAATATCTTAATATCTTAACAAATATCTTGACTAGAACGAGTCAAAAAAATGTAAATATATTGGAGCTGTCATATCAAAAGAGAGGTCAGAACCAGAAATTATGGCCAGGATAGCTCAAAGCACAGCGACCCTTGCAAGAATTTACCCATCTTGAGGGACAAGAACATAGCAGTAAAACCAAAGATCAGACTATGCAAATGCTGGTTACTTCTATCTACCTCTATGCTTGCGAGACATGGACTCTCACAGCATAAACTAAAAACACAGACAATGGAGATGCGATGCTTCAGGAAACGTAACCCATGTGAGAAAGAAAACAGTGCGCAACACAATCCGTGGGCACATTCGACCCTCCGAAGAACTGTAGTCAACTGTTGCCGGACGGATGTTTTCAAATTCTTGTAGGTCGAGAAATCTGCATTTTACATATTATGAGCTAATTGCCCGCCAATTTGTTGTTAAACGTACCTAAAAAAACAAAATGAGTTTTTCCCTTTTTTACCTTTTTCTTTTCGTGCTTTTTTCTTTATAATTTCCCTTTTTTCTTTCCTTTTTTTCTCTTCTTGAAAGGCCGGGCAAAAAAAAAATGTGTTGCACCACACAATACGGTCACATTTAGTGGTCAAATAATACACACATTCCCTTTACTGTAGCTACAAATTAAGTGCAAATTCAGTATTTATTTATTACAGATTGTTTGATTTTCATAATACTTATTAATTCGCTTTAGGTTTTCATTTCACAACAGTCGAACCTTTTTATTATAGGTTTTCATGTGGAAAACCAATTTTGGCCCAACCTCATCCAGACCCTAGTTCCTGCAGAACCAAAGTAAATTGAGTTTGAGACTCCTGATCTTAGGAATGAAGTATGTTTTTAATTCTGGAGTTCAAGGAGAACCAAATACTTATATGGAAAAGCGTGACTCAGTCCTGAGGACCGAAGATACAAGCTACAGTGAGCGGTGGGCCTGTGCCACGAATGACTGAACAAGAGGGAGAGACAGTCAGTCTAAAATCAATGCGCACTTCATAACGTAAAAAAATAAAATACTCAAAATCAATTCAGTTCATATTGGGTCCACCATTTATGTCGTTTAATTTGTTGATGACTGCCATGATCATAGCTCACCTACAGATCAATTAACACCTTCCCTGATTGGTTAATTTGGTCCAATGCCCAAGCGATCATTTTCTCCTTCTGTCAATCAGACGACATAACTTGCTGGTTCCATTGATTCCCAGCCATCTGGACATAATCCCTTTGCAATGAACCAATTAGCCAATTAGCAATTTAGCAAACAGTAAAGCCAGCCACTCAGGCCTGGCCTAAACCACACTATTTGTTTGAGTTAGTGAGCGCAAAGCTTGCCGTTTGATTGGTTGTTTGTGCTCTGTGCGTCGTGAGTGCTGCTCATGCTTAATCTGAGATATTACTAACAGGTGGCTAACTGGAGCTCTGGGGCCCCGTACACTTCAAATGAAGATCTGTGTTAATTAGGAGAGATGTGTAATTAGTTTACAAGTTTGTGTGCGTACATTCTGCTGTGTATCAAACACAAGCGTGTTTAATTGCACTATTGTTAATTAAGATGCTTAACGTTGAGACTTGATCGTTTCACTGTATTATCTATTGGCCTCTTTATTAGCGCGGCTGCTTTTGTCCGCGCCTGCGAATCTTTTGTGTTCTGCCGGCTGTGTTACTACATTATTGTGTGTCTCCCTCGAAGTGCTGACAGCCATAAACCTGCGGACGAACATGTCTCTTTCGGCAGAGTCAATTTTACAGCTCAGAGTCGCACTTCTAAACTGACAAATCAATAAAATCAGAGGGAGTTAAATAATTTAGAGCTGCCTCTAATTAGTCTTCTTGTCCTGCACTATGGATTCTTCTACAATATTGATGACATAGTGCCTGTTTATGGAAGGGATCGGAGTGTGGTCATCGTACGGGTTCAAAGGCCGTGTAATACAAATCATCATCAGGTACAGGCTGGAACAATTGTGTTGGCTTCTGGGTGAATGAATGCATGTAAAATAGTATTACTTCAAAAGAACTTTTGACATAGGGAGATTGTTTTCCGTATTTTTTTCGGTGTGCAGAATATTACATTTGAATATTGTGACTGCAATTGCAAGATAAGTTGTGCAGGTGAGTAAAAGATCACTGAAACCTAGAAAAGTTAAAAGGAACTGTATAATATTTAACAAAGTGGTGAACAATTGGGTGGCTCTGGAGCAGGGTTCCCAACATGTTGCCCACGGTGCCTTAGTAACATCATAATAGTAATAAGATCATCATAATTATAATGCTTTTCAAAATGCATATCAACCCGGGTGCTCTTTGTGTTTATAAGTAACAAAAAGTAGCCTGTCGGCCTGAAAAAGGGTTAAAGTCACCTGCTCTAAAGCCTTTGGCACTTCCTAGTGGCTCCCTCGTGCTTTTCCAAAAGTGTTTGAAAATTATATGTTATCTGTAAGAGGAAAAACATGAGACAAACAGCCGCCTCTTCATGTCAGAAAATTTAAAACAAATAATAATAATCCAATTGTAAACTTGCAGAAATACATTTAATTGAAATTAGGAAGTGCAAAGATTAAATGCAATGCTGTAGAAATTATTTGTACCCCGGCTCTCAAAAATAAATAAACTATAAAACCAGTCATTGTGATATTCTTGGAAATTTGATTTCTCTTTAGCATCACGATTAATGGACAAGATCAGTGTTACTAAATACATTTTAAATTCTTCCACAATTATTCCTAAAATCAGCCTGTAATTCATAAATGTAAATCATTTAGTGCTTCAATAAAGGGAGATTATTTAGTGGTCTAGTAATATACTATAATACTTATATGTATGTATGTATGTATGTATGTATGTATGTATGTATGTATGTATGTATGTATGTATGTATGTATGTATGTATGTATGTATGTATGTATGTATGTATGTATGTATGTATGTATGTATGTATGTATGTATGTATGTATGTATGTTTGTATGTTTGTATGTATGTATGTATGTAGCAGTATGTATCTTCTTGGGCAGGTACAGCCTGGTTACCCCTATTCCTCTCGAGGCCAACATAAAGTATCTTAGTTTTTTATTCTTATTTAGTTTTAACCTTACTGCTTAACCATCATATTTTACTTGGTTAGCACAATAGTATAATTGTATAAAGTTGATCGCCCTGGTAATATTTCTCATCAATAAACTGGCTAGGAAAGCGAGCTCTGTTGTGGGCAAAGAGCTGGACAGCCTAACAACAGTAGCTGAGAGACGGGCACTGGAAAAGCTGCGGTCAATCATGGACAATCCATCGCATCCACTACACAGCATTATCTCCAGACAGAAGAGCAGTTTCAGCGACAGATTGCCGTCACTGTCTTGTACTACGGACAGACTGAAGAGATATTTTCTTCCTCATGCCATGAGGCTCTTTAACTCTACCCGGCAGAGAAAAAGCCCACAGTAAACCACACCACCTACATTGCATATTACCGAATTTTATTGCAATATGTATTCTATGTAGCACTATTTAGTTGTTCTATATAACACGCTACAGTGGGCATTTGCACATCACACTGGGTATTTGTACAGTATATTGTATTATTTTTGCTTTATTATTGTATTGTTCTCAGCTCAGGGATGCTGCTGGAAATGTGAATTTCCCTTCGGGGATGAATAAAGTATCTATCTAAAACAAAAAAGTGGGTGTGCAAAATTATTCAGCCCCATAGAGTTAATACTTTGTAACGCCACCTTTTCCTGCGATCACAGCTGCAAGTCGCTTGGGGTATGTCTCTATCAGTTTTGCACTTCCAGAAACTGATATTTTTGCCCATTCCTCCTTGCAAAACAACTTGAGCTCAGTAAGGTTGGATGGAAAGTGTTTGTGAACAGCAGTTTTCAGTTCTTTCCACAGATTCTCAATTGGATTGAGGTCTGGACTTGACTTGGCCATTCTAACACCTTGATATGTTTTTTGGTGAGCCATTCCATTTCAGCTTTTTCTTTATATTTTGGATCATTGTCATGTTGGAAGACAAATCTCCATCCCAGTCTCAGGTCTTTTGTGGACTCCATCCGTTTTTTTCCAGAATGGTCCTTTTTTTGGCTCCATCCATCTTCCCATCAATTTTAACCATCTTCCCTGTCCCTGCTGAAGAAAACCAGGCCCAAACCATGATACTGCCACCACCATGTTTGACTGTGGGGATGGTGTGTTGAGGGTGATGAGCTGTCCTGTTTTTGCGTCAAACATAACGTCTCGCATTGTTGCCAAAAATTTCGATTTTAGTCTCATCTGACCAGAGCACCTTCTACCACATGTTTGGTGTGTCTCCCAGGTAGCTTGTGGCAAACTTTAAATGACACTTTTTATGGATATCTTTAAGAAATGGCTTCCTTCTTGCCACTCTTCCATGAAGGCCAGATTTGTGCAGTATACGACTGATTGTTGTCCTATGGACAGATTCTCCCACCTCAGCTGTAGACCTCTGCAGTTCAGAGTGATCATGGGCCTCTTTGCTGCATCTCTGATCATTTTTTTCCTTGTATGAGCTGAAAGTTTAGGGGGACGGCCCGATCTTGGTAGATTTGCAGTGGTCTGATACCCCTTCCATTTCAATATTACTGCTTGCACAGTGCTCCTTGGGATGTTTAAAGCTTGGGAAATCTTTTTGTATCCAAATTCAGCTTTAAACTTCTCCACCACAGTATCTCGTACCTGCCCGGTGTGTTCCTCGTTCTTCATGATGCTCTTTGCTTTAAACAGAACTCTGACACTATCACAGTGCAGGTGCATTTATACAGAAACTTGATTACACAGAGTTGGATTCCATTTATCATCGGTAGTCATTTAGATCAACATTAAATCGTTCAGAGATCCTCACTAAACTTCTGGACAGAGTTTGCTGCACTGAAAGTAAAGGGGCTAAATAATTTTGCATACCCACTTTTTCGTTTTTTATTTGTTAAAAAAGTTTAAAATATCCAATAAAGTTTGTTCCAGTTCTTGATTGTGTCCCACTTATTGTTGATTCTTCACAAGAAATTACAGTTTTATATCTTTGTTTGAAGTCTGAAATGTGGCAAAAGGTCACAAAGTTCAAGGGGGCCCAATAGTTTTACAAGCCACTGTATATAATCTTTGTTTTATCTGTATTTGTGATTTGACTGATGAGAAATATTACCAGGGCGATCAATTTTATACTATTGTGCTAACCAAGTAAAATATGATGGTTAAGCATGAAGGTTAAAAGTAAATAAGAATAAAAAACTAAGATACATTTTTGGGGCTCGTTTTTATATAAGGAGTTAGATCTTAAACATGAATCCGAGCCCGGCCCAAACCGAATTTCAGCTTAAAATGTCAATCATTATGGTTGGGTGAAGCCGGGATTCTTTACGCAGAAATAATATAACCAAAAAAAAACGCAAAAAAATTGGAAGTTGCCTCAACCCAACACGCATTGTACTAATAACTTTATCAATATTTAGCAATATCAAATCAGATATTCACCCGTCATTGTTCTTCTTTGTCTTTCTGCCTCTCTTGGTTTATGGCCCAATTGTCAACAAAATGACAGGCCGCCTTCAAATGTTCCTGTCGACTCTTAAAAAAATACGCCAATGATGGAAACTTTTTGGATAATGTAACTCCAGTGTGCACAGAAATCTAAAATTTGTAAATGTTTTTAAAGTCTTGTTTAACTTAGATTTTGTTATCAAAAAAGGCTTTAATTTGTTACCATAAATAAATGACCTCTGCTCTTCCTGAGTCTTCACAAATCAAACATGAAATTTGGGGTTTGCTTCGGGCTTGGTCCCGCAAATTAAGTTAATTGGCCTAGCCAGGGCTGGGTCGGGCCTTAATACTCGCGGATCTGGGTCAGGTCGGGCTGGATTTTCAAGGCCTTATCTTACCACTAGTCCAAATGTAAGAATCGACTTTCTGTGAGTAACTACCGTTGATAAAGATAGCCAGTTCTCCTAACTGTAGCTTTTAAAAACCCCTTCATTTTTAATTTCTGTAGTATTGTGATATTATTGTTGTTAACTTAAAAGTCTAAATTATTGACAGAATTTATTTAAGCAATCATAATAATAACTTAGTATTTGAATCAGTCTTTAAAATGAAATTCTGTTTTTCCTCTCTTTCTTTATTTTTCTATTTATTTTGGGGCAAGAGTGTCTGTGTGTGGTTGTTATCTGTCACAAGGGGGAACTATCGATCATCTCTTTTAATTACCCGGAGCATGGCGAGAGGCCTAAATTAACTCCTCTCCTCTGGTCTCCTCTGGCTTCTGGAAAAGCCATGCATATTTCAAGAGCACCGGCCCAATCGTATGTCACTCAGCCCTCTCCTGTCTGCTGACAAGACAAGACTTATTTATCTGCAGCTGACTCTTTTTGCCCCTCTCCCCTATGAGGATAATGTCTGTGCACAAAAGAAAAGCGTGATCATTATCTACGTTGGGCGTGGACGTTAAAGTGAAGCAGGCCTTGATTTGGCTACAAACTCGAATTTGGTTCAGGTTTGTCATTTTTGCAATAGTTGGTTTGCCATGTATGTGGAGAAAAACACATTCTTTCTCATTTCTTACTCTTATTTTTATTTCTGGCTTGTGTCTAGCTATTGGAACTGGGTTCCACCTTCAAGGAATGTCATTTGTTTTTTGATAAACAATAATTTCCCGTGGGTGATCGGGAGCAAAACCAAACTCTGGACACATAGCCTAAAGGTGGTGTCCGTAACTTATAGCTGAAGTCATTGTAACCTCTTTCAAGCTCCTTTTGTTGCTCTTGAAAGTATGTGACTTTGTTAAATGTGCTTGAATAAACCTGGGGTTTGGGTAGACATTTGGACTGTATTCCAAACAGTCCCTTTCCTTTACCATTTTCATCGTAGAATAAAAGAAAAACACGAGCACACGCGTGAAATCACTCTCCGACCCCCCATTTACCCGCCTCCTTTTCTCTAGCGTAATGCTCTTCATGGCCAGAACACCGAAGGTAAAATTAAGATAAAAGCAGAAAGGCGCGGTGTAAAAAATGTACAAAGGTTCTTTGAACTCAGTTGGGCATTGTTAACACATACTTAGTAGAGAGAAAAAAAACCTTTTAAAAGACCCTTCAAACCCCGCAACCCACCTTTGACGAAAGAAAAGATGAACTAAAATTGTTTTTAATAAAATTCAAAATATATTTAAAATGCGGAGACAAAGTCGTCAAAAGAGCAAGGAGGAAAATGTGAAAAACAGAAATTCCCCAAAATACTTTAGACCCACGTATAAAAAGCGAGTTAGAAAATAATAAATAAAATATGTCGTAGACATCACAGTGAGTGCAAATAGCCAGTCCTTTGTGATTGCTCACTGCGGGCAGAACATGGAGGTCAGCATTTTTTTTGGTTTGAACAAATTTATTGACACTAAAAACAGAAAACAATCATGACAATCTCAACAGCAATTAAGCACATTCACAATGTTATATTCCAATATTACGTTTTTAACAGCAAACACAAAGTGAGGTTTGAACAAACCTTCTCGAAAATCAAACATATTCACAATTTCATTATATAACATCTTTGTTAGTGTCAATAGATCCGTCCAGGCCGAAGTCGATTGTCCTCGGTCTGAACAAATCCACCGACACCAACAGCAGCAAAACACAGCCATCAAGCATATTCACAATTTTTTTATATTTGACAATATGACGTGACGATATGACGTTTTAACATTTTTTCCTGACATTTTCAACATCAATTAAACAATTTCAGAGTTATTTTCTTTTAACAGTAGTTAACCAGCGTGTAAAAGGCAATACAGGACCTGCACTCATCATAACAATCATTGGCAAGACATTGCTTCTTTGTTAACTCCACCGGTGACAGTGCGATTCACAAAAGAGGAATAATTCGATCTTGGTTTTGTTTCCATTCTCTTTGTAGTTTTAAAGGTTGCTTTGATGCACTGAGAAGACATTGCTCATGGTTAACATTTAAATCAATTCGAGATATCCTTTTAATATCTGACATGTCTATTTTCTGTATGTTTATATTTTTAATCTCTCATCTCATTTGCTGTACCGCTTATCCTCATTAGGGTCGCGGGGAGCTGGAGCCCATCCCAGCCATCTCCGGGCAGTGGGCAGGGGACACCCTGAACTGGTTGCCAGCCAATCGCAGGGCACACGGGGACAGACAACTCACTCGCTCAGTCACATCTAGGGACAATTTTGGACCGGCCAATTCACCTGAAATGCATGTTTTTTGGAATGTGGGAGGAAACCGGAGGAAACCCACGCAAGCACGGGGAGAACAAACAAACTCCGCACAGGAAGTCTGGAGCTGGATTTGAACCCACGCAGGACTAACCACTGCGCCGCCGTGCTGCCCTATATTTTTAATTAACTTGCCAAATTTCTGGGTAAGTTTACAAGCTATTGTAACTACCTCGGGCTACGTGTAGTCATTCCTTTCATGTTTCTTGACACGTAGTTGCAGACAGCGCAACGTTATCAAAGTTTATTTTTGAAGACATCAGATATATTTATTTTGGGTCTTTTTTAAAGGCAAGTTTTTTTTTTCCTTTTGAGAAAATTACTCAATCTTTGGACAATTGGAAATCTCAGTGTTCTGAGTGCCAAGCTCCCCAATACCAAGAATCCCGACAGAATCTGATTCATCATAGAGCTCTGCATTTAAGTCGCTTTAGGAATTGGATGACATTATTCCTTTAAAATTATTACTTCATCTTGACTGTGGACATGAACTTTGAGAAACCAGCGATACCCATGGATTTGGGATTCCCTGAAGTGGATAACATCGGAACTGTGTTTTATTTGCGTATTTGATAGGCCTTCTTGTCTCTCTTTGCTTATTTTATGAAACTTCTTGTCATTAATTGGAATTGCGATTGTAAAATCAAGTGTACTATTGTATGATTTCAAATTCTGACAGAAAAACGATTTAGGTTGATTTTAAAACCCTGTTAGTGCACATAAATGTACATTTTGCGACTGATAATAGCTTATAAAACTGACTTAAAGTAGTTAACCGGCGATTATACTAAAATCAAAATAAAACAGGGTTAGTTAGTTAGTTAGTAAACCAAGAATAACCATACTGTGCATTTCTCACCTTAAACCAAATAAGAGTGTTTTTTTACAATAATTAATTTTAATTATTGTCTATTGTCTTGTTTATCATTCATTAAATTGCTGGAATTTGTTCAAACTAATTGTGCGACACAGTTCATGTCATGGGAACCTCCTGCGTGGGTTCAAATCCAGCTCCAGACTTCCTGTGCGGAGTTTGTATGTTCTCCCCGTGCTTGCGTGGGTTTCCTCCGGGCACTCCGGTTTCTTCCCACATTCCAAAAACATGCATTTCAGGTGAATTGGCCGGTCCAAATTGTCCCTAGGTGTGAATGAGCGAGTGAGGTGTCTGTCCCCGTGTGCCCTGCGATTGGCTGGCAACCAGTTCAGGGTGTCCCCTGCCCACTGCCCGGATATGGCTGGGATGGGCTCCAGCCCCCCGCGACCCTAATGAGGATAAGCGGTACGGCTAATGAGATGAGATGAGAATTTAAACTGGTGTTTCTGCAATTAACTGTACCAATCATTAAACCAAGAACTAGCCCTGGAGCTTTTCTTCCCTCTCCCTAACATTGTAAGTGCTATCCCCGAGATACAACGTTAATCTGTTCTGAGGTCGGGATCTTAAGATGAAATTGTTGTATGGCAGGGTATATAAACCTATGCATATTAGCTAATGAGTTACACACTCCTTGTTACACGGATAAAAACTTTGTCTATCAAAAATTTCACTTATCAGTAGCTCCGGCGATGAATGCAAAAATACTGTAAGACCCCTCCGTGCAAATTGATATAAAAACCAAAACCCTTTAATTAATGGGTCATTTTTCATGGTTGTCGTCTCATGGACACTGTTGCATCTTTTGGTTTTGTGTGCATGCTCGAGTGTGACAGAATGAGCAAGATTTGGATTATATTGGCATCTTGACAAGGCAAACAAGCTTCACCTACCTGTCTGTCTGTTTTCCTGCAATGAGTCAGTGAGTCAGTCAACTGCACAATCAGTCAACCTGTGAGTCAGTAAATTATCCTACAGCTACTAATGGTCTATGCTCAATCTAGAACTCCCTCCCCACACACATAGATACACAATCTCTGTGTAATTTAAATGACTGTCAGGTCAGTGGCAAGAGCAACACCTCGCCACGTTAAAAATGCCAGACGGCTGCCATCGTCACCGCCAACAAGCTGCCCAAACTGTCACGCACTTGCACACACACTTGCGCTGCTGTCAGCAAGCGCTCCCGATGCATTTACTTGCTGACAGAATTCTAATTAGTGGTCTGCCTGGTGTCACCTGACTCCGAGGAGAGCGCGAGGGGGGAGATTTGTTAAGGTGGTAGGGAAATGTGGAATACGGAGATGGAAGGGCAAGCAGACATGAAGGGGAAAGTTGTAGGTGGAAGCCCTGCTTGTTGTCAGCAGAAGCAAGATGGATCAAGTGAGGATGCGAAAGAGACAAAAGGTGATAAGAATGAAACTGGGAGGGAAAACATCTGCGGAAACTTAGGTGAAAGGGATATTTTTTCACTACAGATCAGATTTACATAAAATGAAGCAAAGTACCTCCCACAAAGCAATCACCCGATCTCCTAAATGCCTGCTCCACTAATTGCCACGAGAAATGAGGGTGCTAGAGTTTAACCTGCACAGACTCCAACATGATTGCACCCTCTACTGTGCCAAACCATCTCGGCAGCGGCGAGGGAGGAAACGGTATTGTTGCTCTGATTGAAAACATACAATATTGATCCAGGCTGGGATGTGTCACTGAGTATCGATACTGTTATTCCTGCTATGGTAATATCCTTCAGTGAAATGATTATGTTTTGATTACCGAGAGCATCTTAACAGTCCAGCTCAAGAGGAGAACCTTATCATCAAGTTTGCTTATGAAACCACAGTATCACAGGGTAATGAGGCAGCTTACAGAGATGGGGTCCAGAGGCTGACGACCTAAAGGTATGAAAACAAACTGGTCCTGCAAACAAAAAATAACGAAAGAGACCATTGTGAACTTCAGGAAGAACAGGAGTGAATATGCACATCGTTACTACATATAAAAAATACATTGTTTTTTTTACGTTTTTATCCATTTGCATGGGTTAAACTTTGCTATTTGTTTTACTTGCAGTGAAAGGAGAAGCCCTATAAGCTCCGTATGCTTGTATAATGAAAAAAAAGACTATTCATTTGTTCAACTGGTAACGATGTTCAACAGTTCATAGCCTATGTTTGCATGTAGTTAATCGGCGAGTAACAGTTGAAATTGGACAATAGCTGGTATTATGGTTATGTAAAGCCATGTAAAAACGTGAAGAAGAACACGTGAAAATTCTTCCATATCACCAAGGATTCAACATGAATGTAGAACATTCGTGCCTATTTCTTCTCAAAATACTTACTCGTGCTGAAACTGTTCCAACAGAAAACAGCTTTAGTAGTCACTGAAATTATTCAGAGTTCATGAATCTGGAGCCAAGAGCCTTTTAATTCCTGTGAAGAGTTCATCCAGCCCCCATTTAGCAAGCTTCCAGAGTAGGGTAGTCAGGCAACTTCTAACCTTTAGGAGTGTCAGAACGAGAGGAGCCCTGAGAGGGTGAGCTTCGGAAGTCTGTAAGTAAGGGATTGAGAGCTCTTGTGGAGGTCAGCTACCCAAGAGGTTTCTCTCCTCCTTGCTCCTGTGCTTTTTACAGTTAAATGGCAGAGTGAAGAGTCTCTTCACTTCTGCGCAATGCACTTGTGTCGCCGAACCTGCATATGTGGGGGACTACGCTTGAGTTCATCCTAGGATTGTTTGACGGAGAGGTTCTCGGAACTCATTATGCCCGAGATGAAGAGCTCTCCAAAGGCAAAGAAACTGCAGAGATCTCCCCTCAATCTCCATCAATCTCAAGAAACCATTTCACTCTTGATCTTGTTAAGGATTTAAATAATCATTATACCATTTGACAGAGGACTCACATTATGAATGCCTGGATAAATGTAGATTTCATATTCAAACATGATCTAGTTTTGATCTGGTATCATTGTAGCTTACAAAAAGAATGTCATATTGTCTAATTTTGTGTACGTGGAGGTGGGGTGTTTATTTGATGTGTTCCGAAAATGTGCTTATGCTTTATTTCCCCCTGTGCCTATCTGCCCTTAGCTTACTTTTATCAGAGCTTTTTGGTGTGGACCACAATAGGTTTGAGGAATAGGGCTGAAAGGGAGTGCTGGAGAGTGATGTTAATCTCCGCAGGAAGACACCAACCCCAACCTTAAGAAAGATGTAAAAAGAAGGCTGTATTTGATCGTATCTAAGAAATGTATGTACTTGCAGGAGCAACATAAGCAGCTTGACAAACGCTGCAATGTCCACAGATGGCAGAAGATGGAGGTAGAAAGTAACATATTATGTACAGCTCCTTAAACACAACAACAAGGGATGCAGCATTTCTTACCGATCATCCGCTTCACATAAACCAGTGACCAGGTTCATGTCCGCTGAGGTACAGTCAGATTTATAGATAGATTAACCTACATTATTCATCATACGACTGGCAGAGAGAAAACATACTATATATATATATATATATACATATATATTATATATATATATATATATATATATATATATATATATATATATATATATATATATATATATATATATATATATATATATATATATATATATATATATATATATATATATATATATATATATATATATATATATATATATATATATATATATATATGTATATATATATATATATGTATATATATAGATATATAAGTATTCACAGCCTTTGCCATGAAGCTCAAAATTGAGCTCAGGTGCATCTTTTTTCCACTGATCATCCTTGAGATCTTTCTACAGCTTAATTGGAGTCCACCTGGAGTAAATTCAGTCAATTGGACATGATTTGGAAAGGCACACACCTGTCTATATAAGGTCCCACAGTTGAGTGTGCTTGTCAGAGCACAAACACCAAGCATGAAGTCAAAAGAACTGTCTGTAGACCTGCGAGACAGGATTGTCTTGAGGCACAAATCTGGGGAAGGATACAGAAAAATGTCTGCTGCTTTGAAGGTCCCAATGAACACAGTGGCCTCCATTATTTGTAAATGGAAGACATTTGGAACCACCAGGACTCTTCCTAGAGCTGGCCGGCCTTCTAAACTGAGCGACCGGGGAAAAAGGGCCTTGGTCAGGGAGGTGACCAAGAACCCGATGGTCACTCTGTCAGAGCTCCAGCGTTCCTCTGTGGAGAGAGGAGAGCCTCCCAGAAGGACAACCATCTCTGCAGCAATCTACCAATCAGGCCTGTATGGTAGAGTGGCCAGACGAAAGCCACTCCTTAGTAAAAGGAACATGGAAGCCCGTCTGGAATTTGCCAAAAAGCACCTAAATGACTCTCAGACCATGAGAAACAAAATTCTCTGGTCTGATGAGACAAAGATTGAACTCTTTGGTGTGAATGCCAGGCGCCATGTTTGGAGGAAACCAGGCACCGCTCATCACCAGGCCAATACCATCCCTACAGTGAAGCATGGTGGTGGCAGCATTATGCTGTGGGGATGTTTTTCAGCAGCAGGAACTGGCAGACTAGTCAGGAAAGAATGAAAAATGAATGCAGCAATATATAGAGATATCCTGGATGTAAACCTGCTCCAGAGCGCTCTTGACCTCAGGCTGGGGCGAAGGTTCATTTTTCAGCAGGACAACGACCCAAAGCACACAGCCAAAATCTCAAAAGATTGGCTTCAGAACCACTTCGTGAATGTCCTGGAGTGGCCCAGCCAGAGTCCAGACTTGAATCCGATCGAACATCTCTGGAGAGATCTGAAAATGGCTGTGCACAAACGTCTCCCATCCAACCTGATTGAGCTTGAGACTTATTGCAAAGAAGAATGGGCAAAACTGCCTAAAGATAGGTGTGCCTAACTTGTGGGATCATATTCAAAAAGACTTGAGGCTGTATTTGCTGCCAAAGGTGGATCAACAAAGTATTAAGCAAATATTTTCCGGATGCACTGTATATATAGTACAGAAGTAGTATAGAAAATACAGAAGTATAGAATAAGTATAGAGAAAAAAAAACTTTGATTGTACTACATTACCTTATAAATTGAGCTATGCACAGCTCCTTTTGTATGAAAACCTAAATAGATAGGTAATCCTCCATAATGAAAAAAGTTAATGTAACAAGAAAACTTTACCCGATGGCTTGACTTGCTTTGAGCTTGCTACTACTATCACTTATTCTATTGTTTAGGGCTGAGGTGCGCACCAAATCTGAAATATTGATCCCTCATCGCCCTCTGCCACTAGGTTCGAAAATCGCGTGCCTCCCTTATGACGTCTGCCTTTGCCAACTTTTGACAATCCATCAAAAATGCGCGAAGCAGACATCATCATAATGAGCAAAATCCTGACTTGTCAAAACTGTTTCTGGGTGATTACTTTCCACAAATTCCGAGACTCTGTGGAATTTTGCCTAAATAACTTTAAGTTGGGCTTAAGGAATGATGGCTGAATCCTCCCTTTTGTCGTCTTTGAACTCCGCCTGCATGGCAGTGTGTGTTTTCATTCCGTTCTCTTGCTCAGTTTTGATGGCCAGAAATAGTCTCTTCCTCTTCTTTTCTCCTTTCCCACTTTTCTGCATGTCTTTCGTGGGGTCTAATGTTAATGATAGCTCTTCATAGTGGTACCATACAGTAGACTGTATACAGAGTGGGAAAGGGACACGAAAAGCATGCTAGGATTCACGCATACGAAACGAATCCCCAGGTTGAACTTTGAGAACGGCGGATGGCAGCGCATACTGTACTGTATTTTTGATTTTGTATCTTGAAACGCCTTTGTAACTAGAAGCAAAATTTTCCCGTTTAGGAACTTTGTAACCAAAATTTTGTATGTAGAGGCATTTGTAAGAAGAGGTACTACATTAATTTCTGCTTCACTAGCTCAGGTTTTCTCCGCATCCTTTGATACCCTGGCTCATTTTGATGAGAGTCCATTCTTGACCAAGTGCTTCTACGGTTTAGACAAGTGCCAGATATTGCAGATCTTCCCAAAAAAGGTCTGACTGAGCGTCAATTTAAGCACATATATTTATGCCGATCGGAGCGAGGGTTGGGCGATACTGGGAAATTTAGTATCCAAGTAAATGCATGGTAGTGTCAATCGAAACGATACCGATACTTTTTGTTTGGATATGTCTTATTCATTAAATATTTCTCCTTGAGTTGGTTTATACGTATGATAAACACAGCAGGGATATTTTGGGGCACAAAAAATATACATTTTTTATCAAATACCTACGATTTAAACCTTATTAGCACAAAACAAATAAATACAAATATTTCTATTAGAACTGTTTCAGAACAAAAGTCGAGGGATTCTAACAAAAAAGCAGCAATGTAACAAAGATACAAATATTAGAATATCCACGACAAAACCCTCAATTTGCAAACTATTTTGAAGATAACGTCAGAGACTGCAAATAGTGTAAACAATACTATATAAAAACCTTAAACAGTATTAAAAAATAAAATACTTCTACTCCAACAACTGTTTCAGAGCAAAAGTCCAGAGTCAAACCACCCCAAAAAATTGGCTGTGTAAGAAACAAAGAGATAGAGAAAACAAATTTAGGGATTTTTGTTCAGTAACAGTTACATGTTTACAATCTTGGTTGCAGCTCATTGCTCTCTGAAGGTTGGACTTTATTCAGGGTTTTATGTAAATATGTTACAGTAGTAGACTGTTCTGTTATTTTGAAAAAAAAAAGTTCACACTCCGATGCATTTGCTGTTTGCCTCTCATTTTTAGCTTCTGATAAGGGTGGATGCCCTCTTATCTGACTGGCAATTAAGATTAAGAAGCAAACCAGGTAAGAAGAGCTGCTTAAATGTGCCTGTCACCAACTGTGTGCACCTGAGAGTGGCTGATTCCTGGACAATAGTTTTGATGCGGTCCGAATAATTGCTTACTATCGATATTTGATCGAACTGCCCACTCTTAGCAGTAGTGGCTAAGAGGCTTTTACTGTGGTTTTGGAAGACCACCAATGACGCCATACAATTCTAGACAATAGAAACGGATGTGTCATGAGTTAAAGCAAACAAACACTGAAAACCGACATTTAAAGAAGCAAACAAACACTGAAAAGATGTCTACGTTTTGAATAAATCATCAATGACTCAGCACACTTAAGGGGCAACAAGTTGCACTTTAAAACATCCGTCTACTTATCTTGAGGAAGAAAGCAACCACATTAATGTCAGGTAGAGTTTACTTTAGCTATAATTCCTAAATTACTGGGATTGAGACTGAATGATATTTACATCCCGATTTGCAGGTCAGATTCAACAGTGGCAATGTAATGAAATAATCAAGTTTCAAATAAATGCATCGTGAAATAATGTTTTTTCATAATAAATCAGGCCTGATTCCTTCTCGTCACTAACTCATAGCGTTATTTCCCATACTATTTTCCTACAGATTAAGAACTTACTTCCTGAAAACCACATAATCACTTTGAGCTTTTCTTATTGCAAAGCCTTTTTTGCTGTCCTAAAAAAATATCTGAGTCATGTGATATAATTATATTTCGTCCATCTATACTTAAAAAAATCAAAAATGTTTGTCAGTTGCTCTGCTTTCCAGATTCAGATTCGGATTCAGATATACTTTATTGTCATTCTAGTACACGTGTATACAGAACGACATGTCGATACATCTGACCCGCACAGTTTCCTTGAATGTACAGATATAAATAAAATGTTGTATTGAGTTGGAGTATTGAAGTACTAATAATATACTAAATAATTGTGGCTATGTATAGTATTATACAATAGTGCAAAGAGTGCAAGAGTAGCAGCTAACCAAATGTGCAAAATGGGCAGTCAGGTAAACAAGTCACTGCACAGTAACAATAACACTGTACTACAATAGTGCAGAGGAGAACAGGTGTGCAAAGAAGTGGCTAGGTATAAAGAACTCCTAGTAGTGCAAAAAAACAAAACAGACAAACAGATTAGCAGCAGTGTAGACTTACTATGTGTGTGATTGACCATTTAACAGTCCAATTGCCAGGGGGACAAAACTATTACAGAACCTAGTGGTCTTGCACCGCACACTGCAGTACCTCTTCCCAGAGGCTAGCAGAGTGAACAGTCCATGATGGGGGTGAGAGGGGTCCCTAATGATGTTCTTGGCTCGTAATAGACAGCGCTTCTGGCCAATGTCCTGAGTGGAGGGGAGAGAAGTCCCAATGATTTTCTCTGCTGTCATCATCATCCTCCTCACACTACCCCAGTCGAGGCACTGCAGCCTCCACACCACACAGAGATACAGCTGGTCAGGATGCTCTCTATGGTGCCCCTGTAGAATGTGATGAGGGTGGGTGGGGGCAGGTGGGCTCTCCTCATCCTCCGCAGGAAGTACAGGCGCTGCTGTGCCCTCTTCACCAGTGATGCAGTGTTCACGGTCCAGGTGAGTTTATTTGTGATGTGCACCCCTAGGAACTTGGTGCTGCTGACAACCTCCACAGCCTTGTTGTTGATGAGAAGTGGGGCATGGTTGGGCTGGTTTTTCCTGAAGTCGGTGATGATCTCTTTAGTTTTGTCAACATTCAGGACCAGGCTGTTGTCTCTGCACCAGCCCACCAACTGCTCCACCTCCTCTCTGTAGGCCAGGTCGTCGTCGTCCCTGATGAGGCCCACCACTGTTGTGTCGTCCGCAAACTTCAACCGGAGGAGCGGTTTGTCCGGTAGGCAAACTGAAAGGGGTCGAGGGGAGACTGGAGGAGATGTGCCCTTTAACCAGTCTCTCAAAGCACTTAAATAAGATGGGAGTCAGTGCAACGGGCCGGTAATCGTTCAATGATGAGATCTGGGGATTCTTTGGCACTGGGATGATGGTGGCAATCTTGAAGCATGATGGTACCGTGGCTTAGCGAGGTGTTGAAAATGTCTGTTAGGAAACAAGCCAGCTGATCGGCGCACTCCCTAAGGACCCGCCCTGGAAAGTTGTCAGGGCCTGGAGCCTTCCGTGTGTTGACCCTTCTCAGGGTCTTCCTCACGTCAGTTGAGTCCAGGAGGAGTACTCTTTAGTCGTGATGTGGAACCGCTTTCGCTGCAGGGGTGCCATTTTGTGACTCGAACCTCCCAAAGAAGTTGTTGAGGTCATTCAGGAAGTCCATGCTAGTGTCCCCCACTGGGGCGGTGGTTGGCTTGTATCTGGTGATGGCCTGAATGCCTTGCCACATATCCCTGGTGTTGGTTGTGCTGAGGAAAAGGTCCTGAATTTTTTTGACGGTGCGATCGCTTTGCTAGTCTGATAGCACGGTTCAGGTTGGCCCTCGCTTATCTCAGTGCCTCCTCATCACCAGATTTAAAGGCAAGGTTCTGTGCCTTTAGCAATTTGCGTATCTCAGCAGTCATCCAGGGCTTCTGATTTGCACGGGTGCAGATGGTTTTTGTGTTGCTGACGTCCTCTGCGCATTTACTGATGTAGGCTGAAACAGACATGGAGTACTCATATATGTTTATTTTGTTGTTGTAAGTGACAGCCGATTTTAACATGTCCCAATCTGTGCATTCAAAGCAGTCCTGTAGTGCCTCCATTGCCCCCTTAGTCCACACCATCACCTGCTTCACTGTAGGTTTTTCTCTGGTCAGCAGGGGCTTGTATGCAGGAATTAGCATAACAGAAAGGTGATCTGATGAGCCAAGATGGGGGAGGGGGGCTGCTCTGTATGCTCCTCTGATATTTGTGTAGGCCAAGTCCAATGTGTTGCTACCTCTTGTAGCAAAGTCGACATGCAGGTGGAAATGCGGGAGAACTGTTTTCAAGTTGGCCTGGTTAAAGTCCCCCGCCGCAATAAAAAGGCATTCGGTGTAAGCATGCTGCAGTTCACTCACAGTTCGGTAGAGAACGTCCATTGCCTCCTTTGTATTAGCGCTGGGGGCACGTACACTGCAGTAATAATAGTAGCGCTAAACTCCCTCGGGCGGTAGAAGGGTCTGCAAATCACCGTCAAAAGTTCAATGTCCCGTGAGCAGTGATTCGAGAATATCTTAGCATTTCTACACCAGTTGTTGTTGGTATAAATGCATAGTCCGCCACCCCTGCTCTTACCGGTGAGTTGGCCGCTCCAACAGCGCGGAATGCAGTTAGCCCCACAATGCTAACAGCGTCATCCGGGATAGATGAGTTTAGCCATGTCTCCGGCAGAAATATAGCGCAGAAGTTCCTCATCTCGCCGTTTGATGTAAGTTCCACATGTAAATGGTCCAGTTTATTGTCCAGAGAGCGAACGTTGGAGAGGAAAATGGATGGGAGAGGCGTTTTGAAGGGTTAAGCCTTTAGCCTAGCTGTTAGCCCGGCCCGACAACCTGCCTTCTTCTTGACGCTGCCTCCCCAACACGCTGTCGCATAGAAGAGGGCGCTTGCCACAACTGTCTCATAGAATATTTTCAGGAGCTTTTTGCAGATTTTGAAGGAGGCCAGCCTTCTGAGGGAGTAAAGTCGGCTTTGCCCTTTCCTACATAGAGCTTCTGTGTTGGCAGTCCAGTCCAGTTTGTTGTCCAGCTGCACACCCAGGTATTTGAAGGTCTGAACAAATTCCACACATTCTCCCTTGATGGTTACAGGAACCGGGTGAGTTCTGGTTCTCCTGAAGTCCACCACCATCTCCCTGGTCTTGGTGGTGTTCAGGTGCAGGTGGTTTGCGTCGCTCCATTCGACAAAGTCCTGAATCAGTTTCCTGTACTCCTCCTCCTGCCCACTTCTGATACATCCCACGATATCAGTGTCATCAGCAAATGTCTGCACGTGGCAAGACTCAGAGTTGTACTGAAAGTCCGACGTATACAGGGTGAATAGGAACGGAGAAAGCACAGTCCCCTGCGGCGATCCCGTGCTGTTGACCATAGTGTCCGATGTACAGCCCACCTGTTTCACATACTGGGGTCTGCCTGTCAGGTAGTCAGTAATCCATTCTACAAGGTGTGAGCTAACTCCCATCTCTGTCAGTTTCCTACTCAGTATCAGAGGCTGTATGGTATTCAAGGCACTGGAGAAATGTAATCCTCACAGCCCCCTTAGCCCTATCCAGGTGAGAGAGGGATCGGTGTAACATGTATACTATAGCATCCTCCACTCCCACCTTCTCCTGGTAAGAAAATTGCAGAGGGTCGATGGCGTGACGGACCTGTAGCCTCAGGTGGTGCAGCAGCAACCGCTCCATGGTTTTCATAAAGATAAAATAAGAAATCCTTTCCCTATACTATACTTTCCCGTATACTAGATAACTTGCACTGGCTCCCAGTTCGCTTAAGATGTGACTTTAAGGTTCTCTTACTAACATACAAGTGTTGAACTTGCCACCTCTTATCTAAGATTTGACTTCCCCCAATGTTCCTGCACGGATCCTCCGCTCAGAAAATGCCAGTCTACTTGTGACTTCAAGAGCCAAGAAGAAGTCTGCAGGCTCGAGAGCGTTCTCCATCTAGGCCCCAGTGCCGTGGAATACTCTGCCTCTGGAGATAAGATCTGCAACCTCAGTGGAAGTTTTAAATCTAGACTTAAGACCCACTTCTATTCTGAGTCATACTTTTCTTTTCCTGTCCTTTCTTGCTGCCTGGCTGGTGGTGAAACAAAGGATAAGAAAAATTATGGGTGAGTCAGAGGACAAGCGTCTGGACCTGAGGCATGTCAACGTCTGCATTGACCAGCCAGTAGAGATGGGAAGCTGTGTCGTCGCTGTCATGGACTTTTTGGACAATTTTACAGGCTCGTTGTTGCTGTTACGCACTTTCTTGACAAATTTCAACATATTACCTATGGTTTCTTTTATTGACGTTCACTTTGTTTTGTGTACTGTTATCCAATGCTAAATCTCTGCTCATCCTAAAAGGGGAATTATTACTTGTGAAGCCCATTCTCAAAGTTTCTTATTTTCCTCGTGGTGAGGTTTTGAGTTTTTCTTTGCCCAAATGTTGGTTTAAGATCAGGGGATGGTATAATTGTAACTTGTGCAGTCCTTTGAGACTTTAATTTTGTGATTAAGAGCTATACAAATAAATGTGACTTGACTTGACTTCCTAGAGCTGGTTCGTTCGCAAACGACACGTCACTAATTCAGAGTGGAGCTGAAGGCTTAGGTGTAAAAAAACACAGCCCACCACTGGAACTATATTATATGAGAACAATCTTTTTTTCTTTTCAAGCTATTTTTTTCTCCGCCCCAAATTCAGTAATTTTGAAACTGGTTAAAACAATAATCTGTAGTGATTTACTTGGAATACCACTAAGTATGCAGTAATAAGGGCACTTCACTCATGTGTCTTTCACTGAAAACACTACCTACGTATATCTGTGCATTTAATTGTCTCTAAGCGCCCTCTATGGGAATTCATGTGTACTAAAACAAAAAACAACATAAACAAATGTAATTGGTTCATTAATTTCCATTTTTCCTTCTCTTGATTCTGAGGGGACATCGCTAGGGAGAAGAGATGGCGGGCCCGATCTGACTTGGTGAAAAGGGGTTTGTGTCCTTCACATTCTTGACCTCATTGTAAATGCGCTTTGTGGAAGGACTAAAATTGAGAGGACGGGGCAGTACTGTTCTTTAAGTCAGCCCTTAGGAAATTCAGTCCAAGTCAACCATGTTCAAGTTTCATATTCTCAGATTCTTCCGTGCTGCAATGCAATTTCTCAACTATTTGCAAATTCATAGAAACAAGTATTTGTCATCACTCATGACTTTTAAAAAAACATTTATAATTCAATTTGGATTGAAGGCAATTCACTTTCAACCAAGTGCTTGAAGCAACAAAAAGATCTCTCACTCATGCCTAAATGTTATTATCAGATTGTTAGCGGAAAGCTGTAAAAGCAGCACTTCACGTCTCGTGAGTAATATCAATGAGATTTATCACTAGTGTGTCATGATGTAAAAAGCAACAAGCAGAAAGGAGCTGTATATCACACATGACTCATGAAGTTGAAGACATGTTTAGTTTGTAGCCGAGGCGTGCCGTTTGGAGACAGGTGACAAAACGTACATCATTTTGATGTGTATCAATTTGATGTAATATGAGTATGCAGAGGGGTTTTATGCCTTCTTAATTATATAAAAAAGTACTCTCAATCGTTATTATGGTTCCAATGTTGGTTTACACAGACCAGGTTCAAACACATTATTGTGTATTGTGTCTGCCATTTCGGTTTCACATCAATTTTGTTAAATACAGGGTTTAAAACAGTATTTTTCAACTGGTGGGTCGTTGACCAGTTTTCAATGGGTCGCACGCTTTTGTTCCGGCAAAATAATGCTAAGAGAAAAACACTGAGGGTCAATTACATTCCTGAACGGTAAATGGCCCTGAAAAGTTTTTAGCCCGCAATTTCACATCATGGGAAAAATGCTGAGGTAAAAAGGTTTTTATTAATTTTAAACACCAACGACAATAACTAACATGGTGATCAGAGCAAGAAACATTGCTGTTGAGCTAATTCGTGATCATTTTTAATGATGTATTTCACTTTAAAATTGCCATGTGAAAGGTAGATCCTAGAAGTTGTTTTTTCTCACAGTGTCTTGCAAAACTATTTGGCCCCCTTGAACCTTGTGACCTTTTGTCACATTTCAGACTTCAAACATAATGATATAAAACTGTAATTTCTTGTGAAGCATCAACAATAAGTGGGACACAATCATGAAATGGAACAAACTTTATTGGAAAGTTTAGGAGGACGGCCCGATCTTGGTAGATTTGCATTGGTCTGATACTCCTTCAATTTCAATATTATTGCTTGCACAGTGCTCCTTCGGATGTTTAAAGCTTGGGGTATCTTTTTGTATCCAAAACCAGCTTTAAACTTCTCCACAACAGTATCTAGGACCTGCCCGGTGTGTTCCTCGTTCTTCATGATGCTTTCTGCGCTTTAAACGGACCCCTGAGACTATCAGAGTGCAGGTGCATTTATACAGAAACTTGATTTCACACAGGTGGATTCCATGTATCATCGTTAGTCATTCAACATTGAATCATTCAGAGATCCTCACTGAACTTCTGGACATAGCTTGCTGCAATGAAAGTAAATGGGCTGAATCATTTTGCACACCCACTTTTTTGTTTTTTATTTGTTAAGAAAGTTAAAAATATCCAATAAAGTTTGTTCCAGTTCATGATTGTGTCCCACTTATTGTTGATTCCTCACAAAAAAATACAGTTTTATATCATTGTTTGAAGTCTGAAATGTGGCATAAGGTCACAAAGTTCAAGGGGGGCAAATAGTTTCGCAAGCCACTGTATGTAACGATGTACAGGCAACAACAATAGTTAGCAACATTAACACCCAGAATTACTAACACTGCAATAAATAGAGAAAGGCATGGTATAGAGGGACATAACACAAGAAGATTTTAGTGAATTACACTTACCTTGACGTCATAATTTTATCTAGGTGTGATTGAAAATAGGTTGCTTTTTCTAGGATTTATAGACATGAGCTTGTAATAGAGCAATAAACGTATTTTCAGTTGAATGCCATGGGGCTACGTGATTAGCATAGAGTATCTACCCCATTTTAGTAAAACTACTAAAAATTGGTTTGTTTGATTTGTGTTGTTGAGATATGATGTGGCCATGATAGATAGATAGCTAGATAGATAGATAGCTAGATAGATAGCTAGATAGATAGATAGATAGATAGATAGATAGACAGACAGACAGACAGACAGACAGACAGACAGACAGACAGACAGACAGACAGACAGACAGACAGACAGACAGACAGACAGACAGACAGACAGACAGACAGACAGACAGACAGACAGACAGACAGACAGACAGACAGACAGACAGACAGACAGACAGACAGACAGACAGACAGACAGACAGACAGACAGACAGACCGACCGACCGAGAGAGAGAGAGAGAGGGAGAGAGAGTTAGAGAGAGATAGATAGATAGATACTTTATTCATCCCCGTAGGGAAATTCACACTTCCAGCAGCATCCTTGAGTTGAAAAATAAAATAATACAATAAAGATACCGAATACAAAAATGCAGAATTGTCGTGATTACCTAACTGGAGCCACCTGAGGTAATCAGCTGGCGTGCTGGATTGCGCTTCCTGATTGATGGAAGCTTTCTACTTAAGCTGTCAGCGTCCAGAGATGGACGTTCGAGTGTACTCCTCGTTTCCATGAGTGAGCCTCCAACATTCAAGGTACCCACGATCCCTTTGTCTATTCCAAGCCTGCTTCTCGTTGCCTGACCCTTTTCTGTTACAAGTTTACGATCTACTCTCCCGCCCCGGCCACCGACTTACCTGCTACGTTGCTCGTCACGCGTTTCACCACGGAGCTGCCATTCCGTCCAAAGAGGCTTTCTGCCACCAAGACCCGACGTCTCAAGCCTGCTCCACCGACCCTTGTCCAAATAAACTATAAAACTGACGCTATTGGATCCGAGTGCTTGTTCTGGTCCTTGACACAGAATATAATGTTTTGCTATAGAGTATTTAAATAGTACTACGGAAAATACACACCTTAATAAAAAACAGGGTAATATGCAAATGTGGGGGTGGATTTAATGTGGGCTTTTACTCTCCCGGGTGGAGTTAAAGAGCCTTATGGCATGAGGAAGAAATGATCTCCTCAGTTTGTCCGTGGAACAAGACTGTGACAGCAGTCTGTCGCTGAAGCTGCTCTTCCATTTGGAGATGATGCTGTGTAGTGGATATAATGAATTGTCCATTATTGACCGCAGTCCGTTCAGTGCCCGTCTCTCAGCTACAGTTGTCAGGCTGTCCAGCTCTGTGCCCACAACAGAGCCCGCTCTCCTCACCAGTTTATTAAGACGAGAGGCTTCCCTCTTCTTAGCGCTGCCTCCCCAACACGCTGCCGCATAGGAGAGGGCGCTTTCCACAACAGTCTCATAGAACATTTGCAGGAGCTTTTTGCAGATGTTGAAGGACGCCAGCCTTTTGAGGATGTACAGTCCAGCTGCACACCCAGGTATTTGTAGGTCTGGACAAGTTCTACACATTCTCCTTTGATAGTCCAGGAACAGGGTGAGTTCTAGTTATCTTGAAGTCCACCACCATCTCCCTGGTCTTGGTGGTGTTCAGGTGCAGGTGGTTAGCGTCGCTCCATTCGACAAAGTCCTGAATCAGTTTCCTGTACTCCTCCTCCTGCCCACTTCTGATACATCCCACGATATCAGTGTCATCAGCAAATGTCTGCACGTGGCAAGACTCAGAGTTGTACTGAAAGTCCGACGTATACAGGGTGAATAGGAACAGAGAAAGCACAGTCCCCTGCGGCGATCCCGTGCTGTTGACCATAGTGTCCGATGTACAGCCCCCCTGTTTCACATACTGGGGTCTGCCTGTCAGGTAGTCCGTAATCCATGCTACAAGGTGTGAGCTTACTCCCATCCCTGTCAGTTTACCACTAAGTAGCAGAGGCTATATGGTGTTGAAGGCACTGGAGAAGTCCACAAATGTCATCCTCACAGCACCCTTGCCCCTGTCCAGGAGAGAGGGATTGGTGTAGCATGTAGACCAGGGGTCGGCAACCTATGGCACGCGTGCCAGCAGTGGCATGCGAGGGGTTAACCAGTGACACGCGAGCCCACAGCAAAGTAATAATGAATTTTTTTTTAAATGCGCATTTTTACCCGAAATTTAGACTTTTTCAGTTGCGCGTTTTCATTGTTTAGCGGCTTTACGGTGAGCATGTGTCTGCGCGGTGCCTCGCAGAGGAGGAGAGATCTGTGTTTTAACTCTCCCACAGAAACACCGGCGTGCGATAAATGAACGAATCACGACAGCCAAGACTTGCAAGTCTTCTCTCATGCAAAAACCTAGCAGTGTACACACTGAAAATTACTGTGGTTTGGCCTGAGCACTAGCATTATATTTCAGTAATTTAACCACATTCTTACATAAGCAGTCATGAATGTCATATTTATAATAAGAATGAACGTGTACAGACATTAGGAAGAAGGGAAAGGATAGTATACATGATCTGTAGATTGATGATCATGGTGAGCAGGTTACTCAGACGCGGAAGTGGTCTTTCCGTGGCGACTGAAGGCTGTATTGCGAGCGGGGAAAAACAGATCAATGGCCGAGATGGGAGAGCAAAAACGTAGTCAAGTTCAGAAAAGGGGTCGGAGCCGGGAATCAAACAGGAATCAGGACAGGAGAGAGTAGAAAGGCTTGCCTAGTGTGAGCTGTGGTTCGTGAACGGACTGACAACGAGTGACAGGAAGACGAGAGTGTGAAAAGTGACAGGCAACCAATCAGCGTCCGAGGTAGTTGGCGCCAAAGGAGCAGGCACATGTGCCTCGCATCAGTAATCATGACAAGTCTAATCAGGCTTTGTTTCTGGTTCCTGGGTGCTTTGTCTTCACCCAAAGACACTGTTCCACTAGGCAATAGTGGTACTGCCGTACTGTAGAATGGGATTTAATGTCTAGAACTGAAAAATTGCATTAGCAGTTTCATTACATGAATGTAAAATGTAAATGGTCTGCATTTATATCACACATTTCAAGTCAGTGTAGACCACCCAAAATGCTTTACAATAACTAAGGCATACATGATTATAAGACACACATTCAATGATAACCCCTAGAGAAATATTTTCCTTTGTTTAAAAGGTGCATCAACGATAAGGCACATGATATTAAAACAATGTATTTCATAGAACTTAGATATTAGGGAACCTGGTTTTAAAACTAAAATGTTTATTCATTCATAAATGGTTACAGTATGTAGAAGCATTTATAAAGACACACTGCCAATTTGAGGGTTTTGGGTGTGCCTTGTTGTAGTCCGGAAAATATTTTTGTTGTCTTGTTGACGTTGTTATACAGTATTTATATTTGTGTTACATTTCTCTTTTTTTTTGGTTTGACTCTGTTAAGTTTTGTTTTCAAACAGTTGTTGTCAATGAAGAATTCTATTTTTTACACTGTTAAAGGTTTTAACTCTGTGACTTTGCTCTGTGACTTCCATCCATCCATTCATCCATTATCTGCACCGGGGGCAGGGGTGCTGGAGCCCATCCCAGCTGTCCTCGGACAGTGGGCAGCCAGTCGCAGGGCACACAGAGACAGACAACTCACTCTCTCATTCATACTTGGGGACAATTTGAACCAGCCAATTAACCTGACATGCATGTTTTTGGAATATGTGAGGAAACCGGAGTGCCAAGAGGAAACCCACGCAAACACAGGGAGAACATATAAACTCCGCATAGGAAGGCTGGTAGCTGGATTCGATCCCATGACCTTTAGAAATGTGTGAAGGTATTAAAATTGCCGTGTTGGCTTTGTTATATTTGTATGTTTGTTTTATTGTGTTTTTTTTTTGTTTGTTTGACTCTCTTGACTTTTGTTCTGATTGTTAAAGTTTTCTATTGTCATTATTTAATTAAAAATAGACAAATTTTAGGCTGTTTTTAATTGTAATTTTAAACTAACTGAAGGGGAAAGGGTTCAATTATTTAATTATAATAATATTTTTAGGCAAAAAGTATTGGTATCAGATCGGTATTGATTGATACCTTGTATTTATTTGGATTGTTACTAAAAATCCCGGTATTGTCCACCCCTATGGTGTTTGCAAAATGCAATTAAGGGGCGTGGCTATCGAGATTCTATGATGGACAAAGTCTATGCCTTGGTTGTGGAAATATATCAACACATCTGTGACATAAAGGACCAGAGTCAAAAATCAATATCTGTGGAGAAGGATTACACAGGGCCAACGCAAACAAAGCTAGTGCTTGGACTACACAGAGAGTAAATGACTCATGGAGAATAACAAAAACAAAATGTGGTGTCGAAGAATACTTCTAAGTGGAGCTTGATTGTAAAGCACAGTAAAGTAAATCATTCACATTTTTTTGTTAAAATTGACAATACAGTTATCCCTAGTTTACTTTTCGCGGTTTCAATACGTTGCAGATTTTCTTTGTGCATTATGTTCTGTAGCAGACAACACCCAGCAAATGCTATTACAGGAGCAGGTCGCCAAGGGCTGTGTGAGTGTTTTAGGTGGGTGTGACTTTCCTTGTGCTCGACTGTGATAGGCTGGTGTAAGCTGTCAGTCAAACAGAGGGGTGGGCGGACAAGTTTATGTGTTTACCCAAACTAAACTCTGAAACCAGGCGACAGCTAGTATTTTAGCGGCCCTTTACATTCAAAATACAGTAAGTTCATCAATTAAATCAGACTCTGAAGAAAGTCAGGAGAGCACAAACAAATTCTGAACACCACCTGGGTGCTAAGTGGATTATTATCGGGCCCTGGAAGAGTCTGAAGCAATGTTGGGAGATAAAGCAAAAGCGAGGTCCGGACTACTGCTGCGGCTATCTAACAACTCTCACAAGCTAACACTTTTGAGCCTGTATTTCACCAACGCTAGATCGGTTTCCCATGAAACGGATAACAAGGGACTACAAGTTATTTGAACAGTATTATTAGTAATCAGTGTTGGGGTACTTTTAAAAAGTCATTGGTTATAATTACTGCTTCTTCCAAAAAGTAACTGCGCTTCGCACACAGGATTGAGGGAGAAAACGCGGAAAAACAAAAACAAAAACAGCCCATAAAACACTCACGGCTAGTCAGAAAGTTCAAAAAGTGCAAGATCGATCGATGAAAGGTACACTACTGCGAAATGTAACACGAATATAAGTACTGTATAACAATGTCAAAAAGATAACAAAAATATTTTCCAGACGACAGCAAGGCGCACCCAAAAAAGGCAAACAACAACCCAACAGCTTTAGCTGTGGGCACATTCCTTTGATATGTTGTCTCTGAGTAAAGTAATGTTCGGGTGATGAGTTTTTCTGCCCGTTGGCCCCTCCTCGAAGACGTTGGTGGACCAGATCCTACATGGGTCTTTTAGTTTTTTGGGCTCCAAACATATTTGCTTTTTATTCCGTAAAAGCTCTTTGGGTTGCTAGCCTCTGGGCCTATGCAAGCAAAATATCCTTTCACAAATGTATGTTTTCCTGACAATGTTCAAATGAGGGCACAAAATGCTGTAAAGTTAAAGGTATACACAATGCAGCAGTAACTCAATAAATCCAACTTTTTTTTTTTTTAAACCTTTCCAGAATAAAGTGCATGCCATCGCCATTACTCTAGGGCGGCAATAATCCGTGGTATACGCAGCCCTTTGAGACTCCTTGTGATAAAGGGCTATACAGTGGAACCTCGGTTCTCGACCATAATCCGTTCCAGAACCCTGTTCGAAAACCGATTTGGCCGATCACCAAAAATAATTTTTCCCATTAAAAGTAATGCAAAATCGTTTTAATCCGTTACAACACCCTGAACGTTTACCATGAAAGTAAACATGAAGCTAACCCAGGCTAATCGTACAGTCGCGTTAGCAAGACAACCATTCTTTACCAGTTCTCCATGAACGAGGTGGTGCACACGTCACCCACCATCGGTAGCAATGTGGAGGAGATTGTGGTTAACAACACGCACTTATGCTAACATGAACGGGTAAAAATAAAAAAATCAGGTCGTTTACACGTCATTTAGCACCCGGGTCTCCACAACAAGTGGTGAGCGGTTAAAGGATAAAGAAAAGATTTATGAATAGGATTTCTTACCTTTGTGGTGGTCTGCAGAAGCCATGCTCTATTCCCCCGAAAGAAGGGAAACTCGCACATCTTTTCATATTTTGCTATCATTTCTTTCTTAAATGCAATAGTTGTGGATAGATAGATAGATAGAGAGATAGATAGATACTTTATTCATCCCCGCAGGGAAATTCACATTGTACGCACTATTCTTCTTTTTTCACCTGTAGCAACTTTGCTGCTTGCACCGACCTTCTTCCGAGGCATAATTAGGGGTTATAACCCTCCGTTCACCGATATTAAAAACGAAAGCAAAAAGGAGTGCGCGCTCACGTGACAACAGTTCTTCACGAGGAGTGGGGGCAATCTACACCCGTACGCCGCTCAGCATCGCCCCTAGCGTACCGGCGTTCGAACTCCGATTTTTTGAACGAAAAGCGAAGCAAGAATTTCTCGAAATTTTTGGTCGAGAACCGATTTGTTCGAACTGAGAGGCGTTCGAAAACTGAGGTTCCACTGTACAAATAAACATCACTTGACTTGACAAGTTGTTAGAAACCGCTACATTTGTGATGTTTGTACTTCAATCATCCAAAGACCTGTTTTAACCAAATATTCTCAATGCTAGCGTGCACTGAACGCATTTTCTGACACTAAAAGGAGGAGCTCTCCAATTCATTGTATTATTGTATAATGAATAAAGTCCATGTATTGTTTCAAGAGTTATTCTGTCCTGTTTTATATTTAGATCAGTAAATGTTTTTCTTACAGTCGTATATATTCTCTGTTAGTAATATATAATAATAGTTTCTGGTTTGTGGGTTATGACTGTGAGATACTTTTTTGGAACTCAACCCCCACAAAAATCAAGGGATAACTGTAAAGGAATGGGGAATCTCTGTCTTAGCTTTGGTTAGGTTTATTCAGTGGTAAAAATGATTGGACTGGTAATGGTGAGGAAGATACAACCCTTCAAAAAACTCTGTTGATTCAGTATCAAGACATTAATAAAGTACAAACATGTCCAGTATGTCCAAGAATCTTGACACCTCCAGACGGACGTACATACTGTATCTTTCTATAGTTCCATTCCCAATTTTCTCTCCCCACTTTGCAAGGCTACCTTATTAGGCTGCTGCTTCTCGTTACTCCCAGATTCTGTCGCTCTTATGTTTGTCTTGTGAGGAAGTTTGTGTGTCTGGTGGGTGCGCAGTGGAACCCACTTCTCCTCCCCATCACCAACAGAACATCTCTCCATAGTTTGGGTTTAATGAGCGATAAATGTGGCACAACCACTAATGACACATTCCTGTCTGGACTGTGTACTTAAATGCGTGAGTGTGTTTTGCTGTCTAGATTAAATGTCTATGCTCTGAGCGGCTAAAGTGCTAGTTAGCAGCAGGGGTGTGTCTCCGAGGATTCGATACGGTCCTGATGTGAGGCAAGAGAGGTCATCTGGTCAGGCCAATTACTTCCTTGTTGAGAGATTTGTGCTCTTTGATTCACATATTCCAAAGGGTACCTGTATTGCGACAGATCTGCACCGGATGCAAGGTGCGAGGGGGGTCTTTAAGCGTCAATTAAGGAGTTGTTAATTGGGGCATATTATTTACACGAAGCAGGCATGTATAGACTGTATAGTAACTTTCTTGGATGTTACCTTAATTAGCATCCATTTTAAAACCGTGGTCAGCAACCTTTTCCGTACTACAGACCAGTTCTTTGTGTGACAATATGTTCACGACCCAATGGAGACAATAAAGTTCTTTGTACTGTTTCTGAAATTATAATATCAACAATAATAAAAACGTTAAATCCTCCCCCCCTCGCGTGAATGCGCACTTAGCTGCGCTTCCAACGAAAGCGATCGTATTCTATATAAAACGCTTATTAAAACTAATTATAACAATTGGGAGACCCTAGTCTATATAACGCGTTTATTTAAACAATAAAGTGCGATCGTATTCTACAAAATGCGTTTGTTAACGTGGATGAAAAAGTCACGCGAGGGGGTGGGGCGGTGTGGGTGTTGCGTAGGAGTCGGATTTGGGCACAACACCGGCTCGGGAGCTTTTATACACATGGTCCACACGAGAAAATGACGCAGAAATGACGCGATGAGGAAGCGGAACAGTCGCCGGCGTCTGTTTTGCGGGCATACCACCGATGAACAGCGGGTTGGCCAATTTTGCGCATTTTCCATCCCGGGCAACCACGGGCAAAAAAAAAACGCAAAATTTTAGCCGTGATTCAGCAGCAAACGGCTGTGTGACCGGCCCCTAAGTCTTTGAAGCATCACAGCAAAATCACTTTCATTCAATTTTTCATTCTTATCGTAACAATGGTCGCTGGAGTGCTGGGCAATGTTTTTGGAATAGATAGATAGATAGATAGATAGATAGATAGATAGATAGATAGATAGATAGATAGATAGATAGATAGATAGATAGATAGATAGATAGATAGATAGATAGATAGATAGATAGATAGATAGATAGATAGATAGATAGATAGATAGATAGATAGATAGATAGATAGATAGATAGATAGATAGATAGATAGATAGATAGATAGATAGATAGATAGATAGATAGATAGATAGATAGATAGATAGATAGATAGATAGATAGATAGATAGATAGATACTTTATTCATCCCCGAAGGGAAATTCACTTTTCCAGCAGCATCCCTAAGCTGAGAACAATCGAAAATAACTCAGAACAATCGAAAATAACACGGGAGCTGCTGGAGTGGCTGCCATTCGTGACGGCGCCGGAGAAACGAATGTGGGAGAAGAAGAAACGGGGATAGCATGCAAACTCCACACAAGGAGGGAAGTAGCTGAAATTGAATTAAGTACCTTAGAACTGTGAAGGAGACATACTAATAGCAACTCAATCTGGTCGCTATCGTAACGTTTAACGGAAAATGTCACGTGCGAACTACTTAAAAATACGACCTCCCTAAATAAACCTATCCCGCCAAAGGTTTGTTATCTGGCCTCTGTGTTCTTGACTTGGGCTTGAATGCATCCTCCGACTCTGTGGCCAAAACGTTTTCCGTAGCGAGTTTTTGTTGTTGTTTTTTGCAAACGTTTCATCATGATACTTGACCATTCTCCACACTTATTGGCTCTAAGCACAAAAGTACAGTTTGTTTTGTTTATTATTTAAATTGTTGTTAGTTATTGGTCCATCTAAATGCAGTGACTTGTTCTCAAAAACTGCTCTGAACATTGAGAAATGTATTATCACCCAGAGTGACTCAGTTAGAAAATAAGGTGTGTCACATTTGACCCCGGTCTGTCCCTTCAAACACACGTGAAGAATATTACTATAACAGCTTTCTTCCATCTTCGCAACATTGCTAAAATTTGACCTATGCTGTCTCAGTCAGATCCGGAAATTATAATTCACGCGCTTGTTACTTCCCGTCGTGATTACTGTAATGCACTACTCTCCGATCTCCCAAAGTCCAAAATCAAGAGACTTCAGCTGGTATAAAATGCTGCAGCAAGGCTTTTAACTAAGACAAGAAAGTTTGATCACATTACCCTGATTTTAGCTAACCTGCATTGGCTCCCTGTTAGCTTAAGATGTGATTTTAAGGTTCTGTTGGTATTATACAAAATCATGCATTGACTTGCTCCCTCATATCTTTCCGATTTAATTTCCCCCGGTCCGGAGCATTCACTCAGAAAACGCTGGTCTACTAGTGATTCCAAGAGAGAAGAAGGGATCCGCAGGTGCTGTGGAATGCTCTTCCCCCTGAGATTCGATCTGCAACCTCAGTGGAAATGTTTTAATCTAAGCTCAAAACACACTTCTACTCCGTAGTATATGAATAACCTATATCTTATGTTGATAATATGTGTATTATTTGCCCTCATGTAGGTTTTAGATGAGGGAATGGCGTCATAATAGTCTGTAATAATAGTTTGCAATAGTCTTTGATCTGTGCAGCCCTTTGACTCTTTGTGACTAAGTGCTTTACAAATAAACATGACTTGACTTTACTTGATTGTTTCAAACAAGACAGTTTCACCGCCCAACAGGGAACTGCGAGGCCATCATTAATTCTAATTCAAGCATCTCAAAATCCTCGTTCGAGTTCAGCCTCGAACGTAGCACTGTCCGTAAAACAATAGTAGGTCAAATTGGAACAGATTTTTTCTGTGTGTGGCCCGTTAACAAACGTCCGAAGACCTGGTAGCGGTCCGTGGCCGGGTGGCTGCTGACCACTGATTTAAAACATTGATTTTGTCGGGTACATAAATGTTTCACTTCATTGTATAGTTTATTAATTTCATTTTTGACTTCCGAAGAACATCTGAATTATAATGTTTTCTTTTTCTATGTGACTCCTACAACCTCCCTATTGTGGGAAGCAAGAGCAATACACAATATTAAATTGTTGCAGTTGTTGCCATACATATGAGTACACAGGTGTACTTACAAGACACCAATCTGTATTGGCATCAAGCAACCTTTTGCCAGGTGTTATGCATCCAAATTGCGTTTTACTGTGCATTTCCTGTAGCAAATTGGTTGATCCATTTGTCATCTATTCTTGTAGATTGGCTAAAATGGTTCACAAATCGATTATGAATCTAAAATGCATTTGCTACAAAGTCGAACATTAAACATAAAATGGATTCCAGAGTTGAATAGAGAACTGCACTACTGAAGATGGCCTTGTCATTTATGAGAGGAAGTCTTGCTCAAGCCTTTCAATCTCAGCCCGGGGGGGTCAGTTGTACAGTACAATACAGTACAACTGACCCCCATAAAACACTCACGGCTGACCCCCAGCTTGAAGTGATCTCCAACACCAACGCTGGCATTCAGGAATATACCTGTTTACACACCCCATTAATGATGGAGTCCCACTAAAGTGACGGAGACTCCTTCCAGACTGCCCACAAAAAAGAAGGGGAGGCATCGAAATACCACATGAGATCCAAGACCATAGCCAACCACATCTCCCACAAGCCGAAATTGATGTTTCCTGTCTCTCATTGTGTATTGTCTTCGAAAAAATAAGGTGATAAACCTAACTATGGCACTCAAGGCGACTGCTGGCTACTAAATCAAACATAACTGATCATCAGGACAAAATTGATGAAGGACTTATGCACGACCATATTTTCCGGATGATGAGACGCACCTGAAAATCTCAATTTGATCAGAAATGTTAAAGTGTGCCTTGAAACTCGGTGCGCTTTATATAATTCATATTACAATGGCTAAGATTGGCTATGGATACAGTAATTATAGGTGTTTATTTTGCTGTATTTGTGCAACGATTGCGCAATGATTGATCAATTGATAAACATTTCTGACCAAAATCTCAAAACAATGGATGCAACGGCGCCACAAACCCAAGTGGCGGCGGCGCGAGCATTTTTACACACTGTGCCAGAAGCACTGATTAGCATTTAAGAGTTTAACAGTCCCTCCAATTCTTTACGACCAAATGTTAGAGATTGGAGACAAAATACTGTACCGGCTGTTTTATGTACAACTACATATTAAACCACAGTGTTTTTGATGCACAGGTAAAGAAGTGGAAAGACTGTATAACCTCTCAGAATGCACCATGCAAATCAGTGTTCCTGGCATAGTGAGTAAAAATAGTGTTATACTGAAATGAGCTCTAATGCCTTTTCGTATGCCATCTGTTTCACTGGTAGTGCCCTCTCAAGTCTCAGGTCTGATTCCCGTCTTTGCATTAATATACAATATACTGTAAGTGTATAAAAACGTCAAAACTACTTACTGTAGTCTCAATTCTCCTTGTCTTATAGTCTAGTGTATGTATGAAAAGTATTTGAAGAAAGACTTCTCTGGGGGTGACCTTAAAATCTTGTGTGCCTTATCGTGACTAAAATGTGTTTTACAATTTCGACTAAATAGAGGCAGTAAAATATTTTAATATTAAACAAATGTTCATCTGCAATAAAGTGTCACGAAAAACGAAATTTTAGGAAGCCCAAGAAATCCCCGGAAGAATTTCAGATTGTTTCATCTCCAAACGGCCATTTTCCAAAAGATAGGAAATGATACATGTCTGCCCTCTATTTGTGTGTGTCCGTGTGTTGTTGTCATGGCATAATTTGGTGCGTGTGATGAAGTATTGAACTGAGCAGTTTCTCACTGGGCTCGTTTAACTTGTCATAAAAGATTCCCTTTATTGGCCCGACATGCCGGACACACACTCATATTACCAGCACTTTTAACGTCAACTGCTGCTCCTGCACCCATTTAATCCACTACTCCTGGGTTTGGACTTTACTGCTCCCTGCTTGGATGTGTAGGCGAACCAAGATCAATGAATTGTCGTTGGAAAGTGTGAAATTTGAAGAGTGGTCCAATCCAGGGACTGAGGAGATTCCATCAGAGGAGGCAGTGAAGTTGTCAAATGAATGCTTGATATATTTCATATTTGCTGTCTAGCAAATGGGCTTGAGTAACAATTTAAAAATCTGCCAACCGTGAGAGAGGAAAGAGGAAAGTTGCTCACAAATCATCATAAAAATGTGTTGTTATATATATCTAAGTCCTTTTTGCAGTGATTGTGCAGTTACTACTCAGCTAACCAGACTCTCTAACTTCTCAAGCAATGGTGGGCATACTACGGCTTTTTAATCCAACCCACAAAAAAAACGGTCACAACATAATGGCGATATACTGTATATATAATATAAAATGCTTTTAATACAATTACTTTGGGATACCTACATTGGGACCCATCACCCCTTTGTGTGTTTGGAATGAAAAACACTACTACAAAAATACTTCACGATTCACGGATTCCTTAACTGCATGGGTCTTCGAGGCACCAATGAGAACGCAAAAATGGACAGTAGTCTTCACTGTTGATGGTTCCTGGCCTGTTTTTTAGGTCATGGCAAACTTGGCACCAGTTACATGTTTTCCTCCTACCCCCTTTGACTGTGACCCAGAGAATTATCTTGGCCAGTCCTGATAATCTTGTTATTGGACCATACTACTGAAGATCCGTCTGCGCACAGTTGACAACAGTTCTTCATTCGGTCCATTGTGCCCTCTGATGGTGTTGCGCACTGTTTCGTTTGTCACATGGGCTAAGGGGCTGATGTTTAGAAGTTTCCTGTCGGATCGCATCTCCATGGCTTGGATTTTTTCCCCCAGTTTTGCTATAAGAGTCGAAGTCTTGCAAGCGTCGAGGAAGATTGAAGTAACCAGCGCTAACATGAGTTTGATAGTTTACTTCACTGCTGTTTTTATCCCGCCAGATGGGTTTAAGTCCGGAATGTGCGGCTGTTGTTTCAGCTTTCCTCACCAGAATTTCTGTTTGTAACCCCTCTTCTGATATGACAGAAATTTGGTGACAGGTTGTTGCTCTGTGGTTGATGGTGATGTGTCGTGGTGATACCTTGGAGATTGTTGGTGATCAGTTTTGTTTTTTCCATGCTGACTTCCTTCCCATACTGGCTTGATACTTTTTCCGGGCGACTGACAAGATCTCTGAGTTCCTGCTAGTCTATAGATGTAGATGGAAATATTTTCTTGTGTGTGTGTGTGTGTGTGTGTGTGTGTGATAATCAATCATCAGTAATGAATAACTGCTAGAATATGAACAGTATAAACAAGTATTTAGAAATATACGAAGTAAAACAATAAAAACCAGAATATTTTAAATGGCAAGTGTGATAAATAGTTAAAGTAAAGTGATTATTACAGTGATGTGCAAATATGCAAAGTCATGGAGGGTGTGCAGTCTATTGCGACCACTGCTTATTATACAGTCTGGCGGCGGCAGGAAGGAAGGACTTGCGGAACCGCTCCTTCACACACTTAGGATGAAGCATCCTGTCACTAAACGAGCTCTCCAGAGCAGATACGGTGTCTTGAAAAATGGCGCCGCACTATTGGCCGCTTGTTACAGCAGCTCTGTTCACTGTGAAAGTTTTTCCCTCTTTTTAACCGAATAACGGATGTTAGTACCTTCATGTTGCGCCAGAGCTTTGGACATGATCCTCACCAGGAAGATGTTGAAGAAAGTTGGAAAGAGAATGCAGCTTTGTTTTACACTTTTTCTGGAGTTCTTGTGGTTTGCCAAAACCAAGTTCTTGTAGCTAGCTAGTTCAGAGGCTGTTGTCCTCACCATTGGTTTGTAGGTTATAGCTTGTTCTGCATGTTTTCTACAAGGCTCAATGAGCATTCACACCAATTTGAGTGTCCCAGTCATCTTGCAGGATGATGATATCTTTCTCTGGTGCTTCGTCTATGAATAATTTAACCTGGGCATAAAGGTCCTCAAATTCTTTGTTTCCGTGTTGTAAGGTTGGTGCATAGGCCTGGATGACTGTGATGTTGAATGGCAAGGGACTTAGGCCAATTGTGATGAGCCTACTTTAGATTGGACAAAAATATTATAAAACTAAATATCAGATTTAGTGCCTGGAGATAGGCACCTAGTAAATTATTTTGCCCTCATTCTGAAAACTACCACAGTAATCGTTATAACACAAATATACATTTACAGACAAATTTGAAAAAAATACTTCAGAAAGACTACAAAACACAAAAATTAAACTATGAAAATATTACAAAAATACATCTACAGAAATACTATAAAAATGCCACAACGGTAATACTATAATACAAAGATAATCCTACATAATTATTAAAAATACTAGGAAAATGCTGCAAAACTATACTATAGAAATATTACAAAAATATCACAGAAATAAACAGCACAAAAAACTACAATCTAAATACAACAAAATACTGCTGCAAAAATATTTTTTTTGAAAATACTACAGTAATAATAAAAATAAATAAAATGATACTCATACAGAAATATTCCAAAAGTATTCAAGTGATACTACAGAAATACCACAAAAATATAACTGCAGTAATACTACCAAACTAAATATCAAATTAAGTGCTGAAAACAAGGATCTAAAATTTTATGGTGCCTTTGTTCTGAGCGTTTCAAACCAATTTGATGAAAGTAATTTATTTAAAATACAACGCGTAGATGTCTGCATGTATAATTTTTCATCAACGAAAATATTGGATAAGTCTTGGCACAATTTTTTAACCCAATGCGGCAACTCCAAATAGGCTTGTTTTTAAGGAATGTTACCTCTATGCCATGTCCTATTTATCTTATTAACACAGGCTTACTCGTATAACCATGTTTTTTTTTTGTCAGTGCAACACTGATATGGATTAACCCTTACTTAATGTACGCAAAACCTACAATTAAAGAATGAAAAATATCCTATGAAGTTAAATGTGTTGGGAAAGTGCATGTGTGCAATGTTCCACTCTGTTCTTTATTGCACTTATAATATCTAATCATTGGATAAGGGCAAGCACAAATAACCCCCAAGTATGAAAAAATAGCCTTGTTGTAGAGAGAATCCACCGTGTATTAGCAATACCAGACTTTGTGGCAGTGTGACCATTCATCCAGCTGCCGCTTTGTTTATTTGTTGCACCAGCTCATAGCCGTTTTGGTTTTAAGCAAGACAAATTGGAAGGAATAAACATCTGGGCTTTCACGGGCTGCTGGTCCTATTGCCTTTATGTCAAAAGGCAGTGTGATGGGTTATGAATCATTTAAGTGCCTGTTGATTGTGCAAGCAGTTTTTCCAAAACTCTCAAGTGCTACAATACAAGAAAAAGCAGCAAATGAGCAGCAAGACTTTTCAAAAGAGTAGGGGTTGTTTTTCAGAGGGTACTTTTTATCTTCTCTAAAACGTTTAGAAATGTTGACACTGGTTTCATGAATTTGACCAACGGAATTGTGGTTAAAACGCAATAATGATATTAGATTTCATACAGAGTTAGCTCCAACATTGTTCTTAATGTATTAGGACATGAAACGCGAATATAGAGTGGCTTGCGAAACTATTTAGCCCCCTTGAACTTTATGAACTTTTGTCACATTTCAGACTTCAAACATCAAGATATCAAGATATAAAACTGTAGTTTCTTGTGAAGCATCAACAATAAGTGGGACACAATCATGAAGTGGGACACATTTTATTGGATATTTTAAACTTTCTTAACAAAAAAGAAACAAAAAAGTTGGTGTGCAAAATTTACTTTCAGCACAGCAAACTTTCCAGAAGTTCAGTGAGGATCTCTGAATGTTGATCTAAATGACTAACGATGATACATGGAATCCACCTGTGTGTAATCAAGTCTCTGTATAAATGCACCTACACTGTGATAGTCTCAGAGGTCTGTTTAAAGTGCAGAGAGCATCATGAAGAACGATTAACACGCCAGGCAGGTCTGAGATCCTGTTGTGGAGAAGTTTGAAGCTGGATTTGGATACAAAAAGATTTCCCAAGTTTTAAACTTTCCAAGGAGCACTGTGCAAGCAATAATATTAAAATGGAAGGGGTATCAGACTACTGCAAATCTACCAAGATCGGGCTGTCCCCCTCAAGTTTCAGCTCATACAAGAAAAAAACTGATCAGAGATGCAGCCAAGAGGCCCATGATCACTTTGGATGAACTGCAGAGGTCTACAGCTGAGGTGGGAGAATCTGTCCATAGGACAACAATCAGTCATATACTGCACAAATCTGGCCTTTATGGAAAAGTGGCAAGAAGCAAGCCATTTCTTAAAGATATCTATAAAAAGTGTAGTCTAAAGTTCGCCACAAGCCACCTGGGAGACACAACGAACATGTGGTAGAAGGTGCTCTGGTCAGATGAGACAAAAATCGAACTTTTTGGCAACAATGCGAGACGTTATGTTTGGCATAAAAGCAGCACAGCTCATCACCCTCAACGCACCATCCCACAGTCAAACATGGCGGTGGCAGCATTATGGCTTGGGTTTGCTTTTCTTCAGCAGGGACAGAGAAGATGGTTAAAATTGATGGGAAGATGGACGGTCCCAAATTCTGGAAGAAAACCTGATGGAGTCCACAAAAGACCTGAGACTGGGACGGAGATTTGTCTTTCAACGAGACAAAAATCCAAAACACAAACCAAAAGCTACAATGGAATGGTTCACCAAAAACATATCAAAGTGTTAGAATGGCCAAGTCCAGAACTCAATCCAATTGAGAATCTGTTGAAAGAACTGAAGATTGCTGTTCAGAAACGCTTTCCATCCAATCTCACTGAGCTTGAGCTGTTTTTATAAGGAGGAATGGGCAAAAAGATCAGTTTCTGGATGTGCAAAACTGATAGAGACATACCCCAAGTGACTTGCAGCTGTAATTGCAGCAAAAGGTGGCGCTACAAAGTAATAACTCTTTATTTTTTTCAAAAGCTGACCATGCGCCTTATAATACAGTGTGCCTTATCTATGGATCAATATTAAGTCGCAAAGTCTTGCAACTAATGCAGCAGCCGCCGAATAGATTTTCCCCCGAACGCGAAGTAGTCCGCGGTGTATGCTGGGATTTATTTACCGACGTTTCATTGGCTAACCAATGTGTCAATCATCCTTTGAATCAGTCACTATTGGCTAAAGTTATTCGGAGGTAAAGGGGGCGGATCCTTTTTATCATTTACAGGCTCGCATAGGCTAAAGGGGCAAAACAAAGCCTGCAATTGGCCGAAAAAGATGTGTCAATCATCAGTTGAATCGATCACTATTGGCTAAAGTTATTCGGAGGTAAAGGGGGCGGAACATTTTTATCATTTACAGGCTGGCATAGGCTAAAGGGGCAAAACAAAGCCTGCAATTGGCTGAAAAAGATGAATGTGAACAGAATGTTGGGTTGACGGCATAGAGAAAACAGTATTTTACTATTCTGTACTGTATTTGTAAATATTTTACTCTCCTGGATTTACTACACGCACGGATATAAGAGGACCATGGTTGCACATTATTATTGAACACAACGACTTCGGTGAGCTACTCCGGCTATATATTTTCCCTGTATCTTGTTTCAGACTGAACTCGATGTGTCTATTTTTAAATTAAACTCAATTCCATGTGTTTATTGTCATATGCACAGTAAAGTTGCGAGCGAAAAAGAAAATAGAAACTAAGGAATGGTTGGCATTTTTTGAATTCCAAGACTTTAACCTTCCGAATGATATTTGGAACGATGCATTTGAGTGACATCATACGGACACCGCATCCGCACGTGTCTACGACACGTATTTGCTTCTTTGCAAGCTTTCGGAATGTTAAGGGGTAATCGGTTTGACTGAACTATCTGACTGTTTTGTCGATGTTCCCATTGTAGCGCCTTATAATCCGGTGCGTCTTATGTATGTCAAATATAGGACCAAAAACTATTTTTTCGGGGTGCTCCCTATAACCCGGTGCGCCTTATAGTGCGGAAAATACGGTAATCGAAAAGTTTGAGAGTTTTTTTGTGTGTATAAGAATGCCCAGGCGCTGTGTTGCGGGTGGATGCAGTAATGCTACAAAAAGGCCAATCAGCCAAAAAGGGGCTAACTGCCAAAAATTACAGAAGGAGGACTAGTGGGGGCTAACAGAGACCAATAATTGAAAGGCGGCCCCAGCCTCCAAAGAAAAATGTCAGGCTGGCCAAACAACCAACAACAAAAGGCCGCAAATGCTACTACAATAAAAACGAAGCCAGCCGAGATTAAACCAAGGAAACCAAAAACCAAAAGTGTGTACGTATGGCTACAGCGATAAACAAGATGACTGCTTGGAATAAAACACGGGGCACGGCATAACCAGCGCTGGCTACACATCACACGGTTGGAAGCAAACGCGCTCCAACTGGGAGCAAAGAAAACAGGAAAACATTCCGCAGCCCTGACACTAATCGGGAGATAGCCAGACACAATTATACCAACCGCTCTAGTCGCGACGAAAAACACGAATGAAAAGTCACAATAACCTACGTAAAAGCGGAAATGAGCGGTATACAATCACCAATCACTACAATTGCTGTCTGTTTCGGAGGTCGCCTCACATGTTGGGTTAATGGGCTTCTCCATTTTGTGTTGTGTCTCTTCAATGAAATCACAGCTTTATATCAAACAATTCAGATGGGTCAACTGTGAGACTAAATTGGCTGCAGAGAGAATCAAACGCAAGGACTATTTCGTAACAGATTTGTATAATTTTAGGAAGGACCAGTACACGTTTTGTGCCTGATTGAAAAAATATATTTGTTTTGAAATACCTTTAAGAATGTACCAGGTCACACCAAGCTCAAAAAGGCCCTGCAGGTAAGAATGTTACTGAGAAATAAAAATCCATAAATACTGACTAAACCACCAAGAAGAAGAATAACCCTATAAGAAGAAAGGACCAGAAGGAGAAAGTTTATGAAAGTTTTTAGTGGGTTTCTTTGGATAAGACTCGTGAGGAGAGAAAGTCTTACACACTGTGAGACAACTCAATATAACCATCTATCATATTTTCCCCCTTGTACTTGCTGTCCATATCTTGCCCAGACCAGTGCATTGTTCTGCTAGGCCAGTCACCCTCACTGTAAAGTTATGGTTCGTGAGGGGAGGCTAAGAAGCGATGTTTACAAAAAGAGGGGGAACGAGTATGGAAGATGGAGACGAAAACACGGACAAAAAAAGCCCTGGAGTGTAACTCAATATAGGAGAAAGTGTCATGTTGACAAATGTAACACAGTATGATCTATTGGGGCACTTGTTTTACAACACTTATATGCTGCACTATGCTAAATAGCTGCTTGGGTGAGCAAGCATTAACACAGTCGCTCTCCTTATTGAAGCAGCTCTATCACTAAGTGCAAATAGAGAACAAACAACAGCAAAACAACTTGATTCCGACACAAAATGAGGGGATATTAATTTAGTCCTGTGTTTTTCCTTTTTTTTTTTTTTTTTTGCTACTCCTTCTTGTCCTCACTTCGCTCTCTCCCTTCGAGTGGAAACAAACCAATGTTAACTCTCATTATTAATTAAACGTACGAAAGAATGCAATGTAAGGAAATTGACGACATTGTTTGCAGACACACACTCAAGGAAGCTCATCTTCAGCGTGTGTGTGTCGTGATGTATGAGCACTTGCTGGAACATCAAGCTGCAAGCCATTCATAATGAAAGCAGGCGAATAATAAATGCTTGTTGTCTGGGAGCCTGCGGAAGGCTTTGCTGTGCCCTGGTGGCAGTTTAAAATGAATAGAAATTAGTGAATTCAAATGTTGAGTGTGTGTAAGACAGAGATAGACATTATAGTTTCTGGGCACAAGGGACAAACATTTGTTAGAAGGCAAAATTGATTTGAGCAGGGTTGTGACGCTGCTCATAAATCCTGTAGATGCCACCAGAACGTTAGTTACTTTTGAGATGGTATATGCAATAGTCCTCAATTTTATTAGGGCATGGTTATCTAAGTCAAATCATGTCATGATTTTGAATAGTTATGGGAATTCCGGCCCTGTTCTCAAAAGGCTCTTAGGTTTTCTGTATCTTACCAATTGTCGTGTAATGCAAAAAAATACTTAAAAAGAGGGAAGATAAATATAAAAAAATACAAAAGAAAAAAGCTATAAAATAATAAAGGGAAAAAAGAAAGGAAAAAGTCAACTGAAAAAAGGGACAGAAAAACGTAAAAAGACGACAAGAAAAAAAATGAAGGTTTTGGCGGTCCGTTATTTACTATATTACCAATAAACCCCCCAAAAAATTGAAGCTTTCTATAATATACAATTTTATGTTGGTATTGTAATCGTAGATGTGTTTAATAATTTATTTTAATCATGGCCCCACTTATTTGACAATGTGGATCCGAAAAAACAGTGTGTTGAAAATTGAGTTATTTTTCCTGTCATACACATCCCTTGTGGCCTAGTGGTTAGAATTCAGCACTCTCACTGCTGGGTTTGATTATCTTTGCATCAAATGTTGTGCTAATTTAGTCAGCAATATTTTTTGACTGATCAATCATTGCACACATTAATATACTGCCGTGAAACCTATATACGTGCACCCGAACGTTGAAGTCTTTTGTGGCTAAAAAAAAAAAGAAGCGTAGTATAGGTATAAGCAAAAAATATATATATATTTTTTTTTTTAAAAGAAGGCAACTTTTATTTATTTCCGAGCGGCCCAGTTGTTGCTAACCGTTATATCAGCATTCTATCAGTCTGCCCTTTTGCTTCTAGTCATTTTTTTTATTCATCCCTCGATCCATTTGACTTTCACACCCCCGTTGTGAAAAAAAATAAACACAGAAAACAATACATGACTCAAAGAAATGAGGTAACAAAATACAAACAACCTAACAAGATGAGAGAGAGAGACATTGGACAAGACAGGCGACTGAATGAGCTTATTGGATGACACCAGGGGTTGACAAGCACCGGTAGACATGATGAAACCTAACAAGACACACAATGACAACAGCGACACAAGAACAACATGACGACTAAAACCAAATCAACCAAAACAGGTAATGATACCAGTCTACGGGCGGCAGTAGCTCAGGAGGAAGAGCGCTTGTCTTGGGATCAAGGGAGCCCAGTTCGAATCCCGGCTCATCCGTGTTACATGTCGAAGTGTCCTTGGGTAAGACACTGAACCCCTAATACCCCCAATAAGTAGGTTAGCGCCTTACATGGCTGCAAGGCCGCTATTGGGAAATGTGGAGCACATTGTAAAGCGCTTTGGGAAGTCATTGACTTGAAAAGCGCTATATAAATGCAGATAATTTCATTTTTTACCAGCTTGGTAGCCTAGATGGTAGGGCGCCCGCTCCAAGACTGGGAGGTCGCTGGTTCAAGCCTCGGCCAAGTCGTACCTAAGACTTAGAACATTGGTACTCATTGCCTCCATGCTTGGCGCTCGGCATTAAGGGTTGGAATTGGGGGGTTTGGTCACCTAATGACTCAGCAGTTGGGTCTAAAATGGCTGCGCCCAGTTTGGCTGCGGCTGCATCGGCTCGCTACAGTTTAACTGTGCGGGACAGGTGTATCGACATTTTGTTCTGTGTGCATGTTACAAAGAATGACAATAAAAGTAAATGCTATTCTTTTTCTTTCTATTGCTCCTGCCTACTAGATTGAACACTCTTTAATCTAAAGACCAAAACCTCCATACAAGGTACAGACAAAAGACAGCATTGTCGTGCTTAGCCAAAAGCGCAGTGTATTGACCACAAATATATGTGGTGCCTTTTCAGAGAAGCTTAGTTTGCTTGCGTAATGAAAATGTAATGAGTTGGTTCTATACAAAGAGAGGTGACGGAGATCACATACCTGTTTTCCCCAAATGAATATGTTTTTTGATCATTTCAAATTGTGTAAGACGTTGGCCAATTTTTATAATGTTTTCATTTTTTAACGACCTTTCTTTTCTTGCCCGTTTCGGCAACTCGGATTGCTCACTGCTTGATGCTAGCAGTGAGCAATCCGAGTTGTTAGCTGTCATTTGCAATCTCTTGTGGTCGCCTTAGGGACTGTTTATGTCTTAGATTTCCCTTCGTATAGCGAGCGAGATCTTTGTTGCAACTAAAACTACCACACCAAAATTCTCATAATTGGAGGTGCTTGTATCGAGAGGTACCAATTTACTGCGAACCCTTAACCTGCTGTTGCCTAGAATATTCATTATTGCTTACTGCCTGACCTACAATAAATGACAGCATACTATTATGATTTCCAATAGAGCAAAACAAAGAATTAGTCTCACTAGTGAGAAACAAAAGCTGTGTCATTGAATCAGTAGTGCCGTTAACAAGTCTCATTCTCCAATGACTGACGGTTAATGAGTATTTCATTACTTATATATGGACATTTGCATTTGGGCAACACTGTTTGTTAGAGTAATGGTCTTTCTGAAGCACCTACTGTATGTAGATGCAACACAATATTGTCCTTCTGAGATATCCGCTAATGTCCCAATTGCATTGTGCTTTTGTGCATTGGATTGGATTTTAACTAGAGGAAAGTGGGATGCCAGGACATTTGTGCATTAGAATGAGCTTGCTTTTTGCACTTGCACACCCTTATTGTGCTACCTTAGCATCCCACTCATCTAGACTTATATATTGAGTGAGACAAGTGGAGCAAGTTCATCATTGACTGACTTTCCTCCCATAGGGAGCAAATAAAAAATATGTTGGGTTTTTTTTTTAAGAAATTATTTTTAAATAAAGCCACATAAATAAGCATAATAAATAAAATAAACACCTGTTAAAACATTTTATATTCAGCACTATAAGTGGCACACCCCCCAAAATAGTCTCTTCTCATATATGTTTTCATATTTATATTAGGTGCACTGGACTATATGGCACACGGAATTAACGCACAAGACCACTATTGATGAAAAGGCATTCAATTTATCTCATTATCACACTATTTTACTCATAATGGCGGAAACAAACATTAGAGAATGGAGACAACATGAGGTTGTCTTTCTGAAAAAGATAAACATAGATAAGCACAAAGATGCAAACAACTCTTTGGTGTTCTTGGTTTTAAGACAGACTTTGCGTTTATGTATTCTCCATTTTCTAACATTTGTTCTGGCACTGTAAAAAATGTGTGATAATGCGGAAATCTAATTCCTCTACATGTGTCATTTGTATCACTGATGGTCTCGTACAAAAATACAGATTATTGTGGTAACAGATGTCTTTATTCTGATAGGGTTAGGTAAACGTAAGTCAGGTAGCGGGGCAACAATCCTGGTCCAAGATGCAGGCGAGGGGTCAATCAGCAAAGGCAACAGACCAAGAAGTCGTCATGAGCAATTTTCCCTCTAAGCTGCATGTGTGCGCAATTACGCACTGCCCAGAGCTTTTCCACGCACAAGAAAATCTTGCCGGCTCACAAAAATCAGGGCTCGAAATTGCTAATTAAGATGCAAATTAAGTCAAAGTTACGGTGCAAGTAGGTAAAAATACACAGGTTGCCCTGACGCTGAGTTCTAAAAGCGGTATTTTGAAGTCAATGTCGAAGTAGAACGAAGTTGAGTAAAGTCAGTAGAGTTTTTCGAGAAACGGCTTCTTTGGCTCAGCTCACTGAAAAAGGACTGGCTCTTTCGGGTCCCAAACGGCTCTTCAGGTTGTTTTTGCTTCTTTAATCCCTACATGACCAAATAATATGTAAAAGTTATGCACACAATGACAAAAGAAGGGGGGAGAAATAGAGCAAAAAAGAAAAAAAAATACCAAAATGAAAAAGTTGTGAAAAGCTGAGAAAAGAAGAAACAAAAGGGGAAAAAAAAGAGCAGGAAAAATTCAGAAAAAGCCAGAAAAAAGAAAGAAACAAATAAAGGAAAAAAAGGTAGTAGAGAACAAAAAAAGCAGGAAAAAAGTAACAGTTAGGAAAAAATAAACACAATAAGATTTTTTTTAAAAAGAATTTAATCAAAGGAGACAAAACAGGTAAAAATAAAATAAGGTTTGTGTGCATTCAAATAATTTCCAATTCTATCAAGTGAATCTTGTTGCCAACATTGTACTTCCACTACAAAATGTGATCAAATACAGTTCTGTATCGTGCAATCGACTAAAAAAGCCCCCAAAAATGTTAGTATTATGCGACAAAAGATATCAGGGAAAAAAAGAAATTGATATCTTGTGAAAGAATTGTAAAAACAAACGACGTTTGTAGGCCCGGCAACGTTTGCAATCGTACATTAGTCAATTCATGCAAAAATTATTTTGCATTGCCGGAAACTCAGCAAAATGTAACTGATGTCAAGTTTTGGACATGTTTGATAATGATTTAGTTGCCACACTTGGGATTGCTGTTGCTCACTGTTGTTTCAAGCGTTGCCCACCAACTTTGTGTGAACGCTCAGACCCGTGGAAAGTTAGAGGAAACATTGGTCATGAGGTACTCTTGAACCGGAGGCGCAGGCAAGGGTTCGGTACACAAAAAGGGAGCGACAAAAGTGCTTAGGATGTGACAAAGAAGGCAATGAACTGGCACAGAGCCAATAGGACTTAGTGCTTAAATAGTAACGAGGGGGGGTCGTGATAGGAGGGAAATCTGGTCAAATGTCTGCAGCTAAAAAATGAATCTGTAAGTGAGTGACTGGACTGAATAAGGTAAGGTTAAGTGATATACCAAGAAAAAGAGAGAGATGAAGAGAAAGAGAGAGAGGGAGGGATAGAGAGGGAGCCTACGCAGCCACAGGAACCTGAGTACAGGAACGTGACAAAGACTGCAATTGGGTATTGGGCAGAACCACAAAACATTCGTGTGTGTAAAATGTACATGCTGCTGGTGACGTGTTATACACGCACGCAAAGATCACAGCACAAACTCAGCCCCTTGGGCATTGCAGTCAAATTGTTCAAAACCAAACATTCTGTTTCTCTCCGGGCTTTGAGACATATGTCATTCACCTTTCAAATGCATTCATGTCCGTCTCCGGATTTCTTGCACACATACACGCAGACACGGGCAGGTCTGAAAGTTAGTGGTCCATGCGGACGCACGATGAGCATCTGACGTGAGAAGCAGCCAAGCCTTCAGGACATCATCTCTGAATGCCAGTTTGTACATGACTGCTCTGCAGGTATGATCTCAGACCCGATGATTGACAAGCACTTTCTCAAACCCATCCGATTTCAAAAATCCCACACATGCTGGCAGGATCCAGCTGCTATATTTCCTCCCCTAGGTACTAATAATGACACAATGATGTTGTAACCTTCGTTAAAAAGTGAGTTCGAAATGAATGAATAAAAGAATGCCTAAGCATTTAAATAAGATATCAAGATCTGATTGAAAACACATTTCTTGAATAACTTGTCAAATAAAATGATTTTCAATTGCGAACAATGATTTATTTCCTGTTTCAATAATGTTAAAACAAATACAAGTGGAGACCTACCCAGACCAGGAAGCCAACAAGGATCTGATTCATCATGGGGCTCTACATCAAGGTCAGGGTTAGGTTTGGATTATCGCTTTGGTCTTCACTCTGGGCTGCTGAACTTTGAGTGTATGCTTAAAGCACATAACCATGGGTTTGGGATTCTTTGACCTGCAAAACATAGAAATTGTTTTTTCTTCAAATATTTGTTGTACCTTCTTGTCTTGACTTTAGAATTGTCATTGAAATTGGAATTGCATTATTGTGTGTTTTTAAATCCTGATCGGTGCGCATAGGAGTACAATTTCCTGACGTATAGTGGTTCACAGTGGCGTGCCGTGGTTTTACAAGTACGCCTGCAACCCTATACTGAATTAGTAATGTGTCGATTCCGAGCAAACCGGGTCTTATGTGCCCGCTCTTGGAAGTTACATTTATTTTTGAAAGCTCAGGTGGGGAAGACATGATTTTGCCAACTGGCCCCCGCCGCACACCCTTTATCATAGTCCGACAGAGGTTTGACGGAGGTCCGCGCCCAACTGCTGCTGTTACTCCTGCTAGGCCGGACGGACACCGGTGCCATTTCCCAACCGCACCTGTGTTTTGTTATAAAGCCTAAGATAAAAAAAAAACCCGTAGCCTATATACACAACTGATGGGTGAATGATAAACAAAATTAAAAAGGCAGTGAGATAGAGTGTTCAGCCAGACCAAAACATAATCGACCATTTAGCCCCTACTGGCCAAAATTCGGGTTGGAGTTGGAATCTGCTTTCAGATCTTACCTCTAGGCTGAAAGTGGCGACAAAACCTTTTTCTTCTTACGCAAGAATTGCTTTGTTTGGATTTGTCCAACCTTTTTGCTATTAAATCAACACAATCGTAATATTTCCTTGTTTCACGACTGTTGGCCCCAACACTTTCGTGAATTATCGCCCCCTAGCCACTAAACCAGTCACAGTTTGTGAAACTACTGACGTTGCACAGTGCCCGCTTAATTCTGTTCAGACAGCAACTTGAAATCTGATTTCTGTTCTTTCCAGTACTGATTGCATTGGCCAGAGCCTCCAAATTTCATCCTGAAGGTCTCAGGTTAGATTTTTGAGCTTAGCAACAAGTAATTGCAGGTATGTGATTGAATGCTTAAATATAAAACCACACATCTGGATGCAGAACAACCAGGGAGAAGCAATGAAAGGAAGCAAACAGATAATTTTGAATACTTCCATAAGTATTTATGGAAAAAAAACATAATTAACATAACATGATTTAGACATTTTTGGGGCTAACAGGGAAGGCCAAGCAGGCCATCACAGCTGCCCAATGATTATTCATTAAATTGCCAGCTTTCGTTTGAATACAATTCACCTCTGGTGCATAATTAGTCTAACTGATAAAGCGTAATACTGAAAATACAGCAAAACATTTTAGTTGAAACTGTTTAACGCCTGAGAACAAAAAGTCTGGATCATGCGCCAGAGCAAAATTGAGTTTGACTTCTATGGTTTACACAGAAAATCTCAATCTTACCACTCATCAAATCTAGGACTAGTCCAGTAGCATTTTTTACCTCTACCTAAAAGCATAGTATTCTCTTGTTTATGAGTTGAATAAGAACAAAGATTCGAATTTCTTGAGGAAAAGAAGCAGAAGGTGATGTGTCAATATTTACAAAAAATACAGATGTTAGCCACGGAAAGGGAACAAGGGAAAAAAACACAGAAAATACAGTGTGCCTTTGGGCTTTACTTTCACCTCCACTGACATTTAACTAAAAACCAATCTCCATGTCTGCCATCTATAGTTCCTAACCTCAGGGCTGTAGGGTGGAGTGGTTTGTGTGTGCGTCTGTGCAGAGGGAAAGCATCAGGATGCCCGTTGTCCCCTGGGTGAGGTCAAGGTCTCTGTCCCCCTACTCAACATCTCTGCCGTCTCAACACACCCCTCCATAATCAGTCCACTGAATCAAATCTATAATCAGAGCAAATGTCTCCTTGTCACCAGCATGCCATAATCCCGCAGGAATTGCAATTGGAAAACTTATACAAGGGTTAGGCGGCGCAGTCAGAGAGCGCCCCAGGGCACGGCAGAAGATTGCGGGGGAAGGGGAGCTGTGAAAACGGAGAAAATGGGAGTAGAGAGGAGAATTGTGGGGTGAAAGGGATTCATTAGCGGCTAATGAAAAGAGGATAGTAAGGAAAAGAAGTCAAAACATTAAGGGGCCGAGTGCACCTATGAGTTCCGGGTTGTCAGTCTTGGTCTCTACTAGTGGTGGGGGTGGATCGATCCAAATTTCGGAATTATCGATACTAAACAAGAACTTGGATCGGATTGATCCTTTATTAATGGGATCGATACTTCGCTACACCAATTTCCTCAAAGCTTTGCTATGTATTAACCCTTCACTCTCACACATGACACCCTAGGCTACTCTCTAATTCATGCCTTTGTGATAGAAAATGACAGAAAGAACAATGCAGAACTTTTTCCCAACTACAGAAACGAAAAACACCAGGTGTAATTTGTGTGGTATTGTGGTCTGTCATTGTGGCACTACCACCAATTCACATAAGTCAATTAAAAAAAACGTTCATCCCACAGAGAGCAACGAGCTGCAACCAAAAATGTAAACATGTCCCTGTTCCTGGACAAACACATGTAAATCCATTGTCATTGGCAATAGAGCCAGTGAGAGACAATTGACACTTTTTTTACATTACTATACAGTATTTGTATTTTTGTTACATTGCTGGTCTATTGGCTTTTGTTCTGAATCAGTTGTAATAGATATATTGTCTTTTATTTATTTTTATATTCTGAACGTTAACTATGTAGTTATTTAATGAAAAAAATAAAACATGTTGGTGCCTTAAACTTTTGTGCTTTGTTTATCATAATTATAAACTAACTCAAGACGGACAAGGTTCAATTATTCAATTACCATGACATTTCCGAGTAAAAATATTGGTATCAGACCGGTATTGATCAATCAACAAAAATGTAATTACTTGTATTGGGTTGGTACCAAAATTTACAGTTTTCACCCAGCCCAACCATGGATTACTTATTTTATGTTTTATATCAGTGCAATGGCCATTTCAATTGAAAGTAGTTAAGAACCTTAGCTAATTAGCAACTAGCGGGCCGCAGACCAGTACCAGAAAGCAAACAAATAAACAAAAGTTGCCTTATTTGGGAAAAAAACATGCCTTTATTTTATCCCTTTAGGGAGGATCTGCATAGCAGGCTCTTACTTTCACTGAAGTAATTATTTAGATAAAGAACATGCTTACAAACGTATCAGTTTAACTCCAAATAACTTAATCCAAAGACATGGTCGTCCTCTGTGTTGGGGTAAAAGATGTGCCACTTCCTCCTTCCACCTCCCTGACGTCAGACGTCATTTCCACTTCTTGCCAATAGCTTACAAGCTTACAAAACTTCCTTTCTGCTTTTCGGCCAAATACAATTGCTCACCTACTTATGACCATTCAACTTACGAAAAACGGTAGATACAAACACATTTTGGAGGATATCGAAAAAGACCCGGACATTGCAGGTTTGGTTTTGGATTGTGTGCACCTAATTCCGAGTAGAGGACATTACTGTAGTGTTTTTTTCCCCCGCTACCAGCGTGTGGTTGTGCTGTAAGAGGTCACCCAGCATCCACCTGGAAGAAGAAACCGCTTGCTCTTTCGAGTTCGTGTGTAAAGATTCTGGTTAAACTGTATCTCCAGCGCGCTAAGAACTTTGACATTTTTATTGTTTGATATGTTGTGCATCCATTCAATATGGTTGGTGTAAAGTGTAAAGAAGAGGCAAGCCGTTTCATTTGAAATGAAAGTGGAATACGGAAGCTTGATGCTCTTGAGAAAATGGTTGGATCGCTTTTTTTCGGCCACTTTTTACCCAGAGGAGGAAGTCGCCTAACTGTTAAAGCTCATCTTCTAAAAGTAAGTTAAACTTCTCTTTATTTATCTTTATAGAGCATATTATTTTATAAAATGTTTACTTTTTAGTGCAAAACAATACAGGTTACTTACACAAGCCTTATATAAACCTTAAACATACGAAATATAGCACTGAAGCAACTTACGAACGATCATACGGAACTTATCTAGTTTATAAGTCGCAGCTTTCACTATTTGCAGCTTGTAAGCAGTAAAATATGCCTTTTTTGTTTCACTTTTACTTACCTTCACTGCACATAGCTTAAATGTGCACTTCAAGCTCCAGGAGTTCAGCCGAAACGCACATTTCGGCACAAAGTACGCACGGCCAGAGTAAAGCTTTGTGTTTACTTTGGTGGCAAATTAAAGCTTTGGGTTTATTTCGGCCGCAGTTATCTAATCAAGTTAATCCGTAGGGTTTGCGAATTTTTTAGGCCCGAACTTAATTCTATATCATGTATTTTTTACCCACACAATAACTCAAGTTTCCGATGCTTGTCATACATGAAGTTTTGCAGTAGCATAAATCCGTATTCGAGCAATGTTTGATCAGTAGACAAATGCAGTGGGACCTCGCTACTTCGCGGTTCCACGTTCACGGGTTCAGAGCTTCGCGGGTCTAAAAAATAATAATAATAAAATAAAATAATTTAAAAAAACAATTTTTGGAAGGGGCGTCGCTACTTCGCGGATTTTCACATTTCGTGGGTGGTTAACCGCGATAACCGAGGGATTACTGTATCGTCGACTACATTTGCACAATATTGGGTTCAACGGGAATTGAATAATTTTGGTACAATTCCTCCCAATAGTGGAATTGTCCATATTTTACTCAATTGGTGGTGTTTGTGTGTTTTTTATTTCCTGTACCAGAGTATGAAAGTCAAAGCATCTCACCATATAAATGTCTTACAAAAATATATATCCAAGGAAATACGAACGATACAGGTCGGGGCGCATGTGACCAATGATTAACAACACCAAGCAAGATCATTCTGTTCAAAAGGAGTCTTATCAAAAGGACACTCTAGTGGCATCGATTTTCCCCCCTGCTCTTTCTCCAATTGCTCTTTTCCTATTCCGTCTTTTTTTTCCTCATTCCATTCATTTGTCTCTGTCATTACAGCAATGGGGTTCCTTCGTCTGCTTGTGTTTTCTTCACCTCTCGCTCATTCTCTACCCTCAGCAAACCTTCCTTCACGCTCGTCACGGGAAGGCCAATGCTGTCAGGGATATTTGCCCAACCTCCTCATGCTCTCATTTTTCATCACTTCGACCAAACATACGCTCTTCAGAAGGGATCGGGAATTTTTTTCTGTGGAGGGGCGCATTGGGTTTTAAAATTGGACCATTTTGATTTATGAATTAATATACGTGCAGACATCTACCCTGGTCTCTGGTCTTCCCAAAATGAACATGAACAAATGAACAAGTTGCTACATAATTGGGGTATCACATTAAACCAGTTTGATATCACTGCATTGACTTGCTCAGAATTTCAGGAATGATTTTGAGGTGCTTTTGCTAGTTTTTGAATGTTTTCATGGTCTTAGCTTAGAAGCAAGATCGGACCTAAAAAATGCAGTCTGACCCGACGCGGCCCACAGGTCCTTAAGCCTGAGGCCGCCGGAACCGGACCGATTAACTTGATTTGCGGGGCAGAGCCTGAAGTAATACCCTGAAGCTTTACCTAGGCGCCGTGCATACTTCGGAGCCTAAATTTGCATTCCTGCTGAAGTACGTAGCTTCGGGCTTTTGGGCCAAGTCCCTCAAATCAAGTGTGCACTTTGAAGTGCAAGCACCGAAATAAACACTTTGGCGGCGAAGTGAGCATTTCGGCGCCGAAGTGCAGCAAAATGAAACAGAACAAAGCGTCACCGAAAATAATATGCTGCATATTACAAGATGCAAAATAACTAAAGAAGAAATCTGACTTTCACTTCCTGGTTTGTGTGTAAGTGTACTGTATCTCTCGCGCACGAAGAACTTTTTTTTTGTTCAATATCCCGTGTATCCATTTAATGTGGTTGGTGTAAAGTGTGAGGAAGAGGTGAGCCATTTCTTTCTAAATGAAAGTGGAATAAGAAAGATTGATGCGGTTGAGAAAATGGTTGGATCGCTTTTTTTTCCCCACTTTCTATCACGGAGAAGGAAGTAGCCTAACGCTTGAAGCCCATCTTCCACGAGTAAGTTAAAATCAACTTCATTAATCTTCATACATCATATTATTTTATTAAATGTTTATTTTTTAGTACAAAACATTAAAGGTTACTTATACAAGCATTATTTACATTAATTTAAACATACAAAATATAGCACTAAAGCAACTTACGACAAATTCAACTTATGAGAGATCGTCCGGCTCTCGTTCGTAAGTAGGTCAGCGTCTGTTTATATTGTCATTATACTTCAGCAGTGTGTGCCCCCCGGCCCGTAGTTTTTCACTCTTGCTATAAACACACACGTAAGGATACACACATCGGGAAAGCTCGAACCCCCAGCCCCTCATAGATCCCTCACCGCCCCCCTCATCTTGCCATTCTCCTGTCTGTCCGTGGCGCAAATGCATTTGTTCAATACCTGCAGCAAACAGATTAGCGGGCTGTTATCAGCGACAGGGTGACGGTGATAATGGTTTTCACCACATCTTCCCTCTGCCACAGATTAAAATGGGACAGGTCATCCGCCACCAGCACACAAACACACGCACTTCCATGTTGCCTTGGAAATACTTGAACACACCTTTAGAGCCTCTCAATAATTCCGATAACGGTTCCGAAGTCACAGAAGAACGTACAATAACAACTGATCTTCCTCTCTTCCTCCAGGCCACGCCCCCTTTTGTATTAGTGCTCAGCTCACCTTTTTGTTCTCTTTGCAATCCATTGTTGAGAGACATGACCCAAAAATACATTACCTTATTTTCCCCACTATAAGGCACAGCGTGTTCTGTTGCAGCACCAAGCTACAGTTCGTCCTCGCTGTATTGGGAATTACAATTCATGGTTTTTGTTCTTCACAGATGTTTATTGTGCATTCTTTTTTGGAGAAGATAACACACAGCAAATGCTATTACGGGGGCAGGTGTCGCAGGTCCAGCCTACTGCGGCTAGGCTACGTAACAACTCCTAACAACTGTTACAAGCAAGCCCTGCTGAGCCTGACAAAAAAGTAATTAGTTATAGTTACTCACACTACCTCTTCCATAAAGTAACTGAGTTACTCTATGGTCAAAGTAACTAGTTACCAGGGAAAGACACTATTTTTTTTTACTTTAAAAAGACGTTCTATGTAAATAATTTGAAATTTTCTGAGCAGTATTCGGTTGAATAGAGAAGAACAGGTAGTTGTGGTATAGAACCTTGGAACATCCATCCATCCATCCATTATCTGCACCGCTTATCCTCAGTAGGGTCCTGGGGGGTGCTGGAGCCCATCCCTGTCCCATCCTCTGGCAGTGGGCAGGAGACCCCCTGAACTGGTTGCCAGCCAATCGCAGGGCACACAGGGACAGACAATTCACTCGCTCATTCACACCTAGGGACAATTTGGACCGGCCAATTAACCTAACATGCATGTTTTTTGGAATGTGGGGGGAAACCGGAGTGCCCGGAGGAAACCCACGCAAGCACGGGAAGAACATGCCAACTCCACACAGGAGGTTCGATCTCATTAACTCAGAACTGTGCCGCACACGCGGTAACCACTGCGCCGCCATGCTGCACCTTGGAACATGTATTAGTTAAATGTAAACAGTAAACAACATTGTAACATAACACTCTCCAGTAAACAATGTAAAATGAGTATAATAAATCCAACAGAAAACAGAAAATAAAGAAACATAAGAAATAATACATAAACAAACTGAAAAAAGAGAGGTAAAAGAACAAAAAAGAATGAACTTAATTTTTTATACAAACACATTAACACTGCAAAACACAGGGACAAAAATAAAATATTTATAAATCTACAAAAATGATAAAATACTGTTTTATCATTTTTTATGTTCAACAAATTTAAAGTCAACAAAACAGAATCCCAGAAAAAATGCATATTGCTCAATCACAACAGAAAAACGGCGTGCAAGAGGAAACCAGCTCTTAATTGGTGGGAGGCCGGCTCCCTTTGTTCACTTCCAATATCCGGCGCATAGCAACGTTTCGTTCGCCAATCACACGAGTCTGATGCCGTAGGACTCAGGCCTCATTTGCCTTTCATTCAGTAAATACTATATTTATAGTTGCTATCTTACTATATTGTAGTTGCTATTTTTGAATGGTAATCCAAAAAGACGTAACGTAAATCCGCTTCATTCAAAATAACGCACCGCTTTTGACCATCAGTAACTGTAAAGACGTAAAAAAAATGAGTTAGATTACCGCGTTACAGAGAAAAATAACACAGCTACGTATTAGCGCTTTTTATATCGACGTTTTTCTCAATACAGTGGAACCTCGGTTTTGGAACGCCTCTCAGTTCGAACAAATCGGTTCTCTACCCAAAATTTCGAGAAATTCTTGCTTCGCTTTTCGTTCAAAAAATCGGAGTTTGAACGCCGGTACGCTAGGGGCGATGCTGAGCGGCGTACGGGTGTAGATTGCCCCCACCCCTCATGAAGAACTGTTGTCACGTGAGCGCGCACTCCTTTTTGTTTTCATTATTAATATCGGTGAACGGAGTGTTTTAACCCCTAATTATGCCTCGGAAGAAGGTCGGTGCAAGCAGCAAAGTTGCTACAGGTGAAAAAAGAGTAGTGCGTACAATGTGAATTTCCCTTCGGGGATGAATAAAGTATATATCTATCTCTCTATCTATCTATCTACAACTATTGCATTTAAGAAAGAAATAATAGCAAAATATGAAGAAGATGTGCGAGTTTCCCTTCTTTCGAGGGAATAGAGCATGGCTTCTGCAGACCACCATCAAGGTAAGAAATCGTATTCATAAATATTTTCTTTATCCTTTAACCCCACACCACTTGTTGTGGTGACCCGGGGGCTAAATGACGTGAAAACGACCTGATTTTTTAAATTTTTACACGTTCATGTTAGCGTAATATTTCGTACGGAAGATTACGCTAACGCGAACGTACGATTAGCCTGGGTTAGCTTAATGTTTACGTTCGTGGTAAACATTGAGGGTGTTGGAACGGATTAAAACGGTTTGACATTACTTTTAATTGGAAAAAACGATTTTGATGATTGAACAAATCGGTTTTCGAACAGGGTTCTGGAACGGATTATGGGTATGACCAATTGATCGGTTAAAACATATCACTGACTTTAACTGATTTTGGACATTGGACGCAACAGGATCGAATCAAGGTCGCAACAGTGAGAGCTTCAAATCCCGACCGAAGGACCACCAGTGATACAAATGATGAACAAAAAGGTCTTAGGTTTTATCTCACTGTCACAATATTTCAGTGCCAGAGAGGAAATTTAGATTTGCCCTGCATTTCACAATGACAATAAATAGTTTCGATGCTTAGAATACAATAGACAAATAGAATAGTATCGAAAAGAGTTCCTGTTATCTTCCTCCCAGTACAAGTAAAGAAACGTTTATTAAAAAAAAACAATTTGTAGTGATTTCTAGAATCAACACTTCAGATTTACCCTTTATCAGCTGTATGTATGCAGACAACAAATGTATTGTTGACCAGTGAGCTATCCTTGTGTTGGATGCAATTCGGCTGACTTTCGGGGCCCAGCCGAGATTCACGTCAAGTCAGGTTATCACACACTTAACAACAGATGTTGTTTTTCTTTTAGATGGCGGCTTGAAGCTTGTAACATATTGTCGGTGTTAACATTTGTGCTATCTGACCTTTCCCTAGGAGATGTCTAATGTGTTACCGTCAGTGGCTGCACTACTGCATTTCAGACACGTGCCTTCAGTGGCCTTTCACATACTAATACTACCACTGTCATGTTATCATTTTAGAGAAAATAGTAAATGATGAATTATAGAAACCATTGACACTAAAAGAGGAAATATTAAGCCCGACGCACATCTGGCGCCGACCGCATGGGTACTTTAGCACAACACCTTTGGTTACAGTAAGCCAACGGCCCTGTCCCCTTTCTACCTCCAAGTTGCTCCAAGTTGTTTACGTCATGTTTTTCTAGCTCTTGACCATTTGACTTATTCAGTGCCATAACAGAAACATCAGGTCCTTATAAGTTCTTGCAAAGAAGAAATATTTTTGTTTTGTTTTATTTTTTATTTTATTTTTTGTATTATTTTTAAAACTAAAGGCTTATGTGTTGCTGATCAGTAAGTATCAATCAAACCTCTGGGAATCATTTCAATGTGATAAATCACAAATAGATGGCAGGAATGACGTTGATCAGATCCTTGTCCTCACTTCAAGGATCAAGTAATGTCAAGAAACTTAGCAATGTAAAAATGGTAAAAGCAAAAAACGTGTATTTTTTTCTAATGAAAGATGTGGGTTCAAGCTTTCTTTTAATATGTCCTATGCCCACATTGCTACAGAATTTTTGTAGGCATTACAATATGAGTCAAAATAATTTGAGCAATACGTCTAGCATTAAATGATTTAACTGTACAGGGGAACTTCGAAAATTGGCTTTGAAAGTCCTTAAAAAGTGTTTTGGCCATAAAAAAGTATACAATTCCCAATAATGGCTCTTTGAACTCGCTTGGTTATTGTTAACACGCACCTAATTGAAAACCCATTTAACTTTCAACTTTTTAAGGACACCTCAAACAATGGACCCCACCTTTAAACCCATGGCTTAAAATATGGTGTGGCTCATATAAAGACCACATTGAGATTCCTTCTGAAATGTGCGCATGCAACTTTTAATCAGATGCGCTCTGTAGTCCAGAATTTACGGTAATAATGTTGACTCCCATAATGCGCATGTATATCTGCCCGGATCTGTGTCCCTCCACAAGCAAGTGCATGTAAAAGGTGTGCGCAATAAGATATACATATTTAATCAGCTGAGATGAATTGTGAGGGCAAGGTCAGGGGTGACACCTGCACACACCTACCACATTAAACAGCCATAGCCATTTGGATACATTATAGCGTGTCGCTATTGGAGGGAGACGTGCCCTCAGAGAAGACCGCCTGCAAAACATGCTCTCATTAGACTCCCCCGCATGGGATTAACAACAGCCGTGACATTTGCGGGCTTGTAAGAAGCAAGTCTATAAAAACCCCACAAAGAAGAAAGAAGAGTGCGTCTGAGGGCTACCGAAATGTTTTTATGCAACAAATGTTCTCCTTGACACCGTAGGTGCCGTGTGTGTAATTACAGGCATCGGTGCAGCCAATGCAGGCACCAAGATGACATGTTTACAATGGAGAATTCATCCTTTTTTGCGTTTATTTATATTTAATGTATAGCAGTGGTGGCCCGTCAGGGCCCGCAAGCCTATTTCTGTTGGCCTGTAAAATATCTAAATCATGTGATGTCATTATATTTTGTCTATAAATACACAGACCTTGAAGCATAACATTAATGTTCGCTAAAGCTATTGGTTTAGCCAATCAGATTTTAAGTTTGCAAAGTAAAGGCCTTCTGGAAGGCTGCAGAAAACCTCAGCTGGTAGGGAAGATGGGGTCATTTCGCCCAAGTCTAAAATCTATTATTCTACTAAATTATACAATTTTTTTACTCATGTATATTACAAAGCCACAAATATAGCTGTGATTTACATTTACATTGCATGTATCAAGACATGATTTTCAGAGCCTTAGTATATCGTGATTATATTCATTTTTGAGACCAATCTCTCTCCATATAGGTGTTGGGTGAAGATGACTTACATTTTCAGTTCAAGGAAGTTCTTTCCATTACAATTTACCACTGGAAACACAATCTTAATGTATTGCATGGCCCATAATAAATGTCCATAATTGATCCGTTATCCTTGCACAAATACACAATTCATAGTGCAGGTCGAGCATTCACTTGCCAAATCAAATCAAAATGTATTTGTGGGTCTGAGTCGTAGCTGGTGATGACACTTATTAGGACAATTCCAAACATACTAATGTGTGTTGCCGATAATCACGAGGCCAAAAGAAATGCAATGGCTAAGTGAAGCCACCAGAGAGAAGTGTCGGCGTCATTTTGAAACTGTTGCCAGGTTACTCAACAAGTGAGTAACCTGGCAACAGTTTCAAGCATTTACAAGCACTTTACCCAAAATGCAAGCACTTTTCATCTTTTAAAACATAACATTAGAATTCAAACATATTCAAGGATTTCAAACACCTGTACAAAACCTGTAGTTAAATAATACCAAGTTATCCGCATATTACAAGAGACATACTCAAACATATGGGCAGCTATTATGAAATCCGTGATCCGCAAATTAATACAAGTGCAAAGTCCAGCATTGATTCTCTCAAGAATGAGTTTCGTTTCGTATTACTTATTTTTCTTCCCACCACTCCCCCTCTACCTATATTCACAATTTCATCATTTCTTCTACTCTCCAGGTCATTTCACACCATTTCTTTTCTCTTTTCAGTCGGTACCCCATCTCTCTCGTCTATACCTCCACCATGGCAGCGATGATTATGACTAGTGAGCATAATGCATAGCCATGAATAGGACTGTCTGCCTGATTGTGATGTATAGTTTTTCATTACTGCTTCCCAGCCCCTGTCATTAGGCAAAGGGTAGATGGTGAAAGAAAGGTAGGGATGTTGTTGGTAGCATATCTATTATTTCACTATTTTTAGGGGGGGAAAGGACTACACTGTCCAAGCAATGTGATCTGAAATAGGAGTTGGGTTACCAAAATGTGTCGTTTTCGACTTCGAATATTAGAACAAAGATGAATGAGTAAACAAGAAAATAGGTCTCTTTATATAAATTTGCTAAGCAAATATAAACTATATACAAAATATATCTATATATAATATGAATATATAAATATATATATAAAAAATATAGACCCTTCTATCTACCGAGAGAGCTAACTGTGGTCATTGTGATTGCTGTTTACGTTCCAATGGATGCTAACTTTAGCATAGTGCTAAATCTCCCGCTCGCTACTATCAATAAACAGCAGCTTGCACACCCCGACGGAACTTTTATCATCACCGGCAACTTTAATCATGCATGCTTAAGGACTCTGCTTCCTAAATACATTCAATACGTGGACTGTGCAACCAGGGGGAAAAGACACTGGACCGTGTGTACAGTAACATCAAACATACATACAGAGCTTCCCCATCTCCCCCCACCTAGCTGGATCCGACCATCTCTGTCTGTCCCTCACATCCTCATACACCCCCCTCCGGAGAAAAACAAAGCCTGCAACAAGGACAATACAAACATTTTCTTTGTTCCTTTATCTTCTTTGTTCTCCTCTATCCTCACTGTAAAATGTAAAATTGGAGTGGGACGTCCAATTTCTTTGTTACGATATGTTCAACCCATTTTGTAACAATGACGATAAAGGTATATTCTATTCTATTCTAAATGTTTGACATTTTAGAGGGAAAGAACCAAACTATTTTCACACACCTAAACAATTGTAAAGCTGACCTATATCTAAGTGGCAAAATATGTCTGTATTATGTTCTGCTGTCAATTTTGAATCTAGCATATCATCTTCTAGGTGCAAAGAAGAACATAAATAGCATTGATCCATAGTGGTTCTTCCTTTTTATTGGATTTTTTTCTAATAGTAATAAAACCTGGAACAATTATTTCCACCATTACCAATACAAACGGCGGACCAATAACTCACCAATAATAGTTAGAGCTTGACACAATTTAATTCAGTAAAAATCACATCCATGACAACATACCAGAGAAATCACAGGGGTCAATATTAGTCTGCATGTTTCCCCCGTGCCTGCGTGGGTTTCTTCTGGGCACTCCGGTTTCCTCCCACATTCCAAAATCATGCATGTCAAATTAATTGTACGGTCCTTAGTTGTGAATGAGCGAGTGAGTTGTCTGTCTCTACGTGCCTCGCAACTGGCTGGCCACCAATTCAGGGTGTTCCTTGCCCACTGCTCGAAGATAGCTGGGATAGGCTCCACTACCCCTGCGATCCTATATACATATATATATATATATATATATATATATATATATATATATATATATATATATATATATATATATATATATATATATATATATATATATATATATATATATATATATATATATATATATATATATATATATATATATATATATATATATTCCACTATATATATATATTCCACTATATATATATATATATATATATATATATATATATATATATATATATATATATATATATATATATAATTATATATATATATATATATATATATATATATATATATATATATATATAGTGGAATGTCGCTCTGGGAAAAAAGGTTGAGTCAATTAACCAATAAGGCTAAGTTCGTTTTGGGGACGGCATTTTTCACATTTAAGGTAATCAAACTGACTGCTTGTAAGATATATTGGTCATATCTAAACTCATTCCCCATTTTCTTGGGTGAACCTGCGTAAAAACGTGAAACAATTTTTGGCTGGCATTTCCTTTTTTGTCAGGGTCATTGGCACAGGGAAATGGAAAACCCAATGAGTGAGACTGAGTCTGTTCTGGCCTGGGAGAGTAGAATGTCTTTCTGGGAAAGCTGCAGCGTCAGCAAAACCACAAATGCAGTCTTCTTTTTTTGCTTTCACATCTGGCTTAACCAATCTGACTGCCTGCAAAATATGGTGTTGATATTCAATGTAATTCGGGTCTAAGAAAGAGGAATTTCTTCCTGGAAAAAATGCTGAGTCAACAAAACAAAACTTGCTGAGTCTGTTTCTTGGCCATTTTTCACATCTAAGTTAACATACCTGACTGCCTGTGAAATATGTGGGTCATATCTAAACTCATTTTAGGTGGATAGACACACAAACAAACATATATATATATATATATATATATATATATATATATATATATATATATATATATATATATATATATATATATATATATATATATATATATATATATATATATATATATATATATATATATATATATATAGATAAATATAAATACTTAGATCCCCCCAAAAATATTGTCAACCACCCTCACTTTGACCGTGGGTGATAAAGCCATATGAAGTTACATAATACCAACTAAATAGACAAAGAGATCATACAATCCAATACATATATCTATACTTATATACATCGAGTATATGTCTAGTTTACTTTTGTGTGACTCTCTTGCTTCAGTACTTTGTTCTTCTTACAGCATATTAAACAGAACAAAGTACCGCTTTAAGGCCGCATTATTGTTCTCCGATGAATGCAACAATGGCACGCCTCCCCACAGCTGCGTCCTGCTTAGTCACTGTCAGTAATCATCTGCTTAATGTCGACAACATTGTTATCAAAGGAAACTTACTTTTTATACACCGACGGTTGCAGCTGTGTGTTATCGTGACAAAACATGCTGTGACAGAGGATTGAGGAAGTACACGCACAGAAAACAAGCAGGATGTCAACTTGCTGTCTTGATTGGGCAGCAGACCAGATTATTTAAGTGTTAGTGACCTTTTATAAACTTTAACTCCCTTAATAATGTAACCGTGATGCTTTTTAGACTTTCCGAATGTCCTCTAGTTTATTGTAAATACTGACACGGTGGGAATGAGCAGAAGAAATTGCCAATGGTTGTGCTCCATTGGCGATTGCTCCACAAACCTCCAATGAAGCTGCCGGTAAATGTTAATTGAATGACAACAGGGGGGTTTGTTGCTTTGAGCGTGAGATTGTAAGTGCTGACCTATTATTAGAATGCAATGTGTAATAAAAACGCAGATTTGCTTTGAGAATGTTGCCCTACACTGTCGGAATGGCCAACTGGCACTCTGGAATCTATTAGCCTTTGTGTAAATGGCTTTTTGCTTTTACACACCCTGATTCTAGCCATTCACTTTGTAATTAGTGCTGCATTTCTGCCAAAGAAGCGTCAACATGCACTTCCTCGCACAAACACATGCACTCACATATCTAAAAATTACTATGTTTTAAGTGATAAAGAAATTATGTAAATAGCTGGGGAGTCCAGGAGATGCTTGCTTATTTAATTCAAGCAGGTCCGGGGCCCATTAGCATATCCTGAACATCTGACTTAATTAGGGGCATCGGTGGAAAAGGGATGAGAGAGAGTAGGGAGACAAAGACTTTTAACGGCATCCATTCGCCTCATAAAGAGGTTATTAGGAGTCGAGACTGAAGATGGCCGCTAATGATGTGTTGGGGAAATTAGGCCGATCAAACATTAAAAGCCAAGGCCCCCTCCTGTGGGCAGAGAAGCAGCCAAATGGGTCAATTACAGAGGTATTATTTCTCTCTTTCTCTCTTCCCGGCAAGGAAGGCAAAACAAGTGGAAGCCGATCTGCATAAGTGTTTATCAAGACAGACGTGTCCACTTAGAGACAAGCGCACTGAAATACCTCATTCGGCTTGATGAAAACGAGAGGGAGGGGACACATTGGGAAGCCGTGTATCGCTGCATGAGTGTGTTTTGGGTTCATTAACGGGACAAAGCCGCTTTTGATTTGCCGTGGCTGTGTTGTGTTGCCAGACTTGGAAACTGCTTTTTAAGTCCTTTAAAAGCAAGAGGACAAGATGTTACTTTTGAAAGAGGAGAAAAGAGCAAGGGAGAGCCTAGGCAAGACATTGGTGGTCCTAAATCCTTCTGTGGGTCCGACATAGTGTCCAATTTTATTGTAAATTAGGGCAACAAATATAGTGTTCACTTAAAACTGCTAAAATAAGTAGCGTGGAATGTCAGTTCAACAGTTGGTAAAAAATAATTGGTGCACACCAGTTATATTTCGGTGCCTCCTAAAAGGTAAATAATCATTTTTTTCTGATTTGTTTTTATTCTGAAAGGAATTTAGTTATGTTTTTCCTATTGTACACCCACAATGAAGAATGCTTATGATATAAGGGTTGTTCATTTTGTTTTACTAGTATTGCTCACACTTGTTGTTCATTTTTACTACTATACACTGTTTACATCATTGTCACTGACGATGTTTGTTTCCCACACCTTTTAGGTCTGATCTGCTTATTTGTAGCTTAGGCTATGTTATGCAAAAAGGGCTCAGAGGAGGACCTTCAAACAGGTTGGAACTAAAACATTTTGATTTTTTTGTACTGTCCTCTCTTGACTTTATTATTAATGTTGTCTCTCCTCATTTTGCGTGCTGTTTGTTGATTTTTAAAGTCCTTATTTACCAATACAACCGCTAGAGAAAATGTTGCTGTGAGACAGGGGTGTGCTCTAAATGGATGGTTAACTCATCAAAAGTGAAAGAAAAAACGACATTTTCTGTTAATTAAAAACAAGTGTGAAAGCGCGGTTTGATGTAACAAAAAAGGTTACAAGAACAAAACATGAATAGGTGACAGTACTGGGAGAAAATAAAGAAAAACCATAAAGGACAACACCCACTCCACCACCCACTTAGAAACAACACATCGAATGACACCTGTAAAAGACTAACATGATTGGAGAACTAAAGAAGAGGGATCACAAAACTTGGCGAGACCGACAATGACAACAGAGACATAAGGAAACCGAACTAGGGCTAAATCTCATTACTTCCCGTTTTATCTACCAACTGTGTCCTGTTTTTTTTCACCTTCTTCAACTTCATTGTTAAAGTCATGAGAGAGATTTTTCTAGGATATTGGGAATAAACATCTCTGTTTTTGTTTCATTTTACTCCCTTCTAAACTGTGACATGGGAAGTATGGTTTACCTTGCAAAATAAATACAGTTGACAGACGAGTACTGCAATCCACTCTAGTTTATTCCCTCTCATCTTTTCCACAACCACTTATCCTGCACCTTATGCCTTTCTGATAAGTTTATGGTTTATGTAGACGCTCCAAATAAGGACTGAATATGTCAATGGATTTTAACATTGCAAGAAGAACAAGAGAGGTCCAAAACCACAGATAAAAAATTCCAACTTGTTCTTAAACTGCTCCCATGAGCCCTCTCTTTTTATTGAATCTCCTATCCGCCATTAAGGGAGTGGAAACTAAAAACAGCAACATGGTTGGCACGGTAGTGACAATGATGTAAACAGGGCATAATAGTTAAAACAACAAATAACACTGAGGTGTAATAGTCAAAATAAGAAACTGGCATCCTATGCCATCTCCTTTGCGGGTCCCCAAGATTGAAAATAAAACAAATGTTTCACTTTCCTTGTCTCGCAGCAGCACCCTCTGTAGCAATATACGTACAAAAAACACAACAGAACAAAGTATAAAATTAGTTCATTTCTTCCCATGATTTCTTCCAACTGGGCGGTAATCTCGAATGGGTGTAGCTAGAGAGAAGCTAGGGCGCTTCCAACCTGACTTTGTGAAAAAGGTTTGTGTCACTCACTCTTCCATCTTAGGGCCCGGTCACACAGCCGTTTGCGTCTGTAAAGCAGGTAAAATTTTGCGGGTTTTTTTTTTTTGCCTGTGGTTGCCCGCGATGGAAAATGCGCAAAATTGGCCAACCCGCTGTTCATCGGTGGTATGCCCGCAAAAAAAGACGCCGGCGACTGTTCCGCTTCCTCATCGCGTCATTTCCGCGTCATTTTCTCGTGTGGACCACGGGTATAAAAGCTGCCAAGCCGGCGTTATGCCGAGAAATGCATCCTTGCCGAGATTTGCATCCCCTCGCTACTACTGTACAACCACTTTTACCTTGTTTTATATCACTTTTATATCACTTTTAGGGAATTTAATGGCGAACATATAACCAAAACCACTTCGTCTTGCATTTGTTGGGAATGCAATACAACTTAAACCATTCCGTCTTTGTATTTGTTGTGAATGTAATCGAACGGTAATGCACACCGTATACAAATCACTTTTGAGCAGATAACATGTTTATTTTGCCTTTTTCTATTCAAATCGCTCATATTGAAACTGTTATGCACTCTACCATAAAGCTTATTTCTGCATAATAAGCTTTACGGTAGAGTGCATAACAGTTCTCAAAAGTGATTTATATACGGTGTGCATTACCGTTCGATTACATTCCCAACAAAAACAAAGACGGAATGGTTTAAGTTGTATTACATTCCCAACAAATGCAAGACGAAGTGGATTTGGTTATATGTTCGCCATTACATTCCCTAAAAGTGAGATAAAATGAGGTAAAAGTGGTTGTAGTAGCGAGGGGATGCAAATCTCGGCAGGGATGCATTTCTCGGCATAACACCGGGCTGTAGAAATCCTAACCGCTCAAGACACAGTCCCCTGAAGATCAAGATTTCAAGCTATGGCACCGAAGAAGCCAATATGTTATTATTGTAATAGTTTTTCATTTTTATTTTATTATCTTGTTATGAAATGAAAAGAAATGTCAAGAAATAAAAATGGATTAAGACGAGGTCACTACGGTGACGGGGGTCCATGTTCACCCCTTGACGTCTCGAGCACAACTGACGTGTGCTCGGCAAACCGCGCTGTATATACGCGGAGAAAGGCGTTTGACCGTCACACGCGTAACACGCTAATTTCACGTAATAACACCGCGATACAGGCGCAGATCATGCTATGACCGTGCTCCACCCACGATTACCCGCTGAAATTTCGCGTCCTACCCATGTGTAACCACGCCCCGGCCGCGGCCATAGCACGTCGTTCCGCGTAATTTCCGCGTCATTACCTCGTGTGCCGCCTGCGGTTAACACGTGGCCTAAAGTTTTGAGCAGCGCGAAACTTTTTCGCGCGGCCAACAGCGTGTGAATTTCCGACCGCGTGTAAAGCACTGCTGTATCTCGTCTATATGGCGATCTCAAAGCGTCCAACAGCGTCTGCTTCACAGGCAGAAATTTCTGGCCGTGATTCAGCCTCGATACAGACGCAAACGGCTGTGTGACCGGGCCCTAAAGTTTTGAGCAGCGCCAAACTTTTTCGCGCTGCCAACCGCGTGTGAATTTCCGACCGCGTGTAAATCACTGCTGTATCTCGTCTGTATGGCGATCTCAAAGCGTCCAACAGCGTCTGCTTCACAGGCAGAAATTTCTGGCCGTGATTCAGCCTCGATACAGACGCAAACGGCTGTGTGACCGGGCCCTTACTCAACGCTTTGGACTTTCGTACTCTCATTGTGAATGCGCTTTAGCAGAGTAAGGATTAAACTGTAGGGAAGGGATCAAAGTATTGAGCCTAAAACTAAACAATCGCTCATCAGATGGACGTTTTTGGAATGTCAACGGTGAGTGATGATAAACCCATGCCGGTCACTACATATTTCCTTTTTCATTTTATTGTCACGTGTGAACCGACAGTTTGTCGGCCGCGACGAAATGCCCACTATACAGTATATATTCTAAACATTAGGCTTATATGATGCTGTGAAAGTTCACCTTTTCACCAGGGTTGGGAACCATAAACATCTATAAAATGTCACCAAATCCAATGAATTTTGCGCAAATCTGTATTTGGCCTTACACTGTTGACCTCATTTCTTTGCTTTCCTAGAAATACCAACAAAACTTTAGGTAAACTCACTATTTCCAAAACTATGTGTGTGTATAAGAGAGAAAGAGAACGAAGGAGAGGGTGTTCAGGTGAAAGCAAAAGAGATGTGTGTAAGAAAGCGTAATTCTTGTGGAGAGTTTCAAATAAATTAGCTCTTAGCCGTTCAGGGTTAGGCTAACATATTAGAATTTTCCATCTACTTGCTCTAAATCATCGGCGGATCCGCTCTGCGCAAAGGGCAGGCTGCTCATCTCTCAACTGGTGGGACAGATTGCATTACTGAGCAATATACCTTTATTTCCCCCATTTAATCCTCAGGCGTATGGGCCAATCAGGCTACAGCTAGAGGTAATATGGGCTGTATATGGCCGATTGAACAGAGACATGTACACGCACAAGTGAACACACACCAATCTGGATTCTTCTTGCATTTTATATAGAATGATTTTAAATGTTTTCACAATAAAACTATTTGTAAAACCCCCTAACAAGAACTCAGATAAATCTCTGTGCTTCAAGAAGTCCATTTTGTCGGGAGCATCAGTAATCAACCTTGATGCTCACCGCTGTTGTGGCCATTGATTTTTCTGTTGCACATGTGGGTGAAAATTGCACTTTAAGTTAGCCTGAGTGTTAAATTAATAATGAAACCACAAGAGTGCCCTCTCCTGACTTTCAATTAACACGGCCAGGATTAGAGGGGATGGATGAAGGGATGGATGAAGAGGGAGATGGAAGGGGAGTGAAGGACTAGCCACTGTGACATCTATTCTCAAGGTCTGGGTTTGATCGATTTGGGTGTCCTGTCCTTATGCGAGTTCGTTAAAAATGAAAGCTGTTGCTCCTGAAATGATCGTGATCGAAAAGCTGATTAATTTCCTTCGAAATTGCATTCATTACATACATTTTTAGAGGAACTAGACAAGCAACCAACATCAGCAACATGTTTAGTAAATGTGGTGCAAACAACCAGCTATTAGCTTTATGACTTTATTTCGTCATCATATACACTATTATGGGTTCAACTATCGAGTAATACACACAGCACATGTCTTCTATGCGGGATCAATCCTGAAACATGTAGAAATAAATCTATAAATACACACCGTAAATTCCGGACTACTGAGCGCACCTGATTATAAGCCGCACCCACCACATTTTGAGAGGAAAACTGATTTTGCACTTACACAAGCCGCACCTGTATATAAGCCGCATGCGCCCACATTAAAAAAATGTAACACAAACACAAAATTAACCCAAACCCGGCTTTAAGTCCCGCGATTGAAACTGAATGTCCTTCATTAAAGTACACAGTCCAAAAATCACAGCTGGCAAAATGAACAGAAAATGATACCGGTACTTAAGGTTTGATGCAGACCTGCAGAGTGCGGGTCCCGTTGAACGTAATCCAAGGAAAAAAGTGTATAATTCCAAAGGTAAGGGTGGGAAAAATATATATCCACTATTGTCCGCCGCGTCCACAAACAGGTCTCACCTTTACCCCACTTCCCGTTACGCCCCTTCTTTTTCATTTGCCCGTGCACAACATATCAGAATAAGTGTCTGTAATAAATACAAATAAATACATTACAAAAATATACAGTTGCAAATACCTATTATACATGGTTACACATATTTACAAAGAAAGACGGTACACCGAGAGAGTTTTCAAAGCTTTAATAATAATAATATAACTTTCATCCCAAACGGTGCCTGTGACAGGGCAGTTAATGGTAGCAACACGCTAGCAACACGCTCGCAACACAGTAAACGGGTCTGCTAAAAAAACATACCGTACTTGTAAAAATCACGGTAAACCGTCCTCATCTTCCTCCTTAGAGCTGAAGCCATCAAAGTCGTCTTCCTCCGTGTCGGGAAGAAACTTTGTCATATAGACGTCGTCCCACGCTACCGCAGCCTCACTCGCGCTGTCACTGTTGCTGGAACTCTCATCTACTCCTGATTCTGTGCTCTCCTCTTCGTCATGCAGCAGACCGGCTTTTCGGAACCCGTTGGTGATGGTGGATTTTTTGATGTGCCTTTCTTTTTGCATTTTGCATGATGAGGGTATGTTTACGCTAATTTATTTTATGCACAAGCCAAGAAGTTGCAGTCTTCCACCGGTCTAAATCTTACCTTTTGTACTCGAGCGCCGCTGGCGGCCGTTAGAAGAATTACATAAATTGGCCGCATACCTGAATAAGTCGCAGGGTTGATTTGTTTGGGAAAAAAGTAGCGGCTTATAATCCGGAATTCACGGTAAATACCTACAAATAATAGACTGGCTGAGCTTTTTAACTATTGGTTGATCAACAACTGCACCAATCATTCATCACTTATGAACCAATGAATGAAATCCTTGAGCAACTGGACTGCCACTTAATTTATATAACATTTTGTTGCGACAAAATAAGGGACAAATTACTGTACCAAATACACATCAAAATACATGTCAAAATACATGTCAAGTCAAGTCATGTTTATTTGTATAGCCCTTAATCACAAAGAGTCTTAAAGGGCTGCACAGACCACATGTTATTGCAAACCACAGACTATTATGACCCCATCACATGATCTAAAACCTACATGAGGGCAAATGATACACAGATATTGTCAACATAAAATATAGGTTTTTCATATGCTATAGAATAGATGGGTGCTTTAAGCTTAGATTTAAACATTTCCACTGAGGTTGCAGATCGAATCTCAGGATGAAGCGCATTCCACAGCTCGGGGCCTGAATGGAGAACGCTCTTGAACCTGCATATCTCTTCTTGGCTCTTGGGATCACTATTAGACCAGCATTCTCAGAGCGAAGGCTCCAGACCAAAACATAGGGGGAAATTATATCTGAAAGATAAGAGGGAGACCATGCATGAGGACGAGGACAGCAGAGAAAATAATCGGGACTACACTTCCCTCCATTCAGGACATTGGCCAGAAGCACTGCCTATCCCATGCAAAAAACATTACCGGGGACCCCTCTCACCCCCATCATGGACTGTTCACTCTGCTAGCCTCTGGGAAGAGGTACTGCAGTGTGCGGTGCAGGACCACCAGGCTCCGAAATAGTCTAGTCCCCCTGGCCATTAGACTGTTAAATGGTCAAGCTAACATATAGTTAACTTAAATCTAAACGGCTGCTAATCTGACTTTTGCACTACTGGCAGTTTTTTTTATAGCTTGCCACTCCTTGCACATTGCTCTCTGCACTATTGTAATTACAGCGTTATTGTTACAGTGTTAATGTTACTGTGTACCTGACTTGTTAACCTGACTGCCCATATTGCACATCTGGTTAGCTACTCTTCTTGCACTATCGGCACTATGGTAAAATACTACACGTAGCCAAAATACAATACAACATTATTTATATCTGTACATTCAAGGAAACTGTGGGGGTCAGATGCATCGACATTTCGTTCTGTATACACGTGTACTAGAATGACAATAAAGTAGATCTGAATCTGAATCTGAATCTGAATCTGATTTTGTATGATACCAACATAACCTTAAAATCACATCTTAAGCTAACAGGGAGCCAATGCAGGTTAGCTAAAATCGGGGTATGTGATCAAACTTTCCTGTCTTAGTTAAAAGTCTTGCTGCAGCATTTTGAGCTAGCTGAAGGCTCTTGATAAAATAAATATGGCACATGACATGAAAAAAATAAATGACAAAATAAATGACAAAATACACGACAAAATACACGACAAAATACACGACAAAATACAAAACAAAATACATACCAAAATTAATCAATGACAAAATAAATGATAGAATGCATAAATAAATGAATACATTGCATTTATGTCCTTTAAGTAGGTATTACATGATGTGTTTGTTAATTTATTAATAAGGTATATGTAGTTACCGTATTTTCTGCACTACAATGCGCACAGGTTTATAAAACACACACCCTGATACTCAGGGGAAGTTAAGGCAATAAAATATACAGAAAAACAACACGCCTTTGAGGATATAAGGCCTCTGACAACACCCACACACGACAAGTTCAGTCTGACCCGGCGTTCCCATCTCTCCATCAAGGGAAACACCTGCTTGATGGAGCTCTATTTTAGGAGATTGAGAACATCCCAGAGCCTTTCAGGTCTCACTTGCTGTGTGTGTATTTGCCCGATTGGGAAGAGGAAGATATTAGAGACAGAAGTCTGAGCCTTTATTTTGTGAGTGAGTGAAACTGCGTTGAACTCTTACCTCTACGTGACTGGTCCGCCACCTGCAACCTCGGTCATCACATCACTTCCTGAAAACAAGCTTACAGGTATCATTCAAAATAAAGGAAGCATGTGAAGGAAGGAGTGTGTCTAGCAGGTTACGTTTGTACAAACAATTTTCCAGATGTTTAATGCATTTGTTTTTCCGTATTTGAAGTAGTACAATGTGACTGATTTCCGAAACAGTACTTGACAACATCTTAAATAAATATGCGTTTGTGTATAAGTCACACTTGTGTATAATGCACACCTTTAATATCTTACTAAAAATTGGAATAGCTTATGAGTGCCATGATTGATCATTTTAAAGTATCGCTGACGACATTTGCAAAACATTGGATGCAACGAGAATCAAACACAGCTAGAGTGCCCAATTCTGACCACTGGTGATACGGATAACAATTGAAAAGGCATTTGAATTTCATTATCACACTATTTTTATTCACCTTACCAGATAAAAACACTAGAGAATGGATAAAACTGAAAATTATCCTACAATATGTAACTGAATGCCAAAAAGCAAGAAGAGGGAAAAAACTCTTCGGTGTTTCTGATGATGAATCGGTCTTTGAAGGACATTCAATAAATACATGATACATTTTATCTTGGTATTTTTGATAGTTTACAGTGTCAATAAATAATTGTATTCATTGCAGCAGGTAGTCAACAGCAATTGTCAATGCTTTGTTTAAGCTGAAATAAAGTGAAACAATATTCGATATAAACTTTTAATCACAAATTAGGGATGCACGTTACACACGAATAAATACGGTACTTGCCATTTCATCCACAGTCTCAAACTTTGTAAGTTAATTCCGTTTGGGAAAAACAAATTAAAAGTGCGGAGTTTGCATGTTCGCACTGATTTTCCCCAGGCACTCCAGTCTCCTCCCACATTTCAAAAATATATATGCCAAGTGTTTTGGTGACTCCAAAATCGTCCCTGTGAGTGTGTTAATGGTTGTCTGTTTCTGTGTGCCAGGCAACTAGCTGGCAACCGGCTCAGGGGGTCCCTTGTCCACTGCCAGAAGTTAGCTGGGATGGGTTCCAGCATCCCCCATGACCCTAGTGAGGAAAAGCGGTTCAGATAATGGTTGGATTGACATTCCCTTTCATATAACAAAGGTGGATAAACATTTCCTGAATGGAGTTTAACTGCGCTAGTTACCTGTTGCCTTTTTATTATTAATCGATAGATAGATAGATAGATAGATAGATAGATAGATAGATAGATAGATAGATAGATAGATAGATAGATAGATAGATAGATAGATAGATAGATAGATAGATAGATAGATAGATAGATAGATAGATAGATAGATAGATAGATAGATAGATAGATAGATAGATAGATAGATAGATAGATAGATAGATAGATAGATAGATAGATACCTTATTCATCCCCGCAGGGAAATTCACACTTCCAGCAGCATCCCTGCGCTGGAGAACAAAACAATAATAAAGCAAAAAAAATACAATACACAAATACCCAATGTGACGTTTTAATACCCAATGTAGCGTGTTATATAGAGTATCTAGATAGTGCTACACAGAATACACACTGCAATAAAAATACAGTAATATGCAACATACAGTGTAATAGCTACCCGACATTGTTTTTCTTTGTCTCTCTACCTCTCTCTCTCTTAAAGTGCTGCGCTATATTCCTAAAAAGACTGCAGCTGTAGTTTATGGCCCAATTTTTAATCCATGACAGGTGGCCTTGGAATTTTCCCGTCAACTATCAAAAAAGTCCCCAATGGCAAAATTTTGGTTAACGTAACCTCTGCAGACACAGAAATATGAACATTTTAAACGTTTATACAGTCTTTATTTAACTTAGATTTTGTTACGAAAGACAGATTTTGTTTTGTTATTGTAAATCACATATCCTCCTATTCCTGAGTCCTCACAAATAAAACGTGTAATTTAAGAATATTTGACCACTGGATGGCACTGTTGTAAAAAAAAAACAAACCCACTTAGGTAAAAGAAATACAAATACAATACAACCTAAGATTTTTTTTTTTTTTACAATCTTGACTTTAGAAGGATAGTTCAAGTATTTTTGCAGAGTATTCAAATCAATGTTTTGTTTTGTTTTACTGATTGAAAGTTTTTGTACCATTAGGAGGCAATCAAGAGGAAAATCAAGATAATTTGTCATGCTTGAGCTGGATCTGCGGGCCTTGGTCGGGCTGTGCTGGATTTTTTTAGGCCCATTTTTGCTTCTGCTTCTGATCCACGGATCATTATGAGTCTAATTCATGGTTGGCACTTGTATTTCCTTTTTTTCCTGTGAAATAAAGTTATCAGTAGAGCAGAATACAATATATATAAGGATACTGTACTGAATTAATGGATATTAGAAACCTGTTAAGGTCACATGGGGCTAAATCTACTACTGTGAAGTAACAGTAAGTGCAACCAAACTTTAAGACAAGGAGTTTGTTGTTATTCTCTTGATGTACTCAACAACCCAAAGTTTTCAGATCATTTTTGCGGATAACTTCCTGTTTCCTGTTTCTTCCTCTCCTACATCCTCTCTTCTATAGCCTGTGGATTCAATCCCAAGGATTACGCCAAGAGAAACTCCACAAAGATCGTCTGTTTCATAAGCTATCTAATTTGAACTCAGAATCTCATTTCATTGTGATAAAAAATATTTTGAGGGTTAAGAAAGAAAAACATTTGAGCTGCCTACTGTGTGTAGTGGCTTTGTCAATGCTGTCCATGCTAAATGTACTAAACAAAAGCCAAACAATTATGTTTGAAGTAAATTTACACAAAAGTATTTCATAGCCACGTAGAGGTTTGTTTTGCTAGGTTTAGTCAATCTGAGGAAGGACAAGGACATAAAGTGCATGAAAAGTGGGCGCGGCACATATGAACTGACATTAATAGACTTCCAGGAAATGGCAAGACCTCACTTTTGAGTCAGTTTCCTGTTTGACGTCAGAATCACCGAGTGTTTTGTCCATGAACACGTTAAAGAAGGACTTGGACAATCCTCAAACTGGTTGCAATGTCATTATTAATTGATGCTGTGAGGCACACACGTTAGGTATAGAATAATAGCATGAACATTAGTTAACAGAACAAGCCGCACGCATTGTTTTATTTTTACAGCATAAATCTATGATCAACATTTATTTCTGTTTGCTACTTGCTGGGCCACACATAATTTAAGAATGAATGAGTGATATCTGCTGGGGGACTATGTGGCAGAGAATTTGCAGGCAGAAATTCAATGGGAAACATGATTTCAGTTTACACAGTATGTTTTGCAAAGACAATAGGAGAGAAGCAGCTCCATATTCCATCCATTATCTGCACCGCTTATCCTCAGTAGGGTTGCGGGGGTGGTTGAGTCCATCCCAGCTATCCCCGGGCAGTGGGCAGGGGACACCCTGAACTGGTTGCCAGTCGCATGGTACACTGAGACAGACAACTCACTCGCTCATTCACACCTAGGGACAATTTTGACCGGCCAATTAACCTGATATGCATGTATTTGGAACGTGGGAGGAAACCGCAGTGCTCGGAGGAAACCCACGCAAGCACGGGGAGACCATGCAAACTCCACACAGGAGGGTTTGATCCCATGACGTAAGAACTGGCCACACACGCGCCAACCACTGCGGTGCCGTGCTGCCCCAGCTCCATATTGTCCTACAAATTAAGTGAGTGAGGCAAAAAATATTATATGATTTGAATAATAGGCAAAACAACATCGCATATTTTTGAAAATTTTCGTCGGTCAAGGAATTTGTATTTATTGTTTATAAGAGGCTCATGTAAGAGGGAGTTGACATGATTATCCACCAATTTACTGCCAAGAGTACCCTAAAAAACAAAAACCTTGTGAAAGGCAGGGCAAAAAAAAAATTTGTCACTTTCAGTCACTGTAGTTTGTATGCTTCCTCGTGCTTTGTAGCTCTTGTTATAGCGGTCGAATATAATAATAAACCAGATCTGTGACACCGGTGAAACGGCAAAATATGCCTGTGAACGGGAAAGGGTTTTGCATGGTTATTTGGCTGTGAGAATTTCCAGGCAACCATTATCTGCACCGCGGGGGTGCTGGAGCCCATCTCAGCTGTCCTCAGGCAGTGGGCAGGGGACACCCTGAACTGAATGCCAGCCAGTCGCAGGGCACACAGGGACAGACAATTCACTTGCTCATTCACACCTAGGGACAATTTGGACCGGGCAATTAACCTGATATGCATGTTTTTGGACATGGAGAAAACCCACGCAAGCACAGGGAGAATATGCAAGCTCCACACAGGAAAAGTTTGATCCCATGACCTCAAAACACTCAGCCGCCGTGCTGCCGATGTGAAAATACTTCATTGTTTTTGATCTATTAATGGTTCTCTACTTCCTTAACCACCTAGGTTATAGGGGCATCCCTTGCTTGGGAGAGTAAAACCTGGCGGTTCCCATGATGTGAGGCTCTTTTCTATAGAGACTTAATGAAAATGTCTCGAATATTTAAAAAATGCACGGTGATATGATAGTTCTCCAGATCTTTTTTGGGTAGAGGTTTGTTCCCACACATGATACAGATAGTACTGGTTTCTATGGTTACCAGTGGCAGGAGAAGCCTACTAGTATGACTCAGATACAGCACTTTCATCATCTGGTCACTGTTGTTTTTCGACATTAAGCATCATCCCGCTTTTGGCAAACTACACAAAGGTGTTCTTTTGAGCATTAATATGACACTATATATATATATATATATATATATATATATATATATATATATATATATATATATATATATATATATATATATATATATATATATATATATATATATATATAATTTTTTTTATTTTTATTTTTTTTTATGACACAATTATTTTTATTTCTGTTTTTTTAAGGTACTGTATTTACTGCTCAAATTCCAATTGTGCGCCTGCTGGAATAAACTCCCCAAAATGCAAACCAGGACCAAAATGACGGAGTAAATGAGATGACTGGAGAAGAGCTGATTGTGGAGGGCTTGTTTTGCTACACCGGTCCTCCCTTCTGACATAGACGCTAGACACAAATATCATTCATTAACAGTAATATGCCATCTTAACTCTGACGGATGGGGCACAGGCCTGCAGCCCTCGAGTGCCTGGCAGCCCCCAATACACACCACATCCTTGTAAAACACACAGAGACAATTTAACCACAGACCTGCTGGGAAGCTGGGATCGCTGACTATCAGTCACGCACACACACAGACACATGCACACGCATGTACACGCCCAGCAAAGGGAGTACAAGACGCAGGAGCTCGGAGCTCAGGTGTCAAGCTTGTACGCCGCAAATGAAGAGATTTCCCCCAGCCGGTAAGCTTTGATGGCTCTATGATTTCTCCATCGCTCACTCGTCCGGCCGACTCGAAGGAAAAGGAAACAACCAGGCAAAGCAAAGACAAAAAGCAAGTGAACTAGACACGAAATGATAGAAACATATATTGCAGGAAAAATCTCAACGTCCTTCAAGGTTTTCATTATACTTGAGACAATCAGATATATTGTAATTTCTGGACAATAACGTGCATCTAAAAACACCAAATTGGCCGGAGACTTGAAATTCAGGTCGCCTTTTATACTGGGAAAAAGAGGAGACTGCATAGTAACAATTTGATATTACAACTTAGCAATTGAATATTACTTCATACGGTAACTGTTCTTCTTTCTTTGATGGTGGTTGGTTGGTGGGTAGGTGGGTAGGTAGGTGGGTAGATGGGAAGGTAAGTGAGTAGATGGGTGGATAAGGGCACCCAGGTAGGGTGAGGCCATCTGTTGCCATCTCTATCAGTGTGGATAGGCCTCCCTCACGTCCCTTTCATCACATGGTTAGTATGTGCCTTTTCATTATCTTATTTTATTTCTATTACTAGTTATTTTGTTTTTATTGTATTTTTACCATTCTGTGTGTATGTATATTATGTGTTTCGGGATGTTGGGCGAGGATAAAGGAGGGGAATGTAATGTCTAATTGTGCGTTAAATGTTTTTATTTAGCACTTTTAGTGACAATTGATTGCCTGAAAAGTGCTTTACAGATAACGGACAGATAGACGGACTGACGTGCACGTAAGGCCGGGTGAGCGGCCGGGTGGGCAAACGGGAAGGCAGGCAGGCAAATAGGAAGGGAGCTAGGTAGCTACGCAGGGAGACATCATATTTATCCCTGAATAACACACACTTGCATAATGACCAGCACTGTTTTTTACTACCGGACAAACCGCTCCACCGGGGATTCCATCTCCTGTGCGCTTCACCTGAGCCTGACACACCTAGAGGAGAAGAACACCCATGTGCGGATGCTGTTCCTGGACTTCAGTTCAGCATTCAACACCATCATCCCACAACACCTGGTAGACAAAATGAGACTCCTGGGTTTCAACACCCCCCTGCGGAACTGGCTGCTGGACTTCCTCACTGACAGACCCCAGTCAGTGCGGATTGGTCAGAACATCTCCGATGTCATCACCCTCAGTACGGGCTCCCCCCAAGGCTGTGTCCTGAGCCCCTTGCTGTTCACCCTGATGACACACGACTGCGTCCCTAGGCCCGCCACAAACCACATCGTGAAGTTTGCGGACGACACAACAGTGGTGGGCCTCATCAGGGACGACAACGACCTGGCCTACAGAGAGGAGGTGGAGCAGTTGGTGGGCTGGTGCAGGGACAACAGCCTGGTCCTGAATGTTGACAAAACTAAAGAGATCATTGTCGACTTCAGGAAAAACCAGCCCAACCATGCCCCACTTTTCATCAACAACAAGGCTGTGGAGGTTGTCAGCAGCATCAAGTTCCTAGGGGTGCACATCACAAACAAACTCACCTGGTCCGTGAACACTGCATCACTGGTTAAGAGGGCACAGCAGCGCCTGTACTTCCTGTGGAGGATGAGGAGAGCCCACCTGCCCCCACCCTACCTCATCACATTCTACAGGGGCACCATAGAGAGTATCCTGACCAGCTGTATCTCTGTGTGGTGTGGAGGCTGCAGCGCTTCCGACTGGGGTAGTGTGAGGAGGGTGACGAGGACAGCAGAGAAAATCATCGGAACTTCTCTCCCCTCCATTCAGGACATTGGCCAGAAGCGCTGCCTATCCCAAGCTAAGAACATTATCAGGGACCCCTCTCACCCCCATCATGGACTGTTCACTCTGCTAGCCTCTCGGAAGAGGTACTGCAGTGTGCGGTGCAGGACCACCAGGTTCCACAATAGTCTTGTCCCCCTGGCCATTAGACTGTTAAACGGTCAATCAAACACATAGTAAATCCAACTGCTGCTAATCTGTACATCTGTTGGTTTTGTTTGACTTTTTGCACTACTGGCAGTTCTTTAGAGCTAGCCACTCCTTGCACATCTGTTTCTCTGCACTATTGTACACACAGCGTTATTGTTACAGTGTTATTGTTACTGTTTACCTGACTTGTTTACCTGACTGCCCATTTTGCACATCTGGTTGGCTGCTCCTCTTGCACTATTTGCGCTACTGTAAAATACTATACATAGCCATAATTATTTAGTATATTATTAGTACTCAATACTCCAACTCAATATTATTAGTACTCAATACTCCAACTCAATACAACATTTTATTTATATCTGTACATTCAAGGAAACTGTGCGGGTCAGATGTATCGACATTTCGTTCTGTATACACGTGTACTAGAATGACAATAAAGTAGATCTGAATCTGAAATACATTTTTTTATCACTTTTGCTAAACTCAAACTAAGCATTGTAAGTGACAAACGTTAAATATGGGCGACCAAGATTAAAATAATTTATTGTTAACGTAAACAATGAGCACAATACCAAAATTTACATTTGATTTTCCAGGAAATTTGATTTCTTACTGGTATGATGTTTTGCCTAGTTTAACTCAACTTTTAATAATTACAACCAGGTAGTAACATAGTAACGACATTGTCATAACAGGATCAGTTGTCATTTTAGAAATGCAAACAGTTAGATCCTCAAGCTCATCAGCAACAAATAGTAACTCTCAGCTCCAAAACGGATGGTGTCCCCTGCACTTACATTATACAGAAACATATAGTGGTGAAATACCACAGTGTCCCTTTTAATTAACCGTACCAATTTACTGAAGTCTCTGACAACGAAATACTGTATTGCAATACATTGAGTGTACATCCCTAAAACCCAAATTGTACACTCTCTACTGATCAGGGATTTGACCATCATTAAGGAAACAACTCCTTATTGAGTCAGCTCGGGTCGTTTAAGCAGGCTCTTTCTCAGTACCTCTCCGTTTTGCTATCACTGTTTCTCCCACCCTTTCTCTCTTTATATCTATCTCTCTCTTTGTCTCTAGCTTTCTCTATATCTATTCTTTCTTTTTCTCTCTCTATTTCTCTCTTTTTTTTCTATTTTTCACTCTCTTTGTTTGTCTTTATATCTATCGCTCTCTCTTTCCGTATTTCGCTTTCTCTATATTTTGCTCTCTTTCTTTTCTCCCTCTGTCTGTCTGTCTGTCTGTCTCTCTCTCTCTCTTCTAAAGCGCCTTGTGACTGGGTAATGAGTGGTGTTATCTCTATATTGTTTGCGTAGTACAAACAATTTAAAATGTTAAAATAGGTAAAGGTTCACTGTATGTTGAAACAATCAAGCCTATTGTAATATAGTAACATAATGCGTTTTCGAGATAAATTTATTTGGTGAAAAATATTTCATTTATATTGGTAATATATCATTAAAAACAAAACAATCTAAAGAACTATTTTGGAGCTGAAAGAGCCCGCTCTTTTCAGTGAGCTAAGACAAAAGAGCTGTTTCTCTAAAAAGAGACTTCCTACTACTGTTTGCAAGGTGACACCTGTTTTCTTATCAGTATATAATAGCAAAATTAATAGAATAGTAAATAAGTAAATGTGCCTGTCTTTGGCAGGTATCTGATAAAAAAGTTAGCGTACAGTGATTTAATGTTTCCCGAAATACATTTCCTCTGGAGAAAGAGAGATTCAAATGCTAATAATTAGAGAGAGGGATGGGGACCGAGACGCGGGTTGTCAGCGTTATGCATCTATGACACCTCTAAACGCAGAAGTCATTTGTGTGCTCGGGCTGCACGTGCAGTCATATGAGAATGGATGCGATGGACTGACCTCCACGCCCCCATCCCCTTCCCCCTCCCCATTTCCATCTAGCCATTTTGGTTGTTGTCAGAGCGAAGCGGGCCATTGCGGCTCAACTAGGGAGCACTTTGTCCTCATTAGAACGGAAGCCGAGAATAAAACTCAGCTAGTGTAAACGAGGGAAGGAAAAAGTCATTTTTCATTGCATATTTAATTAGTTTGTACACTTTTACGGCTATTGCCAAGTGCATGAATTAAAAATTAACAAGGTTAGAATTTATGATGAGAAGATGGAGATACAAATATACAGTATATATGGCTTCTTTTTCTTTCTTCCTTTGCCAGGTAGGCCCAGTGATATGTGAGGTGAAATGAGCATTACGATTCCGAGCAAATGTTCCGATATATACGTCTGTGCTGCCATATGCGCGTTATGGTTATGGATTAGGCACATTCCATAAGTGCGGGATTGTGCTGTGAGCCAGGCAGAGATGTATTGGTCATATAAAAACGGCATCTGTGATGTAGTTAATCATTTATTCCCTTAACGTAGAGCAGCTCGGCGGGAGCAGCGAGACATATTTCCCCGCCATAAAAACAATTCACCTCGCTCTCGTTTTTGTGCTTTTCTTAACTTCTACCGCAAACTGGTTCACCTCCCGCCGTATGTCTGTTATTCAATTTCATGTTGTTTCATTCATGCATCACTCCTGAGAGTTTCCTTCTCTGAGATTAATTGGTCACTCTAAGCGTCATATCTTTAAAGGCCGTTCGACATCCAGACGCAAGTTTTGCCAACACTGCTCTACACAGGCCAAAGGGGTAGCCAAGTTGTGCTGTGGGAGTGGGCAGTTAAATTTGAAGGTGATCTCCGTAACTTCCGAATATTCTACTTTCTGGCTGTAATTATCATGGCAGTCTCTGTCAAGCTCTTTTGTTGCGTGTGCAAGTATGTGAAATTCTGGGATGTGCTTGTATAAAGTCTTCCTTTTTCATCTATTTTGGGGTTTGGGTTGGCATTTGGACTGTATTAGAAACATTCCTTTTCTTCCTTTAACCATTTTCATCATAGTAAAAGAAAATGGCGAGCATGTATGTGAAATCACTTTCCTCCTTTCCACACCCTATGACTCCTTACCTACAGCGCAATACGCTTCGTGTCCAGAACACTAAGGGTAAAAGTAAGATAAAAGCAGATAAGCGTGGTGAGAAAAAATAAAATAAAGGCCCTTTGAACTCATTTGGGCATTGTTGCATACTTAATAGGACATCTCAAACAATGCACTCCACCCATATAATTTGAAACCTTTAATGAGATAAAATGCAATAACAGAAATTGTTCACAGTATTGAAATACGTTTGGCTACAGTTACGCACTAGATAATAGTACTTTAGTAGTAGGCCTCTCAGATATTGGATTGAAGGCTTGAGCTGGCTAGCTAAGGTGGTGTGACCTTATCTTTGCTTTGGCGTTTCCTATCTAAAAGCACTCTTGCACACATTGTTCAGTTTGAACCAATAATGGCCTTTGGGTCTCACATCAGCACAGGCATGAGGTTGATTGCCCTCCATAGGACAGTTTACTGTAAGACTAGGCACTATCTTAGATAAGACAGACCTCCTCCATGTCATGCTGAAAAAGGGTCCGTAGCTGTGCATTACAATATTGCAATATACAATCCCACTAAATAAATGGAACGCATAAGGAGAATATAATCTACATCCAAAGACATTCGTCGTTTTCTCTTGCAAGAGGTACACAATCAATGCCGTTTGTAGCTGACCTTTCAATTTGTCAGATTTAACTTTAATGTTCACCCAATGAGGGAAAACCTAACTAAATTCTGCAGATATTCCTTTCTGTACGGATCAGATTTCTATGGGTCCTTTTCCTCACGTTGTGATTGTGTGTCTTGCCATCTTTTCAATCTTTGTATTCGTGTATTTCTCTGTCTAGGATATTGTGTGGAGAGAAAATGTACTTAGAGTTGGATTTCATTGTGTGAAAAATTGTGTACAAGTAAAACACATTAGATCCATTTAAAGTAGCCGTTACTGGTTTGTTCCATGCGAATGACTCAAATTGTATTTTTGTCAGTTATGGTCAAAAACACTAAGACTGTGAGGCCTATTTCTCTCTCATTGATGTTTTGTATGAAACATTTTTTTCAACTCATGAGCGTTTAAACAGCACTCTGAGTTTTTTTTCATTATTGCTAACCTGCCCCACAATACTGTGAATATTATTCTCAGAGAGAATAGAATAGAATAGAATTTACTTTTATTGTCATTCTTTGTAACCATGCACACAGAACGAAATGTCGATTCACCTGACCCGTACAGTTAAACTGTAGCGAGCCGATGCAGCCGCAGCCAAACAGGGCGCAGCCATTTTAGTCATTAGGTGACCAAACCCCCCAATTCCAACCCTTTATGCTGAGCACCAAGCAGGGAGGCAATGAGTACCAATGTTGTAAGTCTTAGGTATGACTCGGCCGAAGCTTGAACCAGCGACCTCCCAGTCTCAGAGCGGGCGCCCTACCATCTAGGCTACCAAGCTGTGATATTGTTACATTTCTAATAGAAAAGAGGGGGGCTTTTCATTTCATCCTCAATCCAATTCTATCATCAGAATTCTTTTGTCATAAATGTTGCATTTTTTACATTTCTAAAATCCGTTCAATACTGTCTCAGTCTGATGCGGAAACAATAATTCATGCATTTGTTACCTCCCGTCTCGACTACTGTAATGCACTACTTTCCGGTCTCCCGAAGTCCAGAATCAAGTCTCTTCAGCTAGTACAAAATGCCGCAGCGAGGCTTTTAACTAGGACAAAAAAGTACGATCACATAACACCGATTTTGGCTAACCTGCATTGGCTCCCAGTTAGCCAAAGATGTGACTTCAAAGTTCTCTTAGTACTGTACAAAATCATACATGGACTTGCTCCCTCTTATCTTTCAGATCTGATCTGCCGCTATGTCCCGGTCCGAAGCCTGCGATCTGAGAGTGCCGGTCTTCTGGTGATCCCGAGAGCAAAGAAGTCTTCTGCTGGTTCGAGAGCGTTCTCCATCCGGGCACCGGTGCTGTGGAATGCTCTTCCCCCTGAGATCCGATCTGCAACCTCAGTGGAAATGTTTAAATCTAAACTTAAAACTCACCTCTACTCTATTGCATACGAATAACCTACTCCTCTTGTCGGTTGACAATAGTCTGTGTAATATAGTGTAACAATCTGTGAAGCCCTTTGAGACTCTTCGTGATTTAGGGCTATACAAAAATAAATGACTTGACTTGACTTGACTTGACATTTATTTCCAGGAGGAATTTTAAGGCTTAAACTCAAAACCCTTTTTATTCCTAACGAGCGTTCACAAAGAGGATAAGAAATTATCCGCAAAGCGTAGAGTAAGGTGAAAAGAGTGAGCAACACAAATCCCATTTTGCAAAGTCAGATCAGGTGCGCCTAAGCTTCTACCTTGCCACTCTGCCTCGATATTACCAAACAGCTGGAAGCAATTGTAGGAGAAAATAAACCAACTACTGTATAAGTGTTTATGTTGTGTACATAAATTCCTACTGTGGCCGCCTTTTTTCCACAGGTAAATGATGCACACTGGATAAGATGTATTATTGATATATTGGACAACGGCTTGGGCGGTATTTGGAAGAGTTTACAATACAAGCTTTAGTATAGGGTGGGGGAGGGGATTGATTTGTTCCATGATAGCTATGTGTGTATCTGAAAAGGACGGATGGACAAGGCGGATTAGTTTGCATTCTATTCTTGCAAGTGGGTCTTTTTTGTCATCTTTTGTTTTCTTTTTTACTTTACTCATCACTACCCCCATAATAAATATGCCCAAAAAATCACCATAGCATATAATCTAAATAGACATATTTTTAATATTGAGACTACAAAACTGAACAAATAAAGAAACATTATGATTGAATTTGAGCATAGCTGTTTCAAACAAACGGTTGTTTATATCCTTTTGGTCCCCCTCCAGGCCATCACCGTCACTCTGCAGACAATATTGAAATATATGAAAATCCCCTGCGTAATATTCAGCCAGTGCTAGGCTAACTGCTTCATATATGTGTCACAGCACCTTTATTAAAATGGGTTGAAAGCACAATGATGCCATAATCACATCAAAATGGGGAGACGAGCCATGTGTATGTGTGGAAAAGGAAAAGCGGAACAAAAATCAATCCCCTTTGGTAATTGCACATTACAGCATTATTTTGTGCATTGATGTTGATATTACATATGTTTACATTTGCCTGTGATTAAAATCAATGCCTTAAAGTGAGTTATGAGATTGCGGCCTGATGGGACGGCTTTATGGCTCAGACGGACTAATGAGGTGCTTGATGGGAAGAGAGTGTCGTCTAGTCGTTTTCTTCACAGAATCCTACCTAAGAGGATGCAGCACATATTTTCATTTGACTTCATTAAAAACAGTCTTAAGTTGCGAGTTTGTATTTCCGATCATCTCTCTGCAGGACGACTCCTTTTGAAGGCCATATGGGGCCAAAAGTACATTTTTCCCAAAAGCCAAAATCCTCAACAAGAAATCTATCATCTGAGGGAGATTGGTTAAGTGAGCGCAGTTGATCTGACAAACGTAAAGACAACCAGCCATTTGAAGTATCCCCTAGAGATGGGCAATACTGGAACTTTTGGTATCGATCCGATTCAAGTAAATACAGGTTGTCATTGATCAGTATCTGTGTAATATTGATAATTTTGGCTTAGAATTACCTTGATTATTGAATAATGTAACAACTCAAGAATTTCCCATCGCATAATATTTTGAAATAAGTCAGCAGTGCAAAAAAATTATCAAAAGTCTCTGACTGGCTCTGTTGCCGTAGTGACAACAGATTTACAGGTTTTTGTTCAGGAACAGTAAAATGTTGAAATTTTCAGTTGCAGCTCGTTGCTCTCTGCAGGATGAGATTTTTTCAGTTTTTTTTTTTTTTTAATTTTGTCTATTTTTAGTGTTACCACAGTAGTAAAACACTTTACCAAACAATTTATGGCACAAGGGTGAGGTTGAGTTGCCCCCCAGGATAGTAAGACCGAGTCATTTCTGTAGTTGAAGAACAACGTCCACACTGCTCTATGTAATTCTCTGCTTCTGGTAGGTGTGGTCACAAAGATTTGGCCCCCTCTCCTGCCTGGTAGGATACAGCAGCAGGCCAAGTAGGGAGAGGTGTTAAAAAAAATTCTGTCAGTCACTAACTCAAGCATAAATTGGCTAAGAGCCACCTGCCTGTAGTACCCACTAGTTTTTGTGGGGTATTTCCATAGTAAATAGGTTGCAACTAGTGGCAAGTAAGCGTTTTTTTCAGAAAAAAAGTGACACTGACTTATTTTCTTTGCTCTTTTTGTCAAGCTTTACAAACCCTCCAAGATAAAAACTAATAAGCAGTAACGAAGCCCCACACCTAGCCTAACCTTAAGCCAAACACGGCAAAGAACTCCTCTTCTGTGCAAAACACAGAGCCATCGCTGCTAATAGTCACATAAACTGCATCCGATTTACACACGATGCTGTAAATACAGTGAAGCCCATCGCAGCACTTTCGCCAGCCACTCTAAAGGCTTTACTATGGATTGTTAATGTCAGGGTTGAAGAGAAAGCGATGTATTTCCTGCTTACTTTTCACTTACCTCCCTTGTAACAATTTCCCTGAAATATATTCTTTTTTTATTTAATTGCTCATTAAAAGGATGAAAGCACAATTAAGAACAACACAAATAGTAAACCATCAACGGTCCGTGAGCACTGCGCTTTTGTAGGTTTGACAACACATGCATTTCTCAGCTTGGCGTCAACTGTTTTACAGTAATTTTTTACAATAATGCATGATAATCTCTGCAAATGCTTCTTCTTCAAACAGCTTATGTCTTAAGACACAGTATTAAAATGAAACCCAACAGTAAATCAGAGGATCTTTTGCAGTTCAGGCTCATGACTATTTAACTAAATTGCAGGAGCATCCTCGTGGATTAAAGAAAACGCCAGTGACCTAACATTGAAGTCAATGATACAAAGAGAAAAGTGTAGCATTTTTGTGTGCCGTTAAATTGGATTTATCATTAGAGAATTGGATTTGTGGGTGCAAAATTCAAAATATCGTGATTACGTTGTAAATATTGAATAAAGTACTTACTGTCAAACCTCCTCTTATGCTCCTGATATGTACTATATAGATAGATAGATAGATAGATAGATATGTGACTAATGTTGACAAAAAATACACCAATTTCTTTCAAAAGAATGTTTCCAGATATCACAACACGTGCGTATGTATATGCTCGCCGTTTTCTTAAGTATTTACACAGGCATATATTACAGGTGAATAAGTTTTTTTTGTTTTTTTTCTGGCCCACAGCAATTCTTAACCAGCCACTAGGTGGCGGCCGAATATGTCACAAAGGCCATGGCTTACTGGAAAAATATTCCTTCGTCTGATAAGACAAATATTAATTGGCTAAGATGGTGAAAGGAATGTGTGGCGGCAACAAGGTGAGGAGCACAAAGATGTTTGTGTAGTGCCTACAGTGAAGCATGGTGGTGGGAAGGTCAAGGGGCCGCATGAGTTGGGAAATTGCAGCTAATTGAGGGAAAAATGATCTTAAGAATGTACTCTGAAATACTGGAGCAGAGAACGAGCCCCTCCCTAAGGACACTGGGTCACAGGGCAGTCTTGACAATGACCCCAAATTCACCTCTAAGATGACCGCGGCTTTCTAACGTGGCTAAGGGTAAAGGTGATGAACTGGCTAAGCATGCCTCCAGATCCAAACCCCAGAACATATTTAGGGCATTCTCAAGCGGAAGGTGGAGACGCGCAAGATCATGGATATCCCCCAGCTCTTTCATGTTGTCTTCGAAGAGTGGAAGAGCATTCCAGTGGCAATTTGTAAGGCTCTGGTGAAATTCATGGCCAGGAGGATTAAGACGGTTGGGCAAAATAGTGGTGGGCACACAAAATATTGACACTCAGGTGCTTTCACTTAAATTTTTGAGGAGAAAATAAATGTATGCTCCTCTATAAGCTTTACACAAAACTTTCATTGTGTCAAAGTGATGTTTCTTCAGTGTCGTTCAGTTAAACGATATAATGAAATCTGGCGTTTGTGCCCACTTTTGTGGGGATTTTGGGGATTTCTTTGTTATTTGACTTCTTCTGTTATTTGAACTATTATTATGATGCACTATTCTTTTTCATTCATAAACATTGCACTTATATCATAACTTGGGCCAGTCTCCAAGCGCTATGTTGTAAACATTTTTGCCTATTTATCATGACAGTCTTTTATTTTTCTCTTTAAAGTCATTATTACATGTTCACCCTTAGGGGCCATGTCTAATTTCGTTGCATACAATGTTTCGCAATGTTGATACAATGAACATTAAAAAAAATCTAATTCAATACAATTTAATCCAATAACAATAGAAAAAGCAGCACCGTATTTAAAGCCGCAGTGTTATACATATAGGAACAAAAGCAATAGCTTGTAGACCTGAATATTATGCCTCTCCCCCAGACTACGAGAGTAGTCATATAGCACGCACGCTGAAAAGGGGTGGTGGTGTTGCGCTAATCTCTGAAAAATCGCTCAAATTTAATAGACGTACCTCTAATAATTACAAAACGTTTGAGGCTCTTGTGATGCGGTCCCCTCAATTGTCAATTGATGTAATAACTATCTATCGTGCACCTGGGCCATACACAACTTTCTTAGACGAATTTGCTGAACTTTTGTCTGAACAAGTAACCTATGCAGACAAAATTATAATTATGGGAGACTTTAACATTCATATGAACTCCCCACACAGTTCACTTACTATTGCGTTTAGTTCTCTAATTGATGCATTTGGTTTTACTCAACTGGTTGACTTGCCAACCCATAAAAATGGGAACACGCTAGACTTGATTCTGACTCAAGGAGTTTTAACCTCGAACATTATGGTGCTACCGTGTACTACTGTTATCTCTGATCATTATTTAGTGACATTTGAGGTGCTAACTAAATGTAGAGTTAATAAAGCTGAGGGATTTAGCGGACGCAATATAAGCACTGGCACAGTTTCTGAGCTCTTTGAACTTCCTGGAGCAGTTGCGTCCTTTCCTAAATACAATGGCTCGATTGACTCACTCATGAATGAGTTCAATACCACCCTGACTAGTGTGCTGGATTCAATAGCGCCCATAAAACTAAAATCACGTCCTAAAAGACGCACACCTTGGTTTACTGATGAAACTAGAACCCTTAAAAAAGAATGCAGGAAATGGGAGAGAAAATGGCGCGCTACCAAGCTTGAGGTTTTCCATCAAACCTGGTGTGACAGCTTGTTAAAGTATAAAGCGGCCCTTGCCTCTGCAAAATCGGCCTACCTTTCGAAGGTGATTGCGTCTCAAAAGAACAACCCCAAAGCCCTTTTTGACACTGTAGCATCGCTTACAAGGCAACAGGCTATCGCAGTTCGACACACTCTGCTCAGGACTTAATGGTCTTCTTCACTAAGAAGATTCAATGCATCCAGGAAGAAATTGCAAAAGATATTGTTAGTACCACACGTATTAAAGGACTGAAATTTACAGATGCACGACAGGGTGGCTGCCCTGGGAAAATGGCCGGTTTTAGTGAACTGTCACTTGATGATCTCAAACAAGTGGTGAATGCGGCCAAACCGACAACTTGCCAGTTCGACCCGCTCCCAGGTTCACTTATTAAAAGTCTTTTTAGCGTCCTTGGGCCTTCAGTTCTAAATATTATAAATACATCACTCTCCTCAGGTGTAGTTCCAGCAGCTTTTAAGTCCGCCGTTATTAAACCCACACTGAAACGACCCAACCTTGATCCAGAAATATTAAGTAATTACAGACCTGTGTCAAACCTACCTTTCCTCTCTAAAGTACTCGAAAGAGTAGTGGCACAGCAGCTGAATGCTTTCATATCGGAGAATAACCTTTTTGAATCCATGCAATCAGGATTCAGGGCTAACCACTCTACTGAGACAGCTCTGATCAAGGTAACAAATGATCTCCTAATGTCAATGGATTCTGGCGCTTCATCACTTTTGCTGCTGCTGGATCTTAGTGCTGCTTTTGACACAGTGCGCCACAATATCCTACTAGAACGGTTGGAAAAATGGATTGGTCTCTCAGGAGCCGTCCTCTCGTGGTTCAAATCCTACCTCTCAGATAGGACGCACTGTGTTAAATATGGTGAAACGACATCTGAGCCCTTTAATGTTACCTGCGGTGTTCCGCAGGGTTCAGTGCTCGGCCCCCTACTTTTCAACATTTACATGCTTCCATTAGGTGATATTATTCGCAAGTACAATATCAGCTTCCACTGCTACGCAGACGACACTCAACTATATCTTCCGTTGGAGGAATCTTCCACACTAAACTGTGGAAATTTGGAGGCCTGTCTCACTGAGATAAAAGAGTGGATGTCACTCAATTTCTTGCGTCTTAACTCTGAAAAGACCGAAATGTTAGTCATTGGTCCTTCTAAATGCCGGGACTTATTCTCAAAAACTGCTGTGAACATCGACAAATGTCACATCACACAGAGTGACTCGGTTAAAAATTTAGGTGTCATATTTGACCCTGATCTATCCTTTGAGATGCATGTAAAGCAAATTACTAGAACTGCCTTCTTCCATCTTCGCAACATTGCTAAAATCCGTTCAATACTGTCTCAGTCTGATGCGGAAACAATAATTCATGCATTTGTTACCTCCCGTCTCGATTACTGCAATGCACTACTCTCCGGTCTCCCGAAGTCCAGAATCAAGTCTCTTCAGCTAGTACAAAATGCCGCAGCGAGGCTTTTAACTAGGACAAAAAAGTACGATCACATAACACCGATTTTGGCTAACCTGCATTGGCTCCCAGTTAGCCAAAGATGTGACTTCAAAGTTCTCTTAGTATTGTACAAAATCATACATGGACTTGCTCCCTCTTATCTTTCAGATCTGATCTGCCACTATGTCCCGGTCCGAAGCCTACGATCTGAGAGTGCTGGTCTTCTGATGATCCCGAGAGCAAAGAAGTCTTCTGCTGGTTCGAGAGCGTTCTCCATCCGGGCAGCGGTGCTGTGGAATGCTCTTCCCCCTGAGATTCGATCTGCAACCTCAGTGGAAACGTTTAAATCTAAACTTAAAACTCACTTCTACTCCATTGCATACGAATAACCTACTCCTCTTGTCGGTTGAAAATAGTTTGTGTAATATAGTGTAACAATCTGTGAAGCCCTTTGAGACTCTTCGTGATTTAGGGCTATACAAATAAAAATGACTTGACTTGACTTGAATTTACTGTACATCGAGGAGGAGCAAATCTGAAAGAACAGCAACATGATTGGCTGAAAGTGAAAATGATCTAAACAGTGCACAATAGTCAAAACAACAAACAACTGTGTGCAATAATGATCAAAATAACAAATTGGCCTCCAGTGAAATCTCCTTTACAGGTGTCCAATATTGAAACAGAATAAACTTATCAGTGACAATGAATGCAATTACAAAAATAAATTAATTTTGATTAGCCCCAAAAATCTGCAGCAAATCACAAAACATTCAAAGGTGTGCTTCAAATAGATGTGTAGGTATCCATGTTTCTCTTTGGGTCGTCAAAGTTGAGCTTACTAACCTTAAAGCTTCATTGATATTTAAGTTTAAGTCTTAACACTGCTTTACACTTGAATTAAAGCAGAAACACTCAAATATTTCACTTAAACCTAAAACAGGCAACCCCATTTTACCATCTATGTAAATTGACAACGGATAGTGTATGTGCTGATGTGCGTGTGTGTAGCTCTGGAGCAAAGCAGCCGATCGTTGCGATGTGCAGTCCACGGGGACAGTGAAATATCGCCACAATTAGCCCTGGACACAGTTCAATGATGATAGAGAGGCTGGGCAGCCCTTAGACCATGATTAAAAGGCCCGCCCAGCCCACCGCTGATAGAGACAACCCATCTCACGTTATTAGTGCACGTTGGCCACCGACTTTCGACGACACTACTTTATTCACTTGTGATTTGTCACGGCTTCTCTTCATTTACGACTCATCAGTCTCCGCTGTGACACCGTATACAAACAAACTGGTTTTTATGTATTTTTACAGTATGTATAGTCAGTGATAAATTGTTTTATATGTAATTCATGGTTCAGGGATCCCTTAACCGCCAGGGTTTTTATGGCACCACTTCCTGGGATGTGTGTCTTGGCTAAGTACAGCCTGGTGGCACCTATCCCTATACAGGCTGTTTTTTTTTTTTGGTTAGGGGTTTGCTCCCCCATATGAAACCGATAGTCCTGGTTTCCGATGTTACAGAAGAAGCCTCCTGATCTGACTCAGATACATCGTCATCTAATCTCTGTTTTTAGAGTGAAGCGGGGGGCATTTTAAGTTCAGAGCTTTGGGCCAGAGTGTCAGGCTGTTTATTTTTAATTTTTATTAATTTCACTTAGTGATATGAAATACTTTCGGCGTAACACACTAGAGCCTCCGCAGAGTCCATGTTGCAAATGACACTAGCCAAGTAAAAGAAGAGCGGGGAGAGGGCGAGACCTATGCTAGGAATGGACTGAAACATTTCAAGGCAGTCTAGTTTTTCCGATGATGCGACCAAGAAGGCAGAAAGCCACCGCCTCGTCTCCCCATATAGGAAACATGCCAAAACAAAGCCATGGTTTTCATTTTCCCTATCCCTTGGCTGGAAGATGCAAAAAGAAAAGATAGAGATACTTTTCCTTTCTGTCATGCAGCCAATATGAGACACTATGAGGCTATGTCGAATTATTCGAATGGAAAACCATGAGCCCTACCTGCTGGCCGATTAGGTAACCACCGAATTAAATTCTGAATTAAATTCATATAATTTAACGCAATTTACTTTACATATACCTATATTCAGATTATTTATGTACGAAATCAAATAAATAACTAGATGGATGAAATAGTTTATTTCTAAAATAACTAAATTATTTGAAATAAGTTGCATGAATACATAAATAAATATGTTTCCATTAAATAGACATAACTAATAATTCAAACAATGGTTTTATTGTAAATAAATTAAAATAATAAATACATAAAAAATTGTGAAACGGAGATGTACTCACTGAGCGACTCTCCAGGCTTTGTGGCGTAACATAGTAAAATGTGTAGTAAGTCCTGAGCCACCGTGAACACAAAAGATATAAAATAAACAAAAAACTTTATACTGTCAATTTAGGCAACATGTTTAAAAAATAATTAAAAAAAAACATGAAACCGGTGCCAAAAATTTAGTAAACATATTTAACGGACGGTATGACTCAAAAATGTTGATGATAAAAATATGCCATGGCTTTTAAAAGGTTGACAAACACTGTACTAAGCAACCAGGACAGAGTTCTTTCAAGCTTTGTATTCATAGTTGGACCATAAGAATTCTTCTCTATCAAACTTTGTGTCCAAACACATTCCAACACTGTATGATTTCATTTATCATACTCTCTCTATTGTTGCCCAAAGCAAACTTAATCCAGACCACACGTACATCCGTGTAGACCGAAAATCACTCCTTAAAAAAAGAGAAAGAGGGAGGTTGATAAATGGAGGGTCGGTAATGAAATGGAGACATCAACGAGCATGAAGAGAAAAAAAGAGAGGGAGGGGAATCTAGCATGGAAACATCCCAAAAGAGCGGGAGAACAAGAAAGAACATGAAGTGAGAGTGAGAAGGAATAAGAAGAATAGCCTCTCGCCTGTGTTCCATCAAGGGAGAAATTACACATTTACTAAGGTTTTTTCTTAAGAAGACGGCCCTCATAGATCAAACCGCTTGGATGTACCAGCCAATTTTCAACATGAAATATAGACAGCAGAAATCTATTACACCTGTGTTCTCTCCGTGCGGCTCATCCCGGCAAAGGCTGATGATTCTATATCAGTGTTTCCTCCCCCCTCTAAGGGCGTTTATCGAGTTCTGACATGTACATTACTTTATCCACCTGTATGTCTGCCTGACAGACGGGAAACTCTATCATGTTCAATAATTATATGACCTTTTACCTATGTTGTATATCATGTATTATTGGGCGAAAAAGTGAAAAGACCTTTAGATTTACAGGACTACAAGCCTCTACTTTTTTCTGACATTATAAACACTGCAGCTTTAAATACGGTGCAGTTTGTTCTCTTTGTTTTTCTGGAGGTGGATGGTGGCAACGGTGTTGGCGAGACCCTGGACACGTGCCGGACCCTTCCTGCAGATCTCCCCAACTGAGGTGCCCACTTGACGCAGCCCTGACATTTCGCCTTGCCTGGTACCGAGCAGCTGGCTTCGACCTGTTGTGGACCGGGGAATCCTAAAGTTTGATTAAAACAAAGCATTGCAATTTCTGCCAAGCGCTCTGAATGTCTAAGTGATTAACAATAATGAAGCGGGTAAACAGCAGGAGTAACTATGAATCCCTGCGTCAGCCAAATGGCTTATCATATAGGAAATGACGCGCACCAATGGATGAATGAGATTTCCACCAGCCCTATGGAGTAAGATTATGGTCTTGGCAGAATCAGTCGGGAAATGTCTAAGAAGACATTGTGCTGCAATTAGAACACTCATTTCTGGACTACACCCTAACAGCCATTCATTTATCTTTTTCTCTGCCCTTCCATCCATCTATCTACATATCCATCTAACCTACCACTGATCAATTACTTTATCCATTGTTTTGTTAATCCAAACTTATTTCATGCATACTTTCATCTATCCATATGCCCATCTATCCATTCTATTTGACAAAATATCCATCCAAGCATCCGTCAACGCATTCATAGATCATTTTATCCATCCTTTCATACATCCTTCTGTCCTTTCATCCATCCATTCATTCACCCATTAATTCATCCATTATTCATCAATCCATCTATCCACCATTACAACCATTCTTTCATCCATCCATTCATTCATCATTTCAGCCATTATTTAATCCATCTGTCCATGCATCCACCATTGAATCCATTCTTTCTTACATACACCCATCCATTTATCATTTCACCCATCCTTTCATGCATCTATGTTTCCTTTCATCCATCCACAATTTACTCCATTCTTTAATCCACTGTCCATCATTTGATCCTTCCCCTTCAAACATCCATGTATCCTTTCATCATCATCCATTTACCATTCCATCCATCTATCCCTCTCTCCCTCTCTCCCTCTCTCCCTCTCTCCCTCTCTCCCTCTCTCCCTCCATCTATCCATCCATCCATCCATCCAACTACGCATACAAATAATAAATAGTGAATGCTTTGTCATTGACGATTGGAGCCTAGAATCAGGCAAAACACACTTTGTTGCATCATTCCTTCCCCCCGCTCCCGCTGGTATGATTAATTGCATTGTAATGTGTTTGGGGTGGAGGGTGTGCCAAGAAAAATTGCAGCAGGGGCCCTGGCAAGCCAACTTTAACGCTTTCGCAGGGGCTTCTTTCCCCACCTTGCAGAAAGCATCTCTTAATACATCCAGAGAAATTGAGGTTAAGAGGGGATATTCCAGGGGTTATCTGGCATCATGGCGCTCAGCGTGGGGAGATTGATGGCTTTAAGAGACCGTGGTCAAATTCATATGGTAATTCCTCCCTATTGTCCCTGCGGAAACGGAGGTTTTCTTTAATCTAAGAGGGAGGGGAGGCTTCCTCTCGCTCTGTTGCGACGGAGCTCAGTGTCACTTTATCATCTCCGGATACTGACGGCGGGTGGTCCGTGATGTCGGGACGGATATATCATGTCTTGTATTTGTGTAAATTAAATAGAGGAGGTGGGAGTATTGTTGATAAGATTATATCGGGCCGGTGAATACAAATGATAACTCTCAGGAGCCGTATGTCACTTAGAGTCCCTATCACGATAACTTAAGATGTATAGATTTGTTTTCTATAATAATCCCATAAGATAACAATCTTGTGTTATTAAAAGAACTGTAATAGTATAAAATAAGACATTATTTTCCAAATAGATGTTCCTAAATCCTTGGGAAAGAAAGAAAAAAATGCATGACTTGTCAGGATGAATAGCTTTGCATTGTTTTCTTTAGCAGGGCTTTAACATTTGAGTTGCCCATCCCTAATCTATATTGAGTGAATGAAATACAAAGCAAAGTTTCTCCAGAGGCCTCAAGCAGTAATTGAGCACAGATGCAGATAATGTGCTATAAACCTGCCTGTGCTCGATCTATATATCCACATAGCCGAGCCATATATATTGGATGAAGATCTCCCGTAATAAACGTCTTATCTATATACTTTACAATTCCATACATCCACTGGAAGTCTGATTAATAATCATGACTCTTTACTCCGAAGACACCAACCATAGTGTCTTGTTTGAGAACCCTGTCTAACACAACCAATCAAATAGACTGGATTTGGTTTGCAAGGTTGATATTTCAGTTATCAGTTTGTTTATTTGCAGCAAACAGTTAGATTAATATCATAATATTGCCAAATATTCTGATTATATAAAACCGTATAAACAAGCAGAGAAAACTGAATAGGCTTTTATTCGGACGGCAAATGGTCTGATTATGAGGGTTGGGTCATTTATTTCATACTCTACTCGTCCAAGTAAACCCATATGATTTAATTCCATCAAATTTGGGATACTTCTTTACCTTTTCATTGGCACTCTAAAGAACTTTGGTCTTGTTGTGGAGAAACTAATTACAAACAACATCTAATCAAACATCACATGGATATGGTAATTTCTTTGCAATAGTTTACTGTAATTTTTTAACTAAAAACATAAATTGACGGAAATTTGAAAGTGTGCCTTATAATCTAGTGTGCTTTATATCTCAGAAACAATTGGAAACGCACACTTACCATTTAATGATACAGCATATGGTAACTGTTCTGCTTTTGAGAAAGACATATAATCGTGCCCTCTTGTAGTTAGCGTGTTGAATGTGCAAACACGCTTGTTACATTTCAAATAATCAAAGCGGTTCTTATATAAACCAAAATGCATCAATAGTATTTTTTTTTAACTTTGTCCAATTTTTTAGGGCTCAGTTAATGATTCGAGGGCTCTTAATCCAATAATTTGTGTTTTTTTTTTTTCAAATCGTATACTAATCAAATATATGTAAAATCATCATTTGTACCAGGGTGAGGTCCCTGTTCTGCCTTCTAGAAACATTTGGAGTGGTCTTGGAGCGCCCTCTTTTGGTTAACATGTTAATCATTTGATGTTAAAAGAGTAAAACAAAAAAGGTACTGTCAAATGCTTGTAGCAAATTACTTTTGTTCTTGTGTGATACCTTAATGTATGAATGAATGAAATGTAATTTACTTTGAAAATTATCAAACACATTTTTTGTTTTATTTAGTTATCTACATGGTGGAACAGAATTACTTTCCTCAGGACAAGTGATCAAATGTGTTATTGAATACATTTTGTAACTCAATTGTCAACGGTAAGTTACTACACTACTTTTAAAAACGGACCATTAAGCATGAGTATCGAACTTCAACGGTATCTCCATTGCTCCTTTGGGGCGGCAGTAGCTCAGGAGGTAGAGCGCTCGTCTTGGGATCAAGGGATCCCAGTTTGAATGCAGCCCTGTCCGTGTTACATGTCGAAGTGTCCTTGGGTAAGACACTGAACCCCTAATACTCCCAATAAGCTGGTTAGCGCCTTACATGGCTGCAAGGCCGCTATTGGGAAATGTGGAGCACATTGTAAAGCGCTTTGGGAAGTCATTGACTTGAAATGCGCTATATAAATGCAGATCATTTCATTTCATTTCATTTGCTCATAAAAAAACAATTACAGCTCATTCTGACGGCTAGGATGTTTATATCTGCCAACAAAATACAACTAAATACAGTTGGGGTGGCACCGCATTAAGCACAGAGTACGAGAACACATAATTTCTCCCTACTGATATTCTGATATTTTTCCGACCATATATATTCATATTCAAGCTGTATTTATGACTATAAAATAATATGCTGAAATCAGGGAATCAGTATATACTGGGGTATCACTGGGGTAGTGTGAGGAGGGTAACGAGGACAGCAGAGAAAATAATCGGGACTACACTTCCCTCCATTCAGGACATTGGCCAGAAGCGCTGCCTATCCCATGCTAAGAACATTATCGGGGACCCCTCTCACCCCCATCATGGACTGTTCACTCTGCTAGCCTCTGGGAAGAGGTACTGCAGTGTGCGGTGCAGGACCACCAGGTTCCGCAGTAGTCTAGTCCCCCTGGCCATTAGACTGTTAAATGGTCAATCTAACATATAGTTAACCTAAATCTAAACGGCTGCTAATCTGACTTTTTGCACTACTGGCAGTTCTTTATAGCTTGCCACTCCTTGCACATTTGCTCTCTGCACTATTGTACTTACAGCGTTATTGTTACAGTGTTAATGTTACTGTTTACCTGACTTGTTAACCTGAATGCCCATTTTGCACATCTGGTTAGCTACTCCTCTTGCACTATCGGCACTATGGTAAAATACTATACGTAGCCATAATACAATACAACTTTTACTTATATCTGTACATTCGAGGAAACTGTGCGGGTCAGATGTATCGACATTTCGTTCTGTAGACACGTGTACTAGAATGACAATAAAGTAGATCTGGATCTGAATCTGAATATGCACATATTTAGTTGTGTGTCACCAGTAGCAAATGGTAGGCCCTGCGTGGGAAGGGGTTGTGGCTTATACAGGAACAATTAAATCAATGGGACAAACGTAAGCACAGAATTTCCAGTAAAAGAGTGCTGAATGTTGGTCTTTTTATTAGTAAAATTATTTTTGCATTACACCATGCCTGGAGAAATATATATCTTGGACATTACCCAGAAAGGGAAAAAGGAAATATTCAATTTGAAGACAAAAGACAAAATGGTTATGGAGTGTATCAAGAGTTTGATTCCAAGCTTTCATGATTGCCCAATCCAAGAAATATGAAGGCTTCCTCGATCCAAATTTTGGTGTACAGATTTTCTTCTATTTATTATATTATGTGGCTATTTTAGGCAGTTTTAGAAGGTTGGCATCAATGTAAGTGCGTACAGTAGTTTGTAACTAGTTTTTTTATTTTATTTTTTTAAAAAGTAATGAAGGCTTTGGCGCTACTGCTCAGTAAGTATAAAGTCTCTGAAATAATTTCAGTATGACAAATCACCACTAGATGGCAGGGATGGCTTTGATCAGATATTTATCCACACATTGAGGAGCCTCCACTTCTTCGTGTTGCTTTTTATATCCAGTAATTGAGAGTGTTTGGGCGTTCCACAAGTGACTGAAATAGTGGGATCACGTCACCAGAAACATCTGGCGCTGAAAAGTGTTTGGAACATCCATGCATAGTTTATAAATCAGTTTATTGTTCTTGCAATAAAATGTTATTTGGAAAGCAAAGTGCCCTTGGAGGTCTCACAAGAAAAAACAAAAAAACAGAAGTATAAGTTCTGCTTGAAATGCCTCCTGTCACAAAAAGATGTTTTTTTTTGTTTTTTGTTTTTTCCCCAGAAGTCCATCCATTATCTGTACCACTTAGCCTCAGTAGGGTTGCGGGGGATGCTGGAGCCAGATCCAGCTATCCTCGGGTAAGGGGAAGGGGACACCCTGAACTGGTTGCCGGCCAGTCGCAGGGCACACGGAGACAGACAACTCACTTGCTCTTCATACCTTGGGAATATTCAGACCGGCCAATTAACCTGACATGCTTGTTTTGGGGATGTGGGAGGAAAACCACGCAAGCACAGGGAGAACATGCAAACTCCACACAGGATGGTTTGATCCCATGACCTCAGAACTGTGCCACACACGTGCTAACCACTGCGCTGCCGTGCTGCCTCCTTGGAAACTAGCCTTTAATAATCTTAGCAATGCTCAACTGTTTACTGGCTGTTTACTAAACAATGGTAAAATCTACAAACATACTTAATTTCTAATTAAAGATGATTTGCTCTTCAACTACATTTTCTGTTGGCTTTTGAAAATTAGTCCAAATGACAAAAATTGGCTGGACCTGCACCTCTGATTTGAGAGAACCTCTGACATTAAATGTGTGAAGTAACCATAAAATGTTATTTTATTTCACTAACGCACCCAACTCTGGCCTCATCAGACACAGACCTCACCGCAAAATCCTACAAGACACTAAACATATTTTTTGCAGATTTAAAATTCATGATTTAATCAGAGAAAAAGGACGCGCCACAACAAGTTGCTCCAAACTCCTCCTTTTGGCCCAAAATTGACTTTTGGCAGCACAGTGCTGTTCTGTGCACTTTCCTGGTGTCACCCACACTCACACCACTGCCTCCTCTCCCAAATCAATATTCTTATTAATCATCTCAAATATATGTGTGACAAACCAATTCTTAATCAGCGTCATCACTTCCGATACGCCGATAATGAATGTAGTGGCGATGCTGTGGGCTCAGTCTGTTCATTAACTGCTGATGGCTGCTGTAATGACTGCTCTGTGTCACCAAGATTTTTTTGGTGGTGTTAATGAGGCAGCAATGGTGAGTCAGGTATGCGTTTCCTTCGCCATCTTCTCCAGCTCTCCATCATGCTCAACCTTTTCTCCTCCTTGATCATATTGATATCTTTGCTCCTCACTCCAATAAGCATCTAATCAACAGCGAAGGAAATCAGATCACGGGGGGAAGATGGATCAAGGAATCATTTACTGAGAGCGGGCCTCCTTAGGTGCGAATCTTTCTGGTGATGGGTAGCAAAATGATGAGATCGCCGTTTCATGCCACGAGTCGGCAGCTTGCACTAGATAAGAGCCAGATCAACGTTAAGATATAAATGTATCACCACTTTTCATAATTTGCTGTACTACAAAAAAATGTTATTTCACACTTGGTGGTAGAGAAGAACCGGAACTTGGCGATCAACTTCTAAAAACAAGTATAAGATTCCAACTTTCATTAATAAAATGGTGTTGAAAGTTTTTGGGTTTAATGTATCACCACTTTTCATAATTTGCTGTACTACAAAAAAAATTTATTTCACACTTAGTGGTAGAGAAGAACCGGAACTTGGCCATCAACTTCTAAAAACAAGTATAAGATTCCAACTTTCATTAATAAAATTGTGTTGAAAGTTTTTGGATTTAAAGTCCATGGTGCGGATGTGGGCCATGTGGTTGAGATTCCGCTCAAAGGATTAAAAATGTATAATTTAGAAGACATTGCAAATAAAAAGAAGACATAAATTAGTTTTGAACTTCCAAGGAGAACAGACTTGCAAAAAAAAGACTCAAAATGCCAAATTCTTAATCGGTTCTAAAGGCCGTCCTCTTAGCCCTTTCATTAAATCTAATCTCCTCGGTTACAAAAGGCAGATGAGCACTAAAGGGTGTAGTAATCAAAGAGCAGTGACATGATTCTCCACTAGTGACAATGATGGAAACATTCCATAATAGTCAAAATAACGAACAACAGACAGGACTAATAGTCAAGTCTATGGTCTCTTGGGGTCGTGGACCCCTGGTGTTTTAGTGGTTAGAATCTGGCTCTAAAGACCAGATAATAAGTTTATAGTTAAGTAGACACTCAAAATAAAGAGAGAAAATATCAATAGTTCTTGAACTTGCATAGAAAAGAGAATAATCTACATAGTAACCCCTTACAACACCATACAGACGCTACCCTACTTATGACCATTCGACTTACGTAAAACAGTAGACACGAACTTTTTTTTCGGGATGTCAAAAAATGTCTGGACATTGCTGTAAATTAGATTTTGTATTGTGTGCACTTTTTTCCGAACACAGGACATTACCATAGTGCTTCTTTCCGCCGTCACTGACGTGTGGCGCTGTGAGAGGTAACCCAGCATCCACTGCTTCCTCTTCTTAGTCCGTGTGCAAACATCTCTACTTCACTGCTCGTAATCCCACCGCTGCCACCAATGTAGCGTGTTGTTTTGTGTGGGTAATGGATTACTCCTCGTTCATGAAAAACTACATTTACGGTCTTTTTGGAGAGCGATAACCGTCGGCACCCGTCTATTGAAAACACACCGAACTCTCTCCAAAACTAAACTCTCGCGCTCTCCTACTCTCTCGCACCAACTCTCGCGACATTCATCGCCCTACTGACATCATTCACGCGCACCTCACATTCTACGCCTACACTATCTCCAGCGTGCTATGAACTTTGACACAGACTTTAATTGTTTAATATCTCTTGCATCCATTCATTATGGTTGGTGTAAAGTCTGAAAAAGAGGCAAGCCATTTCTTTTAAAATGAAAGTGGAATAAGAAAGCTTGATGCGGTTGAGAAAATGGTCGGAAAGTTTTTTTTTCAGCCACTTTTTACCACGGAAGAGGACCTCTTGAAGCGCATCTCCCAAAAGTAAGTTAAATCTCACTTTATTTATCTTCAGAGAGCATATTATTTTATGAAATGTTTATTTTTAGTACAAAACAATACAGGTTACTTATACAAGCCAGAAACATACCTTTATAAACCTTAAACATACTAAATATAGCACTGAGGCCACTTACAAACAAATTCAACTTACGAACAATCGTCCGGAACCTAACTCGTTCGTAAGTTGGGCAGCGTCTGTATTCCAAACACTGTTCTAAAATCTCTCCTATTAGCCCATTTGATTTTATTAAATTTCCTAGAAAACAAAAAGCAGATCCACCCTAAAGGGCGTGGGAATCAAGAAACAGCAACCTTATTGGCCGATGAGGTAAACAGTGCATAATAGTCAAAATAACGCACTGCCATCCCATGCAATCTGCTTTGCAGGTGTCCAATATTAAAAACAGAAACAGGCAAAATGAGCAAAGCAGTTATTTACTGGAATGATCACTGGAAGGAAAAAGAAAAGGTACCAACCAAGGGCATGCTTTTTTGAAAAGATAAAAAGGGGCAATTTCCTTCAGCACACTCGACCAGATTTCCCGACTGTGCCCTGGCACACTGGTTGAAAAACACTGCTCCATGTTGTGCAATGCCAGTTTTACTCTACTTGCTCAACACCACCCGACCACCCCCCCTCAAATTTACATACAAATGAACATCTAAACGAGCTCAATGACATAATTGACTCAGAATTAGAAACGTTCTAACGCTGGTCACTTTGCACCGGACAGACCGATAGCAGGAACGTGTCATACACGTGACATACACGTGCACACTCACACACATGCAGCAATGTAGAATAAAATGGCGGCTATTTTGCATATTAATGGGAGTCATTAGCTGTCACTTGGCAATCCCTGACAAGGGGACTTATTTATGCCCTGGCCCTTGATGTTCCGCCGAGAGAAAACGTCCACTTCAGCAGCCGGCGCTAATTGTTTCTGAGCATGTTGTGCGCTTGATCATTATCGTCATCATCATGGGAAATTAAGCCTGCCTTTAACAAAAGTGACTTGGCTGACGTTTGGCGTGGCCTATTATGATAACTGTGTTAGCTTTTAACTTCGCCTGTTCTACAAGAGCAATTAAATTGGAACCATTAGCGGCCTTCTGTGTGCTTCAGTCATAATGTGAAGGTTGATTTTTTTTAGCTCACTCCAAATGCTTGGTCACTGCGGAAGAGTATACGACGCTTTAGTAACAGTTCATACGATGGAACAGAAAATAAAAATACAATTTCCATGAACGAGCCGAAGGCCATTGAATAAACAAAGATACACAGGCTAAAACATTCATTTGTTTTCTGAATCGCATATCCTCACTAGGGTCACAGGGGTGCATCAGGCATTGATCACAAAGGTAAGACCTTAAGCCGAAGCCTGAGTCCGAACCCAAATTACATTCTCTCTCTCCCTGAATGTTCCGAAATAAATGTGTGGACAGTAAACTAAAAATATATATGACACAAGAAAAAGAAGCATTTTTAAAAACCCCTCTGCTTTGGCTCTTGACGGACATACATAGATGCTTTGGCTCCCCGTTTAGGAGGGTCCTCCTCGTAACTAAAAATTGGGTTTCAGAATTTATCCTCTAAGACTATTCGATTTCGCCCCAGGTCCACCTAAGTACAGTTCCTGTTTCATTCCCATTTGATTATTAAATGTTCTTCGTGTTTGTGTTCTCATTTAATAAGTATTTTTTATTCAATTAGTGTTTTTGGTGGTTTGTTATTTAAATACTTCTTTCAATACAGCTTTGATGTTACTTCTTTTTTTACTTGAAGTGTTATTTTTTGGCTTTCTTTATCTCTTGTGTTCGTATAGATAGAAAAGATGGGCTTTGATTTGTTATCATAAATCAACCCTGCTCCTGAGTCCCTACAAATAAAATATGAAAATTTGGGTTTGCTTTGGGCTCTGTCCTGCAGATAAAGTTTATTGCTAGGACTTGGGGTAAGGAGGGTCGCCCTGGATGTTTTCCGATCTTACCTAAGACAGCAGGAGACACGCTGGACTGATTAACAGCCATTCACAAAGCACACATAGACATACAACCACTCACACACGCACACACAACCATACTGAGGGGACCATTTGGAGTCACCAATCAATCTGCCATGCCTGTTTTATTAATATAGGGGGCATCCAAAATGCAAAAAACCCAGGCAAGAACATGCAAAGTTCACACTGGGAGGCTGGTAATTGGAATTGAACCCATTATTTCAGAAATGTAAGGCGATACGCTAACCAGTCAGATGGCGTGCTGCCACAGAATAATTTAACAAATGGTTACTTTGAAGCCATATTTTGACAATTAAATTGAAAAAAATGAAGATCAAAATTGTGGAAGGGAGACAAGTTTGAAGTAGTATTTTTGTTAAAAATTGGGACACAGGCTCTGGCATCATTCCTATTTCATTAATTTCATCAAATCACTGAATGTCACACGGTGAAATAAAATATGCTGAAGAAGAAACTTTTGTCTGGATTTTGTTGAATTTTGTCTCATAATATATAGTGTGACTCTTTCCCAAAATGAAATCAAAAAATTTTGCTTTTATGGCTCTTTGAGTCAAAAAGGTTACCGACCCCTGATCGACGCAGCACAACATTCACCTGGCAGTTTGCAATGTTAACGAGAGGGGGCGGCAGTAGCTCAGGAGGTAGAGCGATCGTTTTAGGATTAAGGGATCCCAGTTCGAATCCCGGCTTGTCCGTGTTACATGCCGAAGTGTCCTTGGGTAAGACATTGAACCCCCAATTACCCCCAATAAGCAGCTTAGCGCCTTACATGGCTGCACAGATCACGGCCGCTATTGGGAAATGTGAAGCACAATGTAAAGCGCTTTGGGAAGTCATTGAATTGAAAAGCGCTATATAAATGCAGATCATTTCATTTCATTTCATTTCAGAATCACATTTTGCATAATGTTGGATTACGGATCTATGCTTTTATTCAAAAGGAGCAGCGCATAGACTTCATTTATGAGTTAGGTTAGACGATAAAATATTTTTTATGTTACAGTTTATACATTGCTTTCTTGCCCTACCAATTAGGTAATGAACAAGATTTACTGTAAATATATATAACACACTCACGCACCCCTAATTTTTTATTAAAAATCAGTTCTGTATTCAAATTTTGGCTGACCTTTTCTTGTCTCAAATTAAGGACTGTAAGTAAAAAATGTTGAAAAAGTGCGGCCATGATAAAAATAATCTATTGTCAACGTAAACTATTTACACAATATTAAATAGGTTGTATGACAAGATTAGGGCAGACACATCAGAACCCAACTTAAAAACATTGCTGGGAAAGTACTGAATTTAAAAAAATACATTAAAACACCAAATGAAAACAGAAAGTAAATGCTTCATTCAAATATGTGTTTAAACATGAAGAGCAATTATTACAACTAAATCAATTATGTGGTTATCAAAGTAATAATGCGATGATTAAATAATAAAACTAATATCACTCCAAAACTGCAATAGTGACGACATAATCAGTGATACATTTTAATATCAAACATACAAGAATATATGTGTGTATATATATATATATATATATATATATATATATATATATATATATATATATATATATATATATATATATAGACGTATATAAGACGTATATAAGACTTTGTGTGTGCGGCACAGCGGGTTGGGTGTTCTGCTCGCAGATCGACGGCAGAGGTCCAGGGTTCAGTTAGTTACCCCATTCTCCCCGTTTGCACTTTCTGCCCAAGCTTGTGTGGGTTTCCTTGGGGCACTCCTGCTTCCTCCCACATTCCAAAAGCATGCATGTCAAGTTAATTGGCCGGTGCAAATTTTCCCTAGGTGTGAATGAGTAAGTGAGTTATCTGTCACTGTTGTGCCCTGCAACTGGCCGGCAACCAGTTCAGGGTGTGCCCTGCCCACTGCCCAAGGGTGGATGGAAGACCTTGTGTATAAGACCACCCAAACTTTAAGTTATTTTAGTTTAAAAAAAAAAGAATGTTATGCACGAATGAATACGGTTGGTTGACCTGTTTGTATATCTGAGTGTGCTTCACACGACCAAAACCTTTACCACACGTAGCTGATTCAAAGCATGGTGTGGTATATATACAATGCGTGAGTCTGCATGTATTTTCTTTACTCCACTCTCCATCTCCACCTCAGCCTGATAAGACACAACCGGCAAAGTGGAAAAGAGACACATGACAACAAAGTGGAGGAGAACAAGACGCTGTTAATGAACTCGAACACACACACTGACACACGCACACAGCGGGATGAGGTAGTTTTGGTTGGACAGGTTTATCACCCCCATATTGTAAACAGGAGGGTGTTGACCGCCTCCCAGTGCTTGTTAGCATCATCTCCTTCATTCAACCGACACACCACTGTCCGCATCTCACTGTGAGGCAGCACGATCCACATGAAGCCTGTCACGCACACGACGTACACACGCATGCACAAATGTTCCATGTGCACAGGTAGGTACAAAACTAGTCGTTACAGGATATTTGTTTGCCGGTGCTACATTACCTTACTGAATTCACATGGGGGCATTTAATAGGAAATACTAAAGATGGGGTATAAGGTTAAAGGTGTCTTTAAAAAGTTTGAAACTAAATAAATTCACTATCATGTGTTGACAACGCCCAACTGAGTTCAAAGAGCCTTTATATATGTTTTTCACCGCGAGTTTCTGCTTTAAGTTTTATGTTACTTTTGTCATCCATGTCCCGTCCGTTGGCATTGGCCTGGACAAAATGAAGGTGGGGGGTGGCGTGTGGAAAGTGATTTCACACACGTTCTAGTTGTATTCATTTTTTCAAGGTTAAAAATGGTGAAAGTAAGAGAAGGACTGTTTCAAATACAGTCCAAATGATAAACCAAACCCCCCAAAAAGATGAAAAAAGAAGAGTTTATGCTTCTGAGAGGGACACATACATGCACGTTCCACGCAGGCAGTTTGACAGAGGCTGCAACGATGATTGATGATTGCAGCCAAAAGATGGCGTAAACAAGTAGAATATTTATGAAGTTACAGACACCACCTTTAATAATACAAAAATAAATTGAAACTTGGGATGCACAATGACAGCTTTTTTCCTACCGATACGAATAACAGATTAAATCCTGCTCCTATGGACAAATACTGTTGTTGTTTTTTTACTCCATTCTATATTTAGAGAAAATATACTTGAGAAAAACTCCACAAATAAGACCATATCCACCAAAAATAAAAACATTGGGAAACTAGCGGGGCAGTATTTTACAAGACTTGAACAATATTTGAAAAAAAAAAGTCCTTTAAAGCAGTGGAAGCATACCAAATGATCTTCTTTTCAACCATGAGCAGATAAGCTGACTCATTGGTATTTGTGAGTAGTCTGGAAAAATTCCAGCCAAAATCTAGAAGTAAATGCTTTACTTGAATACATATAAGATCATGAAGTGTATTAATTGCAACCAAATGAATGATGTGATTATTTAAATAGTCAAAGAGATATAACTGGAAAACTCATGCAATCATGAGTACCGTATTTATCCGCGTGTAGGACGCAAATCTAGTGATGAGCAACCCCAGATTTTGATTAAAAATTGTTAGCTTGAAACTAAGTATTGTAAGTGAAAAACGTTTTTGAGTACGAGCGGCCATGGTTAAAATCATTTATTGACAACATAAACACAATACCAACATAAAATGTACAATTGATGTATTCAATGTGTTTCAAAGTCCAATTCATTATCAGATACAGTTGTTTCCCTCATTGCGCTATTTGCGTTCATTCGTATCTTTCAGGACAGCTTTTGGTTTTCTCCATTCTCTAATGTTCGTCTCTGGGACCAGGAATAAAAATAGTGTGAAAATGAGATGAATCAAATGCATTTTCGTATGCCATCTTCAGTTGGGCAAACAGGTAATGAGTCAATGACCAACCGTGCAAAATCTCTTACTTGAAAAGATTAGAGAGGACTGTAATTGTCAACTTGGGTAAACCTAAACCAGAACAATATGTGGGGAAAAAAGAAAATCACATAGTTTGATTTTTAAAGAATTATTTCCAGACTAGAGTGGAAAATGAGTACAACAACAAGCAAGATTTCTGGCTGTCAAAGACATCTAACTTCTTCTAACAAAGTCTTACGAAACTCCACTCGTTGCCTGTGTTATCGGCACCTAGATTTAACTCAGTATTGGTACAAACACCTTTCTGCAACCTCAGTCGGTCATACTCCAAACTCCACTATGACCAAGACCAAAGAGCTGTCACTGGGCACCAGAGACAAAGTTGTGGACCTGCACCAGGCTTGGAAGACTGAACATGCAATAGGTAAAGAAATCAACAATTGGAGCAATTATTGGAAAATGGAAAGCAAACACTGATAATCTCCCTTTATCTGGGGCTCTATCCATGATCTCATCCTGTGGCATCAAAATAATAACAAGAACGGTGAGCAAAAATCCCAGAACCACACTGGGGACCTAGTGACTGACCCACAGAGAACTAGGACTACAAAGGCTACTATCAGTAACACAATGCGCTGCCAGGGACTAAATTTTGCACTGCCAGACGCGTCCCACTGCTGAGGCAAGTACATGCCCAGGCCCTATCCGAGGTTTGCTAGAGAGCATTTGGCTGATCCATAAGAGGACAGGGGAAATGTGTTATGATCAGATTAAACCAAAATGAAACTTTTTGGTAAAAACAGAGGTTGTTGTGTGTGGAGGTGAAATACCCACACAATACCCACTGTGAGGCATTGGGGTGGAATCATCATGCTTTTTGGCTGTTTTTTTCTGCAAGGGGAGCATTACTTTGTAAATATTGAAAACAACTGCAAAACACTAAAATTGTGTGCCATTGAAGCCCTGCCGGAAGATACCTTAAATGGTTTCAAATGTGATGTTTTAAACTTTTTACCAGAATATTATTCTGTATGAACTACATTATTAAATAATTATTGATGTTTAGGTATGCATATTGTTAATATTTTGAATTTATTTTAGGATGTGGCTATTTTAAAGCAGTATTAGAGGTTTGATTATATGTGATGTAGGTTTATATGCGAGTACATAGTGTTTTGCTGGTCATAATGTTTTTTGGAAAAACAGGTGAATATATATTCTCCTATGTTGGCTCAAAACTGCACAATTACTCCATTGCAAACATTTGAGAAGTGGATTTTATTTTTTTTTATTTGGGTGACAGCTTGTCATTAGGGTAGAATGATGGGTCTGAAGTCAGACGAGGTTGAGAACCAATGCTTTACGGTAGCCTCCTTAAATAGGCAACTAAACTTTGCGGTTGAAGTGTCATCTAAGTACAGCTGCATGCACACCATGCCACATGTTGGTGTTTGTGTGTTAGCATGTGTGGTCACCGGGCTTTAAAAAGGGAGCACGGCACCCATGTCGGATATGTTGCCCTTTCAGCTAACGGCGCCAGAGGCCAGAAAGGCTAACTGCCGTCAGCCCCCCACCACCACCCTTGCTGTCTATAGCCCACTGCAGCATGTACGGGGCAGCGCTTCACAAGACTGCAGGTCCACCGCTAAGAAATCTCCAGTCGGCTGTGGCGTTAGCGTGCGTTTGACCTTTCCTGTCCAGGCTTAATCTGGTTTTGTCCCTCTTTATGAAATCAGACGCTAAAGGTCAGCTGGCTGTTTAACATGGAGCGGAGGCCCAGAGCTAAGGAATTTGCTTGGGTAGTAAATTACCTTTATTATGTTTGGGCCGTGTGATTCGATACCTTCCCGGAGGCCACGGCGCTGTCCTTGGAAGCACAAAGGAATATAACAGGATGCTGGTGAGCAAATACTAACTTGGAACCATTCTGTCACCATTTGATGACTTCCTGCTATTCCATTCTGACAAACGAAATGAACCTACTGAATTTCTCTTTGTTTAGTTAGCTAGTTTAGCTAATTTTAAAGGAAAATGTTGAACTATTTAATGCAACCTATTCCCAACTTTGGAACGTTTTAAGCTGCGTTGTTTTATGTCCTGCTCAGAGTTGTTTTCGGTTGTTGTGTCCATTTAAGATGGCGATTACAAAGACAAGCGCATATTACGACTGCGCCAAAAGAAAATGCAAAAGGGGGCTTTGTTGCGCATAATGTGAGCCACAGAACCTTGCCTCTAGATCAGGTAACAAGGAGGCACTAAGATCAGCGATGGCCAACCTGAACGGTGCTATCAGACCAGCAAAGCGATCTCACAGTGAAAAAATCCTGGAGTTTTCCATCAACCCCACCAACACCAGGGATATGTGGAAAGGCATTGAAGCCATCAAGAACTATAAGCTATTTGTAGTTGTAGGTCAAATTGCATTTGCTTGTTATTGTTCCTCGAGGATTAAAGGGATCTTCAGCGAACATTGACGCAGAGGATACGGAAAGAGAAGTGTAGCGTTTGTGATCACTTTCACTGTTTTCAATTCAGATTTATAAATTAAGACTAGATTTTTGGGTGAAACAGTTGACATATCTGAAGTATGTTGTAAATATTGAATAAAGTATTGACAAACCGCATGTTTTGCTCCTGTTATACATTACATGAATAATGTTGGCAAAATCATGGACTAATCTCAGATATAGGGCAATACAAATCTTTCCAGACATCACAGTGGTGGTCTGTATTTAGTGAAAAAGAGTACCTGGCTGTTTTCCTACAGGCCGCCACAAATTGATAAGCCGCCCTGTATTAAAAGCACCAATGTTTAAGATGTAGAAATTTAGACTAATTCAGTAAAAAAAGGGAAAAAAATTAAGCAATCATAAATAAACTATGATATAATGTGCATTATTTTAAACACCCATAGGTTAAATCTGTGTATTTTACAATTCATATTCAAGGCTCACCTAGAGGGAACAGACATGAGTGTCTGCTATCTTGCTTCTCAGGGTACGCCCATAAATTTTGTGTGAGGCTGGGCAAAAAAATGAGACGAAAATGGTTTATTTGGTCACTTTAAATATCCAAAGTTTGTATTCTTCGTTTCCTTTGTAACACTCGTTTATGTTTGCAGTACCCAATTCAGCGACATCTAGTAGTCAAATATTACACAGTATCCCTTTTTATACGATAAGCGTAGGGCAACATCCAATAAAGCAAGGCGTGAACAGTTAGCATGACCCGAAAGAGCCGATCAGTGTTTGTAGGAAAGGTGTCAGGTTGAATTAAGGGTGGAAACTCCCCGTTTGCGGAGAGGACGAGGGGCAGACCAGGGTGAAAGTGATGAAGATGGAGACGCAGACAGACAGGATGTCTTAAGATGAAGCAAACACATCAGGCTAGATAGTGGACGCTGTCTATTTGGAGGACTGATCTCTTTGGCCGCTGTCCTTTTGAAGAATGTTTCTGTCATGCAGGAAGCCCCTCGCCTGGTTGCCATGTAACCTTTTGATCCGTCACGAAAGCTACTTCCTGATCCCTCGCCCCTTCATAGCGAGTGATCATCACTCACGTGGCACGCTCCCGGCATGGCGGTGGACATGTGCAAGTGTGTGTGCGGTGCTGAATGATTGCTTGTGTTACTAAAGGACATAAAAGCGGCTGTGTACATGTTAACATCCATCAAGCTCCTTGAAATGGATCAAAATGATCGTCGGGCAACAAGCAGAAAACCACTTTGAGGCATCATGCGGTTTGTAAATCGAACAATTGCAAAGAGGAGAATGAATCAATATCAAAGGAATTTTCTAACTGATAAGTAAACCATCTAATGTTTAATGATTTGTTTTTACTCTGCTTTCTAACAATAAAGAATTTAGTTTAATGTTTGCTCTTGGACACATGCAAAGGACCATTTTGTAACCCAGGAGATTTAACAAAATAAGGGGCTCGGTAGGGGACCTTTAGATATACTGGACTGTCTCAGAAAATTAGAATATTGTGATAAAGTTCTTTATTTTCTGTAATGCAATTAAAAAAACAAAAATGTCATACATTCTGGATTCATTACACATCAACTGAACTATTTCAAGCCTTTTATTATTTGAATATTGCTGAATTTGGCTTACAGCTTAAGAAAACTCAAAAATCCTATCTCAAAATGTTAGAATATCATGAAAAAGTATACAAGTAGGCTATTCAACTAATCACCTGAATCATCTAATTAACTCGAAACACCTTGCGAGGGTTTCCTGAGCCTTAAAAACACTCAGCTTGGTTCAGTAAACTAAATCACAAGTATGGTGAAGACTGCTGATCTGTCTGCTGTCCAGAGGACCATCATTGATACCCTCCATCAGGAGGGTAAGACACAAAAATAAATTTCTCAAAGAGCAGGCTGTTCACAGAGTGCAGTTTCAAAGCATATCCACAAAAAGTCTGTTGGAAGGGAAAAATGTGGCCGGAAACGCTGCACAACCAAGAGAGATGACCGCAGTCTTAACAAAATTGTGAAGAAGAGCCGCTTCCAGAATTTGGGGGAGCTTCAAAGACAGTGGGCTGAAGCTGGAGTCCAGGTATCAAAAGCCACAGTTCACAGACGTGTCCGGGAAATGGGCTACAATAGCCGTATTCCCATGGTCAAGCCACTTCTGAACTCAAGACAACGGAAGAAGCGTCTGACTTGGGCTATGGAGAAGAAGCACTGGACAGTTGCAGAGTGGTCCAAAGTCCTCTTTTCAGACGAAAGCAAGTTTTGCATTTTATTTGGAAGTCAAGGCGCCAGAGTCTGGAGAAAGGCTGGAGAGGAGCAAAATCCAAGTTGCTTGAAATCCAGTGTGAAGTTCCCACAGTCAGCAATGGTTTGGGGAACCATGTCAGCTGCTGGTGTTGGTCCACTGTGTTTCATCAAGTCCAGAGTAAATGCAACTGTGTACCAAGAGATTTTAGAGCACTACATGCTTCCATCTGCTGAAAAGCTCTATGGAGATGAGGATTTCATTTTCCAGCATGATCTGGCACCTGCCCACAGTGCCAAAACCACCAGTAACTGGTGCACTGACCATGGCATCACTGTCCTTGATTGGCCTGCTAATTCCCCTGACCTGAACCCCATTGAGAATTTGTGGGGTATAGTTAAGAAGAAGATGAAAGACACCAGACCTACAAATGCAAATGAGCTGAAGGCCGCTATCGAAGCATCCTGGGCATCAATAACACCTCAGCAATGCCACAGGCTGATTGCCTCCATGCCACGCCGGATTGATGCAGTAATCCGTGCAAAAGGATTCCCAACCAAGTACTGAGTGCATCAATGGACATTTTCAAATGTTTGATTTAGTTTTGCTGTTATAAAATTATTTTTTTACTTGGTCTGAGGAAGTATTCTAATATTTTGAGATAGGATTTTTGAGTTTTTTTCAGCTGTAAGCCAAAATCAGCAATATTCAAATAATAAAAGGCTTGAAATAGTTCAGTTGATGTGTAATGAATCCAGAATGTATGACATTTTTGTTTTTTTAATTGCATTACAGAAAATAAAGAACTTTATCACAATATTCTAATTTTCTGAGACAGTCCAGTAGTTGGGATTTTCGAATCTTGAGGGTTTTTGTACAGTGCGCTCCTGTTCTCCTTCATTGATGTCTCCTCATTTTCTCCTTAAATCACACACACGCAAACACACACATGCACACACACAAACAAACAAACACACACTCACACACTTTACAATTCATTGTCATCATCCAAAATTTGTGATTCAAGGCAGCAATGATTAATCTACAGTTTCTATTTATGTATTTGTTTTTTGACGGGAGGAGGTCAAAAATGAGCTAGATTTACATTTTTTAGTAAAGCGTTGGTACACGTTAACAACCAAATGGAATTAGGCTATTAGGGTAGATGTTAGTTAGCTGAATTTAAAAAATCCTCATGTGCTTTCCATAAAGTTCTGCAGGATCATTAGGGTTCAATTTCAATATAGTACAATAAAATACCCATTAGTTTATTACACACATGGAGCTTTAATATTCTAATTTGCGTTATAAAAAGCTAATTAAATCATGAAAAACTCTATGCTAGTTAGACTTCAACTACATTATCGTTACAAAGTCCACCACTTACGCCTGCTACATAAATCCAACTCTTGGGCAGCTGGTACAGTAAAAACACTTGGCATGGGCATTTCTTAATCAAGAATGATCTTAAGTGTCTTTGGCAATTCCTTTGAAATATTCATAAGATGTTTTGTGAAAAGCATGCTACTTACAAACTGCTGACTCTTTTTCCTAATTGTTATTCTACCCATTCGATTCTTCCTTAGCGTATATTTCTTTCTTTGCACCTTTCTATTTGCACCCCCTCTCCTATTTGAGCCAGAAGGCAGGAGGAGGAAAGGGAGAATGATTTAAGATAATGAGAGGAGTAAAACATAATTAGCGCAAATTAACTTTTGTCAGCTGAGGTGATCTTGGTATGGGCGCCCCCACCATGGTGGGAGCTCAGATAATGGCAATTTTTACATGAAATCCTGTGCGCATATGCCATTTTGGATAAGTGCATCCCATGACGGCCGCCAATCCTGCAAGGAGCAGCATTTTCTAATCTATTTTTTAAAAGATTGTTGATGTTATTTATTTTTCTATGTCGTTTTGGTTAATCTGAAAAGCATTTTGCGTAAGAACTATAGCACTGTGTGTTGCTGTTTTGCTGTTTTTGGACGTTTCAGCTTTGATTCTCCTTCCACAGAGCAACAGTGCAAGGCAAACTGGCGTACGGCACAACGGTGTGATATGCTAGGAGCCTGGCAGCAGACAGAAAAACATTACAGCGAATCACCAACACAGTCCAGAAAATTATTGGCTGCTCTCTACTTAGTCTGAGAGACATAAATGGCTCACGATACCGCAGCAATGCCAACAACGTATTACAAGACTTGTTTCACCCTAAACACCACCTCTTTGACCTGCTCCTCTCTGGAAGACACTTACAGGCTCCTTAAAATAAGAACTAACAGGCCCAGAGAAAGTTTCTTTCACAGGGCTATCACATCCTAAACATTTTTTACATGTTTATCCTGGACTGATACTTCTAAATCTCATTGTAAACACTGTTCACTTTTTTGTAAATAATTACAATGAAGACAATTCTACCGTAATTATAATCCACATCTTGGATTTAGTTTGTTGAAAACGTTTGGCTTCGAGTTTCTTCTCTCCGCTGATTGGCTCTTCCCTCTCTCAATCTTCAAGATTTTGTGTCGCTGGTATTAGGAAGTATGTTTATGTTTATTGCTTACAGTTTGTGTTCCATACAGCCTGTCAAAACGGGCTTCAGTCTATGAATTAGGAACTAAGGTCATTGGGGGGGCGCGGCGGTTGAGTGGTTAGCGCGTCCGCGGCATAGTTCTGAGGTCATGGGATCAAATACAGCCACCATCCTTCCTGTGCGGGGTTTTCATGTTCTCCCCGTGCTTGCATGGGTTTCTTTCGGACAATCTGCTTTCCTCCCTCATTCCAAAAACATGCATGCCAGGTTGATTGGCCGGTCCATATTGTCCTGAGGTGTTAGTGAGCGAGTGAATCGTCTGTCTCTATGTGCTCTGTGACTGGCCAGCAATCAGTTCAGGGTGCCCCTACCCACTGCCCAAAGATATCTGAGATGGACTCCAGCACCCCCGTGAACATACTGAGGATAAACTGTTCAGATAATGGAGGGATGGATGGTCATTGGGAAAAAAAGACAGGCCCAGTGCAGGTCAAACTGTTCCAAGGTCTGATGTGATTGTGACGCCAATGTCTAACCCAGACTGTGCACTGTGTTCCAGTTGACTTTCCAACACAGATGAGAAAAATTGCAAATCCTATAAATACATTTATTCTTGTTTCTTAAGTCTTTGAAATGTTTTTATCCATGCATCCATTATTTGCACTGCTTAAAGTATTTTTATGCGTAGTAAAATTCCATGACTTGGATCATTAAGACCAACTTGTTTTGCGTAAAAAGACCCACTTTTGTCGGGTTGTTGTAAAAAAGTCTGTTGCGTCCGTTTTGTTGAGATTAGTTAAACTTTAGTACGTGGATCTCCCTTTGTTTCTGTGTTTGTCCTATTAAGCGTTATCTTGTCCACAATTGTTAATTTTGCTCAAATCGGTCAATCAGTTCCTCCAGCCAAAAGTGTTTTGTTAAGGTATCTCTTTTTGTCTTGGTTAGTTTTATTTGTTTTTAGTTCTATTTTCTTTCAGTTTTTATCAAGTCATTGCTGTCGGCGACCCAAGTCTCTGCAAGTCAACACTACCCAAGTGTGTTCCCTGTTAAGTTCTGTTATCAGATTTTGTTTCGTTATTTAAGTGTGTATAGCGTTTAGGACTCTTTATTGTTTTCGAGGTATTTTAAAATTTTCATCACTGTAAAAGATAAAGATGAAGCAAAACAAAAAAAAAGGAACTTGCGTTGCATCTTTAATAACTATAATACATTTATTACACTAGTGTGCCTGTGTGAACATTTTTAATGTGCAAATATTTTTCAACATATTTAGAAAAATGTTTCCAAATATTTCCAATAATAATGTAGTATAGCTTAGTTGGAGTTGACACAATACCCACATCTTTCTATCAGTTTTGGTCGCATCATGTATTTTAATATTTCTCTGTACTTTAGAAGTAGATTTTGAAAAACAAATCATTGTTTTCTAGATATTATCACTAAAAAGGATATACAACACGATGAATTTTTGAAATGTTCAACATAGCAAGTTTAGCAAATGCTTACCACACCCATTGCAGCCAATGTGTGCTACTATTATGTCTTGACAACAAAGTGTAAATGATTACTAGACAGAACAGCTACATTTATTATTTTTTTAAAAGCAGTGTAATACAGTTTCAAGTATTACTGTACTCCATCATTAAGTAGACCAATAAACTAATAAAATTTGTTGGATATGTGTGCTGTATAGGAAATAGAACACACGTGATCAAAATCATTTGCAAAAAAAGGTTGCCTTTATGGAATATTTACATGATGAACCATTTAACGTTTACTTTGGAAACAAATTATCATCACATCTTTTAAAAATGTATCTGCACTTTGGTAATCTTTTCATTATTTTCCTTCCACGAATATTTGCATCGTAAACATTGTCATAAAGGACAAGGAAAGTAAAAAAATGACTATAATAGAGTAACTTTGTCTTCACATGACAACCAAGAATGTGTAAATACATTGTTACCGAACACTATGAATCTTCTGTTGTTAAAAATGACACTTTCTAGCAAATTACAAAATACAAATTTTCTATTAAATTTACAAAATAATTGGTTATTTATGGTGCATTACTGCTATCTGCTGGACACTCGCAGTTAAATCAGGGTTGATGTGCAGTTTCTTTTTGAGTAAAACATTGTCTAAGTTCTTTCAACCTCAATATGGCGCTCTGATTGGTATTGGGGGAAAAACATGGATATTTCACTTTATTTATTCTTAGATAATATTTTCAATGTTTGGCAGCTCTGTAAATATCAATTAGAATGATGAGAACACACAAAATTGTTCATATTTGATAGACCAGTCCTGATGGAGCACATATTTTTATATATTCCGAATCAAAAGCGTTCCTCCTTCACGCATGGTACCTTGGTTCCGGTAGTGGAGGCGGGATTAAACCGGGGTTCCATGTAGGTCCATTAGCTTGAGTGAAGCAGCTGCGGTGCATGATTCTGCTTCGACCTCCAGCTTTTTTCCCCCGCTCGCTTTCCCTTTGTTGCATTAGTTCACAGTGAAGGCACCAGCTGGCCCACTCCTTAGTGTTTCAGATGATAGCATTAGAGTCGGTGCAAAATGTCAATATTGTGATTAGTTTGCATGCTGCATGACTGATCGTCTCAGATATTGTACAGCTTGAGACGGCATACAAATAGCCTTGCGCTTAGCATGCATGGGGCCAAACTTGCTCTTTAACTCACCACGAACGTTTACCAAGAAGGATTTTGTAGATATTTCATTAAAATCCAGAGATTTTCATCTATTTAAAAACATACAAATTCTTACTTCAGGACCTCAGTTCAAAGGTTTTAGAAAAAATATGAGACAATTAACCAGTAGGAATAAATTACCCGTAATTATCACCACATGACCAAAAGCACAGCGAGAACAACAGGGAGGATGAGCTCGTATGTTAATCAAGGCGTGATGAATTGCCCATGTTGGTACAAACATGGCCTCTTCATGAGTCCCATGTGGATCCCTCTTTCTCTTACACACGTAAACAGGCACTCACGCACACACAATAAACAGAAAATAAAGAGTAGGCGGAGAGCAGAGAATTAATTCTATGAAGTGCACTGCCAAGAAGGCACCATATGCAGATAGGTTTGCATGGTGGAAGGTGTGTATACACTATCGTTCAAAAGTGGACTCGCTTAGAAAGGTGCTTATTTTTAAAGAAAAATCACTTTCTTTTCAATGACACGAACATTAAACTAATCAGATATAAATCTCATAAATTCTTTACGTGGTGAATGACTAATTTACAGCAAATGTCTGTTTTTTAATGCAAAATCCAGGTGTAAAGAGGCCCATTTCCAGCAACCAGAACTTCAGTGTTGTGATCGGAGCTGGATGTATGAGGGGGCCTGGGTGGGCACGATTCACATCTGGTTCCGCCACCCAATCAAAATATGAGGAATATCGACTGTAGCATGGCACTGGATTAAAAAAACGGACGACGGAGAGTTGATCCCACCCACTTTTTTATTGCAGGTTCACGGTTACTGTTGAACACAACCACGCCGAACAAGCAGTCACCAAACCAAGCAATGTTTCTAACCTCTTGTTATCCATGCGCATCCCCTCGCTTCTCCGCACGTATAAATACGCTCAGCTCGCCTCCTATTTATCCAACTTCACACACACACCCGTTCATAGCAAAGGCGTTCAGTGACAATAGGAATGGGATTACATAGAACAGGAATAACATTGCTGGGTCAATACACTTAATATTCTTTCCCATAGAAACAGTTACCACAATATCTGTACCATCACCATTTGGGTGGGTGGCCTTTTCCCACCCAACAGTTGGGTAATGATAGATAGCCAAACAGACAGATAAATGTGACGATAGACAGAAAGACAGACAGACAGACCGACTGACTGACTGACAATTTATTCTTGTTTTATGAAGAGAAGGCTATTTCTTGCGAGGAATTGCCAAGAAACTGAAGATCTCCTACAACGTTTACACTACTCCCTCCAGGGAACAGCACAAAACAGGCCCTAACCAGTGTAGAAAGAGAAGTGCCAAGTACCGTAAATTCCGGACTATAGAGCGCACCTGATTATAAGCCGCACCCACCACATTTTAAGAGGAAAACCGATTTTGTACATACACAAGCCACACCTGTATATAAGCCACATGCGCCCACATTTAAACATGTAACACAAACACAAAATTAACCCAAACCTGACTTCAAGTCCCGCGATTGAAACTAAATGTCCTTCATTAAAGTCCACAGTCCAAAAATCACAACCGGCAAAATGAACGGAAAATGATACCGGTACTTAAGGTTTGATGCAGACCTGCAGAGTCCAGGTCCCGTTGAAAGTAAAGTATTTTTCCAAAGGTAAGGGTGGGAAAAATATATTAGATGAACACATTTACTCACGCAACTCCTTTTTCTTTAACCAACTTTTTACCCCCTCTTCTTTCCTTGTCTGTCCCTCACCTTTAGCGGTCCCCACTTAAACTCGTCACCCCGCCTTTGTTCCGCCCCTCATTTTTTGTTCATCCGTGCAAAAGTGTCAGAATAAGTGTCTAAAATGAATACAAATAAATACATTACAAAAATATACAGTTGCAAATACATATTATACATGGGTTACACATATTTACAAAGAAAGACGGTAAACCGAGAGAGTTTTCAAAGCTTTAATAATAATAATATAGCTTTGACAGGGCAGTTAATGGTAGCAAAACTCGAGCGCTGCTAGCGGCCGTTAGAAAAATTGCATAAATTGGCCGCATCACTGAATAAGCCGCAGGGTTGAAAGTTAGGAAAAAAAAGTAGCGGCTTATAGTCCGGAATTTATTTCATTGCAGTTTCTTGTTTAGAAATTTTGTTTTTCTACCTCGATCTTTTTGGGAGACGCGCAATGTGGACTGGAGCTTTTTGAGCTCATTCTTGCTAACAAAAGGATTGCCAATTATTAAAGCAACTCCTTATCGGTCCTAAAAAAAGCACTGATAACCTAGGAAGGCGATGAGATGAAAAAGACTCTTGAATTATTAGCACCGGAAGTCAAACTGCAGCAGAAAGCCATCATGGATCTCATGGAGGTGAGGGCTCTCGGGATCCAGAACACTGATAAAGACAGGCGGCTGGTATACCTAGAGAGCAAAGTGGAGCAACAGGTGATTGCCTTCTTCTAGTCCAAGAGGATCGAAGTTGACTAGGACAATATCGAAACGGATAAATATCTTTATGTGGACTTAATTCATCAAAACTAGAATACCATCTATGGTACCGATGATATCGATAGTGTATTAGTGTGATAGTGTGGAACTATTCAGCACAATGTATAATAGAACTTGTCCAATGAGACAAATTATTGTTCACAATGAATCAGTAAAGCATCCATGGATAGCTTAAGGTTCATACAATAGTTGCCAGAAGAAAAACACTTTATATAGAAAATTAAATAAACTAAGAACTAAGGAAGCCGGATCCCGATATTCGACATATAAAAACAAATGGACGGGCCAGTAAGAAATTATGTTTTATTATTTTTTTACATAAGAACAAAAGCAAGGCATTTGGGGAATATCAAATACTATTTTCAAATGTAATTAAGTAAGTGATGCATGTTCAAACGATTTCAGTGATAAGAAGAGTGACAATCAAAATTTAAATAAAATTGTGTAGAATTTTAATGGGTTTCCGTTTTGTAAATGTTGAACCAGAACTGGCTGCAAATCTCTCTGAGTGCAATAGTAAAAAAAAATGAGTCACTGACTCAAAGACCATCAGAGATAATAGACGTGGTAAACAATTGTAGAAAATAAGGTAGGTGCTCAAGGTGCCATTGAGAGTGCGTGTGAGGGTTCAGGGTGTGTTTGTGTCTGAGACTATTGTACAGTTGTCTACTTGGAGGCGGTTGCAATGACATATCTTAATCTGCTTAGTTAACGGCCAGGGGTCTTTAGCTAACGGATTATCAGGCAGATTTGAGTAATAGACTCCTCATTTACCTTTAATGCGTTTTGCATAGAGAGCAGCCTCCCCTCATCACTCTTGAAGATGAATCGGCCTCCTAGCTACAAGATAAGGAGAGAAAACTTCTTAAAGATATTAGTCAGCCGGCAACTGCATAAATCATAACATTTGTTCTTAATGAATGGGAGGGAACATTAGCCTCTTAAGTGGAGCTATGTACTCAAAATACGCTCATGGGAAAACACACCGTACACAACTCTTTTTTTCTGTTGAATTTACGTCCAGTATTTATGCTGATTCATATAATTATGACTTTTAATATTAATAGTCCATTCCAAAGTGCCTTTTAATGCAAGCAGTGATTTTATTCTTGTATAAAATGCACTTGTGTAGAACGCGCACCCCTGATTTCTTATCAAAAAACTGTATATTGTATTTTTCTGGGGACTTTTTCTCAGCTCAAACTAAGCATGATAAGTTATTAATATTGTTGAATACCTGTGCCCATGATTAGAATTAATTGTTTGCCACATAAATTGTAAAATACAATACCAAAACAAAATTTATGATTTGTATTGTTTTTATCCTTCAAAGCCCAATACATTATCAGATACACCTAAGTGATGTTTCCCTTGTTGTGTGTTTTTGCATTTGTTTATATCTATCAGGACGACTTTCTGTTTCCTCCATTATCTACTGTATCATGTATTAATGGTACTGTAAAGTCAAGTCATGAATATTTGTATCGCCCTTAATCACAAGGAGTCTCAAAGGGCTGTATAGACCACAGACTATTGCAAACTACAGACTATTATTACAACATCCCCTGATCTAAAACCTACACGAGGGCAAGGAAAAACTCAAAAACCTCAACATTAGGAAAATAAAGAAACCTTGAGAGGGACCGCACATGAGGTAATCCCTTTCCAGGATGACCAGACATTCTCAATAAGAACATTAGGTTATTCATATGCCATAGAATATGTGTGTTTTAAGCCTAGATGTAAACAGTTCCACTGAGGTTGCAGAGGAAATATTTTAACAGTGTGATAGTTACATAAAATCGAATGCCTTTTCATATCGTATTTATGAGGTAGTCATGTTTTTGTTTGTTTACATTTGCATTTGTATCTACTATTTACTGTACATGGTTAATGTTTAGATAGCATTTAACTTTACAATTCAAGAGACGCAATTCTGACAGGTTGGTTAATATGTTTCGGTTTGTGTTTTTTGGTAGAGTAAAGCACAAAAGAAAGATGCATGTAATTCAGGTTTCTGCATAGACCTTCACCTGCAAGCAGATAAACAAAGAAGTGTGTGGCTTCCCACCAGCAGCACAGACAACTCTGTCTATGTGACATGCGCATTTTGTTTGGTACTTTTAATTTGACAGTGTTCCTCGAAAAATACAAAAAATCACACACGCTTAAGACAGACACACACTCGTGTATCGACTCACGCACATACACACCTCTAATTTGACAGCGCTCTAACAAGAGCCCGCTGCTTGTCAAATGTTCTGGGGCGGCAGCAGGGATCCACACAGCCAAGGGGGTTCTGTTCAAGGACATCTGTGAAGGAACACACTGGCTTTGAATGGTCTACGAGAGGCACACACGCTGAGGGCTCATCCACTCTCCATCTTCCTCCCTCTCCCCGCATCCCTGCCTTACCGCTCTCTCTTTATCTAACATTCCATCGCCTCGCTTGCCTCTTTTGCTCTTAAGTAGAGGGCTGAGGAGATGAGATAGACCGGGGAAGATTGTGAGGACACCTCCCTGTTCGCTCCTAAAAAAAGACCATTTCAGTCTATGGCTCGGCACGTCAATTTATTTTCCTTTCTTCAATCCAAAACACCAGGAGACCTTTTAAAGTTACTCAAAGGCAGAGAGACTTTGGTCTGCTGGATTTGGACTTACAGAAGGGTGTATGAGTTCCTGAACTATAAGCTGCTTTTTGTGTGGCTTTCCATGCGTCCGTGCCCCCATGCTGTCTAAAACTTCCGAATCGTACTTTTTGCTCATTAGGGGTGTACTGCAGTCACTTGTCAACTTCTGCCCGCCCCAACTGATCACAACGCCAGTCCTGCAGCGCACAGGAGGCCAACTTCTGGAAAGCGTGCGAATCGGACCAAAGACCCAATGTGGTGCACTTGGGTGTGAGATTGCGTGTGAAGAGGAGATGAGTACGACAAGTAGATATAATGGCATACTTCTCAACCTATACGTTTTCCTCCTATTATATATGTTTATTGATCATTTCCAATTGTGTACCTTGTAAAGCATTTTTTCTACGGCTAAAATAAGTCAAAAAGAAAAAAGAACTCCGTTCTTGTTGGACCTATATCGTCTAGCCCATTTCGGCTCTAATCCGGATAATTTCGGTCACTGTTAGCAGATGACAACGTCATTGGCGATTGCTAATATTGGCGAGGTACACTAGTAAATCTTATCCTCAATCAAAAAATTTTTTAAAGCATTTTGCAACAGTTTCTGTCACAGAGTCAAACCATTCTCATTCTACACAGCCTGAGAGTAAATAGGTGCCACCTTATGTTATTAGCGCTTAACAATGGGAGCAACTGGCTGAGGTTGACAGGTATGTCATGGTGAGATAAAAAAATGGATTTTTTAATGTTTTACAAAAAACACGTCTACACTATGTAGAACAACAGAGTTAACCTCAGTGGAAATGTTTAAATGTCTAAGCTTAAAATTACTTCTACTCTATAGCATATGAATAACCTAAACTGCTCATGTGTAATAACCTGTGAAGCCTTTTGAGACTCTTTGTGATTAAGAGCTATACAAATAAAAATGACTTGACTTGACTTGACTTAAACCCAGAGATTCTGAGACATGCAGTGTCCGCAGGTCTGAACAATCTCCTTTCCAGAATAGAGGGGACATCATTAATTTTTCTCTTGAAGAACAAAAAAATCTGCACAGTATGCAAAAAAATGCTACAGTGGTAAAAATTGTATAATTTTTTTTAAAAGATCGGATAACAATTCTCTAGAATCGTATAAAAGTCAAGTCAGTTTATATTTATTTGGACAGCTCTTAATTACAAAGAGGTTGCACAAACCATCATTACAACATCCCCTGATCTGAGAGCTACAAGAGGGTAAGAAATACCTCAGCCAACTTTCCAATTTCTGTAGTACCCGGAATCTTGGTCTCTTCGCCTGTTCTCTTAGGCGATGCACCTTCACATAACAACGCCATACAAACTAATGCGTTCGTTAGTCATAAAATAATTTGAAATGCAATGGCAGAGCAAAGTAACCAGAGCGGGCGTGTCAGTGTCATTTTTAAGCAGAAATGATTTATTTTTCTTCCTACAGTGTGTGGCAAAAATTAAAGCATTTACAAGCTTTTCACCCAAAATTCAAGTGTTTTTTTAAACCTTGACAACACAGCATTATTATTCAAGCAATTTCAGGAAAGAACCGTATGGGTATTCCTTGATGCCAGATACCTATATGTTCAATTATCTTTGTCTGCCACCCACCTCCCTCCAAAAAATATGATTAAGCATGAAGAGAATATCAATTTACATTTGCATGTATTTGTACTGTATTTTGAATTTTCTAGTTGTAGAATTTTACCAGCCACTAGAAGACAGCCAAAGTAGTAATGGCCACTGTCACAAGTAGCAATATCTTAAATAAACCTGGGATTGGCACCAAAACATTTTGCCCACTCATAATAAAAATAAAAAAGGACAATACTTGTGAGCTGTGATAAACATCATACTTGACACATGATCATTGGCCAAGTAGTCACATCAGTAAGGATTTAAACTCAAATGTCAACCTTAGGTAAAATGTATTAAAATAAACTAGACTGTAAAAGAATATCCATGTTTTTGCCATTTGATAGTATTTGATAGCGTGTTTGGGTTTGTTGGGGGGGGGGGGGGGGGCGACTGTGTGCAACTGTCAGATAAATAGTGCACATTTGATCCAATGATTTAGAAGACGGGTTCTCAGAGCAGCATCCCAAATGTCACCGTGTGCATAAAAAGGAGCCTTTTTATTGGAAGTGACATTTAAGGAAGAAAGAAAAACTTTTTTTGCAGTCCCTAAATTTTGCAAGTATTTATTTAGAATTTGCTGTTGGGACTTGAAACCATGAACCATCCACTCCAAAATGGTAAAAATATTATAATAATATGCATAATGATAAAAAAGGACCACTTATTAAAATTTATTTCATTGGCAACATTTGTCCCCAGTATCTTTCTCTACGTGTTGTGCTCAAAGCCGATGTGCAAATAGCTGGCTCCGTGTTTTGTATAAGCTATCTTTTTTTTTTTATCATGTATTTATTTTATTTAACAAAATATTTATAAATCAAAATGTATGCAAAAATAAATCTTCTGAGCTTGCCCTATTATGTTTTGAGTTTTTTAATGCATTTGATAAAATGTAGTGCTTAAATTGGGACATATCGTAACACTTTGTTTTAATTCGGATTGTTTCTAAACGTATTCAAGGAAATAATCTTTAGTGCTGTAAATAAGTATTCAATGTAATATCCCTGGATGTGATCAATGACATATTCAGTATCTGATTAAGTCGTGTCGTTAATTTAATATCGACAGGCAGGATGATCTTTCACACAAGAGCTACTGTTGTGTTTGTCCTGGGAGACGTTACAGGAAATGTTCCCAATCTTCAAGCAAACGAGGCTGGGGTACCCACGTCCATCCACCCTTACAACATTCTCGTTCTGGACATACAAGTCCCTGCACATAGGTTCTCCGGGTTGCACTTCCTGGTAAATTCGGAAGGTGAGCGTAGTCGTGTCTACATGGACCCTTTTTGGTTTCACTGCAGGTTGAACATTCTTTGGGCAGCGGCAGGGGATCTGGTTGTCCACATCCCCAGCAGACAGCAGGGTCATTCCCCTCCCTCTGTTGTGCTGTGCAGGTCTTGAATGCACACACGAGCGCCTCCACCCATGCAGATCCGCGCTCCTTCCTCTCCGCCACTGACATCGCCAAAACGGGGTAAGCGGTCATCTGTAGCTCCCTCTTGGCTGCAATCTCCTTTTCCATGGCTGTCGATCACGTTACTTGAATTTACTGCAGAGCGATTCCTTCAAATCGAATTCTCAAAAACACCTCAGCAGCGCCCCCACCCGTGTGCCCTAATTTCTTCGTGAGTTACAAAGCAAACAGGATGCAGCGTCATAAGTCAAGGACAGCGCAAATCGCACGGCTTACGTTTTATTGACCACCCTGAACCCTCCGTCCACTAATTCAAATTGCGCTTTATTAGTTTACTAATTCCCGTTACCGGAGAACATGAGTGATTTAATGGCAGGTCACGTGATCTGCTTATATCCACGCCGATCACTCCTGGCGGGCTCTAAATACCAGCGTTTTGGCGACCACATTTGGTGCAGCTTGATGCGGGCATATTAATCGCAAACTCAGCCGGTTCTTGAGCAGTAAACCTTTCATTCAGTCAAGCGGTCCAGACAAGCGGCAGCAAATCCAAAACATCAATGTAATGCCTCTCTATGTGATCAAAGATGCACTAAGTCGATGATTGAGTCTTGTCGTCAATTCAATATCAAAATAACAGGCAGTATAAACATTCACGCAAGAACTACTGTTGGTCAAAACTCACACCGTTTGTGTGCAAACACAGACTAAATCCAAATCACACTGCTTCTGCATCTGTCACCTCCACCATCTCTCGCGACACGTCCTTTCTTTAAGGGACCATGCGTAAACACAAACAACAGCAATGAAAGTAACAGACATTACAGTATTTGGTACACTTCCTGATTGCTGTTTTTGTTGCATATTTATCACTCAAAAATATTTCAGATGATAAAAACATTTTTAATATCACAATCAGACAACCGAAGAAAATAAAAAATGCAGTTTTTAACTGTTGATTTCATTTATTAAGGCACTAAGAAATCCCAAACCTATCTGACCCTATGTGAAAAAGCATATGCTCCCTGCACCTAATAGCATGTTGGGGCACCCTAGACAGTGATAGCAGAACTCAAAAGTTTACGATAATTGGTAATGAGCCTTTCACAACACTGTGAAGGAATTTTGGCCAACTCTTCTTTGCGAAATTGTTTCAAATCTGCCATATTTGAGGGTTTTCTAGAATAAACTGCCAGTTTAGGGTTACACCAAAGCATCTAAACTGGATTTAAATCCAGACTTTTACTTGGCCACTCAAGAACCTTTATTTTTTATTTTATTTTTTTAGCCATTCAGAACTGGACTTGCTGGTGTACTTCAGATCATTGTCCTGCTGCATAAGCCAAGTGCAGTTGAGTTGGAGGGCACAGACTGATGGCCGGACATTCTCCTTCAAAGTCTTCTGGTAATCACCAGATTTCATTATTCTGTACACCACGGAAGATTTTCCTGGTCCTGGGGCAGCAACACAGCACAGTTAATATCTGTGTTCATGACGCCACTATCAGAAAGACACTGGTCAGAAATTGCATCATGGGAGAGTTTCAGAGTGAAAACCACTGCTGTCACAAAAGAACACAAAGAGTCATCTCACATTTGTCAAAAAGAATCTTAATTATACACAAGACCTTTGGAGAAACATTCAGTGGACTGATGAGTCAGAGATTGAAGTTTTTGAAAGGTGTGCTGCCTTTTACATCTGGCGTAAAAATGGCACAGCATTTGACAAAAAGAACATGATGGCAACAGTAAAGCATGGTGTTGGCAGCGTAATGGTCTGGGGCTGATTTTGCTCATTTTTCTGTTGTTACTTTTCTAAAAAAAATAAATAAATAATTTAAAAAAAGATAAAAGTATCGTGAAACCTGAAAAACAAATGACAATTCTAGTAAAATTCTAAATTAGAGCAAAAGTATTAACCAAAATAAATAAACTGTATTATCTCTTCTGAAAAAAAAATAAAACGTTTTACTGGTTTTTGACCAGTTTGGGTAAATAAGTTTTAAACAATTTTGACAGAACCTGTGCCTCTGATAAGTTCACAAATTTTAGATGCTTATAATATCTAGGAAAAACATCAATGGAGTAAACTTGTAAGGAGAACAGGAGTGGAGCCAAACCGCCAATTTGAAACTCCAACCTATTCTAAAAGCCCCTTCCATGAGCTCCTTTTATTAAATCTCCTAGGACAGAAAAATAAAAGGCTGCGGAAAATCAAACAACAGCAACATGATTACTGAAAAGTGACAATGCTGTAAACAGTGCAGAATACTCAAAATAACGAGCAACAGTAAGCAATAACAGTGAAAATAGAGAACTAGCATCCTATGCAATTTCCTTTGCACGTGTCCAATATTTAAAAAAAAATAAACTTATCAGCCTCGAACTTTTTTATTGAAAAAAGCGTACCCTGGTTTAAAAAAAGGTTGAGAATCACCGGTCTACTCGACATGACATGTATCTCTCAAACTCAAAGAGCTAAGGAGAAAACGAGGGAGAGGGCCAACTCCCATGTTGAATCTTAACAACAGACCTTGACGATTGGAGGAAGTTGAGAAAATGAGAGCAAGAAACTCGTAATGTTCACCATCACTAAAAGAACTCTCCGATTCGACTCTTGGTTTTAGTCATCGAATATAAAGACCATGTCATCAAGATACTATTGTCGCTCGAGACGCACACACATCCCTCACATGCTCAATCGACGTTCTGGAGTGCTGCGTGTCCTCTAAAAGTAAGCTTCTTGACTGCAGCCATTTTCTGTACAAGAGGGAAAGGCTAAAGAGAAAGCGCTGACCCCTCTTCCCAGCAATTTCCTCCTCATCAGCTTGTGAGACTTCATTAACTTTGCGAGGTAATTTCTTCTATCAAGGCCACTCTATTTTTCACCTCGACTTTTCATCTACCCACTGTAAGCTCCTTTGTGTCTTATGGTGGTAACGGACGTTAAAGACTGTTTAAAGAATTGTAGATTCAACAAATTTCAAGAATGAGCCTATGTCTACTCTTACTCAAAGTAGTGCAAACATTAATGATGTCCAGTGTGGTACTGATGCTGTGGATTCTTGTGAAACCCTTTAAGGACCACTACCTTGTACTGGGATGTTTCTTTAGGGGTGACGGAAGAGTGAATCAATGCTGCCCTCCTCAGGATGGAACGTAGTACAGTACAGTAGAACGATAGTAGCTGGACAATGGTTGGGGCCCTTTGGCACAGTGTTTCGCAACTGGTCTGACTTTAGGACACATCAAGGGGGGGAAAAATCCACTTTTCAAATGTATTTAATGGAAGGATTTTGCTGAAAACAGTAGAGCATTTTAGCGTTTAGAACATCTTTTTTTTTTTAAATCAAAATGACCAGCAAAACCGAAACAACTTTGAGTAATAATATCCTCTTTAAAGCAGGGATGTCAAACTCATTTTAGCTAGGAGGCCACGTGGTTGAAAATAGATCATTCGTACGGGGGGCAGACTAGCAAATTAATAGCATAAAAAGTGTGCCTTAGCTGGAGGGCTAGGGGTTTTGGAGGCTCCCAATTAAATTGTGATTCAGGTATGTAGATTTGATTATAAACGATTATTAAAGTTTTGTTTCCCTCAATGTTTTCTTTCACTAAGGTTTAATCTCTTGTAGTGTTTATCAACCGTGCATTTGTAAAAATAATAATAATAATAACTCATTTCCACTAATTTATTTAACGCTGGGAAACCCCATAGAGACTTGAAACTGATGAAAAAAAATTGCATACAAACACTAATGTATATGGTGCATTTAACAATTTTAACAATGTTTACCCAAATATGAGAACATTTCTGTTAGGTTTCATATTTATTATTGAATGGAGGTAAAACTTGTTTAGACTTCTCCAAAGACGCCTAGGTGCTATTCAAGTCAAGTCATGTCATGTTTATTTGTACAGACCAGGGGTAGGGAACCTAAGGCTCGGGAGCGGCAGTAGCTCAGGAGGTAGAGCGATCGTTTTAGGATTAAGGGATCCCAGTTCGAATCCCGGCTTGTCCGTGTTACATGTCGAACTGTCCTTGGGTAAGACACTGAACCCCCAAAACCCTCAATAAGCAGGTTAGCGCCTTACATGGCTGCACAGATCACGGCCGCTATTGGGAAATGTGAAGCACAATGTAAAGCGCTTTGGGAAGTCATTGACTTGAAAAGCGCTATAGAAATGCAGATCATTTCATATGGCTCTTTTCATGAGTACGTTGCACATTTCTCTGTGCGTCCCAAAGTCAAGTGATTTGATCCCGATTTTGGTCCATATAAAGCCGAAGCAACTTAATGCAAAAGTTCGATAAGAAACCATTTAAACTGATAAATGAAAACGCTGGCAAACAACTTTGATTGGGTGAGCAGTACAGGTGGGCGGATCCCTGCGCAAAGCACTTCCTTCTCTCTCTCTCACGCTCAGTGCAGTCTACAACGAAAGTGAATATGACGATATGCTTATTGTTTGCAGAAATTTGTGACATTTTTACAAAAGAACTTTGCATACACATTGTTTTGAAACCGTTATTAAGGACAAATTTAATGGACTCTTAACTGAAGGTGGAAGACAAATTGTAAATGGCATATTGACATTGATTTGGGACACAGGATTTGGAATTATTATCATTTCATACATTTGATTAAATCATCAAATGACACACAGTGAAATAAAATGTGCTGAAGAATTAGCTTTTGTCTAGAGAGCGTGTTTGGCAGTTTTTTCAATTTTGTCTGAAAATATATGATGTGGCTCTCTCAATTTATTTTTAAAACATTTTTTGCTTTTATGGCTCTTTGGGTCAAAAAGGTTCCTGACCCCTGGTATAGACCTTAATCACAAGGAGTCTCACAGGGGTCCAAAGAGTCCACAGAGAATTGCAAACCACAATCCAGGGGTGGCTAACCCGGTCCTGGAGAGTCGCACGTCCAGCATGTTTTGGAGATTTCTCTGCTCCAATACACAATATCACGCTCTCACAAAGCCCGCTAACACGCTGAAAATTGGCGTCACCCCTTTCCAGGATGACCAGGCTGCAATGGAAGTTGAAATAATAAATAATATAAAGATATTGTCAACATAAAATATAGGTTATTCATATGCTATAAAATAAAAGTGTGTTTTAAGCCTTGATTTAAACAGTTGCACTGAGGTTGCAGATCGAATCTCAGGGGGCAGAGCATTCCAGAACACCGGGGCCCGAATGGAGAACGCACTCGGACCTGTGGATCCCTTCTTGGCTTTTGGGATCACTAGTAGACCAGCACTTTCAGAGCGAAGGCTCCGGACCGTAACATAGGGGGAAATTAAATCGAAAAGATATGAGGGAGCAAGTCCATAAATGATTTTTGTATAATACCAACAGAACGTAAAATTCACATCTTAAGCTAACAGGGAGGCAATGCAGGTTAGCTAAAATCAGGGTAATGTGATCAAACGTTCTTGTCTTAGTTAAAAACCTCACTGCAGCATTTTGTACCAGCTCAAGGCTCTTGATTTTGGACTTCGGGAGACCGGAGAGTAGTGCATTACAGTAATCGAGACGGGAGGTAACAAACGCATGAATTATAATCTCCGCATCAGACTGTGACAGCATAGTTCTTGCGAAGTCCTTTTTATATTGTCTTAAAGAGTGCATCAGTGACTTTTACTTTAGGTAAAATAACAACCGGATGTGATTCCTCAATGTTCTTTGGTTGATTAATGATGGGCAGCAAATACAGCTCAAGCGGGCTCTTAATGAGTTGCGCCTGGCTTTGGCGACTTCCATTGGACATAGTTAAAATGGCAAGTCATTTCTTTCTTGTGCTTCTCTCAGCATTGAAAATGATGTGACAGGCCAAATTTGGCCAGCTTTTTATGTGGGTGGAATAGTGGTTCTCAACTGTTTGGACTATAAGACACACCACCCCACAAGTAATACAAGCTGTGACCAGAAACAAAAAATAATCCACTTCTCTTAAATGAAAGGATTGTGTAGTTAGATCACAGATCGTAGAACATAATCCAGTTTATTCTAAAAACAAGACAAAATGACCAGCAAAAACAAAACGACTTCAAGTGATCATATTCCCGTTAAAAGAACAGTGTGTGTTATATTGCGCCTACTAGACATATGATCTCAGTGCAAGTGTGGAAACTGTTACTTACTATTCTGTAAACCTCAATATGCTGCATGGAGCCCGCATGCTTGGCCTGGTGCAAAGACAAGAAGCCAGCAAATCACTTTTCCAAATGTCAAATCCAAGACAAGGACCTTCTACAAACAGCCCCGTTGGACACACTGAGAGGCACGCTGACTTCTAATAACGAGAGAGGGCCAAATATTTTTTTCTTCACTGTGAATGAATACAGATGCTTTGTCTCGACTTTGCTAAGTTTATAGTAGAGCGCAGACTGAGTAATGAGCAAAACTACCTGACATCAAAAAAGTAAAACTTTTTGCAGTGCAGAAAGGACTCTGATGGCATCATTAGAGGGATTCCCAAAGGTCAAGGATAAAACTTCTCATATCTTGAGATACGTCATTTGCTTTTATCTCATTTCATCTTAGACTGTCTGCATCTTCAGTCTTAGATTTTGAATTAAAATTGCCTTTTACGTCATTGAGAACAACGTAGTGAACATTTACGACGAGATTAGACGTGGCACTCTAGGATAAAATAATGGACTTAAATGAGGAAAATTTGAAGATATGTCAGGATAAATAGGCCAAAATATTTACAAGGTAGTGCTAGGAGAATGGACAAAGTTTTAAGTGCATTAGAACAATAGTGCAAAGACATCTACCAGCCTGGCTGCTCCCATCCATCTCCAAGCTGTTTTTTTTTTCTTTTTTGTAAGGGTGTGCTCGCCCACATTAACAGTACTGTTTTCCGTGGTAACCAGTAAAGGCCCGGTCACACAGCCTTTCACGTCTGTATCGCAGGTAAAATTTTGCGATTTTTTTTTTTGCCAGTGGTGGAAAATGTGCAAATTTGGCCGGCGACTGTTCCGCGTCCTTATCGCGGGTAACCGCGGCTGCATCGCTGTGCCGCCCGCGGTTACCCGTGGTCTAAATTTCTGAGCAGCGCAAAACGTTTTCGCGCGGCCAACGGCGTGTGAATTTCTTACCGCGTGTAAAGCACGCCTGTATCGTGTCTGTATCGCGATCTCAAAGCGTCCAACAGGGAAATTTCTGGCCGTGATTCAGCCGCGATACGCCCGTGAAAGGCTGTGTGACCGGGCCTTTACAGGAGAAGCTTCCTGATCTGTTAGCGCAAAACTAAATGCAGTAGCCTTGTAAACACTGTGTGGGTCAAAAATAAAAACATGTAAGAATTGCAAATTATCGTTTGGTATACAATCCAGTTAATTTATTAGATAAACTGAATTGTTTATGTATTTATTGATTTACTTTTTTTAGGAGAAGTATCTCTTGGTGACATACAGGCTACACCCCAACAGTTAGCTCAAGCTAATAAAATAACAAAATACGTTTAACTTTTAATAATAAGGAATATAGACTTGATAGCAACAATCACAAACGTTTATCTTACCTGATATGAAGTGTGTGCTGCAAACCCGAGCATTTTTAAGAGTGCCTCGGTCCAATCTTTTCGCTTTAATGCACAATGCTTTTTTTCTTGGATCAGGAGTGTTCGCTGGGATCCTGTAAAACTTCAATCTACGATCAATGTTTTTTTCTCAGATTCTGGCACATACAAAATGACATTTTAACCTCGATATGGCAGAAACGAAAGCTTGTTTTCTTCAGTTTGTTACCCAGCGCGGATCCTTGTTTTGCCTCCAGCTTAGACTATGAAGCCACGCGTGACACAGGTCTATACTAAAAGGTCTATACTGGACTGTCTCAGAAAATTAGAATATTGTGATAAAGTTCTTTATTTTCTGTAATGCAATTAAAAAAACAAAAATGTCATACATTCTGGATTCATTACACATCAACTGAACTATTTCAAGCCTTTTATTATTTGAATATTGCTGATTTTGGCTTACAGCTGAAAAAAACTCAAAAATCCTATCTCAAAATATTAGAATACTTCCTCAGACCAAGTAAAAAAATAAATTTATAACAGCAAAACTAAATCAAACATTTGAAAATGTCCATTGATGCACTCAGTACTTGGTTGGGAATCCTTTTGCACGGATTACTGCATCAATCCGGCGTGGCATAGAGGCAATCAGCCCGTGGCATTGCTGAGGTGTTATTGATGCCCAGGATGCTTCGATAGCGGCCTTCAGCTCATTTGCATTTGTAGGTCTGGTGTCTTTCATCTTCTTCTTAACTATACCCCACAAATTCTCGATGGGGTTCAGGTCAGGGGAATTAGCAGGCCAATCAAGGACAGTGATGCCATGGTCAGTGCACCAGTTACTGGTGGTTTTGGCACTGTGGGCAGGTGCCAGATCATGCTGGAAAATGAAATCCTCATCTCCATAGAGCTTTTCAGCAGATGGAAGCATGTAGTAATCTAAAATCTCTTAGTACACAGTTGCATTTACTCTGGACTTGATGAAACACAGTGGACCAACACCAGCAGCTGACATGGCTCCCCAAACCATTGCCGACTGTGGGAACTTCACACTGGATTTCAAGCAACTTGGATTTTGCTCCTCTCCAGCCTTTCTCCAGACTCTGGCACCTTGACTTCCAAATGAAATGCAAAACTTGCTTTCGTCTGAAAAGAGGACTTTGGACCACTCTGCAACTGTCCAGTGCTTCTTCTCCATAGCCCAAGTCAGACGCTTCTTCCGTTGTCTTGAGTTCAGAAGTGGCTTGACCATGGGAATACGGCTATTGTAGCCCATTTCCCGGACACGTCTGTGAACTGTGGCTTTTGATACCTGGACTCCAGCTTCAGCCCACTGTCTTTGAAGCTCCCCCAAATTCTGGAAGGGGCTCTTCTTCACAATTTTGTTATGGCTGCGGTCATCTCTCTTGGTTGTGCAGCGTTTCCGGCCACATTTTTCCCTTCCAACAGACTTTTTGTGGATATGCTTTGAAACTGCACTCTGTGAACAGCCTGCTCTTTGAGAAATTTATTTTTGTGTCTTACCCTCCTGATGGAGGGTATCAATGATGGTCCTCTGGATCAGCAGTCTTCCCCATACTTGTGATTTAGTTTACTGAACCAAGCTGAGTGTTTTTAAGGCTCAGGAAACCCTCGCAAGGTGTTTCGAGTTAATTAGATGATTCAGGTGATTAGTTGAATAGCCTACTTGTATACTTTTTCATGATATTCTAATATTTTGAGATAGGATTTTTGAGTTTTCTTAAGCTGTAAGCCAAATTCAGCAATATTCAAATAATAAAAGGCTTGAAATAGTTCAGTTGATGTGTAATGAATCCAGAATGTATGACATTTTTGTTTTTTTAATTGCATTACAGAAAATAAAGAACTTTATCACAATATTCTAATTTTCTGAGACAGTCCAGTACATAAGCCAGATATATATTTTTTTCATAGTCTTGTGCGCTTTTTTAGGGTAGTGGTGGCCCTGTCTCTTAGCTTGTAACATACCTGGCAACCACAGGAAATTGCTCCCCTTATTAATGATTACAATTTCTCTTAAGGGACCAAAATCCTTACAAATACAACATGGCACATATTCACTCACAACACGATGACATTGTTGTCTGCTATCAGTGACCGAAACAACCCAAGTTAGAGAGTAATGGGCAAGACGAGATCGTTCTGACAGAAGAAAAAAATGTTTTTAGCCGCCGATTCTGCCTTAAAGTTCAAATTCAGTGCCAGTAATCACGGGAAACCAACCAATGTGCATGCAAGGCTTGCTAAATAGCTTAAAAAGTAGTTAGCTAGAAAGGTAAACAAATAAAACAACTAAAAGTGAGCAAAATAGCTTGAGAAAAGAGTAAAAAGTCATCTAGCCAGATAGAAAGCTTAAAAAGCTAGCTAGAAAAGAGGTCAAAATTTACCTTGATTACTAGCAAAAAAGCTAAGTTGTTAGTCAAATAGCTGGCTAAAAAATGCACAATTTTTGCTAATTCGCTTAAGAAGTCCATTCAATGGAATTTAGTTTGTTGCATTTCCTGGAAAAAATAAATGAATACAAATATGAATTAATACATTTGTTTAATACACAATAGATTCTGATTCTCCTCTTTTAATTACTTGCTTAAAATAATTCAATAATTGACTGGATTATTTTTTTGCCCATTAAGTCCCATGAACTGAAATCTATTTTAATTTCTAAAATCACAGCTTATCATGTTATTACTATGTTGTTATTATGTTATTTTTAGGTGAATTATTTAACATAGTGTTAAATACTGAGTCAGCCAATAAATTTAAAAAAATACTAGAAAATCACAATGACCCAGCACCGGTGAGCTATTTTCAGAACAGGTCTGCAGGCACCTTAAATATCCTTAGGGTACACCACACTAATGAATTACATTCTGCCATGGACGACAGTTTTGGGGTAGAAACAACTGTACAATCAAGCATTGTTGAGATGTTTTATTAGCACTCTGATTCACAAAAGGCACATCAGTTAAAAACATTTGCAGAGGACATGTACAGTAGGTTGAAAGGTCTTCAGTCAAGTTAAACCTTTTTATCCATCCAACAAAACAAGTTCAAATGTGTTGCACGAAAAATCAAGATGGAATTTGAACGTGATGAACAGGACCCAGCTCAAATATAACTTTGAATTTTGACAGGTGTGGCACCACATGACTTCATTTCCCTTTAATAAAATGAATGTCGGTTGGAAATGACAGGTGAAATAAGAAATGCAAAGGGTTTCGTATGATTGATCTTTGCTCAAAGAAATTCTGTGGAAAAAAGTCTTACAATATAGCCTAAACAGCTTCTGGGAATAAAATAAAAATGAAAGTCGTTTGCTATATAACACGAGTTTCTAGGTCCATGTTCCTTCCATTACTCCATAATTGACTGTACAACACGTTTTAAAAATGTTATGGGGAAAATTCTAATAAAAAATTACCATTACATCTCCAAATGCGTGTGATCTAAAATCCGTTAGAATTAGGTTTTAGCACTACAACTACTACCCTACAAGGCATTACATATGTAACACATTTAATGTTTTTTATATTAATCTTTGATCCAGTGTGAGTCAGTCAACTGCCTGTTTTGTGCACCTTACCCAGCAAATAATAGAACATTCAAGTTTAAGGAAAAACCTCAATTCTGTCAAATTCAATCCTAGTACAAGTCCCAAAAACGAAAAGAAAAAAAACAATGTTGTGTCCGAAATCTGGGTACTTTTGCAATAATCTCAATGCTAGGGACACGGTTCACTCATCTTGAATTCGGTGTCTCTTTCTTACATGTTCCCCATCTGTGTCCTTCATACAAACCATCAGGAAATTGCGGCACTTGCATGTATACTGCTCCGGATATTCCCGGTAATGACTGACATGGGCGCTGGAGGAAAAATCAAATGTGTCCACTGGAACACCTTTAAGTTTGAGGGCTTCTCCAAAGAGCCTGACATCACTCGGCCTTATAACCTGATCGGCTCGGGAGTAGAGGAAAAAATGAGGCCAGGCGGGCGGCTTCTCGCGCACTGCGTCATAGTGGTTCTTGTGCACATACTTGGTCAAGGGGTACAGCACAATTCGCAAAAGGAAAACAGTCACCGCAAAAAGTGCTAGCAGTACGTACTTCAAAACCGGACTTATTTTAGGCCCCAGAGTGGCCGCGAGAGCTCGCACAGCCCCAAGGACATTCCCACTGCCTGGAGCGCTGTCCACCACAGCCCCGATTACACACAAAGAACTAAATAGTTTGTCTTTGTGTAAAAGCTCAACAATATACCTATACAACATAAAGCCACCATTACTGAAAATATGAAAGAAAATAGGGCATTGCTCCACCTCATAGTCATAGAGGATCTCCAACAACTTGAATGCTGTACGTCTCAGTTCCTTATATCCAAAGGACTCAGAGATAAACACTGCCTTGAGAGGAGCCGTGTAGTGAATAGTGACACACCCCTATATGGGAAGAAGATCAGAGAAGGTTAAGATTGATGTTTGCTTGAAAACAAAACAAAAGACTCCATGTATATTAACCTGCTCATTGTAGATGGAGCTGTACTTAGTGAGGTGTTTGTCCTTACAGCCTGCCCATCCCAACAATATCACAACAGGCTCTTTTGTTCCCTGCCAGTGAGTCTCTAGAAAAGGAGAAAGGTATAAGCAGATCATTGTACGGTTGCACTATTAACTGACATCTAAGAAAAATTATGTTGAAATGTGACGTAGTGCAATTGTGTAATCGCAGGGCACTTTGTTTGTTTTGTTTTTTTCAAGTATTTATAAATCCATGTTTATGTTTTTTCCCCTTTGATTTTTGAGTAATTTCATGCGTGGCCAACAAGAATTGTCACAATTCTAGTTCTTACGGCCCCGGCCAACCAGAGGAGAGTTTTAACAGCACTGGACAATAAAGGCGAAGCAAAGTTTGCAAGCAGCACACTACACATACGCCTAATGTGTGAGCCTCATTGAGTTGTTATGGCGGAATCCTAAAATAAATTGTTTATTCATTTTGTAAATTGTGTGGTACTAGACCAATATTTTTTTAAGCTTGAAGTGCCATTTATTGCTCTTGTATGTATGTACACTTGCATTGACTGAGGATTCAAAACGTAAATAATGGTCAGCTGACAGCAACCCTACCAAAGTTCCCCAGAAGAGGGCGCTGTTTTGTTAAGGTTAAAGCATGTCACTAAGATTATGTACTAACAAAAACAAAACTAGCTTTGTCCTTTAACATTGAAAAACACATTAAAATTTTTCCAAAATTGTACAGCCCTAGGTCCTGGTGTCATGTCACTTGACGGAATAATCAGGCAAATGTCCATATATCTAACACTCTCCCAGTAAGAGCTAGCGTATATTGCACAAAGACATATGTCGTGGCTGCAGATACGCATTTTCTGTAAAAATGGAGACCGCCATCCAGCACATTGGGTGGCTGTTCTGGCATATGGGGACCGCCCCTTCCACATAGAGGCATACTGTATGTCCGGTAATGTCTTTGCTGCAATATGAACTAGCTCCTTCTCCACTATGATAACTCAAGATTAAGCACAGCCCCACGCACCTCCCCAAAAAAAACAATATAATTTTTCTTCGGATCTGCATTATTTGCATGTCAGCCATTTTGACTTCAAAATGGCAAATTGAACTGAAAGGAGAGATTTTCATGTCTGATCGAAGCACAAAAATAGGGGATTGACATTAGCATCGTTTCAGGTAGCGCATAAACTAGATAATAATGTCAAAATCAAGAACCACGGGCCATATCCGGCCCTTAAGAAGGTTTCATTCATCTACTGAAATGATCTTGAGACATAATCAAATCGCACATCAGTGACCATTGTCTTGTTGTTTTCTTTGGTAAGTTACATATCCTTACATTTTAATTTATTGCAGTTTAGGAATGGTATAAAAATGCTTTTTTACTTTACTATTTGAATCGATTTCCGCCCTCTTCTGTTTAAGTTTTATTCGTCCCACTCCTTTTCAGGCATTCTGTCATGATGTATGTGTGGTGGTGTCGTGTAAAACACTCCCCTTCCTGCGGTGTCGCTGTATACTAATGTGCAGCCTTGTACTTGTGCTTGAGAACTACCGAGGAAGAAGTTAAGTAAACACTCTATGAATGTACCGTCCGTGCCTGTCTTGAATCCTACTACAACTCTACTACATACACAACATATTGGCGACGAGGATGACTTGGATGGGAATCTCACAACCCCCTGCTTTGCTTGAAACCCCGTGTGAGCCTACGATGTTGTACACCACGTGGATTCAGATGTTCGAAAATTACCTGCTAGCATTGACTGCAAATGACATGCCGGACAAAGGAAAACGCGCACTACTACTAGAGAATTTTTCTTTCCCTTCCCGACACTGGCACTTCTTACAAATCCGCCTGTGATGCGCTAAAAACTTTCTTTGTACCGAAGATGGATGTCGTGGCTGAGCGTAGCAAGTTCCGTCAGCGTGCTCAGAGACCGGGCGAGACCACTGCTCAGTTCATTGCCGCATTGAGGGAATTAATTACTAACTGTGACTTTAGCACGTTTGCTGATGATATGATTAGGGATCAATTCATTGAGAAGATGTCCTCTTCGAGGATCAGAGAACGCTTGCTGTTGGAAACAGACTTAGAACTTGACAAAGCGATCACTATTGCTACACAGATAGAATCCGCTATGACAGAAGCTAAGGCTATTGCTCCTGTGCACGTGCCCGACGTCCCTGTGAAGCTCGTGCAACAAAGAGATAAAAGGAATCGGAGCAGTACGCATACACAGCGCTCGAGAGATAAAAGGAATCAACACAAAACCTGATACCATTGTGGCTCCAACTCTCATCTAGCAAATGACCCCAAATGCCCTGCTAAAAATGCAAAATGCAACCAATGTGGGAAAATGGGACATTTTGGTAAAGTGTGCCGCAGCGCAATTCCTACTCGATCAGTGAGAGAAGTTACTGTCCCAGACCTTACTGTGGGTCATGTAGCCCCTACAGCTGCAGTCCCAAAGCGCCTTACGTGTACAGTTGCTCTCCATGCGAATGATGAACAGTCAATTACTACTGACCTGCTTGTGGACACTGGTTCAGCAGTCTCAATTCTACCAGAGAGAATTTACAGACATTCATTCATGCACGTGCCTCTCTCAAAGCCTACTGTACGCCTGGTGACCTACATGAAGAAGCCAATTCCAGTGTTGGGCTGTCTTCAACTTACTGCTACATACTGCAACCAGAATGCACATACTGACTTCTACATAGTTCCTGACGGTACTCCATTACTGGGAATGGACCTGTTCACTGCACTTCGCCTGCACATACAAGATGGGCAGATTGCAACACCTGCCGCATCGGAGAGGAGTCATAATGTCAACACTACAAATGCTTTTTTATACACAAAGTTAAAGTGCGTGCTGACGTCCCTCCAGTCCAGCAAAAGCTACGCAGACTCCCATATGCCGTGCGTGACAAGGTGTCGGAGGAGCTGACAAAACTGGAAACGAATACAAAACCGGGACATGAGAATGTTACTGCTGATTGCTTGTCACGTTTGCCTCTCCCCATCACAGACGACCACGAGGAGATGGAGTTGGTGGCTGCTGTGTCTTCTGATTTTGCTGCAGTCACTGCTGATGAGCTCTCCAGTGCGTGTGAGGAATTGTCTGGTGCTACAGAAGGTGTGACACAACATGGAGAAGGGATGGCCTCGTACTGCAAAAGGCCTTGACCCCCTCATCGTGCCATACTTCCGTGTGCAAAATGAGCTTGCCGTGCAGAACAGTGTCATTGTGCGTGGCACTCATCGTGTTGTGATACCACAACAGCTACAGGGAAAAATGATCCAACTTGCTCATGCTACACACCAAGGGATCGTCCGCACAAAACAAAGACTGAGAGACTTGTACTGGTGGCCTGGAATGGATTCTCACGTTGAGCTCGCCATCAAATCATGCACCACCTGCTTGCAGCATGACAAAACCGCAACCACACATACTGCCCCGTTACAGCCTGTGCCTACCCCAACTGCTGCCTGGGAAAAGGCTGCGCCTGCTGATTGCCGCTTCGCCATCACCCTCATTGACTATTACAGCCGATGGCCTGAGATTGCCTTCTGCTCAAATGTTACTTCTGCCTCTGTTATGACTTTTCTTTCCATTGTGTTTAGCAGAGAAGGTAATCCACAGGAAATTGTTACTGACAATGGCCCCTCAGTTCGTGTCGACCGAGTTTGAAGCATTCCTTAGTGACAGGAACATCACACACCGTCGCAGCTCTGTGTACTACCCACAGGCCAACGGTAAAATTGAGCGTTTCAACAGAGTCTTCAAGGACTGTCTACAAACAGCCAACATCGAAGGTAAACCACTGAAAGCCTTCTTCACTGAGTTTTTACACACTTACAGAGCCACACCACATGCCGTGAGACTTCAGTATCCCCCGCTGAACTGTTGCATGGTAGACCACTGAATACAAAGCTTCACATCACAGGTCTTCACTCCATGCGCCCCACTGCTGACAAAGGCAACATGCTACAAAACATACAAAACAAACAACGGAAGTCAAAACAATACACCGACAAACATCGCGGTGCAAAAACACCCAGCTTCCAGATTGACTCTGCGGTTCGCATCCGCAAACCTGGAATCATTGCCAAAGGACACTCAAAGTTCACCAAGCCACTGACAGTGGTAGCCCAAAAGGGTCCAGCCACTTATCTGCTGTCTGATGAAAAGGTGTGGAATGCTTTCCACCTTGCCCATTCTTCCACCTGTGCTGCTGCTTCAGCGTCACAGCCTGCTGATGATGATGCTTGCCTCCCGCCACAGCCTGCTGATGCTGATGCTTGCCTCCTGCCAAGCAACCAAGGTGCTGAGCCACCTGAACCTGAAACTGTGCCCTCACCACATCCCTCTCCGAGTGCACCTAGAATACGACATGCTCCTGCATGGCTTCTAGATTACGTGACTTAAAAAAAAAAATACAGAAAAGATGTGGTGATGTTCAAAAAAAAAAGACATGATGAATGTTCATTGTTTAAAAAAATGTCATGTTTGTTTATGATGTGATCCTCATACAGTCTGCTTACGTTTACAAGGTTTACACACTTTTGCTTACAGATATTGACAGTATCGTTCCTTACAATAATGCTTACCTTTGATAAATATTTACCTCTAATCTGGTAATGAATATTGAAATGTATGTTTTCTATAAGCTCATACTTACCGAAGAGTTATTGCGTATTTCAGATTAATGCTACTGTTTGTGTCCTATTCTAACAAAAAGGGAATATGTGGTGTCGTGTAATCTACTCCCCTTCCTGCGGTGTCGCTGTATACTAATGTGCAGCCTTGTACTTGTGCTTGAGTACTACCGAGGAAGAAGTTAAGTAAACACTCTATGACTGTACCGTCCGTGCCTGTCTTGAATCCTACTACAACTCTACTACAAACACAACAGTATGGTATACAGTATTTCCATGAGCCTGAAATAAATAAAATAAACTAATGAAATGATAGGCTACTGATGGCGCCAGAATAATATGGGTTATTTCATTTTATGGTAACACAATAGGGATTTTGATACCAAAGAAATTTGTTTTGTACCTTTTGAAAAGAAAATATTACTGAAAAGGCATATTTAAATATTGCTTTATTTATATTTTCAGGCTTTTCAGTGATGTATGGTCTAATAGGTTCACTGGAGTATATGCGTCACTTTAAAATGTTTCAAAATTTAGTCAGGCCCTCGGCTTTTAGCAAATATTTTTATTTAGCTTTCCCATCAGTTTGACTTGGACACCCGTTAACTAGACCAACACAAGTACGATGGAGTACAGTGCCATTGAGTACGGTACAGTATAATACAATAGGGTAGAATGAGCGATGCTCACCGGTAGTCGCTTCGTCTGGAAACACAATGTTGTAGTCGATTTCATCATTTTCCATTGTAGTTCAAAGGAAAAAAACGTTGGAATTCCGTAACTGAGATATTTGCTACGAAATAAAGTGTCTTCAATGATCATAATCTTGTATATAAATTACAGAATTTCTGCACCTTGACACGGGGTATTGACCGTGAACAACTGTCTCACCCGGAAGTTGCTTCTTCTTTTGAGCCACGAATCTGAACCGCGACAAGGTAATACTTCCCCCCCTGTACAGGATGAAGTATTGCTAGAAGGATTTGTGAAACTTTTCATAACCAATGTTGGGCACTTTACTCTAAAAAAAGTAAAACGTAATTATTCATAGTTACTCATTATTTATTCCAAAAAGTAACTAGTCACAAAGGAAAGTAACAATTTCTGTTACTATAAAAAATGTATGTCAAATAATTCGATTTGTTTTAGCATTATTTGAGAGAGTGAAATGGAGAACAGACAGGTAGTTGGGTTACAGGACCTTGTATTATATATTGCACCTCAACAGCAACAGATTTCTCCCACGCTTCAAGTGCAAAAAGGTAAACAGTACACAATATAATAAAAATAACAATCAGCAGTAAATGATAAAAAGTGATGTTAATAAATTAAATCCAACTCACACAACCTGAGGTATCTGGTAGAGTAGACATAGCCCACTGTAATTCAAGTAATTTTTTCACAACAACCGTCAATCGTAAAACAATATAAATTGAGTTTCACTCTATATATTAAGTCACAATCCCGAGGCAGACAATTGCTCAATTAGACATATGCTACTGCACTTCAAGTATTTTCACACAACAAAAGTAAACAGTTAATTAATGTAGTGTATTCAACACTGGAGTAAAATCAAAAAATTCAAACTCTCACCGCTTCAGACCACTCTCCCCAGGTGTTGTTCCAGCGGCTTTTAAGTCCGCTGTAATTAAACCTACACCTAAACGACCAAACCTTGATCCAGAAAGCTTGAGTTATTACAGGCCTGTGTCGAACCTACCGTTTCTTTCTAAAGTACTTGAAAGAGTTTTGGCACAGCAGCTGAATGATTTTATATCTGGGAATTATCTTTTTGAATCCACGCAATCAGGATTCAGGGCTAATCACTCTACTGAGACAGCCCTGATTAAGGTAACCAATGATCTTCTACTGGAAATGGACTCCGGGGCTTCACCATTCTTTCTCCTGCTGGACCTTAATGCTGCTTTGGACACTGTGGACCAGTGTTCCCTCTAAACGCACTGCTCGCACATTCTCAGCGCACAAGAAAATCTAGCCAGCGAACAAAAATGAGGGCTCAAAATTACTAATTAAGAAGTGACTTAAGTCAAAGTTACAGTGCATGAAGGTAAAAATACACGGGTTCCCCAGACGTTGTGCCCTAAATGCGGTATTTTTAAGTCGAGTCGAAGTGGAACGAAGTTGAGTAAAGTTAATAGAAAACCGGCTTCTTCGGCTCGGCTCACTAAAAAGAACCGGCTCTTTCGGGTCCTAAACGGCTCTTCAGGTTGTTTTTGCTTCTTTAATCCCAACATGACCAAATATTATGTAAAATTATGCACAACATGACTTAAAGGAAGAGGGGGAATAGAACAAAAAAGAAAAGAATACCAAAATGAAAAAGTAGTGTAAAGCTGAGAAAAAAAGAAACTCAATGAAGAGAAAAAAGGGAAATTTAGAAAAAACGCCAGAAAAAAAGAAAAGAAAGAAATGTAGGAAAAAAGTAAATAGAGAACAAAAAGAAAAAAGTAACAAAAAAGTAGAAAAAAACACGTTTTCTTTCCGAGAAAGTTTGTGTTGCATTCAAATAATTTCCTATTATATCAAGTGAATCATTGCCAACATTGTACTTCCACTAATAAATGTGATTAAGTACAGTTCTGTATCTTACAACCGACTAAATAAGCCCCCAAAAATGTTAATAGTATGTGACAAAATATATCAGGAAATAAAAAGAAATGGATATTTTGTGAAAGAATTGTAAGAACAAACGACGTTTGTAGGCCGTACAACCTTTGCAATAGTACATGAGTCAATTCATTCAAAAGAGAAAAATAATTTTGCATTGCCGGAAACTCAGCAAAATGTAACTTGATGTCAAGTTTTGGACATGTTTGATAATTAATTATCTTGCCACACTTGGGATCATGGTTGCTCACTGTTGTTTCAAGCGTTGCTCACCGACTTTGTGTGAACGCTCAGACCTGTGGAAAATTAGAGGGAACATTGCTGTGGACCATAATATCTTACTAGACCGGTTGGAAAAATGGATTGGTCTCTCAGGAACCGTCCTCTTATGGTTCAAATCCTACTTCTCAGATAGGACGCAGTGTTAAATATGGTGAAATTATATAGGAGCCCTTTAGTGTTACCTGTGGTATTCCACAGGGTTTAGTATTTCTTTTCAGCATTTATATGCTTCCATAAGGTGATATTATTCGCAAGTATAGTTTCCATTGCTACGCAGATGGCACTCAACTATATCTTCTAAAGGAGGAATCTGCCACACTAAACTGTGGAAATTTGACGCCTGCGAGGCTTTTAACTAAAACATGAAAGTTTGATCACGGTACCCTGATTTTAGCGAACCTGTATTGGCTCTGTTCGCTTAAGATGTGATTTTAAGGTTCTGTTGGTATTAAACAAAATCATGCATGGACTTGCTCCCTCATATCTTTCGAAATTAATTTCCCCTCGATGTTCTGGCCTTCACTCTGAAAATGCTGGTCTCCGAGTGATCCCAAGAGCCAAAAAGAAAACCCCTGGTTCGAGGGCTTTCTCCATTTGGGCCCCGATGTAGTGGAATGCTCTGCCCACTGAGATCCGATCCACAATTTCAGTGGAACAGTTTAAAACTAGGCTAAAAACACACTTCTATTCTATAGCATGTGAATGACCTATATTTCACGTTGACAATATCTGTGCATTGTTATTAAAACATCCATTGCAGCCTGGTCATCCTTGAAAGGGAATTACCTCATGTGCGGCTCTTCTCAAGGTTTCTTCATTTTCCTTATGTTGATGTTTTTGTGTTTTTCCTTGCCCTCATGTAGGTTTTAGATCAGGGGATGGTGTAATAATAGTCTGTGTTTCGCAATAATCTGTGGTCTGTGCAGCCCTTTGAGACTCCTTGTGATTAAGGGCTATACAAATTAAACAGGACTTGCCTTGTGTGAGATGAATGACTATAAAATAATTTACACATGAAAATGATGGATCAATGAGAATTCACTTTAATAAAAAAACAAAGAGATTTGATATTTCCAAAGGTTCATCTTCTACTGCTTTTTCCCCCAAACCATTTCCATCTTGTGCAAATGGGCCTGGGATGACTTAGAGAAGGTGCTCTTGACAATGTTTAGCGGGGTTGTCTTGCCACTGAGGTAGACTTTATTGAAGCAATTGGGAAGCCATGCCTGCTCCTCTCCACTTTCATCCACACCTTCTTTTTTGAGCAGGGTACATGAGTAAGCAAATATGTAGCCTGTCATGAAAGCATCAAACCCAGCTCGATGGGTGCCTGAGTCCGCCTTGCTCTCACCTTTTCCAGCGCTTGTTCCGTTTTTCGTTGATTCCCGGTGGTCCTCAGATGCTTTGTTCTCAGCACTATCTATTTTCATGCTTTCGCCATCATTCGCTTGGGTGCTTGAATCACCAGCTATCACATTCAAACTTTCCTCATACTCTGCAGTCTCTCCTCCTTGGTCGGTTTCTGGTTTCAATTCCAAATGGGGGATTTTGTTCTGAGGGGCGTCTTCCAAATTGGAGGAGTCTTCCTCTACTTCTCCTTCTTTCTTTTTCTTCTTTTGACGCTTCCTCTTCTTCTTCTTGTCATCCTTGGATTTGTCATCTTGAAGAATGATAAGGTCTGTGTCGTGGGACAAAGGACACGTGGTGCCTTTTGAGCACCAACCAAACGCCTGCCAAACAAATCAAAGGATAAATATTTAGGGCAGGATAGCTGATAATATGGAAACAGCGGGGTTCCTACGCTTTTTCACCGCCAAATTTAAGCACTTTCAAAGCCAAACTTCTTATTTCTCATTAAAAGAAAAAAAATCAAGGTGAAAATCATGTATTTTGCAGAGCAACTAATATAGCTGTGATTTACATGTACGGCGTTTAATATTGCACATGGATTTATCAAGACATATTTTTAGATCTTGAATACATCGCGAAACGTATTTGTTTTTAAGACAAATATCTCCCCATATAAGTGTTGACTGTAATATGTAACTTACATTTTCATGCAGGAATTTCTTTCCATTGCAATTTACCACTGGAAAATGCTACCTTATTTTTTTTAGCATGGCCCATAATAAATGTCCACATTTTATAATGACCTGCTTAGGTGTAGCATGCGCCTGTCTTCTTGGGGAAAATAAATATCTCCTGCCCTTGACTGAAATAAATACTGTACTGGATTATAGGGCACACCCACCAAAAATAGTCTTTAGTCGATGATTTATCATACATAAGGCGCATAGGACTGTAAGGCGCATGGAATTAAAATTACATTAAGAGCTACCATATTTTTTAGTATATAACAGTTTTGCATTTTATATACTTACAGTAAATGTTATCTCAATGATTGATCGGTCGACCAATGAAACTAATCCAAATCACAAAACATTGCATGCAACATGAATGAAACCAGGGTTGCGGCGTTGAGAAAGCTGGAACCTTACCACTAGCAATACAGATCACATATGAAATTTTCTACAAGTGATCCCAAGAGCCAAGAAGAGAACCGCAGCCAGGAGAGCGTTCTTCATTCGGGCCCCGGTGTTGTGGAATGCTCTGCCCCCTGAGATTCAATCTGCAACCTCAGTGGAACTGTTTACATCTTGGTTTAAAACACACTTCTATTCTCTAGCTTATGAATGACCTATATTTCATGTTCTGTGTATTATTTGTTAGTACAATAGCCGTTGCAGCCTGTTCATCCTAGGAGGGGGATTACCTCATGTGCAGTCCCTTCTCAAGGTTTCAGCACAAACGAGACAGAGACTCCGGTAAAAACAGGGGTTGAGGACTATGCGCTACAATAACAGCCGAATCATTGACACACACTGCTCACTCGATATAGAGTTTCTAGCAGTATCGTGTAGACCCTTCTATCTACCGAGAGAGCTAACTGTGGTCATTGTGCTTGCTGTTTACGTTCCACCAGATGCTGACGTTCCACCGGATGCTAACGTTAGCATAGCGCTAAATCTCCTGCCCGCTGCTATCAATAAACAGCAGCTTGCACACCCCAACGAGCTTTTATCGTCACCAGCGACTTCAATCGGGCATGTTTATGGACTGTACTTACTAAATCCATTCAATACGTGGACTGAGCAATTAGGGAAAAAACACTGGACCGTGTGTACAGTAAGATCAAACATCCAGTTGGATCCGCCCATCCCTATCTGTCCCTCACCCCCTCATACCTCAAAAACTTCGATTGATTAATAATTGCATAAATACAGTTGTTTACTGTAAAAACTCAATCAGTGAATATTGATTGCACAATCTGATTTACCGTATTTTGTGGACTATATAAGGCGCAGTGGGTTTTACGGCGCCCTTTGACATTTTGGGGTTTGAGGTGCGCCTTATAGGCCCGAAAATACAGTGTATATACAAAATATATGTATTCGGAATAGATTTTGAGTGAGGAAATGCAAGTAATTAATTTAATATTGTGTTTAAGTGAAACTAACCGAGAAGGACAAGCAAATCTCCGTCTGAACCAAAGGAACGGCTGTGACTGGACAGCTTCGGCGGTCCACATAACGGGACATGGCACCAGAATATTGACAGAACTCCAGATGAACTTGAGGAACTGTCGCACTAGTGGACGCTTTTCGACTGTTATCCAACTTACTGGGAAGAAAGAACAAAGATAGGCAAGCAGTAAAGTTAAAAAGAACAACCGTATTATCCTTCACCCATACCTTTTTAGAACCACTAATTGTTATGCAAACAGAGTAAAAGAATAAATGCTCACCATTTCTTATAGGCATACTCCAGATAAGAGGCACTGAAGCGAAGATCAAATTCCGTGATGTATTTAGTGTCAAAGATGCCTGCTGGAAAAATCTCAGAGAGGTCTGCAGTAAAAGTGGCCAAACGATCTGGTATGTGCGCATAGAAATTCTAAAAATATATTGAAAAAAAATGTCAATGTCAATTCCTGTTCTGCTTTCTGAAGCTTACTTCAAAATATATAGAAAATGAATGTACACGACAAACCTGGTAGAGAAAAGCAATATCAATTAGGCCGTTGTGAAGCACCACAGGTTTTCTTGCACGTAGGAGCTCAGTAAATAAAGCCCGGATATGAACACCTTGATTGTCAGATCCTCCCTTGCAAAACAGGAATAAAGCAAAGTTTAAAGAATTTTGATTAAAGCAAGATACTGAATGTTAGAAAAGTTAAGATGACCAAAAAGGCTCAAATCAGATCAATACCTTGTTATTACCCTTATGATACGGGATCCCTTCTGCATACTGCTTGTTGAAATCAAACCCGTGTTGTACAAGGAACTGGACTGACTGGGGCTCAATGATGTACTCCTCTGAACACAGTAATGTCAGGTTATACACCTGGACCAGGTATGTGTCTGGAGCCTGAGTAAAAGGAGGGGTTATTTGACAGTTTTAACATTACTACAGTCAATGTGAGGCAATATTTCCAATATTTTGACTTAGACCAGGGGCCTCATTGATAAAACTGTGCAAAGGAAAGCTCACAAAAATTGGCATACAGAGGAAACACAGAAACAAAAACCTCCCGATTTATTTATTTCCTAATCCGCAAGCACGTCCTATGCCTGTTTCCTTTAAAAATCATAAACAATTTGGAAGTGGCCGCTTGTCAGGGAACCGCTCTTATATGCCTATAAAGGGCCTGGACAATTCCCTTGATAAATATTCAAAGTAGGTCTTGCTGCTGCCCAAAATCCTGCTCCCTCCAAAGTCTCCTGAGTACCACATCCTCTAGCAGAGCCAGAGGGGCCTTTGTTCATCTTCCCGTATTGCGAGGTTGTGTCTTTTTAAATCCAGCCATCTCTTAATAGTCTAAAGAGTGACAAGTGGGGTGAATATCCTAATTGTAACCTAATTACCCAACTGTCATGACCATGACATTTGAGTAATCAATAAAAACGATTGAATACTAATAGATGTATGACTTATTTGTTTTTCTGTGTGCTCCCAGGGAGAGTCGAAATTGAATACACCTCTTTTTTTTTTCCAAATATACTCTTCATATTTTTTTTACAAACAATGACAAAGATTTTGTTTTTACCGAAGGGCCAGAGCTCCGGTGAAAGTCCACATTCTCTGGTCAAGTTAGATTTTTAAAAATACCTAACATTGCTTACAAAATGTTTCATTCATGGTGTTGAAGAAGCAAAGGGACTCAGTGTAGTCAGTTTGAAGATTACTTTATTAGGTCTCAGAATTACAGCTTAAGTCACCAAGTCTCTGTTATGTGAAGGACAGGGTTTCCTGCACTACACCAACTTCCAAAGTGCAATTAGGGGTTTGCTGAATAACAATTTTTTTTTTCAGTGGTGTTTTTAACATATATATTAACATTATATTGAATGCAAGATTTAATGATCAATGTATTTTTCTGCCTTTAGTTATACTTTCTAATGAAAATGTTTACCTGGATTTGGAAAAACTGTAGTAAGATTTCATATCCAATATGTAAAATGTCAGCAAAGACACCCAAGTGCAATTTTTCAAATGCGTATTTCCCAATACAGATGAGTGCAATTGTATAGCCTTAAACAGCGTGCCTGTGGCTTCTGTTTGAAGTAAAATAACATTGGAATTGTTTGGATTCTCAAATTTTCTCTGGTTGATAAATAGTTGTTAGCAAATGCAGCTTTGGGAATGCTTTGCTTTGAGTGGACATAACATTGCACATCATTGCTTGTGGCTAAATTTTCTCTTGTGCTTCTCTCAGCTTTGTCTCCGGGTTATATCTATTGGTGGGTTTCCCCAGTGGGCAACCCCTGACATAGACCATACACACGGTGCCAAATTTAAAGATACACCCCCACCCCCCAAAAAAAAAAAAAAAAAAAATTCAATGCACCTTGTCTGTCAGCTTCTTGTAGCAGGCAATTCCCAAAGAGAGGATAGAGCGAGACCTGGCTGCATGGCAAATCGCTTTATACCTGTCCTCTATTGACCTAAAATACGACATTAAGAAAACAGTATATTAAACATGTTGGAAAACCATGCTTTGATGCCATTTTAAATAAAAATATTGTATGTGGCAGAGTTTAAGATGCATACTTACTCTGCAAGCAATGATGCTCTATTTCCAAGGCCACTAAGTTCCTACATCGATCATGCATATCATTGAAAATTGGTCAACCTTTATTTTTAATGGCAATGGTAATCATTATCTTACCGTATCAAGTGCAACAAAGGATGATGTTTTAATTGCCAACACCATTGCAGGCCAAAGTTCCTTGAAATTACCATTCTGAACATCAACAACAGGAACAGCAAATGAAGACTCCATTTATTGTTTGGAATCAAAGTTTCTTATACTGACAGGTTAACTGCACATATGCCCGGCACAAAATATCGACTCAATTTGTGCTTAACTGCTTCTTAATGTTACATGCATTGCAATGCATTCATCTAGCGACAATTAATGTTCATGCAAGTATAAGAACTACTTAATTAGAGACGATTGAAATAAAAGCAGCATGTAAACACGTCTATGGTGTGCTCGGAGGGGTCCTCTTGTTTCTTGCGCAAATAGAAGTGGTAAGACGCCTGTTTTCCTGGCAGCGAACTTCAAAAATGATGTGTAGGATTTAGAAAAAAATACCACAAACATAATGTGATATATCACAATCATTTTCATCAATTATTCTACTTCATTATGGTTAAATTAACGTGTGGTTTATATACATTTTATAATTCGTGTCAGGCTTTTAATACGGACCGCTAAGTAACTTCACATGCTAAACTAGAAAAGGGACGATCGCCATTTTGGCTCAAACAAAGTCAGAAACATTTACTTGTTCGGTTTTATTCTCCTATTTTATTTTTTACGGGTGTAAATTAATTTATGATGTGCACGGGATAACATTTGACGAATGACATTTCCGTTACGATGAAAACGTTCAACTTTGATTGCACCTGCACGGCGCTCCTGTTTATCTGGCAGCAAAAATAAATAATATTTTACACGCCCGTGTTTTTATTTCTAAATTTGTGCACGATGGGTGGATGCTCTGCTCCGAACTGTTCCAATTCGACCAGCATAGGAAAACAGTTGTATAGATTTCCCAAAGATCCCGTCAGGAAGAAGAAATGGGTTGTAAATTGCCGACGAGACTTTGAACCAACTCCACACTCCAGATTGTGTCAAGTGAGTGCTCTATTTGTCGATTTCTGATCGTAACAAATAAACCATGTCAGATGAGTAGCATTGATTGTGTTCAAACAAGAAAAAATATTCGTTATGTGGATAGATTTCCAATGTTTCGTGTTAGAATAATAAAATAATAATAATTTCTTGCATGTTAACTAACTACACTTATTCCAAGTGTTTGCCTGTGTGGATCAATGTGTTTCATTAATTTGGGGGGGACATTTCTGCACAAACCTCTCCAAAAATGCAGGACCATTTTGAGCTGAGTCAGTTTGAGGAGTTTGCAAAGTCCCCTGCTGGAGGGAAAAAACTCAAGCCCAACGCCATTCCAACCCTCTTCAACACAGGAGACCCTCCTTATCCTGCAGTCAGCACACCTTTCATTATACTGCCCTTGAAACCTGAGCTAGGTAAATTGTGCTTTCTATATTTTACAGCCTTAAAATGTATTTATTTTTTATGTTGACATAGTGTGAGGACTATACAGTTCTAACACGTGTTTGTCTGCTCTCAGACCTGTAATTAAAAAGCGCATATTTTCTTGAATCTTCGTGTATAACAAATCTATACCCTAAAATGGACACACGAATGAAAAAGGATGTGACGGTCAAAATGTAGTAGAAAAATATAAAAGTATTTACATCTAAAATAACAGACAAACAAACGTATACAAAGTAACAGAGAACAATTCATGCTAAAACACCCTTCAAATAATATAAATATTGTATTCAGAGAATAATTTCCACAGCATTGTTCTATTGCATGCACCAAGCATGTTATACATTATTCTGACCACATGATGGCGTAATCAAGGAAATGATTGACCTTCAAGCTTTTATGTGTGTGAAACATTTTCCTGCTGGGCTTCACTGAGTTATGAGGCTTCATTTTGCCATCACTACTTTTCATGCTGTCCCTGTTGATGTGAAGTTGGGCTGGTTCTGCTGCACCCTTCATGAAGTTCATGAATATTTCCTTCTTTTGTGTAGTGTTCAGTGGGAGGTTGTTCGCTGAAGACCTCATTCATTTAGTCGGACTCATCTTCCCCTGAGATGAGTCAGACCATGGTGGTGTCATCGGCGTATTTGAGGCTTTCTTAGGGAAGGGTCGGGGTGCAGTTGGATGTATAGAGGATAATGAGAAGGGGACTCCGTACACACCCTTGTGGAGAACTGGTGCTTGAGCGTGATGTGATGGTGGAGGAGCAGTGTTTTCCCAGCTTGACAGATTGTGGATGATTTTTTTGGAAGTCCTTTATCCACTGACAGATGGATGTGAAGAGGCCCAGATTCACCAGTTTGCACTAGGATCTCTGGGATGATGTTGTTGAAGGCTGAGCTGAAGTCCAAGAAGAGCAGCCGCACGTAGCTCCCTCGGTGCTCCAGGTGTCTTGGAGTGAAGTGCTGTGGTGATTGGGTCCTCCACTGACCAACCTGCCATATAGGCGAACATCCCCTTACAACAATACGATGTGTAACTCCTGAGACAAAGAGATTTTATCAAGTCCATGTCAAAAGCTTTCCTTGTTTTGGACATTTTCTGACTTTAGTTAAAATATACGTTTGTTGGAAGGAAGAAAATCAACGACAGCAGACTAGAAAAACATACCCAGAGCAATAGCACGAGGGAGTGAATTAGGGAAAATTTAGGCGCATATCTTGTAGATATGCCTCATATTCTCTCATGTTTTTCTGATAGTACTCCTCAGTGATGTGTAGCCAATGTTGATAATAATTCTGGGTAATCATCTTATTTGCAACAAATAATTGATGCACTTTATATCATGTGTCACCAACCTGGTGCCTGCGGGCCCCCTAAGAACACCTGAGTAGCCCACGTACCAGGTGAAATGAAATGAAATGATCTGCATTTATATAGCGCTTTTCAAGTCAATGACTTCCCAAAGCGCTTTACATTGTGCTTCACATTTCCCAATAGCGGCCGTGATCTGTGCAGCCATGTAAGGCGCTAACCTGCTTATTGGGGGTATTGGGGTTTTAGTGTCTTACCCAAGGACACTTCGGCATGTAACACAGACAAGCCGGGATTCGAACTGAATCCCTTAATCCTAAAACGATCGCTCTACCTCCTGAGCTACTGCCGCCCCAGGTCTTAAAGAAGCTCACCAGTGATGCGTTATTGTGATTTGCTTGCCAACTGGATTGAAAAATGATTGACATATGTCCTTGAATACATCATCAATTATTCCAAAGATTTTTCTATAGTCAACTTGTATATATACTGGACTGTCTCAGAAAATTAGAATATTGTGATAAAGTTCTTTATTTTCTGTAATGCAATTAAAAAAACAAAAATGTCATACATTCTGGATTCATTACACATCAACTGAACTATTTCAAGCCTTTTATTTGAATATTGCTGATTTTGGCTTACAGCTGAAAAAAACTCAAAAATCCTATCTCAAAATATTAGAATACTTCCTCAGACCAAGTAAAAAAATAATTTTATAACAGCAAAACTAAATCAAACATTTGAAAATGTCCATTGATGCACTCAGTACTTGGTTGGGAATCCTTTTGCACGGATTACTGCATCAATCCGGCGTGGCATGGAGGCAATCAGCCTGTGGCATTGCTGAGGTGTTATTGATGCCCGGGATGCTTCGATAGCGGCCTTCAGCTCATTTGCATTTGTAGGTCTGGTGTCTTTCATCTTCTTCTTAACTATACCCCACAAATTCTCAATGGGGTTCAGGTCAGGGGAATTAGCAGGCCAATCAAGGACAGTGATGCCATGGTCAGTGCACCAGTTACTGGTGGTTTTGGCACTGTGGGCAGGTGCCAGATCATGCTGGAAAATGAAATCCTCATCTCCATAGAGCTTTTCAGCAGATGGAAGCATGTAGTGCTCTAAAATCTCTTGGTACACAGTTGCATTTACTCTGGACTTGATGAAACACAGTGGACCAACACCAGCAGCTGACATGGCTCCCCAAACCATTGCTGACTGTGGGAACTTCACACTGGATTTCAAGCAACTTGGATTTTGCTCCTCTCCAGCCTTTCTCCAGACTCTGGCGCCTTGACTTCCAAATGAAATGCAAAACTTGCTTTCGTCTGAAAAGAGGACTTTAGACCACTCTGCAACTGTCCAGTGCTTCTTCTCCATAGCCCAAGTCAGACGCTTCTTCCGTTGTCTTGAGTTCAGAAGTGGCTTGACCATGGGAATACGGCTATTGTAGCCCATTTCCCGGACATGTCTGTGAACTGTGGCTTTTGATACCTGGACTCCAGCTTCAGCCCACTGTCTTTGAAGCTCCCCCAAATTCTGGAAGCGGCTCTTCTTCACAATTTTTTTAAGGCTGCGGTCATCTCTCTTGGTTGTGCAGCGTTTCCGGCCACATTTTTCCCTTCCAACAGACTTTTTGTGGATATGCTTTGAAACTGCACTCTGTGAACAGCCTGCTCTTTGAGAAATTTCTTTTTGTGTCTTACCCTCCTGATGGAGGGTATCAATAATGGTCCTCTGGACAGCAGACAGATCAGCAGTCTTCCCCATACTTGTGATTTAGTTTACTGAACCAAGCTGAGTGTTTTTAAGGCTCAGGAAACCCTCGCAAGGTGTTTCGAGTTAATTAGATGATTCAGGTGATTAGTTGAATAGCCTACTTGTATACTTTTTCATGATATTTTAATATTTTGAGATAGGATTTTTGAGTTTTCTTAAGCTGTAAGCCAAATTCAGCAATATTCAAATAATAAAAGGCTTGAAATAGTTCAGTTGATGTGTAATGAATCCAGAATGTATGACATTTTTGTTTTTTTAATTGCATTACAGAAAATAAAGACCTTTATCACAATATTCTAATTTTCTGAGACAGTCCAGTATTTATATATATATATACTATATATATATATATATATATATATATATAGGGCAGCACGGCGGCGCAGTGGTTAGCGCGTGTGCGGCACAGTTCTGAGGTCTTGGGAACCTCCTGTGTGGGTTCAAATCCAGCTACCGGACTTACTGTGCGGAGTTTGTATGTTCTCCCCGTGCTTGCGTGGGTTTCTTCCGGGCACTCAGTTTTCCTCCCACATTCCAAAGACATGCATTTCAGGTGGATTGGCCGGTCCAAATTGTCCCTAGGTGTGAATGAGCGAGCGAGTTGTCTGTCCCTGTGTGACCTGCGATTGGCTGGCAACCAGTTCAGGGTGTCTCCTGCCCACTGCCCGATGATTGCTGGGATAGGCTCCAGCACCCCCACGACCATACTGAGGATAAATGGTGCAGCTAATGAGATGAGATATATATATATATAGCACCAGTTCGGTAGCCTAGATGGTAGGGTGCCCGCTCCAAGACTGGGAGGTCCCTAGTTCAAGCCTCGGTCGAGTCATACTTAAGACTTACAACATTGGTACTCATTGCCTCCCTGCTTGGCGCTCGTCATTAAGGGTTGGAATTGGGGGGTTTGGTCACCTAATGACTAAAATAGCTGCGCCCTGTTTGGCTGCGGCTGCATCGGCTCGCTACAGTTTAACTGTATGGGTTAGGTGTATCGACATTTCGTTCTGTGTGCATGGTTACAAAGAATGACAATAAAAGTAAATTAGTGTGTATGGATGTATTTAAATCACTCAGTGCCCTTATACAAGGCAGATGTGTTAGTGGTTGACTGTGTCTATTTTAACCATACTTTTTATAATGACTACCTGGTAGTAACATCATAGTAATAAGTTATTATTTGTGAAAAAATGGTAGTATTTCACAGTTCTCAGTAACTAAAAAGTAGCTTTCAGGTTCAAAAGGTTTTGAAAACATTGCTTTGTATTATTTAGCTTTTTTTTATCCTTTTTAGAAACGTACGCTATTTGGCCATCAGAGTAAAGGAGGCTTATCACAAATTTTTGTTTGAAGTGGAAAAGGAGCTCAATGTTGGTGACCATGGCTATGCAAGACGCACTCCCCTGTTTGGTCTAGAAGAAGACAATGATGAAAGATTGGCAATGGACCAGCAGCCCTGCACGCAATGTTACCTTCTCAAAAAACAACTGGAGAAAGAAATGCAGCACACCATTAAACTACAAAAGGAGGTGAGTATCATTTAATTTTGTATTAAACAAGCATATCCACTATCGGCAAGAAAAATGCCCTTTTGAGGAGAAAAGTAAGAAGCTAGCATTTTGCCAGTTAATTAGAGGTTTTCCTTAGTTGTAAAACCCCTTTACAGAACCCCCTTGCTATGTCGCGGTTTACTTATGGCGCTGTAGCTATTTTGCAAACTTCCACCGGGCATTGTGTTCTGCATTCTGATTGGCTAAACAATTTCCATGCCCCTTTTCTGCTTGTTTGCCTGCACGTCTATGACGTTGCTGTCTGAGGTGTACCAAGCATGAAACGGCTTGAGGAACCTAAATTATGTACGCACAAATCATTTTCAAGTTTCTCTAAAAGCCATTATGTCAACATATGCTCTGGACCAACAAAGCACCAGCGGTCCAGGCAAATGGGCAGAGGAAGATGCTTCCTATAGCTAACAACCCTGAACTTCTCGATACGTTGCTTGGGAGCCAAATATGGTTCTCTGGTGCTCCTTAGTGGCCCTTTTTTACAAAAAAGTTTGATAATGAAAAAAATAATGGTTTGTGTGTGACAAAAAAAAAACATTCTTCCCGTTTTATAATGAATACATAAATATAGTATGTGTTTTCTTTGTTTTAAGGCTTATATAAAGCCTTTAATTTTTACGACACCAAATTTATTTTTCCTTTTTTTTGTTTACTTTATTTGGTCCAATGTGGCGCCTTTGGTTTGCGGACCAAAATGTAAATGCAGTTTTCCATAGTGTCCACGTGATAGCGACAAAAGATAATGTTAAGTGGATATTGTCCTTGATTAATACAGTTGTGCAATAAAACAGCAGTTGAATGAATACTTGACCCCTTTAAAATGGGTTGCTACTTGAGTAATAAATACATTATTAAATAAAGGTGTTTTGACTATCGTGGAAAGTGCAAAACCCACAAAAAAACGATGGTTTACTTTTTTTTTTTGCTGTCTTTTGGAGGGTGGGGGACACTCAAAAACCTTTTATACCCATTATACACAAAATTAATGTAATCATTGATGTTTAAAAAAACACCATGTTTTCATCCTGTCACAGATATTAAATCATAATTTATCTTGTTGGTAGTAATGTTCACAGTCAGGTTAGTTGAATCATATCCTAAATGACAAGGGGTTAAAGACCAAATATCATATGGTGCTGAGTGTACATTAGTGAGAAGTAAACTGAACCTTTTTGGGTGAAAAATGTCAAGGGGTCTGAATACTATCCATACTGATTGTACATGCTCACGTTCTAGTCACCTATTTATTTTTGCCCTTAAGGCGGAGGAGATGAAGAAACGTTTGTACAGACTTGATCGGATTGAGAAGGGACTCCAGAACTTTCTATATGAGGATCAGATCCGTGCGCTCTCGCTCACTAAGCGGTCTCGGCGAGCCGTCTGGTCCCCGGAGACTATCCTGAAGGCCAGAAAGATCCGAAGTGCTGTGGGCACCAAAGGTTACGAGTACCTTAGAGACCTGGGGTATCCGTTACCCTCTTACCGGACTCTTTGTAACCGCCTAGACACCAAGATAATGGTAACCACTGACATGAGCTGTGAGGAACTGGCAGAACTGAGCCTGGGACTTATGGCCACTTGTGATAGTCAAACTGAGGAAGTTGCTGACAACGATGAGGAAGACCTTCTTGGAGTTTTGTCGTGATCCATGACATTGTGTGCTGTCAACAGGTTTATGAAATTTGTTTTTATTTATTTTCTTATCATTCTTATTACAAAAACTTGAAAAAGCCATGTGAACATTAGCAGACCAAACACATGTCTTTTTGTGTCACATTTTGTTGAGAAACCTGAAGAACCTCCAGTGAATACAGAATCTTTGTTAGAGGACAGTGAAACCCAACATTAGGGAGAAATAAACAGACAAAATTGTGCAATGGTCTGCAACATATATGGGTAATGTTATGGCACATGTACATTTAAATGCTTACGAAGTTGTTGTTTTTTCATATACAACATGCTTTTTGTATAAATTCAAAACATCAAAGTATAAAGGTGAAAATCATGCTTATTCACCTTAGTGTTGTGTGTCTCTTCTCCCATTTTATTTTTTGACCCATCGCTGAAAGCAATTGATTTTGTCCTCTTGCCCTGTTCCAAAGATCAGATTTTGTTGGTTTTGAGTCACATGGAGATTTCCTCAACCTAGAGACAGTCATAGTCCGAAGATGGTCTTGTACCCATCATAAAGATTGGTTAAATGTTATCATTTAAGCGTATCATTCAAATTTATGTATGAATGAAATAATTAGATGTATTGCCGAAACGGACATCTAGCCCTGACATCAACCAGCCAAATACTGTGCTTTGAGAACTTGTAAAATGTGCTTCAGGATAATTCCAGAATTTTATCTACTGGATATCTTTCTTCCAGTAAACAAACATTCATTCATATCAGTAGGTTTCAGCCGATAAAAAAAAAATCATTTGATTCATTTTCCCATATTCCTGCAAGAGACCATTTTATGTCGAAACCGGCAGCTTTTTGCCGTTCCTTCCACCTAAAGGTGAGCTGTACTTTTGCTGCCGTAGTGCATTATCTCAGATCCCACATTGCTGTGAGCAGGGATTGACAGAGTGCATTTTAGTTGGGCCTGTGGGTCTGTTTTCTCTGTTACATTATTAGCACCCAAAATGAAATGCACTTGTGTGGCCGCATTCCATTATCCACAATTCCATATTGCTGCTAACTGGGATCGGCAGAAGGCACATATCCTATTAATAATCCACCTCGAGATTTTTTATTTACAAAAAATTGTCTCTTGTCTCAAAAAATGTTGAGAAAAAATGATTGGCCAGTTGCTAAGTTACATCATATTTGATCACAGATGTAATGCTTATAGAATTTATAATTGTTTTGTTTAGTTTTCATTCCGCCTCATTCCTTTACAATCGATCCATTACATATAATCAAAGCTCAAGTAGACAAAGTAAATGGAGTCGTTTGTCGGAGTTGCAGTCCACAGGCTTCTTGTGCGGCTGCTCTTCTTGGACTTCAGCTCAGCCTTCAACAACTTGTATAAATATATTTTTTAAGTGGCGTGGACCTTGTACTAAAACGCTTTGACAACACACTGTTTGTGGAGAGCGTCGCACTCTCCTCTTTGTTTGATTTGCGGGAAGAGTTCAACCCAGAGGCTTCAAAATCAGCAGAGGTCCGTCTATCTAGGTCATAAGGACAAAAAGGAGACAACAGAGGTGAGTTGCTATGTTGTGTATTTTGAAAATATAAATGAAAAACTTTATTATATTTCTGTTAGGAATTCATAGTTATTTTTTCCTCATTTATTGTCTGTGTGTTATAATAATGCAGCCATTATTATTAACATAATTAGAATTGTCGGTGATCAAATATTACCCCAGGGGTCTCCAGCATCATCCCCCCCGGGCAAAAGCCCCCTAAGGACACCTGAGTAGCCAATGGACAGGTTCTGAAAATAGCTCACCAGTAATGGGTCATAGTGATCCTACAGGAAATGTGATTTCTAACTGGCATTGTGTTTTTGAAGTGGACTAAGCCTATTTTAACATAAAAACTAACAATTACAACCTGGTAATAAAATGATAAAATTACATTTTTTCAAATGTATACTAAATTTGTAGCCCTTCATGCCAATCAATAACAAGTAGCTCTCAGCTTAAACGATTGGTGACCCCTGCTCTCCACAATGTCACTTTAAAAGAGGTTATATGCAAAAATATGGGTCAATATTTTTACGAGTATGAGTTTACAGTACAGTAAACCCCATGTGCATGCTTTACCTCATTTAGCTATGATTGATCTCTTGTCAGGTGGGTTTGTTTCAATAGCCAGAGAGGAGCATGTTCTCGCAACTGCTGTTGTGGGCATGTGCCACCCTGCCAGGTCTGCTGTTGGCCTCCCAAGCCAGTCTACTGGTGGAGGGGGAAGACGCTGGCACCAGGATCTGCAAACCTGCCCCATACTGGAACATTAAAGGACAAGCACCGATGCAGGCACTGCTTGGAAGCGTGGTGGTGGTTGCACTGCTGAAGGCTAGCTGACAGTTCTGTCTCACTCAGGCCACCAAGTAAGAAGAAAGATGAATATTAGTGTCAATGGTGGGGAAAACAAATTCCCGTTTCTTTGTGTGCATCTACAGAATCAAAGGCCTGCGTGACAAGTTGAACCGCAGCAACTTGACTGAAGTATCTTTCATGATAGTAAATGAGCAAGACCCTCTTTCCCGGGCAATGTACTGGGAGCTGAAAAGAAAAGCTCCTCCTGAAGTTCCAGTTTACCAACAGACTCCATTTCAAAATGATGTATGGGAGGTGCTAGATGGGAATAAAGATGACTTCCTCATCTATGACAGGTAACTCCAAATCTAATTAAGAAGTAAGATACACTGTTACTCAATCAGATTCGACTGATTGAAATAGTAGACCAGTAGTCTGAAACGCCCAGCTCGCGAGCAAGATATGGTTATTTCAATAAGTACGCCTGGCTTGGAGATAAAACAAGGACATTGATAAACTTCTCTTCATCATTCTAATTTCAGTATGTGAGAAGAAGGTTCGGTCAAGAATATAAAAGGCAAAGTTCCAACTACAGTTTACATTCACAGCGTTACACCAGCAGATACCGTTACGTGTACGTTACCATGGAATCGGGCATATAGAATCTTATTAAACAATGTATGTTCACTGTTGCGACACTTTATAATGAAAACCCATATAACTAACTATAAACACTTGCAAAAGCCAGCCAAGCACCCCGAGCAGTAGGGGTTGGGTGGATCTCTGCACAGTGTGCACTCCCCTCTCTCTTCCTCTCGTCCAGCGCCATCAGTGCTATGTATGACTCTTTTGGCTTGGAGATAAAATTCACTATTTTAACGCATCCAGGCTAGGAGTGCAACATTGTACTGGCGACGGGCTCTGTAGTGCTTCTCTACCTTTAAGAATGGTAAGAAGGAATTTCGTTAGGATTTTTTTTTCAGCCAGTGAGATGTACGAGAATACACATGACAGTGAGATGTCTTTTTTTTTATTGCCCAGATAGCGTAGTATGCTCAAGTTATTAAAAATTGATGGACATTTACGACGAACGTTTGTAGATGTCGGAGATTTGCATCTATATAACAATGGGGGACAAATAATGACTACTCGATTTCCAAGCTTGTAACTGTGACCAAGTCACATAGTTGAAGGTAAACACAACTGTATCTTTCTCGTTTGCAGGATTTTGTGACATTTTTACAAACAAACTCTGCTCTCACCTTTGTTTGAAACCATTATTTATGCCAAAAATAACGGTGAAAATGAGCCTCAACGATCTTTATTGCGGGAGGGAGACACGTTTTAAGTGGTATTCTTGTTGATATGGGACACAAGCTCTGGAATTATTGTCTTAATTTCCTTGCTATCAAATCACCAAATGCCACACAGTGAAATACAACACACTGTCTAGGTGGATTTTTTTAGATTTTAAAATATATGGTGTGGTTCTCCCCAAAAAATAAAATTAATAAGAATTCAAAAAAATCAATCAAGAATTGCTTGCCTTTTCTGTGATCCATTTCCCCCCATTGCATATCCCTGCAAGAGAGCATTCTTTCGTCATAACTTCAAATTTCAAAGATAATTTTATATATATTTTTGGGTTTATCCAGGTGTGGTCTTCTCACATTCCATATAGTTCTGCCATACAGCTTTCTTCACTACCCCTATGTAGAGGCTGCCATCAGAGCCACCTATCAGAAAAACATCTGCAACTGCTCTGTAAGTATACAAACTTTATTTTACACTAGTGAATTGCAACTTTATTTATTTTGTTTTCTGTTCCCTCTGTTAAATATTTTTTCACACCCATGTATTCTCACCCAGTCAAAGCGTTTTGTGTTGGATTTATTTGAAAAATATGCATACCATGGTCTGATATATGAAGCTTTGGAGTTGCATATGAAAGAAATAAATAATTCTGAATACAAATTACACTTTAAATGTACAAAAATTGTTAAGTTTATAGTTTAGTAGACACTCAAAATAATGAGAGATGGCATCAATGAATTGCATCTTGCAGAGAGAACAGGAGAGGACTGTACAAAAAAAAGAATGCCAAATTCCAATTCTGTTCTAAATGCCCTTCCCCGGGCCCTTTATTTTTATTAAATCACCAAGATTAAAAAGATCAACCCTTAAGAGTGTGGAAATCGAAGAACATTATTGGCTGATAATGACTATAATGTAGGTCAAGTAATGTTTATTTGTATAGCCCTTAATCACAAGAATTCTCAAAGGGCTCTAACAGACTACAGATTATTATTACACCCTCCCCTGATCTAAAACCTACATGAGCGCAAGGAAAAACTCAAAACCTCAGCATGAGAAAATTTGGAAACCTTGAGAAGGGGCCGCACATGAGATTATCCCCTTACAGGATGACCAGGCTGCAACAAACAATACACAGATGTCGTTGCATAACAATTAAAATGACGCTTAACAGTTAGCAATGAGGCATACTATGCAATCTCCTTTGCAATTTTAAAAAGAGGTTAAACTATTTTCTATAGAGCGGACTGGTTTAATGTCTGACAATAATCCCGCGGCCCGTGTCAATGATAATATCAGTAATAACTACATTAACAGTAATAATAAACAATTATAACATTAATAATAGTAAATAATAATGAGCCTAAATACACTGTCTAATCACAAGAGCACTAACGATGTAGATGACATGTGAAAAGTCGTCATATTTTATCATCATGTTATTTTTACCTACGGTACCAGTGACAAATGCTGAAGGATGGAGAAAACAGAATGTTGCCCTAAATGATATAAATGAATGCAAAAAAGCATGACAAGTGAAACAACTCTTTGGTGTATCTTATAATGAACTAGACTATTATGTAAATTAAAAAGAAACGGATCGTAACTTTTCTTTGCGTTCTTTGCAGCCCATTAAAGGGGCGTGGTTACTGCTTATAGTTTAAGCATAACCCCCAGTTAAGCCTTAACCTATAAGATGAGTAAACCACAGAAGTACTGAACTCAACTTAGTCGGGCCCTGCTCGTAAAAGGAAGTCTCCAAAGCGGATGAGGCCCCTCGAACATGTCAGCATTCAAAAGTCCCACAATAACTGAAAATATGTTTAACTATAATCGAGTAAATGCAGACAAAAACCTTTGACAACCCACATATACATGAACATCATAGCAGAATGTCCATTGTGTAATCTTTACCCTCACCTGTCACATTACGTAGGTAGGCTGACTTCAATATAGAATGAGATCTCCTTATTTGTCAGAACAAATATGAGATCCCAAAGATCATCTGAATAGTAACATTTTTTCCACAGGCGAATTCTTCAACAGTGAATGGCCCGGTCTTAAAGAATCATACGCTGACAAATTCTGCCAACATTAGCACAGCGTCACCCAAACAACAAGTAGATACAGATGATCTGGAAATGACAGCATCAACTCCTAAAATGATTCCTGTAGTCAACAAGCATCATACTCATTATCATCATCTCCCTCACGGGCACCAAAATCAGTCACATCCTCAGCAGGACCATAACGGAACTCTGGGTGTCAATCATCAACATCATTATCACTCTCGTACAACCTACAACCACAGCCTTGATACTTTATAAAAATGATTAGGAAAAACATTGACTTAGATTTGGGGCTTGCTGGGTTTCATAATCGGATATTAGCAAAGTTTGTTGGGCACATGGCGAAATCCGTGCTGTTGTCGAATGTCTGTGTGTGGAAATAGTCTCTTTCATTCCTGGTGAGTTTTCCTGTTTATGAAGTCTCCAGTTTGGAACCTGGTAACAGGAAGCTGCAGATGGATGCGTGAGGAGAAAAACTTTGGATTGACAGCTGTTCTTTCTCGGACATGAAACAGAGGATGTCGCCCATTGACTCTTATCAAATCACCTGCAAGTTTATGGACAAATAATAGGGTTGTGGCAGGATTTGGGGGAATTCTTCACTGCTTTGTGTTTCATTTTTGTCACAGTCGCCCCTCTGTTACATAAATGATTTTCAGTTTTTTTGATCGAAAATCTGTGAAACCTTACAGTTTCGTTCTGCACTCACAAGCCCAGAGAATTCTGTTAACAACGATTTTGTAAATAAAAACCTCAATGGAACTTCAGTGTCATTTTACTCGTCGTGTCTTGCAACCTGAATGTTAAACGAAGAGAGATTTTTGGTCTTTAAAGATATTTTATTATATTTTATAAGTTGTTTTTTGAGTAAATTACTTAAAAGATCCCTTGTAAAATAAGCAGCACAAATGTGATTTTTTATTTATTTATTTTGGAACGGGTTTTTTTTTAAAGAGAAACTTTGTAATATTTGACCACTAGATGTTGCTGTATTGTACATGCAACTAGTGATCTACTAGTATTTATAAAAATTCCTAATTATATGACAGTTTAATGTGGATGTTTTAATCTGAACCGTCATAACTTTAGGAGTATTTCAAAAAAGCAGCACGTCTCTAGGCTATTTCTATCAAAAGAAATGATTTTTTTTTTTTTTTTTTTTTTTTTTTTCAAAAAAAATGCAAACCTAATGCTGTCTCTGACCGCTAGAAGGCAGTGCTGAGTTGTATAGCGTGGTGAGCTGGTTCTGGTGTAAAACTGCATTCACTCAATTTACAATTAACCAGTTAACTCATTCAATGTCAAATGTGAAAATCTTTTCCCATTGTTTTTGAATAATTGCATTTATGCCAACCTTTTGACATCAACTGGCAGTCGATTCTAGCGCGCAATCTATTTTTAAGAACAAAACAAAATCTATCTCCAGAAAATATTTGCTTTTAAAATAATGCCTTTTTAAAACCGTAAGTGGAAAACTTATCAAAATGGAAATCGAATGCGATCATTGGAGCAGTTTATTCATGCTCAAAAGACTTAGTCTCGCTTCAAAATAGAGCGTAGACTAAAATATTAGTCTTGAGATCAAGATTTTTTTGTTGTTGATTTTTTTTTTTAAAAAGAGGTAGATTTTTTTCAAAACACAGTAGACGTTCGTAAGGAGTGGTAGTCTAATGCAGTGATTTTCAACCACCGTGCCGCGACACACTAGTGTGCCGTGAGAGATTATCCAACGTCACTTTTAAAATTTAAATTTTTATAAAACATTTATGAATCATTTTCTGAAAATATTATGTCATTTTCAAGTGTCTGTGCTGTAAAAACTGGGGCTATTTTAAATTATATTGTCATTAAACATACTGTTCAGTTTCATTTAATAACATTTTTGGTTAATGGTGTGCCGCAAAATTTTTCCAATGTAAAATACTTGCCCTGGCTCAAAAAAGGTTGGAAAATACTGGTCTAATGTGTAAAGTGTTGAGAGGTGTGTAGATGTATTGTGTTTAGAAAGGATCCCTTGTCATTTCTGATTATAATATATAAGGTAGGTTACAATTGTAGTCAGAACGATAAATGATAATGAAAATCAAAGCTAAAATGTTGGTATTCTTCTACTGATCCGGTCGGCCTCAGAACAGAAAGTCTGTATCCTGCCCCGGAGCCAAACTGAGTTAGACATACCTGATTTACCACTAAAGATTTACTTTCAAGTCCGGTATTACTAAACCAAAACTTAAAAGAAAGCAAATCTTCTCCACTATAATTTAAAAAAGTAAGCATTTAAACTGTTAACCCATTTAGACGCGGTGAGTCTGACCTGTACAATAGGATTTCTGTTGGAAACGAGATATTCCTGTATGGGGGAAGGGGATATTCCAGAAAGGGCGGTTTGCTGACTCACGTCAAATGTTTCCACCTCCTTTACAAGCAGAAAAGAAATTAAATACACTTTGTTGAAAATTCCAGTTCTTAGAATGGTTTAAAGAGATTATTTGTTCAACTGTGGATTGACACAAAGTAATCTGGGTGCAGTTACTGGATCTGCTATCCTCCCTCATTCTTAGTATAAGTAGTCCATAGCCCTGAATGCCTTGATGCTTTTATTTGACGTTTTGTTGACTCATAATCACAATCACACCCATGAAGGTTGCTCAAGGTTTCCTATTTTCTTCCTGCTGAGGTTTGTTAGTCTTTCCTTGCCCTCATGTTGGTTTAAGATCAGTGGATGGCGTGATTGTAACCTGTGCAGAGCTTTGAGTCATTTTGTGTTTAGGGGCTATACAAATCAATGTGACTTGACTTGTAAACAACACAAGGAATCTATCACCAGTCCTACTGAATACTGTAAATACTATATTTCAGTTTCCCGTATTCAGGCAAAGCAATTAGATACATTGGGAAGTAAAGTTCTTTGGGTTGTTATCATTAAATTACCACACCTCCCCCATGAATGTTACAGGTATGTAAGGTGGCGGCTTAGTATATTTAGAATGGTCGACGAGCCTTATCTTCAGTACAGTCTGCGAACTGGATTGTATGATCTTTATTGCTTTCATATTCCAACACAACACAGATCTTTATTTAAAACTTGCAGAAAAAAAATACTTACACTCCCAAATGAAACACTAGAAATAGTTAGAGCATTTTAGAGCTGTCGCTAGGAGGCAATATGTGCCAGTTGTATTGTTGTAAAACAGGAAATGCTTCAATGACAAGTTCGACTGTACAGATGCAGACGTTTGAAATAAGAAATGACTGACCGGTGTTAGAACTAAGGAGGAAAATTAGAGTGATCACCACCTAAATGGAGGTAAGTGATATTTCTATACATTTTTAAATAAAAATACCATAATACAATTTAGATGCATAGGTAGCATAGTCTGAGAGTATTCAGCAGAAGTATGAATGATCCGTTGAAAGGTTCCAGGGGTAGCCAACCCGGTCCTCCAGAGCTGCATGTCTTGCATGTTTTTGGAGTTTCTCTGCTCCAATACACGCGATTCCAATCACCTAGATTATTATCAAACTCCCACACAACTTGGCAACAAGCTGAAAATTTGCAACATCAATTTGAGCATAGAGGAACTCCAAAACATGGTGGACATGCGGCGCTCAAGAACCGGGTTGGCCACCCCTGTGTTAGGCTAACTACCTACAATAGCAGGTAGCCCTCAATGTTATAATAATATAATAATAATAATTTCCTTGTATTGTCATTCTGTGTAACAATGTACACAGAACGAAATGTCGATTGCATCTGACCCGATGCAGCCGCAGCCAAGAGAGGGCGCCTCATTGTGAAAGTTTTCCTCAATTTTTTAGTTCACCATAAATAAACAGAAGGGTTAGGCTTTGAATTTATTCTGTTTATAATAAGAAAATAAATTCTTTATAAATAATGTGTAAACAATTTCAATCAATCAATGATGGGGTTTAAAATTTGAACTTGTGCAGTTCACAATTTTGAAAGAACAGTCATGCCCCTAGTCATTTTTTTACATTTTTTTAGTCTTGACAACAAAGTTGATAGAGAGGTGTTGTGGCAAGTGATGGTGATGTATGGAGTGGGTGGAAAGTTGTTGGAAGCATTGAAGAGTTTTATATGAACAGCAGAGCATGTGTAAGAGTAGGGAGTGAGACAAGTGAGTGGTTCCCTATGTTGACTGGTGTGAGACAGGGGTGTGTGATGTCACCATGGCTGTTTAATGTGTACATGGATGGTGTGGTGAGAGAGGTGAATGCAAGAGTATTTGGCAGAGGTGTAGACATGATGGACAACAGTGGAACAGTGTGGCAGGTAAGTCAGTTGTTGTTTTCAGATGACACAGCGCTTGTGGCTGATTCTGAGGAAACATTGAGAAGGTTGGTAACGGAGTTTGGAAGAGTATGTGATAGGCGTAAGTTATGTGTCAATGTTGGGAAGAATAAGGTGATGAAGTGTTCATGTGATGGAGTGGGCATGATGTTAGAAATCAGGTTGCATGGACAGGTGCTGGAAGAAGTTGAGAGCTTTAGGTACTTGGGTTGTGATGTGGCTGCAGTTGGTGGAATGGAGTGTGAGGTATTGCACAGAGTGAATCAAGGAAGCAAGGTTTTGGGTGCTCTGAGGAGAGTGATGAACAACAAGAGTATGAGTATGGATGTTAAGAGGGGACTGTATGAGAGTGTGATTGTGCCGACTGTGTTGTATGGTGCAGATACTTGGAGCCTGAACGCAGATTTAAGAAGAAAGTTTGATGTTTTTGAGATGAAGTGTTTGAGAACTATATTAGGAGTCACAAGATTGGATAGACTGAAAAATGAAATTGTGAGAGACAGAACAGGAGTAGTCGTGGAACTGAGCAAGCGTGTGGATAAGAGAGTACTCGGTTGGTTTGGACACATGGAGAGGATGGATGAGGAGCGAATGTTGAAGAGGATCTACAGAGCAGAAGTCAATGGAAGGAGATCAAGAGGAAGGCCGCGATTGACGTGGATGGATAGTGTTATGAGTGCACTACAGGAAAGAGGTCTAAATATAATGGAAGCTAGAGCTCTTGTTGAGGATAGGAAGGAGTGGAGAGGTGTTGTGAAAGGATAGTGGGATTGTAGACGCGTTCTTAAGGATGGGCTGGGCACCCGTATGATGCGGCAGGGGTAAACCAGTGAAAGCTGTCGGGCCCTGCTGTTGAACAAAAGAGTGTGTTGTGTCACCCTGACCCGAGTGACATGGACGCTTTCTGGTGTCCCATTTCATCTGGAAGGACGAAAGCATGACCAACTTGGGTGCCGAGGTGCCTAACTTGTTTGGGTGTTTGGGCAATTGGGTTGGCCATGGTCCAAAAATGTTTCTTTTTTAATGCTATTTATTTCCCTTTTATTTTCTTTGTTATTGTATGTGTGTGTCTTGCTGTCTATCACCCCTCTTGAGGGATATGACCAAGGTAGATAGATAGTCTTGACAACATCTTTCTGTTTTGCTAGCGTACAAATGAAAGATGTTGACCGAACTTACTCCTTAGCTAGGTCACTCACACGAACGCATTGATTGTCTGTTATTTACTTCTTCATTTCTATTGACCTCATCCTCCTTTTTTTTCTCGGAAAACACCTCATATTCTTCTACTGAACTCATGGTTAATGTCACAGAGAGTCACAAAATGGAATTGGTTATGATAAAAGCAAACTTACTGCGTAATATTAACGAGTGGGCGGGATCAGCTGTCTGATGCTGGAAAGCATATTTGCCAACTGGGACGAGCTGATTCTGATGATGACTGGTCTCTAGAGGTAGCCTCTGGGACTGCACGTAGCTTGGATTTAGCCTCGTATCTAGAGAAAGATTGTTGTCCCATATACAACTCGTCTTATCGAAATTCTTGTGTTTTTCGTATAAATGGGTACCACTGTATGTCCTTTTAGGTTATTGTTAGAAACCCAACAGTTCATTCTAAGTATGTAAATTGAATTGCTTCATACTCAGTGGTAACTGTTTTTATGTAAATCCAGGGTTCCCCAGGACTCACCATTTGGCAAAAAGCCTATTTAAATTACCATAGACTTCTGGAAAATGGAGGTATGTATTTATTATCGTTTCTTTTGGCACAAACATCTGGTAAAGAAACGTTCTTCAGTTCTTCGTTTACTTTTTTCTTTAGACAAGAGGATTGAAGACTGGTTGCTGGTCTACTCCCCTGTCCCTGTCAGCTGTCTAATACTGGGATACCTCTTCATTGTTTGGTCTGGGCCAAAGCTAATGGCAAAGAAGGAGCCCATCAACATCAAACTTGTGTTAATAGTGTACAATTTCTTAATGGTGTGCTGGTCCGCGTACATGTTCTATGAGGTAGGAATATGGGACACTGGTATTCCTTTCCATCCAAACAAAAATGAAAACGCAAGCAAATGTGAATTTCCCTGCAGGGATGAATAAAGTATCTATCTATCAAATTCAGAGACATTTACCAACTGCTCAATCTCAATTCAATTTTGGTACATGGTTATCCTGTCTGTTGCTGCAATGGCTCATGACAGTTACAATGGTGTTTACAAATTGGCAACCGCAGTCGTTCCACATTTCTCTGTTCGAGCTCATGGACAGCAGTTATCAAATGGGGTACGTCTACCTCTGGAGGAACATAGAGAACATGTATGGGGTATGTGAAATGTTGAAATAAAAGAAAAAAATAACATTTTTTTTTTCACAATTTAGGAAGATCCAACCTAAATCTAATCAGTCTAATCTAAATGGGCAAAAATAAGCAGTGTGTGTGTGTGTTTGTGTGTGTGCGTGCGTGCGTGCGTGTGCGTGTGCGCGTGTGTTTTACTTATAGGCTCCGATACAGCTGAACAGTTTTTCGTGAAGATTTATTGTTTTCCCCTAAGCCACCACGTTTGTCTTTAGCCAGATTTTGTGTAAAAGAAAAAAACAAAACTCAAACAAAATCGATGAACATTTGATTTCCTATTGTCTTCTTTTGGAGGTTCTTTAACGCCAAATTGGGTACTGCAGCCCGACCTCTCCAAACAATCCAATCTTGTGTCAGCCCAGCAATGCCAGGCCATTTTGCTTGTAACACGCAAAACTAATGTATTCAGAAGACTCTCAAAATAGTTACAGTATGAACATGTACACTAAAATAGTCTAGGTCAAAAAAGTATTGACTACCGAAAATTAAGAAAAAACAAAACAAAACAAAGAAATAAATTAACAAAGAAAAAAATGTGACATAAGTCTGTTATTTAAAAAATATATATATATCCTACAATGGGGTATCTTTGTTGAAAATGACAACAAAAAATGTGGGTCATTTTGTTTTAAACCCATCGTATTGAGCTGTTTATCTCAAAACATACCCTGTAACCAGAGCACAAGGCGTAAATAAGCAAGCTAAGGGCCCTGTCACACAGCCGTTTGCGTCTGTATCGCGGGTAAAATTTTGCATTTTTTTTTTTTTTTTTTTTTTTTTTTTTTTTTTTGCCCGTGGTTGCCCGCGATGGAAAATGCGCAAAATAGGCCAACCCGCTGTTCATCGGTGGTATGCCCGCAAAACAGACGCCGGCGACTGTTCCGCTGCCTCATCGCGTCATTTCCGCGTGTGGACCACGGGTATAAAAGCTGCCGAGCCGGGCTGTAGAAATCATAACCGCTCAAGACACAGTCCCGTGAAGATCAAGATTTCAAGCTATGGCACCGAAGAAGCCAATATGCTATTATTGTAATAGTTTTTCATTTTTATTTTATTATCTTGTTATGAAATGAAAAGAAATGTCAAGAAATAAAAATGGATTAAGACGAGGTCACTACGGTGACGGGGATCCATGTTCACCCCTTGACGTCTCGAGCACAACTGACGTGTGCTCGGCAAATCGCGTTGAATATGCGCGGAGAAAGGCGTTTGACCGTCACACGCGTTACACACGCTAATTCACGTGATTCAGCCGTGTTACAGACACAATACAAACGTGCTATGACCGTGCTCAACCCGCGATTACCCGCTAAAATTCCGCGTCCTACCTGCGTGTAACCGCGGCCGTAGCACGTCGTTCCGCGTCTGTACCGCAAGTTATCCGCGTGTGTACCACGTGTGCCGCCCGCGGTTACCCGTGGTCTAAAGTTTTGAGCAGCGCAAAACTTTTTCGCGCGGCCAACCACGTGTGAATTTCCGACCGCGTGTAAAGCACGGCTGTATCTCGTCTGTATGGCGATCTCAAAGCGTCCAACAGCGTCTGCTTCACAGGCAGAAATTTCTGGCCGTGATTCAGCCTCGATACAGACGCAAACGGCTGTGTGACCGGGCCCTAAGCAGCCGCTTAGGGCCCGGTCCACTGGGGGGCCCCCAAGAGTGGTTAACTTTTTTGGTGCCACCAATGTCCCCAGTGTCACTTTGCGTGTCCACTCAAAAATACATCTACAGAAATACAATAAATACTACGACACAATAACTACAAAACTAAATATCAAATATAGTGCTTAAAAACAGGGACCTCATGTATTATTTTGTTTTCATTCTGAAAATAAAAAATCACTGTAGAATTACCATGAAAATACTACTACAGTAATACTATAATACAAAATACTACTACAGAATGACTTAACCCCCCCCCAAAAAATACAAAAAGACAACTACAGTAATATTACAAAAATACTAAAGAAATATGACAAAAATACTACTATGCAAATACTACAAAAATTCCACAAAACTACTAAAATATTGCTATAGAAACACATCAATTATACTTCTACTGAAATACTAAAAGGATATATATATGGGGCAGGGCGCTGGTTAGCGCGTGTCCGGCACAGTTTTGAGGTCATGGGTTCAAATCCAGCTACCAACCTTCCTGTGCGGAGTTTTCATGTTCTACCCGTGCTTGCGTGGGTTTCCTTTGTATTTGCTTTACACTTTAGCACAAAACATAGCCGACTTGTGGTACATGAATTATGTTTTTTTTTACCCTGAACATTCTATATTTTTCCACTTTGTGCATGTTGCTCTATTTCCTGTTTTTGTGCTATCTAAACTGTTCTGTCTTTGCAGTTTACAGTATCATCATGGAAGGCTAATTACAGTCTGTTATGCCAGCCAGTTGACTACAGCAACAGTGTTCTGGCCTTGAGAGTAATACATGCCACACAAATTCATAATTGAAATGCACTGTAAAATGATGTTATTTTAAAAATATCCTTATTTGTGTGACTATTTTTGTGCAGATGGCAAGAGTGTGCTGGATGTTCTACGTGTCTAAATATGTCGAGTTCTGTGACACAGTCAGTATGACTTTATGTGTAATAGTGTACAGAATGATTTTGATTTCTTGTTTAAGGGGCATTGCGTAATATATTGCACCTCCTTGTGGTGAATATAACTTATTTAATTAAAATAAATATTGATTGTAATAATAAGCAAAAATACATAATCGAGCATAAAAATATGCATTTTTAAAAATGCTCATAGGTCAGGAAATTTGAATTCATTTTACAAAACATGAGTCTCACTTAGAGCAAGCTGGCCATCTTGCTGCTACTGCTACCCACAAAAAACAAAAACCTTGTGAAAGTGGTTTGATGAATCTAATCGTTAAAGCATTGCAAACAAAGTTATGGTATTGGTATCCGAAAAATACACTGAAATGCAAATAAAGATAAGATAATGTTCATATGGAAAAAGTAATAAGTATAAGTTTCTATAAGTGATTTGTAGCAATGGTTCACGGATCCCTTAACCGCCTGGGTCATCGAGGACGCAACTCTGGACAACTGTTGACGGCCCCTGGCCTGTTTACGGGTCTGGGACGAGTAGGCACCAGTCCATTGCCTAATGTGGTTGGCCCAGTTCTTTTTCAGTCTTCCTCTCCTCCTGACCTCTTGGACTGTGCCCTGGAGGATGATCTTGGCCAGTCTTGATGATCTTGTGACGTGACCATACCACTGAAGTTTCTGTCTTCACACAGTTACTCGTAGTAATGTGGTTTCTGATTGTGTTGCGCACCGTTTCGTTTGCCACATGGGCTATGTAGCTGATCCCTCGACGTTTCCTGTAGCATCCTATTTCCATGGTCTGGATTTTCTTTTCCAGTTTATGTCTTTCAAGCTTAGAAGAAGATGGAAGTAACCAGCGCTTGCATAAGTTTGATCTTTGATTTCACGGCTACGTCCTTGTCCTTCCAGATGGGTTTAAGTCTGGCAAGTGGGGCTGTGGTTTGACCTATCTTGGCCATAATTTCTGGTTCTGAACACGTTTCTCATATGACAGCTCCAATATATTTAAATTTGGTTACAGGTTCTAGCCATGGTATTAACTGGATACCCCATATAAATAGTATACAACCCAAATTAGCAAAGAACACAGCAGTGATGAGTAAATTCGGCCATTTATTTGACCAAAAAACCTTCAAATAATGTACAGTTCATTAATCTTGCTTCATTTAGGTTATTTTATAAAGGGAAATACATATGGAGGGAATGTAGAAACATTTATGCGTGTTGGGTTTTGAGCGTTAACCCAATTGAAGGGTCAGTTCCCTTCAAGGGTGCACAAATAAGGGTATGGCGCCAGCCCCGAGACTGGGATGTTGTGGTTCAAGCCTCGGCCGAGTCATACCCAAGACTTAAACATTGGTACCCGTTGCCTCCCTGCTTGGCGTTCAGCATTAGGGGTTGGAATTGGGGGGTTTGGTCACCTAATGACTCCCAACACCTCAGTTGGGTTGAGCGAGGGGGCTGGGAATTCTCTCCTCTGAATCAATCTCCCAAAAAAGAGTCAGAAATGGCTCTAGCTATCTCCCACTAGGGGGATATGGCTGTGGTATATATGTGTGTGTATATATATATATATATATATATATATATAATTTGATTACAAAGCCAGTAACAAACAAGGGGTCACAAAACACAAAATCTCGGTTTCGGTTGCACTACAAAATACAGAGGCATTTAGTGGTCAAATATTGCACAGTGTCCCTTTAATCTAGTCCCGTCAGAGTACTTGTGCAAATGAATAATGCTCTATTTGTGTAAATCAGATTTTTTTCATCTTGAGGAAAAAAAACAGTCAGCTGACCTTCCTCCATGTCTACCATCACAGCACTATGATCTTAAACTGCTGGGTGGGCTTGAAGTACACACCAGGTGGTCAGTGTGAGTAGTCTACACACAAAATACTGCAGTATTCTGTCTTACGTCCGCACGTATGTACTACGCTTGTCATATGTGTCCCTAGCTTTCTTTTGTGGCCTGGTTAACTCCCTTATTCACGTCGTGATGTATTTCTACTACGGCCTGGCAGCGTTTGGACCGAGTATGAACAGATATCTGTGGTGGAAAAGTTACCTCACGATCCTACAGTTGGTAATTATTTGTCACGTTCTTGTGTGTACTGTATATCAGGGATGTCCAAAATACTGCCTGTGGGTTAACTCATACCTGTCAACCTCCACCGCTCCATGCCCGCACAAACTGTCGTATTTTACCGTACAAAATACAAAATAATCGTACACCATATTTATTTATTTTTGGGAATGATGCATGATGGGAAATCACCAGGTGGCAGACGCATGCGATTGACAAATTTGCGTTTTTCCGTACAGATTTCCTTGTACGTCGTACTCGTCTTAAAATAGATAAAAAACATACTTTGTACGGCAAAACCGTACAGGTTGACAGGTATGGTTAACTGCCGCCTCTGGTCAAATATTACTCAGCCCGCAGATTTCACCATTGAATTAAAAACAACTGGTTCAAAGGTGATACCCTGTTCAGTAAAGTGATAGTGTGTATCATTTATTACTTCTTATTGGTAAAACAATAACAAAATAAAAAATAAAAATCACTAAAAATAATATTTTAAAAATAAGCAAAAAAAATGCATGAATGATCATATAAACATGCATTTTGAAAACCAATTGTAGGTCGAGAAATTTGCATTTATTTTATATGAGATGACCCTCACCTCAAAGGAAGCTGACATGATTGTCCGCGATCTTGTCAGTTAGTTAGCCAAAACATTCACAAAGGCCTGGCAAAAATATGAAGAAAATGGTGCGGCTTGGCCACTTTGAGTGTTCGCAGTTTGTGTTTTTCATTGTGACTTTTAGTACTCGTTTTCAGTTGCACAACCCAATACAGCAACATCTGGTGGTCAAGTAATAAACACTTCACTGTCCCTTATAACAGAAAATAGTGCAATTTTAGGTTTTCCCACAAGAGAGCAGCAGCACTCTGCCAAGCTTTGTGAACACCCTAGAATCCATTTTGTGTACTGAGGCTCAAAAGCAACTATAAATACGTATAAGGCGACTTCATTTTTTCAGTTTTAAAATGTCAGTCTTTGTTTAATTTCAACTTGTACATGGTTTGAAATAAACTTTAAATAATTTATCAATACAATTCATAATCCAAGTACATACCTGTCAACCTCCACGGCTCCGTGCCCTTGCAAACTCGTATTTTCCCTTACAAAATACAAAAAAATCTTACGCCATATTTTTTTTTCCCAAACGTGTTTATTTATGTAGTTTAACATGTTACATTGTACATGTGTTTTGTTATATCATATATATTGTTAAGTAACATTTTGTTATGAGATCCTGAGTTGCTCGACATGAATGAGGTTTATTATAAAAAAGTTAAAAAATTAAGTAGCTTAGACGTTCAATGTAGATGGAAAAATACATGCAAATATAATTAAGTAGAATACATTTTCTTATTACAATTATTAATTCATTTTATGCATGAAATTATTGTTGGTAACATACTGATTAAAGGGATAACCACCAACCTGTATTTTTTCCTTTTCTCCTTCCCTTTTTTCTTAACTTCTTTATACAACATAATAATTCGTAATATAATGCATCAAAGCAAGTGAGCCGTTTAAAATCCGGTTCTCTATAAAGAGACGGACTTCCTTTCAGTACACAACTCGACATCGTTTGACTTGATTGATTTGCCGTTTCGTGATAGTCGGTGTATACCGGATGGTACCCATAATTGACAAATTTGCGTTTTCCGCACAGATTTTCTTGAACGTTGTACACGTCGTAAAATGCATAATAAACGTACTTTGTACGGCAAAAACGTACAGGTTGTCAGCTATGCAAGTACTTGCTTAGTAGCGATCATATTGATATTTGGAATAATCCACCCAGCCTTAATATAAATGCCACTCATTAAACTTTTGTTTGAAATGATTCAAAGGTTTTCACCATTTGCTGCATTTGCTCTCTTTCTCTTTGCAGCTTCAATTTTTCCTGGTTACTCTTCACACTGTTTACAATTTGTTCGCCGACTGCGACTACCCCGACGGCCTGAACTTGATTGTCTTTGCCTACTCTCTCACTCTCATTGCACTCTTCAGCCATTTTTACCACGATCGGTACGTCACATCAAGGACAGATGATCTCAGAAAATGTAAAGTTTGACGGGGGAAAAAGGACTTTGGTGTTTGCTAGAAGGAGAATAAGGAGAGTTAGTTGATGTTGAAATTCAGATACGTGCACAAACCAGAACTTCATTACAGGTATTTCGCAACATTTTCAGCAATAATAAAATGACATGAACCTAAAACATGCTCATCATTGTTTCATGATAAATGCCTACATACTAAAAAATGTTTTTTCTCAACTCCAACAAACGTCTTTGTATTTCTAGAGCGGGAGTTGGCAACGCAGGATGTTGAAAAAGCCATAAAACTTATAAATCACCCTTGTTTGCATTTCAAGCCAACGATTATACAAATCAATTAAATACAAATCATTTATTAAAGAGATGGCAGTCATTTTAGAGTAATACATTCAAAGGATTTTTTTTCCCTATCAAAACTGTAAAACAGTTTGCAAAAATGACAATGTGTTTAGTTTCTAGACAATCATAACAAGGTTTATATTTATTTTTGAGGATAAATGCTTCAGGAAAGGAATGGGTGGATATTTCCTAATAGCTGAGTAATTTTTCCCAATGTTTTGAATATATTATTATTGTTGTTGTTTATTCTCGTATCACTCTCTTTGGTAAACAATGAACTAAATGCCACAAAAATCGAATTTCGATTGCGGCACATGAAGAATGCAACCAATAGATGGCACCAGTATCGTATGTGACTGGATGCAATTTTTGAATACGGTTTTTTTTCCATAGAAAAACGGGGGGAATTATTTGGTTTTCATGGCCTGGAGAGGGATGGGCGCCACCAGGCTTTACTTGCCCAAGAGACACCATCGGAAATGGTGTCAATACCACAATAGTCTCTCTCTCTCTCTGTCTCTCTCACTCACTCATATATATATACTGGACTGTCTCAGAAAATTAGAATATTGTGATAAAGTTCTTTATTTTCTGTAATGCAATTAAAAAAACAAAAATGTCATACATTCTGGATTCATTACACATCAACTGAACTATTTCAAGCCTTTTATTATTTTAATATTGCTGAATTTGGCTTACAGCTTAAGAAAACTCAAAAATCCTATCTCAAAATATTAGAATATCATGAAAAAGTATACAAGTAGGCTATTCAACTAATCACCTGAATTATCTAATTAACTCGAAACACCTTGCGAGGGTTTCCTGAGCCTTAAAAACACTCAGCTTGGTTCAGTAAACTAAATCACAAGTATGGGGAAGACTGCTGTCCAGAGGACCATCATTGATACCCTCCATCAGGAGGGTAAGACACAAAAAGACATTTCTCAAAGAGCAGGCTGTTCACAGAGTGCAGTTTCAAAGCATATCCACAAAAAGTCTGTTATAAGGGAAAAATGAGGCCGGAAACGCTGCACAACCAAGAGAGATGACCGCAGCCTTAACAAAATTGTGAAGAAGAGCCGCTTCCAAAATTTGGGGGAGCTTCAAAGACAGTGGGCTGAAGCTGGAGTCCAGGTATCAAAAGCCACAGTTCACAGACGTGTCCGGGAAATGGGCTACAATAGCCGTATTCCCATGGTCAAGCCACTTCTGAACTCAAGACAACGGAAGAAACGTCTGACTTGGGCTATGGAGAAGAAGCACTGGACAGTTGCAGAGTGGTCCAAAGTCCTCTTTTCAGACGAAAGCAAGTTTTGCATTTCATTTGGAAGTCAAGGCGCCAGAGTCTGGAGAAAGGCTGGAGAGGAGCAAAATCCAAGTTGCTTGAAATCCAGTGTGAAGTTCCCACAGTCAGCAATGGTTTGGGGAGCCATGTCAGCTGCTGGTGTTGGTCCACTGTGTTTCATCAAGTCCAGAGTAAATGCAACTGTGTACCAAGAGATTTTAGAGCACTACATGCTTCCATCTGCTGAAAAGCTCTACGGAGATGAGGATTTCATTTTCCAGCATGATCTGGCACCTGCCCACAGTGCCAAAACCACCAGTAACTGGTGCACTGACCATGGCATCACTGTCCTTGATTGGCCTGCTAATTCCCCTGACCTGAACCCCATCGAGAATTTGTGGGGTATAGTTAAGAAGAAGATGAAAGACACCAGACCTGCAAATGCAAATGAGCTGAAGGCCGCTATCGAAGCATCCTGGGCATCAATAACACCTCAGCAATGCTACAGGCTGATTGCCTCCATGCCACGCCGGATTGATGCAGTAATCCGTGCAAAAGGATTCCCAACAAAGTACTGAGTGCATCAATGGACATTTTCAAATGTTTGATTTAGTTTTGCTGTTATAAATTTTTTTTTTTACTTGGTCTGAGGAAGTATTCTTATATTTTGAGAAAGGATTTTTGAGTTTTTTCAGCTGTAAGCCAAAATCAGCAATATTCAAATAATAAAAGGCTTGAAATAGTTCAGTTGATGTGTAATGAATCGAGAATGCATGACATTTTTGTTTTTTTAATTGCATTACAGAAAATAAAGAACTTTATCACAATATTCTAATTTTCTGAGACAGTCCAGTATATATATATATAAAATCCTATCTCAAAATATTAGAATACTTCCTCAGACCAAGTAAGAAAAATAATTTTATAACAGCAAAACTAAATCAAACATTTGAAAATGTCCATTGATGCACTCAGTACTTGGTTGGGAATCCTTTTGCACGGATTACTGCATCAATCCGGCGTGGCATGGAGGCAATCAGCCTGTAGCATTGCTGAGGTGTTATTGATGCCCAGGATGCTTCGATAGGGTAGGTTCCAGACAAACAAAGACCCCAGCGTGTCGGTACGCTGTGAGGTGGCAGCCCCACCAACCGACTATCCTGCGGAGGGCTAACAACTCACCCAGGAGAAACCCCCTTTGTTACGAAACTGACCAGAGAAAGAAGCCGGACTGACCAACACGGTAACGGACCCCAGCCTGCCCCCGACCAACGAGTACGGATCGACCTTCGTCGTAAGACCCGTGTCGCCACCTGGAATGTCCAGACACTCCTTCGCCCCAGAGCTGCCACCCTGCTGTCCCGAGAGCTCTGTCGCTATAACATCACCCTGGCAGGGCTCTGTGAAGTACGATGGCAAGGCAATGGTGAAACAACAGCTGGCAACCATTGCTACATCTGGAGTGGCCCCGAGAGTCGGACCGGCCTTTACGGTGTGGCTCTCGCCATTCCAAAAGCCCTCCGGAGGTCCCTCATCAGCTGGACACCAATAAGCGACAGACTACTGTCTGCTCGCTTCCTCCACCATCACGGCAAGATGACAGTGATCGTCGCCTACGCCCCCACCGATGTCGCTGATGAGGATGCGAAGGACGCGTTCTTTGACCAACTCCACCAGGCTGTCGACCAAGCCCCACCACACGACGTCACCATCATCCTCACTGATGCCAACGCCACTCTATCCAGCAATGATCGGTCCCCCGGCTCACCTGTCGGCACCACCTTCGTTGACAGCACAACAAACGACAATGGCAACCGCCTCCTCCTCCTCTGCCACCAAAACAACCTTTGTGTTGCTGACACCTGGTTTCCCCGGAAATGCATCCATCACTGGACGTGGTACAGCCCAGATGGCAGAACCAGGAAGGCATTGGACCACATCCTGATATCACGACGCTGGAAGTCGTTTGTAACCAACTGCCGGGTGTTCAGAGGAACACAGCTTGGCAACACAGACCATCGTCTGCTGGTGGCCCAGCTCAAGCTAAAGCTCCGAGCCAACCAGCACAAGACTCTGCCTCGCCCCGACTCCTCCCGACTCAGCGACCCCAACATCGCCAGAGACTTCAGTTGCTCCATCCGCCGCACTCTCGATGCCCTGGCTCCTGACAAGCTGACAGACTGGGCGGCCTTCAAGGAAAGTGTCCTCCAGTCTGCTCACAATGTTCTCGGACGCCCGCGATCCTCCCAGAGAAAGCCCTGGATATCAGAGAGGACACTAAACATCATAGACCAGCGGCGTGAGGCCCGGCTCCGAGGCGACCTCACGGAGTATCGGAGACTGAACCGCCTGCGCAATGTGGCCATTGCTGAAGATAGGGAGAGGTTTTGGCAGGCAGAAGCCCAACAGCTTGAGTCCGCGGCCAACAACAACAACATGAGCCACGTATTCAGTCTACTACGCCAAGCCCGTAGCGGCCCACACATAAACACAGCACTGGTAAAAGACTCAGACGGCAACCTCATCATGACAGAAGCCAACTGTCTCGCGCGCTGGAAGGAGCACTTTAGCCTCCTCTTGCAGCACAGCACCATCCCGGCTGATCCCACCCTCCTAGTGGCTGCAAACACAGCACCTCCTAGCGACGCCTGCTGCATAGACCCTGTAACACCCGAGGAAGTGAGAGCTGCTCTGAAGAAGCTGAACACCAAGAAAGCCCCCGGCATCTGTGCCATTACCGGTGAGATGCTCAAGGCCGGCGGTGATGGCATGGTGGAGTGGCTAACCTGCCTATTCAACCAGGTGTGGGAATCGGAGCAGCTGCCCACCGACTGGACCAGAGGAGTCATCATGCCCTTCTGGAAATGCAAGGGTGACAGGCTTGTCTGTGGAAATCACAGAGGTATAACCTTACTCTCCATCCCGGGCAAGGTCTTTACCAGGATCTTGCTCAGCCGTGCCCTTCCAGCAATCAGAAGCTGCCGCCGTCCCCAGCAGGCTGGCTTTATGCCCAACCGCTCCACAACGGACCACATCTCTGCCGTCCGTTTGCTGATAGAGAAGACCCGTGAATTCCGTAAAGATCGCCATCTATATATCGGATTCATTGATCTGAAGGCCGCCTTTGACACCGTCTGCCACTCTTCACTGTGGAACATCCTCCAAGCTCTCGGAACACCACCCAAGATCATAGCCCTGTTCAAGCTGCTCTACAGCAACGCAGAGAGCTGTGTCCGTATCAACGGCATTGACTCCGACTGGTTTACTATCTCCAGCGGCGTTCGTCAAGGCTGCGTGGCTGCTCCCGACCTTTTTAATTGCATCATTGACCATCTGATGTTCAGGGTTAGTGAGCGCATCCCCGGAGTGTCTTTCGGCAACTACCACCTGACTGACCTGGAGTATGCTGACGACACCATCATGCTCAGCACTTCCTACAGCCAGCTGAGAGACGCTCTGGGCATTTACAGCGAAGAGGCAGCGCGGCTTGGCCTCCAAGTGAGTTGGACGAAAACCAAGTTCATGAATGTCGGTGATGGACCAGATCCACCTCCCATCCAAATTGGTGGCGACACCGTAGAGCCTGTCAAGAGCTTTGTGTATGTGGGGTCCATGGTGACACACAATGGGGACCTAAAACCAGAGATTCTCCGCAGAAGAGCCCTGGCAGCATCTGCTCTGCAGTCTCTCTGGAAACCACTCTGGCGGCACCAGACCATCGCACGCAAGACGAAGCTCCGCATTTACAACCTCGCCGTACTCTCTATCCTGCTTTATGGCTCAGAAACATGGCCCCTGAACGACACCCTGGCCACAAGAATCGACGGTTTTGATAGCAGGGCTCTCAGAACCATCGAGAACATCAGGTGGCCCCAGCAAGTCTCCAATAAAGAGCTCAGAGCCCGCACGTGCCAGCCCCGAGCATCTTCCTTGGTCGCACAACGCCGCACCCGCTGGTTTGGCCATGTCCTTCGTCTACCACCAGACCATCCGACACGAGCTATTCTCCAGTTTGACCCAAAGGCAGCAGGCTGGAGACGACCACGAGGGAAACCCCGCACTCGATGGCTTGACGTTGTTGCGGGCGACCTCCAACAACACGGAGTTGCTGTAGAGGATGCAGAACAGCTGGCACAAGACCGCCAGCATTGGAAAAACCTGGTTCATCTGGTCGGCTCAACGCACAGGGACGGTACCCCCCGACCTTCGCTGGAGCAATAATCAATCAATAATCAGGATGCTTCGATAGAGGCCTTCAGCTCATTTGCATTTGTAGGTCTGGTGTCTTTCATCTTCTTCTTAACTATACCCCACAAATTCTCGATGGGGTTCAGGTCAGGGGAATTAGCAGGCCAATCAAGGACAGTGATGACATGGTCAGTGCACCAGTTACTGGTGGTTTTGGCACTGTGGGCAGGTGCCAGATCATGCTGGAAAATGAAATCCTCATCTCCATAGAGCTTTTCAGCAGATGGAAGCATGTAGTGCTCTAAAATCTCTTGGTACACAGTTGCATTTACTCTGGACTTGATGAAACACAGTGGACCAACACCAGCAGCTGACATGGCTCCTCAAACCATTGCTGACTGTGGGAACTTCACACTGGATTTCAAGCAACTTGGATTTTGCTCTTCTCCAGCCTTTCTCCAGACTCTGGCGCCTGTGAACTGTGGCTTTTGATACCTGGACTCCAGCTTCAGCCCACTGTCTTTGAAGCTCCCTCAAATTCTGGAAGCGGCTCTTCTTCACAATTTTTTTAAGGCTGCGGTCATCTCTCTTGGTTGTGCAGCGTTTCCGGCCACATTTTTCCCCTCCAACAGACTTTTTGTGGATATGCTTTGAACTTGCACTCTGTGAACAGCCGGCTCTTTGAGAAATTTCTTTTTGTGTCTTACCCTCCTGATGGAGGGTATCAATGATGGTCCTCTGGACAGTAGTCAGAATCAGCAGTCCTCCCCATACTTGTGATTTAGTTTACTGAACCAAGTTGAGTGTTTAAGGCTCAGGAAACCCTCGCAAGGTGTTTCGAGTTAATTAGATGATTCAGGTGATTAGTTGAATAGCCTACTTGTATACTTTTTCATGATATTCTAATATTTTGAGATAGGATTTTTGAGTTTTCTTAAGCTGTAAGCCAAATTCAGCAATATTAAAATAATAAAAGGCTTGAAATAGTTCAGTTGATGTGTATTTGATTCAAGATGGCGGCGCGTCTACTAGACGCCGCGGCTCGGGCTCCAATTCGTCTTTTGTTTTTCAGTGTCCCCTGATCCCTCTTATTTTCCCTTCGCACTTACAATAATATCCACTACATCCCGAGGGATATACAGAGACCACCGGATCTCCCTGGAAGATTTGCCGCCTGCCGACAATGACAACGACGGAGAAAAGGCTGAGCTAAGCTAAGAAGGCGACCACACAGACCAGCGCTCCCAAGCATGTTCAACCAACGCCAGATCCATCCGTCCACAATGAGTGAATTGAGCTGCGGATCGCCACCAACAACGTCCGGAATTGGAGGACTTTTTTTTGCCATCACGGAGTCTTGGCTTTCCCGACGCCGCATTACATCACCGGCTCGAACGAGACGAAGACTCCGGTAAAAACAGGGGTTGGAGACTACGCGCTACAATAGTAGCGGAACCATTGATACACAATGCTCACTCGATATGGAGTTTCTAGCTATGTACCGGGAGAGTTAACTGTGGTCTTTGTGTTTGCTGTATGCTTTCCACCGCTAACAGTTTCGCCAGGTGCTAACGTTAGCATAGCGCTATATCTCCTGCCCGCTGCTGAACGTCAGCTTGCACTGCCCCAACGGAGCTTTATCGTCGACGGCGACTTTAATCGGGCATGTTTATTGACTGTACTCCCAAATCCCTTCAATTGTGGACTCCCAAATCTACTAATTGTGGACTGAGCGATTCGGAGGAACGCTGGACTGTGTAATGTAAGATCAAACATTCGGGAACTCTGTTTGACCCTCACAACAAAATCACAATATTCTAATTTTCTGAGACAGTCCAGTATATATATATATATATATATATATATATATATATATATGTGTGTGTTCATTTTACCTCTGAAAAGTGATGGGGACTCGCAAGCAACCAACAGAGATCTATGGGTCCCCAAAATTCAGTGTTATCTGGGTTGAAAATTTATATTGGCGACAAATATATAATATAGATCTATAATATATTCATTCAGTTTTAATAATCACAGTTTTTTGGTAATACAAATCAGTTATCACTTCAAGATTTTTCAGTTCACAAAAATATTGTACAATATACGAAACAATATTGCTAAAATAATTATATCAATCTATATTTTCATTCAGTTTTAATCATCAGTTAATTGGTAATACAAAGCAGTTATCACTTCAGATTTTTCAGTTCATATATTCTTCGTGGTTTGCTGTCCCGTCACAGTTGTAATGCCTTCTCAAGGTCCAATCCATTATCATCCTCCTCAGAGCGTAACCAGGAATATAATTTAGTCCATTTTGGCAGAAAAGTCCTTTTCTTGCTAGGAGTATTCTTTAGTGTATTTTCTTTCTTCGAATCATTTGCTTCAACACACGTGTTTTCCTGCCTCCGCGATCTTCCGAAGAATTTATCCGCTGTTTTTTCGTGCCGGAATTATTGCCGTTGTTATCAGTTTCTGCTTTATATTTCGTCTTGTTGACGCTGAAAAAATTACCAATTTTGTGTTGATTTTCACCTAATATTAACTGTTTTTTCGGAGGCATACTTCTCTTTCACCCGACAACCGCCACAACAATGACGTAATCTCGAAGCAACGAGATCTCGTTTGCCGAGATCGGCGCGAGACCGAAACAGCAATGGCGGATGGCGGATCCGCCTGACGAAAATTTTGGAGTGCGGTAAATCTTTGTTAAAAAAAAAAAAGTAGTAATCGGTTAATAATGACAATTTGGTGTCCCGGGGACGCACGTTGATTCGACCCAATGCGTCCCCAGCAAAAATGATGGGTCTAGGACGCAAGGACGCGGGCAAACGAGAGACTGTGAGAGATAACATTGAGGGCTACCTGGCTATTGTAGGTAGTTAGCCTAACACAGGGGTGGCCAACCCGGTTCTTGAGAAATATGGCTTAATAAATAATAAAATTACTAAATTTTGTGCAGGCTTGGGGAGTAACGGAATACATGGAACGGCAAAAATGATGTTGGCAAGCTGTTTGGACTTATTTTCATTTCCTTTCTGTCGCATTTTATGTTAGTTTTGCCGGAGATAAAAGAGATCAAAGCCAGGAGAGAAAGCTTACCACGTGTTGTGAGTCATAATTTTATTCATATTTACTTTCTTTTGTCTTTTATTAGCATATTTGGTATTGGAGTAATCCAAAAGTAATCCAGTTAAAGTAACCCTACCCAACCCTGGTCATTGTGTGAGGAATTTTCATAAGTCATTCTCAACATAATACATATATTTATGCATTTCCGGCAGGGGGGTAAGATGCCCACAATGTCAACCCGCAAAGTTATGCGTGATTCCTGTGGAGCATTATGAGAAGATCTTACATTGCTGCAGCATGACAGTGTACGTTAGACACACTCACACATTTTTAAGGGAAAAGTTTCCACTTATCATATATTACCAATGTTCAGAACTGAAGCTATCTAGCAGGACAATACATGCATAATGCCTTACGTCCCTTTTACCTAAAGTCTCTAGGCTAAAGAGCTGCAATCGGTTGTGTGTGTCACAATCTGCAGTTGGACCCATTATGTGGGAAAGCAGGAACCAAGGCAAGGCATTCTCATATAATGATGATGATTAGTAAGAGAAAAAAAACCCAGAAAAATATGAAAAACAGGAACAAAGTAACAAACAAGTGCTTTCAAAACAACTAATGAAATGTCCAAACCAGAATAAAAAAACGGATGCGACAACGGTAATATAAAGAGATGGGAATAATGAAGTGTGGGTGCAAAGACCGGTAGGCACAGGTGAGCGCTTTTCAGCCACCCCATTCAGGTTGATGCCCTTTAGGGAGGCAAAAACATGTGCCAGAACCTGACAGTTTGATTAGATGTTGGCAAGTTTTTCTTTCATTCTAAAAAAAATATGCCTCTGAGTCGTATGGACATACTTATTATTCTACTTTGCAGTTTATGTTTGTACTATCGAACCTGAAAAAAAAGGCATTTCTCTTCCTCCGCATGGCCTGGAGCTAAAAGTACCAATTTTTTCAAGTTGTATTAAAACAGAATATTACCGTGACACATGAGCTAAAGAATAATGGCTTGTAGGATTCACGAGTGCGCCAGCAAAACCTCTGTCAATCACTTTCATACTGAGAGGGCAGGCTATGGCGAAAACTAAACTTTTAAAGTAGTGTAAAAATATTCACTCCACGCCATCCCTTTGTCTAGATTGATTCTGACAATTACTGATAAATCCCAAGGCCTTCTCTAACTGCGGACTAAAGACACCAATTGAAAAACACCACTTAAATACATAAAGACTGAATAACAACAAAGAAAAGTCACGTAATAATATCAAGAAGTAAAATATTACAATAGGATATAGAAATTAATTATGAGGTGCATTTATTACAAGTAAATGAGCGAATGAGTGATAAGATAAGATAATCCTTTATTTGTCCCAGAATGGGGAAATGTCTTTTGTTAGAGCAGTAAGACAGTGAATGATGAATAACAGCTAGAATATGAACAGTACAAACAAGTATTTAGAAATATAAAAAATAAAAAAATAAAATACAGAATATATCCAATGGCAGGTGTGAAAAATAGTTAAAGTGGCCAGCAATGTGCAAATATGACTTAAACAATAGAAAGGTTATAAATGAAGAACAAATATAATCTTGACTTTGTATTCAGTGAAAATTTTTAATATTCCAATAAACCATACTACTTGGCAATAACATTCCCTATCAGACCAATGAAATAAATCATGGACGCCGATAGCCATCTATGGCAGTGAATAAGATAAATTCCACCTCTGTTGAATTTATCCTTGTTCATATTTTTTCACGACAAAACATCATCCACACTATTCAACTTTAAAATGTAAAATCAATGGATACTGTACATCAGTTTTGTGCATCATGCTAAGTATATGAAAATGCTAAAGACACACTAAAAAGTAAAAAGTGGGAAATGCAATCCCCCTCTTGTTTATGGTGAACCAAACCTATCATATGTATTAATATATGTATGAATAAATACCTATAAAATATGTGCCATATAAATAAATGAACATGTACAGGAAAATCATATAATACCTAAGAATATGACATTAATTGAATTTATTTATGTGTTTTATTTGTTATTTATTCATTTGATATCAATTTTGTCATGCATTTTGTTGTGTTTTTTGTAAGGAGGGGGGGTTATAATGACTAAGCTTTTCACTTATTGGTGAATAGCTGATTGATTCATCACTGATCAACCAATGAGTGAAGAGCTCAGGAAACTGGGTCGCCTCCTCATCTGAATAACAATTTGTTTTTACAAAAAAATACAACAAAATGCACGACACAATGAATGAACAAATAAAGAAAATTGCATCTATGTCATATTGCATATTTAGGTATTACCTGGTTTATGTATGTGTTCATTTATTTATAAGGCCTATATTTGTTGCTATTCATTTGTTTATACATTTATTTCTACATATGGCAGGATGGGTACTCCATACCAGTTGAAATCATGCAAATTTACATCTGAGAGCATTTTTGCAGCAGGAGGGTGGACCGGGGGGGTTGGTTCACAGTTAGCTCAAAGAAGAGAGGAACAAGTGCACAATGAGGCCAAGAACAGAAGGCCCTCCCATCTATTGTTTGTTTTTCTATTAATTTCACAGCCCATTTTGCATTAATGACTAGAAAATATCCTGGTGTATTTTGCACTTGTAATCATTATCTTTTGAAGAAAAACAACACATTTTTGGCATCGCTCAAACACCAAACGAATCTTCTATGGAAATACTCAAATAATCCAAAAGTCGTCTGAGGTACTGACTATTGTGACGCAGCCTCACAAAAACAGCATGAAAAGAAAACAGATGGTCCGGCTGAGCTGCTAACTGCGCCCACCAGAACAATGAGCAATTAATTTTTGGGGTGTATGGGTGGGGCCCACGTCCACACTCAAAACCCCTTAAACAAACAGTACGCCTTGTTGCACATATGGAACGTTCATTGATACCTCTTGTTTTGGAGTCACTGGACTTCAGACTGAATGTTTTTTAGCCAGAAGCTTGGGGCTGCAATTACTCCTTAATTATAGTCGGGCGCTATTTTGGATCACATGCTTTTTACCGTATGTGCTAAGTGAGAAGTATACAGTAGTGGGCTGTGTATTTCCCACTTGGACCTTCAATGATGGCCTTTAGTGATGTGTGGTTGACTAATGAACCGGTTCTATGAGCCAGCTCTAAATTAAATGAAATCTGCCAGCTAGCCATCCCTTCGAGATGCTATTTTTCTCTTGTATTTCGTCAATATACATGTTTTTTTCTCATTCTGTGTTGATTAAAAAATCACCGTACAGCCAACATCTTGCGCATTTATAATTTCCAGATCTTTGGCACATGCCTTATTTACATGGTCATTACAAATCTCAAATTAAAGAAGAACATGAAGTCATGAGCTGAATGGGTCAGCCATCTAGAGCAGTGGTTCCCAAAGTGGACAGTACCGCCCCCTTAGGGACGGTGGAAAGATCTGGGCGGGCGATAAGCAAGAAGGGGGCTGTAGAGGGGCGGTAGCGGGGAGGCAGTCCGAAGTCGAAGTCAGAAGTTTGAGCATTTGTTTGACAATTTGTATGCAACACTTTAAGGCTTCACGATTAAGGGCCCGGTCACACAGCCGTTTGCGTCTGTATCGCGGCTGAATCACGACCAGAAATTTCTGCCCGTGATGCAGACGCTGTTGGACGCTTTGAGATCGCGATACAGACGAGATACAGCCGTGCTTTACACGCGGCAAGAAATTCACACGCCGCGCAAAAGCGAAAAAGTTTTGCGCTGCTCAAAACTTTAGACCACGGGTAACCGCGGGCGGCACACGTGGTACACACGCGGATAACACGCGGTACAGACGCGGAACGACGTGCTACGGCCGCGGCCAGGGCGCGGTTACACGCGGGTAGGACGCGGAATTTTAGCGGGTAATCGCGGGTGGAGCACGGTCATAGCACGTTTGTTCTGTGTCTGTAACGCGGCTGAATCACGTGAATTAGCGTGTGTAACGCGTGTGACGGTCAAACGCCTTTCTCCGCGTATATTCAGCGCGATTTGCCGAGCACACGTCAGTTGTGCTCGAGACGTCAAGGGGTGAACATGGATCCCCGTCACCGTAGTGACCTCGTCTTAATCCATTTTTATTTCCTGACATTTCTTTTCATTTCATAACAAGATAATAAAATAAAAATGAAAAACTATTACAATAATAACATATTGGCTTCTTCTTCGGTGCCATAGCTTGAAATCTTGATCTTCACGGGACTGTGTCTTGAGCGGTTATGATTTCTACAGCCCAGCTTGGCAGCTTTTATACCCGTGGTCCACACGCGGAAATGACGCGATGAGGCAGCGGAACAGTCGCCGGCGTCTGTTTTGCGGGCATACCACCGATGAACAGCGGGTTGGCCAATTTTGCGCATTTTCCACCGCGGGCAGCAGCGTCTGCTTCACGGGCAGAAATTTCTGGCCGTGATTCAGCCGCGATACAGACGCAAACGGTTGTGTGACCGGGCCCTAACCGAAATCGAATCGACATCGCGATGTGACGTAGTGCGGTTGTGAGACCACAAAGCACTGCGTTTTTTAGTGAGGAATTCAACGGGGAGCCAAGGGGGAGCCAGCCTGCAAAAGTTTGGGAAACATTAATCTAGAGCATTGGTGTCAAATTCATTTTAACTCGAGGGCCACACGATAGAACAAACATTCTGTCAGGGACCGGACTAGTAGATTAAAGAGCAAGCAAAAGAGGGATAAAGAAATAAAAGAAAGAGGGAGGGACAAAGAAAGAAAAAAAGAGAGAGGGAGAGAGAGGGATAAACAAAAGATAAAAGGCTATTAGAGAGGGAGAAAAGAAAGGGAGAGGAAAAAAGAAATCCAAAGAGACATAGAAAGACAGAAGGAGAGAAAAGAGAAAAGAAAGCGCGAGGGGTATGAAGAGAGAAAGAGAAAAGAGAGAAAAGGAAAAAGAAGTTAGAGCAAAATAGGTTAAAAGACACAGAGAGTGAAAGAGACCGAGACAGGGTGGGAGAAAAGGGGTGGCAAGGAAAGAGAGAGAGAGAGAGAGAGATAAATAAATACAAGTACAGTTTCTTTGTGAGAGGCACCTGGCTTTGGCAACATCAAGTTGTCATATTTCAACCTGCAGCTTGATTTTCTCTTGCGCTTCTCTGAGTGTTGTCTCGCGGGCCGGATTCAATCCCTTAGCGGGCCTGGTCTGGCCCGTGGGCCGCCTGTTTGACACCTGTGATGTATGTAATCTTTTGCCCCGTTACAATGATACAGTCTCCAAGGGTATTTTGGGGTTATTGTTTTGTGCAGGAATTACCTTAGAGAAATAGGCTGTTTTAGAAAAAGGCAAGGGCTGCTTTATACTTCTGCAAGCTGCCGCAACGGTTCTTCAGATTTATTTGTCTTCAGTGATATCATACCAACAATAACGAATGAAATGTATTATGCTACTACATTATATGGTCGTTAGAGTTTCAAAACACAGTAAACTTTGTACCTGATTTAAACGTTTGAATTGTTTATACTAAGAAAACAGCACAGATATGAAGCCACTCATAACGACCATTTTAAGGGAGGGAGGGTAAGAAAAAAAGTAGAGAGAGAGAGAGAGAAATGAAGGGGGACAAAGAGAAAGATAAAAGGGGAGAGAGAAAGAAAAAGAGAGCAAAGGGGAGAGAGCAAAAGAAATAGAGAGCGAGAGAAAAAGAGTCAAGTCATGTTTATTTGTATAGACTTGTGTGTATATACAGGACTGTATCAGAAAATTAGAATATTGTGATAAAGTTCTTTATTTTCTGTAATGCAATTAAGAAAACAAAAATGTCATACATTCTGGATTCAATTCACATCAACTGAACTATTTCAAGCCTTTTATTATTTGAATATTGCTGATTTTGGCTTACAGCTTAAAAAAATTCAAAAATCCTATATCAAAATATTAGAATACATCCTCAGACCAAGTCAAAAAATAATTTTATAACAGCAAAACTAAATCAAACATTTGAAAATGTCCATTGATGCACTCAGTACTTGGTTGGGAATCCTTTTGCACGGATTACTGCATCACTGCGTGGCATGGAGGCAATCAGCCTGTGGCATTGCTGAGGTGTTATTGATGCCCGGGATGCTTCGATAGCGGCCTTCAGCTCATTTGCATTTGTAGGTCTGGTGTCTTTCATCTTCTTCTTAACTATACCCCACAAATTCTCAATGGGGTTCAGGTCAGGGGAATTAGCAGGCCAATCAAGGACAGTGATGCCATGGTCAGTGCACCAGTTACTGGTGGTTTTGGCACTGTGGGCAGGTGCCAGTTCATACTGGAAAATGAAATCCTCATCTCCATAGAGCTTTTCAGCAGATGGAAGCATGTAGAGCTCTAAAATCTCTTGGTACACAGTTGCATTTACTCTGGACTTGATGAAACACAGTGGACCAACACCAGCAGCTGACATGGCTCCCCAAACCATTGCTGACTGTGGGAACTTCACACTGGATTTCAAGCAACTTGGATTTTGCTCCTCTCCAGCCTTTCTCCAGACTCTGGCGCCTTGACTTCCAAATGAAATGCAAAACTTGCTTTCGTCTGAAAAGAGGACTTTAGACCACTCTGCAACTGTCCAGTGCTTCTTCTCCATAGCCCAAGTCAGACGCTTCTTCCGTTGTCTTGAGTTCAGAAGTGGCTTGACCATGGGAATACGGCTATTGTAGCCCATTTCCCGGACATGTCTGTGAACTGTGGCTTTTGATACCTGGACTCCAGCTTCAGCCCACTGTCTTTGAAGCTCCCCCAAATTCTGGAAGCGGCTCTTCTTCACAATTTTTTTAAGGCTGCGGTCATCTCTCTTGGTTGTGCAGCGTTTCCGGCCACATTTTTCCCTTCCAACAGACTTTTTGTGGATATGCTTTGAAACTGCACTCTGTGAACAGCCTGCTCTTTGAGAAATTTCTTTTTGTGTCTTACCCTCCTGATGGAGGGTATCAATAATGGTCCTCTGGACAGCAGACAGATCAGCAGTCTTCCCCATACTTGTGATTTAGTTTACTGAACCAAGCTGAGTGTTTTTAAGGCTCAGGAAACCCTCGCAAGGTGTTTCGAGTTAATTAGATGATTCAGGTGATTAGTTGAATAGCCTACTTGTATACTTTTTCATGATATTCTAATATTGAGTTCTCCCTTCCTGCCCCCTGCCTCCGTTCTGGTCCGGTCACCCCTTCCAATCCTTGACAGAATGAGCCAGCCAACATTTGAACTCAGCGAACGATCCCAGCGCGAATTGGGGAGAGCTGGAGGACGCCGTTTGGCAAGCACCCATTGAGGTATCCTTCCCTGCCCGTTCGAAACACGGCCCCGCCTGTCGTGGCCTATGCTGTGCCTCGAATGGGGTCCCGGGAGGATTTGACGCCTGCCATTCCGACTCCCCGTCCCGCCAGTCCGACTCCGCCGCCTGCCAGTCCGACTCCGCCGCCTGCCAGTCCGACTCCGACTCCGCCGCCTGCCACTCCGACTCCGCGGCCTGCCACTCCGACTCCGCGGCCTGCCAATCCGACTCCGACTCCGCGGCCTGCCAGTCCGACTCCAACTCTGCTGCCTGCCACTCCGACTCCGGCTCCGCGGCCTGCCAGTCCGACTCCGACTCCGCTGCCTGCCAGTCCGACTCCGACTCTGCTGCCTGCCACTCCGACTCCGGCTCCGCGGCCTGCCAGTCCGACTCCGACTCCGCTGCCTGCCAGTCCGACTCCGACTCTGCTGCCTGCCAGTCCGACTACGACTCTGCTGCCTGCCAGTCCGACTCTGCTGCCTGCCAGTCCGACTCCGACTCTGCTGCCTGCCAGTCCGACTCCGACTCTGCTGCCTGCCAGTCTGACTCCGACTCTGCTGCCTGCCAGTCCGACTCCGACTCTGCTGCCTGCCAGTCCGACTCCGACTCTGCTGCCTGCCAGTCCGACTCCGACTCCGCTGCCTGCCAGTCCGACTCCGACTCCGCTGCCTGCCAGTCCGACTCCGACTCCGCTGCCTGCCAGTCCGACTCCGACTCCGCTGCCTGTTCGACTCTCCGGCCTGCCTGCAGTCTGCCTGTACTGATTTTGTCCAGTCTTGCCTGTTCTGATTCCGCCTGTCCTGTCTTGCCTGTTCTGATTCCGCCTGTCCTGTCTTGCCTGTTCTGATTCCGCCTGTCCTGTCTTGCCTGTTCTGATTCCGCCTGTCCTGTCTGAATCGCCGCTCCTGAATCTGCCTGTCCTGAGTCCGACTCTTCTGAATCTGCCTGTCCTGAGTCCGACTCCCCTGATTCTGCCTGTCCGACTCCCTTATTTACCTGTCCTGTTCTCGCCGGTTCTGCCTGTCTGTTTTCGCCTGTCCAGTTTGCCCGCCGGACCCCCCCTGCCGAGCGCTGATTCCGATCCGCCCGACGCAGAGGGCGCCTGCCTCTCCCCGTTCCTGCGTGTTCGGAGGAGGGAGCGGGGTTGCCCCAATCGTGAGCGTCGAACCATTAATTTTTTCTTTTTGGGACCTCGGGAGCTGTCCCTTAAAGGGTGGGCTCTGTCATGGTCGCCTTGGCGACCGGTCTGCCCCGCCCCCTGGGCACCAGCTGAAGCAGTTCAACTAATCGCGTGTCTGCTATTTAAGGCTGGATTGTGGGCTTTGCGGGTGCTGGCTCATTATATACACATTGTCCGTTCTGTTATGCCTGGTCCTGTTTTGTTGAGTTGGAAGAAGCCCTTGTTTGCACGTTTTGTTAAAACCTGTTTGTTCTGTCTTGTCCCTGAGTTATGGACAACTTTTATTTTGGCAAATAAAAGTTTTGGATCGTCACGCAATTGACTTCTCCCTTCCTGCCTCCTGCCTCCGTTCTGGTCCGGTCACCCCTTCCAATCCTTGACAAAACCTACATGAGGGCAAGGAAAAACTCAAAACCTGAGCATGAAGAAATTAAGAAACCTTGAGAAGGGGCTGCACATGACGGCCAGGTTCAAATGGATTTTGCATGGCATCAAAAAACAGTACATGAACATCACCAACATGATAGAGTAAGCGAAGGAAAGAAGAGAGAAGGGAATAGAGAAAGAAAGAGGGAAAGGAAAAGTCAGAGAAAGATAGATAATTAGAGAGAAAGAAAGAAAAAAAGAGACATAGGGATAGAATTAAAGGGGTTAGAGCATTTCAAAGGCTCTTCAGTGGTCTTAGGGCTGTATTGTTCATAAACGACGCATCACTAGCAGGTTTATGCACACACTTAAGAATAAGAAGCTAGCTAGCAGGTTGTCCAACTGATTAACATGAGCTCATCTGTTGTATAGAGCGCAACCTCTCTCTCCTTCCTCTCCTTCCTCCTCGCCTCGCTGCACAAAACTCAGCCGCACCTTCAAGCGCACTTGTGGGCCACTTCTAGCCAAAGCTCTCTCACTATCTCCAATTATGTCTGGCGTGCCTGTTCCGGTTCCCAAGTGTGAATGTGTGGCCCCTTGCGGGCTCTTCAGCTCGCAGCGGTGGCTTCCAAGCTCTTCTGTCACCTCACTCAAATCTGATTATTAATTCTAGTCTCTCAGTTTCTGACCAAAGGCAGTCGCCAAGGAAACAGACACAACATCATTCATTAGGAGCAACAAGCCCAGACACTTAACAGCTCTTTACATCACATTGTAGAACTATTTGTTTTTTGAGAAGCTTTTTAACATTTGAACTGACTTCTTTATCTGTTCAGTGTTCATTAATGGTGGGCGATATTGGCGATTTTGGAATTGATCTGGCTCAAAATTAATACAAGGTATATATTTTAGAGAATTGTTGACACTGTAAGCCACAAATAATGCAATGTGGTATTGTACAATGTGATACTCAAAATTTTGGAACAAACCAGTTTTCCCCCAGTGATTTATGTTCTAGTATCAGTATTGCCACGCAAACCCCACTGCCTGTCATTGCCGAGGTCCGCCTCGTCTCAGGAGTGTGGGATGACGCTGCACACCGAAAAACAACGAGGACCAGATGTTGAATGTGCTGTATTTGAGTCGGATCGGGAGGCTTCTCCTGCTACTGTTAACTTTCAGGGCGTACTTGCCCAAGACACACCACAGAAAGGGGTGCCCATACAACCCAGGCGGTTAAGGGATCCATGAAGTCGTGTGTTTTGATTAAAACGGATCCGATGTCAATACCTTTGGCTTGAAAACATCATGATCAGTAAAAAATTTAACCCCTTCCCCCGTGAGTTAAACAATGAACACTGCACAGTGATTTTAAGTACTAAAAGGTTCTATTATCATTGAATAAGTACAATGATAACTTTACCAGAATAAAAAATAAAAATCAATATCTAAATCTAAATCTATTTAAATGATACTATAAATCATGATAAGTGTGTGTGTATTTGTGTGTGTGTGCTTATGTTTGTGTATGACTCCTAGGGATAACCAATTTTTGAGAAAATTTACACGGTTGTACTTTAGGCCTCCACGAGTGTCTTTAACTAAGTGTCTTGTCAAGGCACACACATACCAAAATCGATATCCACCTGCTTTGGCGCCGTCTCTAACGCCCTCTGGGTACTGCATCTCTTGACCTCTGACCACTCCAAGAAGCCAAAAAAAGGTTTTCTATTTGCCCGACATTGCGAGGTCATTTTTTCCGTTTTAATTACAACTGTCAAGAGAGTCAAATCAAAAAAGCAGCAATGTAACTAACATATGAATATAAAGTCAACATTACAACTACGTTGTGGAATGCTCTGCCCCCTGAGATTCGATCTTCAACCTCAGTGGAACTGTTTAAATCTTGTCTTAAAACACATTTCTATTCCATAGCACATGAATGACCTATACGTGTTTCCTGTTGACAATATTTGTGTATTATTTGTTATTGCAACATCCATTGCAGCCTGATCATCCTGGGGGGGGATTACCTCATGTCCGGTCCCTTCTCAAGGTTTCTTTATTTTCCACATGTTGTGGTTTTTGAGTTTTTCCTTGCCCTCGTGTAGGTTTTAGATCATGGGATGGTGTGATAAAAGTCTGTGGTTTGCAATTATCTGTGGTCTGTGCAGCCCTTTGACACTCCTTTTGATTATTGGCTATAGAAATAAACTTGACTATACCTTTCAATGCAGAAAATTTTGAAAAAACCCTAACCCCTAACCCTAACCCTAACTCACTCATACCTATGGACAATTTGGACCGGCCAATTGACCTGACATGCATGTCTTTGGAATGTGGGAGGAAGCCGAAGTGCCCGGAGGAAACCCAAGCAACCCACGGGGAGAACATGCAAACTCCACACAGGAAGGTTCGATCTCATGACCTCAGAACTGTGCCGCACACGCGCTAACCACTGCCCCGCCATGCTGCCCGAAATTAAACATATTTAACAAAATAAATATTACCACTCCTCAAACCGAGAACAAGTCCAGTAGGTTTTCTCTCTCTCTCTCTCTCTCTCTCTCTCTCTCTTCTCTCTCTCTCTCTCTCTCTCTCTCTCTCTCTTTCCTTGCCACCCCTTTTCTCCCACCCTGTCTCGGTCTCTTTCACTCTCTGTGTCTCTTTTTCTCTCCCTTTGTTGCTGTTTGTCTCTTTCTCTCTCTGTGTCTTTTAACCTCTTTTGCTCTAACTTCTTTTTCCTTTTCTCTCTTATCCTTTCTCTCTTCATACCCTTCGCGCTTTCTTTACTCTTTTCTCTCCTTCTGTCTTTCTATTTCTCTTTGGATTTCTTTCTTCCTCTCCCTTTCTTTTCTCCCTCTCTGATAACTTTTTATCTTTTGTTTATCCCTCTCTTTTTCTTGTCTGACAGCATAGGAGCTACACTCAGGTATTGCTGAGGTTTGCATTCAAGACTGTATCGCTATATACAAAAAATGTAATCAACATTTTTTTCTCCTCCTGGCCCTTTCAAAAAATGTTTAAGCCAATGCAGCCTGCGACTCAAAAGGTTTGCCCACCCCTGGTTTAGACATAAGGAAGGTATGGATGAAGGATATTTGACTAAAAGAGTATGTAGTGCAGAAGTGGTGGGAAATAGAATAATAGGAAGGCCTAAATATGGTTGGAAGGATGAGATGAAACAAGCTCTAGATGTACTGTTAGTGAATTAAATGGATGCAAGAGTGCGTGCTAGGAATAGATGTGAATGGCGAATGATCGTTTAGAATGACTGATATTGGTGCATATGATGAAGAGGGGGTAAAACATTATATGCTTTTGGGCCTCTGCTGGTGAAGGTTTGTATGGCCGAGCAACTCACCCTTTTTGTGGTGGGGGCTTAATGTTCTGTGTCAGGTTGGGAATAGTGAAGGGGGAATGAATGTTTGTTGAATGAGAGTGTGTTCTTGATTCTATCCACCTCCCATTAGGGGTGTGTGGCTTCAGTATATAGATAGATAGACTAGAACAACCATTTTGGAACAAAAGTCAACAAATACTGCATAACAATATCAATAGGACAACTAAAATACTGTATTTTCTACACTATAAGGCGCACCCAAAAATATGCTTTAATACTCCTACTTCAGCTTCCACAACTGTTTCTAAACAAAAGTCAAGCAAGTCAAAAAATTAAAGAAAAAAGTAGATATGTATCAAAAATACAAACACTGCATGACAATGTCAATAAGACAACTAAAATAACTTCTGTTGCACAAAATTTTAAAAGCAAACTCAGTAGTGCATATGAAGTGTGAACACAATTGGACCGAATTTGAAAATTAGAATGTATGTAAAATCATACAACCCACTAATAACATTGTTGTGATAGATAAAATAGGAGGACAATATTTATCCCAAAACAATAGTATGAACTCATTCCAAATATTTTCTCGGTATTGATAATATCGATATTTGGATCAACACAATCTATTTAAATGAGGATCAACATCTGTCAACAAAAGTCAAAGGTGAGGTTGTCAGAAAGTCAGCCATGCCCAAGCTGCGTTGAGGCACTTAGCACTGATCAGCCTGAGGCAGCGCCTACAGCGAGGTTCTCTTTTAGAAGGCCCTCTTTTTACTTGCCAGAATTTGGCTATTGAACATGGAAACACTTTTGCCAAAATAATTGTTTTAAATTATAAAAAATAAGAAGAAGAAAATGAAAGAAAATTGTATCAATAACAGTGGCGATTTTAGGTTCAGAGTATAGGGGTTGCTGAGCACCCAAAATGTCTGGCTGCTTTAAAAATCCGTTTTTATCTCACTCAAAGCCCCAGTGTGTAATATTTGACCACTAGATGGCACTGTTGTCTAATGCGAGCAAAAAACAGTGCCAAGTGATCAGTGCGTAGCAGCTAGAAGCTTGACAAACATGGCGGCGACTACTAGGTATGGATTCCACGATGTAAAAAAAAATATACAAATTTTTCTACCTATGATTTGTTGTTTAATAAAAAGTAACATTAATATGATAGTTCATGTATTTTTGCCTAATATTCAAATCAATGTTTTTTTTTACTGAAGGTAAGTTTTTTGTACCACTTGGAGGCGCTAAATACTACACACTGTCTCTTTAAAGTGATTTAAGATCATTTAACACTATTTGGGGGTAAAATAAGTACTGGCAAAGTTAAGGTATTGGGTGGTAAAATAGTTGTTCTACATAACGACTGTGTAACATACCTTAACCGTAATACACTGGAGCCTCCACAGATTCTGCTACTATGGCGCAAGTTACACTAGCCGTGCAAAAGAGAAGCAAGAAGGGAGCTAGCGGGTGCTATGAATCAAATAAACAGAACCATTTCAAGGCAGTGGAGTATTTCAGACGCTGCGTTATTCACATTTAAAAAAAATGTTTTAACGTTTTTCATCATATTTAGGCCTATCCCGACCTTTATTAAGGAAGAGAGTTTTAAAAATGCTGTAATTTTTGTGGGTGCTTGGATTGAATTTAGGGGTGCTTGAACACCCCCAAAAAACAGCATGCCTCAGTGGTCAAGAGGTTTTGGGTGTTGTTAGAGTGACGTGTGTTGAGTTTGGACCGCTATAGTAATCATCATTTGATTGGCAGAGTAAGAAAGCAATATATAAACCGCAGCAAAAAAAATTGTTTTATTGTCCCGCAAAAAGGGTGGTGTACGTAGTTTGAGGTGTTCTTAAAATATTTTAAATTAAACATTTTCTCTATTGAGTATGTGTTAGCAATGCCCAATTGAGTTCAAAGAGCATTTAGGTATTTTTTCCACAGTGCCTATTGGCTTTTATCTTACTTTTCCTCTCCGTGTTCCAGCCACAGCGCACGAACGCTGGAGGAAAGGAGGCGAGGGGCTACATGGAGAAGATTCACGCGTTTACTGGCGGTTTTCTTTTATTCTATGATGAAAATGGTGGAAGTAAGAAAATGACTTTTTCAAATACAGTCCAAATGCCAACCCAAACACCCAAAAAGATAAAAAAGGAAGAGTTTATATAAGCGCTTTTAGGCATTCCACATACTAGCACGCACAACGAAAGGTGCTACAATGATAATTTCTGCCAGAAGATGGCGACAGCCAGTACAATTTTGAAGTCTCGGAACCCACCTTTGACCATACATGCCAACCTTTTGACATTATAAAACGGTACAATTTATCATGCACTGTTGTTCCACACAAAACACAACCAGTCTCCTGAATATATATATATATATATATATATATATATATATATATATATATATATATATATATATATATATATATATATTTTTTTTTTTTTTTTTTTTTTTTCAAATATGCTGGTTTAAAACAGTTTCCAAACTTGTACCATAATGGAAATCTAATTAAATTATTGGAGTGGTTTCCTCTAGAACACAGACATCGTCTTGCTTAAAAAGCAGCCTTACTAAAATATTAGTCTCGAGTCAAGATTTTTTGTAGTTTACATTTGAAAAACTGGTCGAAAAATGTTTTAAAGTGGTAGGCATTTACAAGTGGTCATTGTTGTAAATGTGTTTTTCCTGAAAAATATTTTTCGTGTGTGAAAAAGTTTTTATAGTGTTTTTTATAATATAGACACAATAAAATGGAATTTAACTGTAGAACAGTGAAGATGGTATTATTTCAAATATTCAATTTTAGTCATTCTCTAATTCAAATCTCCTGTGTATATGTATGAATTCAATTCTGTACCTAAAGCTAACTTGATCATATCTGTTCTCAAGGTCATGTCAGTGTTTTAAATGTCATCGCTCGTCCAAGTCTCCTGAGTCACCTGATGGGCTGCTGTCAAACATTGACATTAAAAAGTGCCCTCAGTGACTTCTTTTGTTTAGGTTTCAACACACTAAGGCTCAATCTCAGTATTTCGACTTTCACCTGCGTACCTTCACCTTCTTCCTCTTGTTTATCTTTCTCCCCCCTCTTCCACTTATTTGGTGAGGGCAAGGGGACAATTCCTCTGAAGGAAAAGGGAACATGCTTACTGCTTACGACGTCATCTCTTGAAGCTATGTTTGTTATGATTTAACATATGCAACAATATCTCATTCCTTTTTCTCTTTTAATTTCAATCACTTCAAAACAGTAACATTGTGTTCAACTTGCAACTCAAGCAAGCATTTCATCATACAGGTACTTTACTTCACTCTTGTTTAGTCTTCATTTACTCTGCGCACTCTGCAGGAATATATGTTCTATCGCAGGGGTCAGCAACCTTTTCGGTGAGGAGTGCCACTTTCAAATTTCCTTGTAAATCAGAGTGCCACACCCAGATTAATGACTCGGACAACATTTGTTTTATATCCAACTGAGCTTTAATTTTACACCAGTCCAAATATACAACATGGATATACATTTTAATCGTATAACTCAGTATTTTTTAACCAAGGTACACTTTTATTTGTAAAAAGGTTCCGAGGCACACCGTCCGTCGAAAATGTTTGAAAATGAAGTTACGTCAAATATTTCACTGTAGTACCACAAAAACAGATAGTTAGTACATAAAAAGAAGAAAATAATACTTAAAATAAAAAAGAAAGATGTTTTAAACGGATTAAGTTATCAAATGTACTGTGCTACCTCAAGAGCAGATAATTAGTACATAAAAAAGTATATTAAAATCTACTGCCACCTACTTTTATGGATGACTATTACAGTTGCTCGTCTGAAGATTGCAAAAATACTGAATGATGGCCGGACTTTTTGGAAAGATTAAATTGGGCAAATTCCAGCGGCACACTAGACATGGTCTCACGGCACACTAGTGTGCCCCAGCACACTGGTTGAAAAACACTGGTATAACTGACCAATTTATCTTCCACTATTCTTGTCCATCAATCAAATAAAAAATAAACGTGAATAACATGTGGAAAGGCTTGTAGCCATCCACGACTTCAACTTTTTGCCACAAGAATTTACCAGAATCAACCATTCTTCATTAACAATCAACTAAAATAAAAAAAACAAGTGCTATGGACAGCTAGCATACCATTCATCAATGATATATTTTTGCAGAAAGTATCAAAACTTGAAATAATAGCAGCAAAGCATAAGGCACGCCTGCACGCACACACACGCTTCTTAAAAATATTCGCCATCAGTAAATGGTTTTCTATGCTGTGCTATGCAGTGACCAATGACATTTTTAGCAGTGACAAAGGACTTCAGGGTCTGAGTTTGTTTGCCGTACCTGGACACTGCACGTTTTAATGTCTCCGCCTTGTCAGACTCATCCTTGAATTCATGTTCATGTTTCGTCTTGTCATGACGTGTGACACTTGCTGTGCGAGATACAACGCTCTCGAGGCATAATGCACAAAACAGCACGGTCATTTTTTGCACAAAGCCTCCTTCGTCTGTCCACGCTGGCTGGAAAGAACTAAATGTTTTCGCTGGAGGAGCCGTCATGATTCGTTCATTTATCACGTGCGTTTGTTTCATTGGCTGGGTTAAAACACAGATCTCTTCTCTTCTGCGGGGCGCGGCGCAGACACGCACTCACACACGAAGAAGAGGGACGTAACCGTAAACACGGTGCGCAACTGAAAATGTCTAAATATCAGATAAAAATGCGCATTTTTTTAAATATAATCATTATTATTATTTTGCCGTGCGCTCGCGTGCCACTGGTTAACACTGCTGGCACGCGTGTCATAGGTTGCCGACCCCTGTTCTATAGCATAACTTAATATAAACACGTATGATTGTTTATTCCTTCCCACGGGTGGTTCCAGTTGGTTGGTCATGCCAAAAGAGCATGGCTTGGTAGAAGGTAGGGTAATCTTGGGCTGATTTCAAGAAACAGGGCTTGTGTCATTCAACCTTCCAGACATGGGACCAAGTCACACATGTGCAAGTCTCAAGTAAGTCTCAAGTCTTCACCTTCAAGTCCCAAGTAAGTCCCAAGTATTTTTTTCTTGGGCAAGTCAAGTCACAAGTCAAGTCCCGAGTCTTAGATTGCCAAGTCCAAGTCAAGTCACAAGTCATAAAAACAGCGACTCGAGTCGACTCGAGTCCAAGTCACTAAGTCTCAAGTCCCCATGTCTGCAACCTTCCACCTTAGGGATGGGACTTTCTTACCTAATATTGCGAACTTTTCTTTCGTGAAGCATAAATTGAGCGGAAGGAGAAGTAATTGGATTGAGGCTTTGTTACACGTTGGGTGTATTTGAACCAGTAGTTTGGGAGTTGTTTGCCATGTTTTCAGACTTCTCGCGTCTCTCCCCTTGTCTAACGCCCCACTTTTATTCCAGTCATCCGTCCTCTAATGCTCCCTTGTTTTACCCCTTAAGAGCCCACTTGTCTCAGGCAACCCTCCTCCCACTCCTCCTCCTGCTGTTGCCGTCCCTTTCTGCCCTCACCCCTCTTCTCGTCGACTGGCGCTCAACCTCTGATGATTGCCGAGCATATTTCACTTGACGTGAAGACAAAGGGCCAATACACATGTGGCTTCTCTGTAAGTCTTGTGTAATATGCAATATTAATGTCGGCATAATTTGGCGCCCCGCATGAGGGGCGGAGGTGGGCCTGGAGGAGGGCGGGCTTGATGCTCACCAGTGACTGACTGCAGCTCTCCCCCGCCCCCCTCAAAGGAGCTGTGGAGGCCTGTCAGGATGGATTGAGAAACACTGGCGATAACAACAACAGAATGCTCACTGTTGGCAGCTTCCCTGGCCTACTTCTGTCTCAGCCTTTAATAGATGCATACAGGCTTGTTGCCTGTGTAACTCTTCCTGCAAGCCTTGCAAGCCAAAGGTGCTGCCACGTGTCGTGGTTTCCGCCATCTCTAGTCATGGTCTAATTAGACGTAATAGGCAACCAGAGATGATTGGTGGCTTGCATCATGAGTTGAAGATCGTTGAAGTGATAGATTTAATGGAAATTCCTGCTCTATTTCAAGAACCGGATCTTTCAGCTCGGCACACTGAAAAAAGCCGTCTCACTTAGCTCCCAAATGGCTCTTCAGATTCTTTTTGTTGCTTTAATCCATGTATATATATATATATATATATATATATATAAAAGGTATGTATGCAGGGTATGGGCAAGCTTAAGATAAGTCACATGGCTCACCATGTGCACAGGCTGTTGCGATTTTCCTGGCTTCTGAATTTTAGTCATTACAGTACACTGAGTTTTGTTTTCAGAATGTTTGTGTTGCACTCCTATATACATGCTAATGCCAATTTGTTTAAGAATAACAGCTGCAATGTCTTATTTTTCTGTGCTAGACATTTCCCAGTTGCTGATTTTTTTTTAATGTAAGAAACGGACGTGAATGAGTTTTTTTTTGCTGAGTTTCTTAAATTTGTGCTTTTAGTCAGGTGCACTCTGTACTCCAGAATTTACGGTACTCGTAGGTCGAAATATTTGTATTCATTTCACATAAAAAAGTCTCTTAGAGGGATCTGATATCATTGGTGGCCAACTTGCTGCTATGGGAACCCAACAAAATTAAAAAACTTTATAAAAAGCCGTACAAAAATAAATAAATGGATACAAATATTACGTTTTGGTCCCTTTGAGTACTTGTAGTTTATATTCTTCCTTGTGCCTTTTAGCACTCGTCGTCAGTTGCAAAACATGATACAGCAACATCTAGTGGACAAATAATGCACACTGTCCTTTTTGGATGTGAATTGCATTTTTTATTTGCAACTCAAGATAGAATTTATCCTCTTTCCACCCTTTACAGTTATGGGAAATAATTCCACACACATGGCCTATATGAGGTACAGTTTCATTAAGTTTAATGGACACAGAGAGCTGCAGCGAGAGGCAGAGAGAGCGAGAGAGAGATTAGGTTCATTGTATTCCTAAGCTCCTATTATCAAATAATCACTGCTGCCATCGCTTTGTGTTGCAGCCTAGCAGCAAACTTAAACAAGTCACTCCCACACAAAGTCGCCATGGACGCGCAGTTGCGCACTTGGACGCGTTTCTCAGAGTTTTTTGTACCATATGTGTCTTTCTTATGTGCAAGAAAGGCACGCTCACACACAAAACTGTGCACAAGCAGATACGCACAAACACACACTGGAAAGCTCCAGTTGCATCAGTGGTGCCGTTCCACGTTATTAAACATGACACCCGGCCTAGATAATGGAGCCTTTCTTCTCAATTTGGAAGGCTAATCTTATTGCTTTGATTAGCAGCAGATTCATTAGCATTTCAAGGCATCCCTTCTTTTAATTCCTCCGTCACAACCATCCCTTCCGAGCTGTAGATAAAAGGGATCTATATGTATCTTTGCTGAGGATCTTTTCCTCCCTCCTTCTTCCAGTCTTTTGTTCTTCTCCAACTTCTTGTTCATTTTGTTCACATTCTTGTCTTGTCCTCATCTCTTTGTCACCTACATTTTGCCTCCACTTGCTGTGAAGAGGTCTGGCATCAAAGAGTAGAGTGCCGCATGACTTCATCATCATGCAAGGGACATTCGGTAACGGCCAAGACGTTCGTGTTACTGATTGCCTCGTTGGCAAAAGGTTTTCAGTGCAGGACTTTTAAAGAGTAACTAACGCACTGCAATGCTCCCAATTGTACTTTGCCCCTATTCATTTGCATTGTGTGAATAACTTTTTAAGGGTAAGCTTCGTTTATGTACAGTATTTGGTCGGTCTATCTGCAGTAAGTATCAAACGGCCAAATAAAAATAAACGTGTCAACGAAAGTTTCAATAATGAATGTTGGCAATGTTGGGGTAGGAAAAATAAGCATCTGCTTCTGACTACCCCTTTTCGAACATGTGTGACATTATTTCGTTGTTGATTCATTGTTTTTGTCCTGTTTTTATTTTTATGTTCGAAATAAAGTTTTCATTCATTCATTCAATGTATTGCTTTAAACCGGGGGTCTCAACTCAATTGACATGGGGCTGCCGGGGCTAGGGTTTGGATGAGGTTGGAGCAAACTGGGTTTTCCACTAGAACATCTCTGAGAAAAATGTTTCTCTGCTCTCATACGTATATGTTTTTAAACAAAATAAAATATAAAAAAACAACAACCCAAGATTATATGAAAAACAATCTGAATCCATAATTTCATTAACATACACTTACATCAAATGGACTGTGTGTATCATTTGACCACTAGGTGAGGCTGTATTGTGTCGTGCAAAACAAAAAAGGAGAGCTGAAAAGCATGCGGAAAATTTCAAGCTACAGACACTGAAAGTGACGAAAAAGTGATGATTTTTCTTTTTTCACCTGTAGCAATTTTGCTGCTTGCACTGACTTTCTTCGTAGGCCTTACTAGGGGCTAAAACACTTCGTACACCTATATTAAAAGCGAAAGCAAAACGAAGCACGTCCGCATAACAGCTGGTGACGAAAAGAGCGATCTACACGCCGCTCAGCATCGCACCCTAGCGTACGCACTCAGTGTATATATATATATATATATATATATATATATATATATATATATATATATATATATATATATATATGTGTATATATATGTCTATGTGTGTATATATATATATATATATATATATATATATATATATATATATATATATATATATGTGTATATATATATATATATATATATAGATATATATATATATATATATATAGATATATATATATATATATATATATATATTGAATTATAATGTTTTTCTTTGTTTTATTACTGCTTCCAAATAGCATTACACTTATCATTATTTCACTATTGTTACAGTGCACTATTATTTTTTCTTTGCATTATCATTATAACTTAGGACAGATTTTCTAAGCACTACTTAGTAATTATTTTCAATTTTGCTTACCTATTTATTCTGATAGTCTTTTATATTTTTACTCTTAATAGTCTTTACATTACATGCTTCATTCTGGATTCTTACAAAGTTTCATAATGTTGTTATCAATGACAATAAAGACGATCCTAATTCAAATTCTAATTAAAAAACATAGAAATATATATTTGCTTATGTTAAGTATCCTTTTTCTTATTTTACGGTATAAGTAAGCTAAAAATAATACTTACAATGTAAAAATACATTGAATCCACTTTGTTTTTTTTTACCGTATTTTAAATGTATATTTTTCTGGTAAACAGAGAAACCTATACCCAAAATAAGAAAAATGGCCCGAAAACATTTAGATGAGTATAATAATAAACAAAATATTGGAAAATGTGTTTATTAATATAATTAAATATTTAAAATATGTTTCTATACTTAAATGCAAATGCAATTTAGTAGTAAATGTACTTTATTTATACAGCCCTTTACAACAATCCTTTCAGTGTACTAAAGTGCTTCAGAGTAATAACAGAGACTCAATAAGTTAAAACCAATGTACCATATACATTATATATCCTTTTTTTCTTTGTTTTCATTGACATTTTTGTGAATATGTGGATTTTTTAACACATTATAACCTAAAAACTGTAAACGCCGCCTTAGAAAACTTGTCCAGAAGGTTGTTTTTTTTAGGTCTAACAGAGTATTTCCATGACAAAAACCAGAACATCACTTTGCCAGAAAACTCAGGCAATCTTTTTGTTGCAGACTTGAAGCGCCGGCTTGCTGCCTGAGAAAGTGCGTGCATGGGATCAGAAAAGCCAGCGGGAGTGATAAAGATAGTGGGTGTCTTTTATAGGATATTGCCCAACGTGATGTTTTATGTATCAATAAAGAGCTTCAAGGCCACACTGACTTTTCATGCTTTAGTAAGACTATCACTGGTCTTTGAAATGTCTGAATTGTGCAAGACTAAATGAATCTAAATGCTGCTGTGAGCATTTTTACAGATTCTTTTGTCATTGATGTGAGCATGGAGCTTAAAGTCAGACTTCACCTTCGATTCTATCAGTGTTTAAAAGCATTTCCAATTACCGTAGTCGATTTTCTTTCTCACTTGTCTGTTCAGTACAGAGGGGATCTAAATCATAATTGAGCTGGGTGTAGGAGTTAAGACTTGTTGCCAGAAAATACACACAGATAGACCACAGCAGAAAAGAAAATTACCAAACAGATGCTCCGAAAATGTCCACTGATATTTAAATGAGATTGTCCTGTATATGACTCACCCACTCCAGTCCAACTTTCCATTAGTAGGCGCTACAGGACTTAACAGGCTCAGAGAGAGATATTACTCCAAGGCCAACACAAACAAACACAAACGACAGTGAAAAATATGTAACTTGTCTATGTTTGCAAACATTTAATTCATGTGTTTTTTATCAAATCATTTGAAAATTCTGTTCCCGCTAAATGTCATTGCACTATTGTTACAATGAACTTCGGCCAGTCTCCAAGAACTACCTTGTAAATATTTTCTCCTTACGATTCTGACATTTTTATCCTGTTTTTGTTTTAAATCACAGATTAAATGTGGCAAGACAAAATGTTAATTTAAAAAAAAAGACAATGAAAAGATACATTGTTTTATATAGGAGTTCCCCTTACTATTACTCGTCAAACTTTTTATTACAGTAGTGGGCATTACAGGTCCCATAAACCTCAAGTTGTCCTCATCCTTGTACTTCTTTCAAAAATATACTTTACATGGAAATATTATTGAAAATAACGTTTAATTTCTATCTATTTTGGGTCCAATCTAGAAAAATTCATGATATTTAATAAAATATAATTTAAAGGGTTTTTTTTTCTGGGTTTTTAACAACACTTCATTGTGACATGAAGACAAAGACTAACAAGCTAAGAGACAGATACTTCTCCGTGGCCCACACCACCCTAAACAAGCACATAAGACAGTGAACAATATATATCCTGTCTATGTATTGAAAAATAGGTATTCTCATCTTTTTTATCGACTTGTTTAAGAATGTTGTTGCTGCTCAATGTTATCGCACTATTTTTCATTGCACTATTGTTACGATGCACTTAGGCCAGTCTCCAAGCACTAACTTTTAAACATTTTTGCCTGTCAATAATGACACCCTTTTATCTATTTTTTTTCCTTTATTAGATTTTTTATCTTGTTAATCCTTGAGTGTCATGTCTAACACTGTCTAATCACTATATTGGTATCAATGACTATGAAGACAATTCCAATTCCAATGAAGACCTGAAAATAAAGGCGCCGAGTATATTAACAAAGAGAATAATATGATGTCACAATCCATAAAACTACATCCTGTGACAAAAGGCCATTGCCAAAGAGTTCATTGACTTAATGGTCAACCACTACCCCTGTAGTCATAATTTTTCTCCATAAACTGTGATTGGGAGGAGGCGAAAGGTGGGTTGTATATAAACACAAGGGTGTCTCGGTTAACCGCCACCTTGCCTTCCCTTCAGCTTGCCTCAGCGCCTCCAAACGCACCACTAAGATGGCCTTCGCCGGACGATGGGAAACAGAATCCCAGCAGGGTTATGAGGACTTTTGCAAAATACTTGGTAAGACTTGATTACTTTTTAATCACAGCTAACCCCAAAACATCCTCTTTCTGAACAACATTCTGCCTCGCCCTCTATTCAGGCATCCCCGCCGACATCATCGAGAAGGGCCGCGATTACAAGCTGATCACAGAGGTGACCCAAGATGGAAACGACTTCTCCTGGACTCAGATTTATCCAACAAATGCCAAGGTGACCAACAAATTCACAGTCGGCAAGGAATGCGACATGGAGACCATTGGGGGAAAGAAGTTCAAGGTAGGAAGCGGAAGTCTTTTGTATTGGTCATTGGAATTTTAACTTAAGTCTAAGGGGCACGCTTTCAGGCCACGGTGCATATGGAAGGAGGCAAGCTGAGTGTTACCTTCCCCAACTACCATCACACCACTGAGATCACCGGAGGCAAGCTCATCGAGGTAACCAGGCTCATGTTAACTTCTTCGCGTCACAAAATTTCACTTCATCTCTCTTTGAATACTTGGAGGGTTTTAGGGGTTGGCTACCTAAAATTTTGAAAGAGCCATATTGGACTGGGAGAAAATCCCATTTGTTTCGATCCACACAAAATTAAAATATTTATAGAAGCCAACAAATTCTGCAGTTATACATATAGTGTATATATTTTTATTCAATGGAAAAACATTAAGAATGTTTGTGTTTTGTTTGTCCGCCTTAAGCAGGGGATGAGAACCTATGGCTCGCGAGCCATGTATGGCTCTTTCTATGAGTAACTGTGGCTCAGAGACAAATTTGATTACATGCTAATTTTCTCCATCTTGTTCAAAACTTGAGACATTAATCCTGTTCAAATACACGCAAATCCAAACCAAAGCTGAACTATAAATAAGTACATCGCAAAATATATAGGGCACTCCCACTCTTTTGGAACCAATATTTATTATTGAAAATATTTTGAGGTCATACAAATAAAATTAGGCAACTCGTTTTTTTGCAATGTTTTCATTTTTTTAAAGTAATATCATCGTTTTTCAACAAAATAATAAAAAACAATTTAAATCAACAAAACTATTTACAAATAGAACCTTTTTTGTACAATTTTTTCTCAATTTTAAGCATTAAAGTTATTTTCAAATTATGTTACTAAAATTACTTTCTGAACAGATAATTTGAAAAATATTGATCATCTGCCACCTGCCGTAACCATGTAGATCACTGGAAGACTGTTGACAATTGCATGCTTTTTGTGAATAATTTTCTTCTTTTTGTCTCTACCTGGACCAAAAACAGCTAATTTTGAGAACTACCGTATTTTCCGCACTGTAGGGCGCACCCCCAAAAAATAGTTTTTGGTCCTATATCTTCCATAGCTAAGGCGCACCGGATTATAAGGCGCTACAATGGGAACGTCGACAAAACAGTCAGATGATTCAGTCAAACTGATTACCCCCTTAACATTCCTAAAGCTTGGAAAGAAGCAAATACGTGTCGTAGACACGTGCGGATGCGGTGTCCATACGATGCCACTTAAATGCGTCGTTTCAAATATCATTCGGAAGGTTCAAGTCTTGGAATTCAAGAAATGCCAACCATTCCTTACTTTCTATTTTCTTTTTCGCTCGCAACTTTACTGTGCATATGACAATAAACACTTGGAATTGAGTTTAATTCACTCAACTCATCACAGCAACATCAAGATCGTTCTAAAACAAGATACCGGGAAAATATAAAGCCGCATAACTCACCTAAGTTCTCACGTTTAATAATGATACGCAATCATGGTCTTCTTACAACCGTGAGTGTAGTAAATCCAGGAGAGTAAAATATTTACAAATACAGACTAATGAAACATGTTTCTTTATGGCGTACTTTAGCAAGCTTGCTATTCAGTCATCTTTTTCGGCCAATTGCAGGGTTTGTTTTGGCCCTCTAGCGTATCCGAGGCTCCGAATAACTTCAGCCAATAGCGATCAATGTATCGGATGATTGACACATCTTTTTTGGCCATTTGCAGGGTTTGTTTTGGCCCTCTAGCGTATCCGAGGCTCCGAATAACTTCAACCAATAGCGATAGATTTAACGGATGATTGACACATCTTTTTCGGCCAATTGCAGGGTTTGTTTTGGCCCTCTAGCGTATCCAAGGCTCCGAATAACTTCAGCCAATAGCGATCGATTTAACGGATGATTGACACATCTTTTTCGGCCAATTGCAGAGTTTGTTTTTGCCCTCTAGCCAATCTGAGGCTCCAAATAACTTTAGCCAATAGCGATCGATTCAAATAATGATTGACACATTGGTTAGCCAATAAAACGCCGGTATATAAATCCCAGCATACACCGCGGACTACTCCACGTTCGGGGGAAAATCGAGTCGGCGGCTGTTGCGTAAGTTGCGAGACCTTGTGAATTTAATATTGAGCCATATATAAGGCGCACTGTATTATAAGGCGCATGGTCAGCTTTTGAAAAAAACTAAGACTTTTAAGTGCGCCTTATAGTGCGGAAAATACGGTACTTTAGGTCACCTATTAATTCACACCAGTACATAGAAGTAGACACCCTTCATTGTCAGACCTTCAATTAACTATAGCTACTTTAAGAAATCTTCTAGGACTTTCCACACACTTTGTAAATTGTGTAAGTATCTCAAGTTTTACGTTACTTCACCATTTTATTTATTTCAAAGTTTGTGGACCCAGGCGTTTTTTTTGGGTGGGCAGATAATTTCACCCGCTTTAAAAAAATATATATTTCACAAGGTACAGATAAAGCACGCTCAAAACTAGCGAATGATTTGCATATATTAGTCACAAGGTCCAACCGCTTTGCGGGCCTTCAAGCGTCACAGCTTACGCCATCAACACACACCTCGACTCGCGGTTCATGAACCACTCATCTAAAATGCTGGGCAAACCCCTCAGGGTTTCATGGTGAGGAGAACATCACTACCTTGAATGCATAGACAAGAATCCCCCCATACCAAATGGAAGCATATTTTCTCTGAAAAACCTCCGCCCACACAGAAAATGAAAACTGGAGACGAAATATCTCATTTTTCATCAGCTTAGTTTGGTACCTAAATCCCCAAGTCCAATGAATGGGAGTTTGAGAAAGCATGAGTCTATTGACCCTTTTCACACACACACACGTCACCTAACCACGTGACGACACCATGCTGGACGGCAGTAGGCGGAATTAACAACAACAAAAACAGCTATTCTAATTAACACCATTGGCAATGACTAGTCAAACTAATATTGCAGTTAGACGAGGTGGCTCAGCTTGTAGGATATTGGAAAAACGTGCTGTTGAGAAAAACGGAGAATAACATTAGCAATGTTAGCTAGCAAGTGTGCTGTTGTCCTCCTGACATATTTACACATCAAAACACATCGTTTATTCTGCCTGACCTCACTTCACACCATTTGTAACAAGAGATTATAAATGGAGTACCAGTGCAGATCTAAAATTCTGGATGCTTACCAATTCTTCGTAGCTGGTAAGCATTACTGTGCTTGGTTTTGACGACAAATGCATCCCTGGCGTTCCCCTTGCACCAACGTTACTAAAACGACATTGTAACTACATTTTTGGGAAATGTAATCAAACAGTAAAGCACGGGGCTTTTGCACCTTGTATAGAAATCAGTTTTGAGGATGTTAAAATGATTTATTTTGGAGAAATTACATTTCTCTTCTAAACATCCAGCTCTCATTTTATCCATCAATAATTTGGCAGTTTATTTTGGCATAATAAGCTTTATGGTAGAGCACATAACAGTTTTCTGTACATGTGACGTTTGGAAGATTACCGTTTTTTGAATCCCTGGCGAATCACAAAGGTAGTAAATAATGGCATTGGTAAGACGCTAACATACCTAGTTAGCGCCAGCTAACTTATTATTTTGAGTGTCTTTGACGGGACTCGTACCTACTTATCATGTAATCGCTCGGAAATACATCAAACGTAGTTTGTAAAGAATGTTCGCTAAAAATCCTGGAAAACTTCAGGGCTGCCAGTGTTGCGCCTTGGCACAACTCGAGTCCTATTGGTCTATTTGCAAATAGACATTGCCGTCCTTTGTCTTTATCAGAGATACAATTCTAAATCGGGCTTACAACCTTGCACAGCAATAAATCACCATCGTAAAAAGTGTAAGGTATATTCGTCTGTCGTCGTTATTGATATTTGTTTCAACTCAAATCCTAATCTTATGTTGACAATATCTGTGTGTCCGTGTATTATTTGCCCTCATGTAGGTTTTAGATCAGGTGATGGTGTCATAATAGTGTGGTTTGCAATAATCTGTGGTCTGTGCAGCCCTCTGAGATTCTGTGATTAAGGGCTATACAAATAAACATGACTTGACTAATTCAAGTGCTGACAGCTCGAGCTTCTCTGCTGTCCAGAAATGTAATTATTGATGGATAAAATGAGAGATGATTTCCGGGGAAGGCAACAAGAAGTCACGTGCAAAGGGTCAATATATGCACTGCGATTGAATGGCAGAAACATTGACTTTCCTTCTTTGTAGACTTCCACCGCAGGGTCTGTTGTGCTCAAAAGAACCAGCAAGAAGATCTAACTCCACAGTAGTCATGATGGAGACTTCAAAGCTACACCTGTTATAATAAAGGACATTGGACTGTACTATTATAAAGTTGTGTTTCCATTCTATTCCTTTATATATTCCCATTGTCCAGCCATCCATTTTCCGCTTATCCTCACTAGGTTGTGGAGGTGCTGGAGCCCATCCCAGCTCTCCTCGGGCAGTGGGACAGCCTGAACTGGTTGCCAGCCAGTCGCAAGGCCCTATTCATTATGCCCGGTAATAATGCTGAAATGTTGCCTAAAACAGCCCGTGTCATTAAAAAACAGTCTAGGGTTATAATGGATATGGTATATTGTTTTTTACATCTCTGTTATTACCCTAAAGCACTTTAGTACACCAAAAGAATTGTTGTAATGGGCTGTATAAATAAAGTACATGTACTACTAATTTGCCATTACATTTAAGTATAGAAACATATTTAAAATATTTCTTAAGTATATTCACAATTTGCAAGGAAACTGCTGAAATGGGCAGAAGAAGCAGTTCAAAATTGAGTGAATAATTAAATGTAGCTGTTAAGCATTATCTCCAAAGTTAATGCAAATGTATTATCGACTATGTTTTCTTCGGCTCATATACTTTCGCCACTGTATATTTTACATGGTACATTGACCTTTGTGGTATCCAGCAAAAGGAGAACTTCTATAAGAGGTATAGGTGACAGAGTGCTCAAACTCATGGCCCAGGGCCAATTGCTGCCTGCAGGATTGTAGTTTGAAACCTTTAGTTTAAAGTGTGACGGGACAATGTGTACTATCCAGAGAGACTTTACAACAATAGACTAGAACAATTTGTAGATAAACATAAATTGATTAATGAAAGTCAATATGGTTTTAGAGCAAACAGATCAGCAACAATGGCAATTATTGATGCAGTAGAAGAAATCACCCATAGTATAGAAAAGAAGAGATACGCAGTCGGGGAATTTATTGACTTAAAAAAAGCATTTGATACCATTAATCATAATATACTATTAAAAAAAACTGGAAAGATATGGCATCAGGGGAGTGGCTTTGCAATGGATTCAAAGTTATTTGACGGGGAGGAAGCAATATGTAAAAATGGGAGAGTTGTCATCTGAATACTTGGACATCTGTTGTGGAGTACCACAGGGTTCTATCCTGGGACCAAAGTTATTCAATTAATGTATTAACGATAGTTTTAATGTTTCAAAACTATTAAAAATAGTAATATTTGCAGACGACACTAACATTTTCTATTCAAATGATAACTATATTGATTTGGTATTAATCGTGAACTGATTAACCTAAAAGTATGGATGGATATAAATAAATTATCTTTAATTTCAAATAAAACCAAAGTGATATTCTTTGGTAATCGTAAGGCAAATCAAGATTTAGAAGTAAAAATGGATGGTGTTGCAATAGACATTGTATCAGAAATTAGGATTTTAGGGGTCATACTAGACAATAAAATAAGTTGGAAAACACACATCAGACACATACAAACTAAGGTATCTAAAAGCATTTCAATAATTAATAAAGCCAAATTTCTTTTTAATTGTAATGCAATGTATTTATTATATTGTTCTCTAGTTCTGCCATATTTAACATATTGTGCAGAAGTCTGGGGCAATAATTACAAAAGTTCACTACAGCCCCTTTTTATCAAAAACGTGCAATAAGAACCATACACAGGGTAGGATATCGGGATCATACCAATATTTTATTCATGCAAACCAAATTGTTAAAATTTGATGATTTAATAAAAATGTTCACTTCACAACTGTTATTTAAGGTCAACAAAAACATAGTGCCAGAAAACATACAAAAATGATTCACTCGGAAAGAGGAAAATTATAACTAGAGGGGCTGTAGTGAATTCAAAATCCCAAAGGTGAGAACAACCAGGAAAAGTATGTGTGTGTCTGTGTGGAGTCAAACTTTGGAGTAATTTACAAGATGAGATCAAACAATGTCCATCTATCCATTTGTTCAAATTTAAATACAAAAAAGCATGACAGGCGAAATACAGAGATGAAGAAAATGGTATATGGAGGGATTGGAAAAACTGCGTTTAAAACTATGGTTAACTTGTTGTTTTTGTTGCTATTATTATATCAGAACTGTTATTATAAATATTATGTCCATGAAACAGATTCGGACAAACGTTCACTGGTAATGAAGTTTTAGGACAGATCATGGTGATTTCACGAGTTTCTACTTGATAAGAGTGTCTTTGGGAGTTTGATGTCAAAACGAAGGTGAAGTTCAATTTGGCCACTTAGTAAATGGTCCCAATGAGATTATGATAACAAGAAAGACTATAGTTGAATAAACTCCAGGGGTCAGGGAAAACAAGAAAGCAAGGGTGAACTTTGTCAAGAATACAACAGAGATAGTATTGCCAAAAAAGCTTATCATGAGCTAGCCAGGAGTTGAACCTAGAATCTTCTAATCCGTAGTCAAACGGGTTATCCATTGCGCCACTAGCCCTGGGTGATGGAATAATGTCAGTATATTTATTTAAAAATAACATTACTGTACATAGCACAAGGAAAGAGTCACCTAAAACCCAGTAACCTTTGGTTGACTGTGTTAGAAAGAAGGTAATGTAGTGCCCTCTAAGCTCCGAGGAGATAACCCGGAGGAGAAAGTATTAACTTTTAATCAATATTCAGATACTTGGAATTGAAATGGTTGCTACGACCGCCACACAGAGCATACACCTTTGAAGTTGGTAATTCTATTTCCAGAGTACATCACTGCCAAAACTACAATAACAAAAAAGACACTTGCTATGACCTGGAGTCAAACCAGGGTTGCTGCACCCACAACGCAGAGTACTGACCACTACACGATCATAGCCAGGGTCTTCTGCAGAGATCTTTCAACACACATTCACCTTTTTCTTGTTTATGCTAGGCACGGACATCCAGATAGGACAAAGCGAATGAGATGCTCATTCATGGACGACTGTTAAACATGAGCAGTTATATGAGATGTTCAAATATTTGTCCAGAAGTTCTCCGAACATCGGAGTCCATGAAACAGATTCGGACAGAAGTTCACTGGTAATGCAGTTTTAGGACAAATCATGGTGATTTCACGAGTTTCTACTTGATAAGAGTGTCTTTGGGAGTTTGATGTCAAAACGAAAGTGAAGATCAATTTGGCCACTTAATAAATGGTCCCAATGAGATTATGATAACAAGAAAGACTATAGTTGAATAAACTCCAGGGGTCAGGGAAAACAAGAAAGCAAGGGTGAACTTTGTCAAGAATGCAACAGAGATAGTATTGCCAAAAAGCTTATCATGAGCTAGCCAGGAGTTGAACCTAGAATCTTCTAATCCGTAGTCAAACGGGTTATCCATTGCGCCACAAGCCCTGGGTGATAGAATAATGTCAGTATATTTATTTAAAAATAACATTACTGTACATAGCACAAGGAAAGAGTCACCTAAAACCCAGTAACCTTTGGTTGACAGTGTTATAAAGAAGGTAATGTAGTGTCCTCTAAGCTCCGAGGAGATAACACGGAGGAGAAAGTATTAAATTTTAATCAATACTCAGATACTTTACCAAATGAGCTAGAAACTGTGTGTAACCACACGCAATTAGTAAAATATTTTCCCCAAATCATCACTGTCAAATCCTATACGTGATAGGCAAACCATACAAAGATAAGATCAACCTACTATGACTTGGAATTGAAATAATTGCTATGACCAGCACGCAGAGCATACACCTTTGAAGTTGGTAATTCTATTTTCAGAGTACATCACTGCCAAAACTACAATAACAAAAAGGACAACTGCTATGACCTGGAGTCGAACCAGGGTTGCTGCACCCACAACGCAGAGTACTGACCACTATACGATCATAGCCAGTGTCTTCAGCAGAGATCTTTCAACACACATTCACCTTTTTCTTGTTTATGCTAGGCACAAACATCCAGATAGGACAAAGCGAGAGATCAACCTACTATGACTTGGAGTTGAAAAAAATTGCTACAACCAACACACAGAGTACTCACCTGTAAAGTTAGCAATCTTGATTCCGAAGAAAATCACTGTCAAAACCACAATAGTGAAAAAAACAAAAACAAAACACTGATACGACCTGGAGTCGAATCAGGGTGCGCCTTATAATCCGGTGTGCTGGTATGGAAAAATACGTGCTAGAAACCTAATGAAGTTCTTTCTTTGTTTTGTTTTATGTCCACTCTTCTCTAGTGTTTCTGAATTGATCTCCGGCCTAGTTTTTCTTTGGCTTGCAGCCAACCTAACAATCAGTTAATTAACCATCTCGGCCTCGATCATTTTGGAGGCTCTCCGAGGAGCCCCGGAGAGGTCATCCTTCTCCCAAGTTCCAAATTTACAACTTCATTAAGTGGACCGGCAATAGAAACAAATCTTAAATAGCATCGGCAGACTACAGAAGCTGTGCGCATCTGTTTGCACATGTGTTTGTGTGAGTGCATTTTGCCTAGAGAGTCGGTGACTCAATAGCTGCCTGATGAAAACAAATCTGTGTTGTTATTTTTTTCTTGTGAGCGGGCAACTGGTTTGGTGTAATAATGAGGCGTTCTTACTTGCCATCAGAGATGCAATCAAGGTCCGACCCTCCTTGAAAAGTAGGGTTGGAAGGCAAAAAGCAAGGTATAATTTAAGCATGTTTGTGTGGCTGCGTGCTGGCGCAATCATTCGGCAATATCACTTTCTTTGTCCTTGCAGACAAACAGGCCTAATTGGTTATTACTCAGTCTACAGTTGGTGATTGGCCATTCTGCCATTTTCTGATTGGTCTCCATCTTCAATTGCCACAAGTGGGAAGAAAATAGCTTGTTCACGTTTCAGCACAGTTTGAAGTTTAGGAGGTACAAGGCTTAATCATAATCATAGGGTCAAAGCAAGGGAATAGAATAATATACAAAAATAATTAACAAAACTGAATATATATTCACAGATTTACTTAAAAAGTATAAAGATAAGTTAAAGGCACTGTATGTAATATTTGACCACTAAATGTTGTTGTATTGTGTAACAAGCGCCACTCAGCACAAGGGAGAATACAGACTATGGAATTCAAATGCCCAAACCTTTTTTTCTCATTTTATAGCCAAGCCTTTTGTAATTAAAAAAAAGGGGGGCGGGGGGAAGGAAAAGCATTGAAGAAAAGTGACACGTAATCTTAAAAAATGGGTAGAATTGAAATTGTCATGAGGGGACCGGACCAGAACGAAGGCAGGAAGGAAAAACTCAATTGCGTTGACGATCAAAACTTTTATTTAGCAAAATAAAAGTCGTCGAAAACTCAGGGACAAGACAGAACAAACAAGCTTTAACTAAAAACGTGCAGACACAGGTTTCTTCCGACTTAAACAAAACAGGATGGGAGATGCAGACAGAAAATGCAATGAGAAAATGCAATGAGAAAATGCAATGAGAAAATGCAATGAGCCAGCACCCGCAAAACCCACAACCCACCCTTAAGTAGCACATACGCAAATTAGCTGATCTACTGCAGCCGTGCCCAGGGGGCGGGGCCAGCCGGTCGCCACGGCGACCATGCTGGACACGACAGAAATTGCAAGAAAAACAGGAAAAAAGAAAGAAATACCTAGAAGAAAAAATGAGGAAAACGTTTCAAAAAAAAAGAAAAAAAAGAAGGTAAAATTAGAATAAGAAAGACAATTGAAAAAAACAGCAAAGTATAAAGTGAAAAGAAATTAGGGAAAAAAAGTAGCAAGAAAAACAATGAAATAAGGAAAAACATTAAAAACGAAAAAAGTGTGAAAAGTAAAACCAAAAAATAAAATAAATGAAAAAGAAGAACAAAAAATGAAATGAAACAAAAATGTAGAAAAAAATGAAAAGAGCAAAAAAGAAGAAGAAAAGGTGAAAAACCGAAAAAGAATGAAAAGAGAAAATAAATATGTCTCACGCTGCGAGCATTTTTAAAGATACTTGTCAGTATGTCAGTAAATGTCCTTGGACTTTTTTTTTTAATCAATATGGTTGTTTTAATGAATTGTTTAGTGTTTTTTTACCACTAAGAGGAAATACATATTTCACAGTGTCCCGTTAAGAAACCCCTCAAATCTGTAGGTATGGTAAGACCAAAAGAAGAGACAAGGCTCTTTTGAGATAGGATAAATGTTTGTTGGTTCCACTTGAATTCCATCCCTCGAGTTTAGCCTTCAGTTTAGTATAATCCTGAAAGTAAAAAAAAACTTGAGGAAACATTTATTTTTACTTGAACGTTCACATGTTTAAGTCCAGCCGAATTGCCCACATATACACTCGGTGATGACCATAGAAGTCTATTGAATATAGCATCTGATCTGAGTAAATCCATCCATTGAGTGTGCATTCAAGAAGTAGGCGGGATGTTAATTCTGAACTGAACAATTTTGCAAAGTAATTGAATGACTGAATCTATTGCAAGGCTTTCTTTTCAACCAGCAAGATCGCTGGTCATCTATTCATCTGTCCTCCCAAGCTGACTTCTTTTGCCCTTTAGCCCAGGACAGGGGCTCTCTCTGCAGGACAGTTGCCGGCTTTGTTCTCACATTATGCCTCGCATTCCCCAGACTTGCCCCAGTTCCTTCACATGCCTGCTCCGTGGGCAAGAAGGCCAGCATGTATCCATCCAGACAGCCAGTCCCACATCCATCCGTACATTCATTCAAAAAAAGACTGACGTCTTGTACCAGAGCAGTAGAACAAGGCCTCTCTCTGGGGGACAGTAGTCAACATTGTCCCCACTCTTCATGCCTCACATTCCCAAAACTGGCTTTGGATACCCCGCTGCAGGTTACTGAAGACCATAGGCCTTGATAGTATCGTTTTCATGGAAACAACCAAAGAATGCTTCAACAAAGTCTTAATCTGTTCTTATTCTTCTGCGGATGTTTCTTACTTGTCCAGTCTTTAGTGACAGCCTTTCTTGTTTTTGTAGTTTTTCTGACAAGGAAATCCAGATTGAAGGACTCCCCATTTATCCAACTGACAAACATTACCAGCACAATTTGGTAGGTTGGATGTCAAGACAAGAAAGTTTGTTCACGTTACTGTTATTTTAGCTGCCCTGCACTGGCTCCCTGTCAGTTTAAGATGCAGTTACAAGGTTGTATTGGTAACATACAACAATTTGCATGGACTTGGATGGAAATTAAAACGTGGTTCAACACTAAATAGGGCAGTATCATGATTAGCTTCCAGACATTTTCGTTTTATTCGTCTTCACATCTAATAGAGTGGAAAACCCTCCCTCACACTTGTAGGTAGTAACGATGAGACCATAGTATTCCTCAGCTCATACGGCGATTTTTTGGGAAAAGTTCCAAAAAGTTCTGACTTCTTCTCAATTTGTTGACGGATGGCTTCTGAATGGCAGAGTTCGATGAATTCTTCCTATCTGTTGTCATCATTCTAAAATATATAGATAGGGTGTGAGACAAAGCAAAACAGTAAAAACAAAGAGAGATTTTCCTCACAAAAATGTTTTATCATTACTCTGTCTCTGACATTGTGTCGCGGGCTCCCTGGAAAGATGTTTTTCACCCCCTGGGATTTCGTAGACCCCACTTTGGGAACCACTGATCGAGAACCTGCTGCATCGGTCGAGACTGAGTTGACGTAACAAGAGTATGGTTTTAGGTTGTGCGGTATCTCATGACTGCCTTTTGTTCTAATTTTTGTATGCTCGTACGTGCTGGGGCCACATTCATGACACATCCTCAGAGCATGAATTCAACAAAAAAGAGGAACAATACATGGTACAGGGCTGTGTTGACATGTACTCAAAACATTAAATAAAGATTAAAAAGTTAATATTTCGTCATATTTGCCCAAATATTTAAAGGTGCTATTGGTTCTTCCTTGATTTTCACTTTAACTTTATTAGCATTTCCACAGACAATGTAAACATTTTCAAATAATGCTGGTCTACCTGAGATCATCTGAGGAAAGTTTTGTACTAACTGATAATCTTATTGAATATTTTCTCAGACAACTATTAAGCTCTGATACCAGGAATAGGATATTTTGGTGCAACCGAGAATACCATAGTACGTACGACATTTTTTTTTTGGCATCCTTTTCATCCACATTTTCAGTTAAAACCCCTCAGATTGCAGAATCCAAATGATCTGAGTAGGTCCATGGATCACTGAAACTTGCAAACATTAGCCGTTTTAGTTGATTGTTCCACTCAAAATACAAATAGCTAATCCTACAGCAAGGGCTGTCCCGACCAACAGTACGATGCTATTCAGCGTCTTGAAGCATGGAGGCAAAGGCCATAATTAAAGATGGCGGCCTTGCCATCACACAATAGCTCTGCACAGAGAGGGCTATTAATGCACGTATTTTTCTCAGCAGGAGTGTGGGCAGTCTACCCTCTGTGAGCGTTTAATTGGCTTAACAGCTGGAAAGGAGGGGTTGGAAAGGGGGTACCCAAAGGAGAGAGGGGAACAAAGACATTGAAGGGAAATGCGACTTATCCGGATTTTAAAATTGTCGGGTCTGATGTTGATCTGACTGACTTTAAATTAACTGGAAATTAATAATTTGCACTAGGGCGGTATTGAGTGTGTTGCAGTTGGCACCACCAAAATCTGACAGGCAACAGCTTCTTGGCGAGTCGAATTTAACCTGCAGCATCATGGATGTTTTTGTTTTTCAGGAAAATATGATCAGTAAGAATAATAAGGAGACAATTTTATTTGTTCCAGTGGTTCTTAAAAAATCCTGTAAATGAAAATTGGAGCACGGCCTTAAGGCAAGGTGAAGTCATGGTATTTCTCCGGAGGTTTGGGCTAATGGAGATCCGCTGTTGGGTTGAAGGGCCCGAACTTGGGGGCAGGGTTGGGATTAAAAATGTAATCCATTGCATTATGCACGTTTGATATTGCAAGTTTAATAGAATGTAGATCACATGTGCTTTCCATTTTTAAAAGGTTTTTAGTTATCTAATCTTTTTCAAATCTGTCAGTGGAATCAGTCTATTTGCTCAGGTTCAGTTTCTGAAAGGAGCAAAAACTACCTCAATAAATAAATAAATTATTGAAACAACCACACACACAGCTTTTTGGTGGGTCAGAAATCAATCCCAGAAGTAATCTGCATTGCTTAGTTCTGGTAAAACTGCAGCAAATGTGTTGTACGCTACTATATTAGGTTACACACATTACTACACAAATCTACAATATTGGTGCTAACCTACTGTTGGCCAAAGAATAATCCAAAAACAATTTATAGTATCTGGCCAATTGTGTGACACATAGAGTTCAGTTTTATTGTACAAGACACACTTCCTGTGTTTCTTTGTGTTGAAAGCAATTGCCGCTGTGGCATCGGCACACTTCTAAGAGAGTTCATTTGAGAAGCAAATCATACTAGCTCTCTCATATTACATCATATTATCACACATACACAAGTATACTCTTGTAGACACAATCCTACTCATGCCGACGCTTGTTCATGCAAAGCCAAAAGCAACTCTGAATTCACAATATATATAGGACACAGTCTTAACAACAATTTATATTCAGGGCGTCACATGAACCATCCCCATTTTGGCTGTACATGGCGAAAAATCTTTTACATGGAGGCTCATTGAACAATGTATGTTCACTATTGAGAGGCTTTATGCTGAAAACCCACAGAACAAACACCCCAAAACACCAGCCAAGCACCCAAAGCAATTTGATTGGATGAACAATAGGATGGGCAAAGCTACGCACACAGTGCACAAACTGCCTTCTCTGTGCCCAGTGCTGTCTGGGCCAAATGCATCCCTCTCATTTGCAGTATTTTGTGACATTTCTACAAAAAAAATCTTGCTTGCACTTTGTTTTGAAAACTACAAAAATGACGGCCAAAATGAGACTCAACACACTTAAGTAACTGCAAGAGAGACACATTTGAAAGGGTATTTATGTTGATATGGGACACAGGCTCTGGCATTAATATATAATAAATGTTATCAAAGGATCAAATGTCACAGTGAAATAAAATGCACAGAAGAATTAGCTTTGTCTGGCAGGTGGTTTTGGCAGTTTTTTTGAATTGTGTCCGAAAATATTTGAAATGACTCTCTCAAAAAACAAAATCTAAATATTAAGCTTTCATGACTCTTTGGGTCAAAGAGGTTCCTGATTCTGCCATAAGGGTTGTTTCAATTTTTCAAACCAAGTGTAATGTTAACATCACCTCTCAGTTTTGTTTTGCTATGGGAACTTTTGATAACCATAGTGATGCTCACTGATCTGTGTTTATATTATGTACATTTCGTCATCAAACTGGAGTTGCTCCCAGTATAGTAGTATGTGTGTGAGAGTATAGAAGTATGTGTGTGACAGCACACCAGTGTGTGACACTATACTGTAGTAGTGTGTGCATGAAAGAATAGTAGTATGTGTAGGAGAGTGTATATTAGTGTGTGTATGAGAGTATAGTAGTATGTGTGAGAGTATACTGGTGTGTGTGAGAGTAGAGAAGTATGTGTTAGAGAGTATAGTTGTGTGAATGAAATTATAGTCACGTATATGAGAGAGTATAGTAGTGTTTGTGTGCGTGGGTCTGACTGTGTGTGTATGAGAGTATAGTTGTGTATTTGTGAGAGGATGACATTACACGTAAGAGCAAATATAATATACTTCTCTAACGTCCTCCGAGACACGTATTCTGCTAGTGGCTTAATGGACAAGCTGAAACCTGTTTTGTGAACTTTCTTTCTCATCCTGAAACTTCATCGACTACTTAACATTCCGTGTCAAGTACTGGTGGCCCAAATCTGTCAAAAATGCTATATGCTCTTTGGCCAGCTTGTGGGAAAACGATTCGCCGCAGAAGTCTTCAATTCCAATTTATAATTAATAGAATAACTATATTATACTATTTTGGGTTGCTGTATGTCAAACAGAATAGCAAAAGATTAAAAAGTGCTAGATGGAAATATGTTTGAATGTTTTTAGGAGAGAGAATGCATTGTCAACTCGTACACATCTTTCCCTTTCCTGTAACATGAAGCTGTCCTGCTATGCTAAGGTAAGGCCTACTAGTCACCTTGCTGATGCACAAACAAGAGAGGCTGTAGTGCTGCCATGATGAATGGTTGACACATGTGTGTGTTGACAAGTTTTTTTCCCCCCGTTTTCTTTCCTTTTTTTGCCATTACCACAGAGACCATAGAGAGAGCTTATTTCACACCTCATTTCCTTATAAAACCTTGAACAATGGCAAGAGAAATAAGGTAAAGAATGCATTAGTACACAAATCTGTACCCAAGATGAAAAACAGTCATACACACGACAAAAAATGTACAACATAAATGTAGGTATGTGCACTTTAACATGCGTGGTACTGAGGTATTTAGATGGTGTGGGCTTTGATGAACCGAAAAATGTCATCTGGTTGAATGCCCCTCCACATGCATTACTAGAGTAGATCACTCCTTGAATGGTATATCAAGGTATTTTTATCTTACTAAAGCAAAGGTGAAAATTGATTTTCTGTAATAAAATGGCCAGCGATGGGTGACTGTACTGTCTTCTTATTTCTATTATAAGCCAGATTTTTATCATCATACATCATAACATAATTATTTCATCCCCTCAACATCATTTGCAGTGATGAGTCCTGGCCTATGAACAGAAAGTAGGCATACTGTCCTACTTCATAATGGAGGCAGATTTGAAACCTATAGGTCACACATTTCCTCCATACTGGGCAGAATACATGCACACTCTTTCTACAAGGACTGCATAATGACTGGTTGCATTTACAGGCTATTGAGGGGATAGCGTTGTGCCTAGATGATAGAGTGTGATGATGAGATGGAGTGGAGGTGACAGAGGGTAAGATGATGTCTCAGGGCAATGGAAGTGAAAGGAGCAGCTGAGATGATGATGATAGTAATGAGAGTACAGCCATTTTAAGGCTGGATCAAGAAACCTAAAGCTCATTTTTTTTCCTTATACTTGATGACAATTTTCATGCTGATAACAATCAGTGAATACAAAGAGGGTCCAATCTTTTATAGATAAAAAGGATTGAGCAGATAGCTGCAACCCCCCAAAAACGCATGCTTATTTTTACCTAAATTGCTGAAATTGATACTCACATAAAATAACTTCATTCTACTTTGTGCTCACCTCTTCGATCAACAATGTCTGGATGGTGGCAGAGACAGTATGATCAAAACAAGCATGCTTCTTAAGGAGAGTGATATCTGAGGTGGTCATGGGTAACAGTAAATTGAGATCTGCAGGACGAAAAGGCAGGTGGATCACTATACAAAGCTTTGAAGCACAGAATTAGTGACAAACTCACAGCTGATGGGTCAAATGTAGCACCAGATCATTTTATGTGGCCCGCAAGTCAATGTTAATAGAAGCACAAGAGAAAGATTAAGCTGCATCGCATCAAACAATGACTTACATTTTTAAATATGTACACTTAATGTCGCCAAAGGCAGGCGAGACTCGCAAAGCCCCTAATGTAGCTGTATTTCCTGACTACAGATTTATCAACATCAAGGAAACCCTCCTAGATGTTGTTCAACTTAGGATAAAAGTCATGGACGTGCTGTTCCTATAAAGACTGTACGCTGCTATGCCAACAACAAGCCCTGGATCACGAGAGACATCAAGTGCCTTCTGAACCAAAAGAAGAGGGCCTTTAAAAATGGTGATCATCAGGAGCTAAAACGAGTACAGAAGGAGCTCAAAGTCCAGCTCCGGAAAGGGAAGGAGCAGTACAGGAGGAAGTTGGAGAAAAAGCTGCTGAACAACAACATGAAGGAGGTGTGGGAAGGGATGAAAACAATTACTGGCTGCAGCACCAAGCAGGGAGTGGCTGTGGATATAGATGTGGGGCGAGTCAACCAGTTGAACAACTTTTTCAACAGGTTTGACCACTCCGCCTCATCCTCACCCCTGAGTTGTGCAGCTGTCCTTCCCCCTCCCCCTCTGGACACTAGCATGGAAGACATCCCCCCACTAAAAATAACTTCAGCCCAGGTGTGTGGGGAGCTGAGAAGGCTACGAACCAGCAAGGCAGCTGGTCCGGATGGAATATCCCCCCGACTGCTGAAAGCCTGTGCGTCTGAGCTGGGAGACCCTCTACAGCGCATCTTCAACCTGAGCCTTGAACAGGGGAGGGTCCCTCAGCTGTGGAAAACATCCTGCATCATCCCAGTCCCAAAGAAATCAAGACCAGAGGAACTCAACGACTTCAGGCCAGTCGCCCTGACATCACATGTGATGAAGACCATGGAGCGGCTGCTGCTGCACCACCTGAGGCTACAGGTCCGTCACGCCATCGACCCACTGCAATTTGCTTACCAGGAGAAGGTGGGAGTGGAGGATGCTATATTATACATGTTACACCGATCCCTCTCTCACCTGGATAGGGCGAAGGGGGCTGAAACACCGGAACTATAAGGTCCATTTGTTTTCCCTAGTGATAGCTTTTCTCTTTGAAAATGATTGAAATGTGTTATTTTTTTCATGTCTAGTAAAAAAAGATCAAAAAACACACATGCGCTGTAAGTTGCTGCTTTGTAAAATAATGTTCATATAAAATCCCGTTGCAAGAAGCGCAAAATCCTATAAAATGTTTTGTCTTGTCCTGGGTACCAAATCCCCAGTTGATGTCCCCACAGGAAAGTCTAAGCTGCAGTTTGAGATTAAAGTCCTCGCTTTTCTGATTCAGAAAGTTCCGAGTGTCACACAGTTGTGGATTTGTGATTTGCCAGATTGGCGCTAGCGGGAATAGACAACCTCAAGGCCTCCCCGTCTTCGTCCTCCTCGCTGTCCGAGCCGCCCAGTTTTGGATGGAGGACGATTCGTCGTACGCCTCCGTTGTCCTTGGCGACGTCCTCGTCTGAAGAATGGGACGATCCGTCGTCGTGGAGATCTCGGTGGGGGTTGTAGTGGTTGACGATGTGGATGCCGTCGAAAGCGGAGGTTTTGGAGGAAACGCCGCGCTGTCCCTTTAAGCAGCTGATCTCCTGCTTGAGCTCTCGAATCTGATCTTTGAGGTCTCGGATGTATTGGTTGGAGTCGCTGTGGTTGAGTTGGCCCTGCACCTTCCCTTCTTCTTTCTGAATCTCCAACTCCGAGATCTGCTGCTGCAGCTCGGCCATGGCAGCCATGTTGTCGGCCTCCCGCAGCCTGACCGCCATCACTTCTTCTTTGCTCTTGCACTCCATTTCTGCTTGTCTCCGTTTGATTTCCTGCAACTGCGAGTGAAGATCTTTGTTCTGCGTGGTCAAGGTCTGAACGCGATCTTGGAGAGTTCGGGCTTCCTGTTCCGCTCGCCGCAAGTGATTGCCGTGAATCTGATTCTGGGTCTCCAGCTCCAGCATCCTCTGACGACTTTCCCGCATTTCTGCCTGCGCTTCGGCTTCTCGTAGCCGCACGCTCATCAGCTCGTCCTGAAGTTCGTTCAGCGTGTTCTTCTTGGGACTCTCTCGCCACCGCCCAGCTGTTCGAGCCAGGTGGCGCTGCCAGTGGTCTTCCAGGTCTCGGACTTGCTGCCGTAGCTCCTTAAGACCACCCAGGGCCTCGGCCTCTCTGACCGTCATGGCCATGAGCTCCTCCTGCAGTCGTGCCACGTTGGTGTCGTCCGGCAGCGACGTGTTGCGCTTCTCCATGTCTAGGATTTTGTCCTGCATCTCCTTGAGCGCACACTGGGACTCAGCCTCCTTCAACCGGGCCTGCACCAACTCTCGCTCCAACTGCAGCACAGCCTCCTCCGAGCAGCGCAGCGCCCCCTTCGCTTGCGGCTGCTGAAGCTGCCTGATGGTGTTGTTGGCCTGCTCCAGCTGAGCAGCGGCCTCCTCGCTTTGCTGTTTGACCGTGGCCAACTCCCGCTTGACCAAGTAGTTCTCTTCTGCCTCCTGAGCACGTGTCACTTGTCCCTGGATCAATCTATCAGCCAAAGAAGCACTTTCCTTTTCAAGGGTGTCGATCCTCTGCTTCAACAGTCGGTTCTCGGTTCTCAGCCTTTTGATTTCCACTTGTTCTTCCATCTCTTTGGTTTTAATGGTCGTGTATTCCTTCTCCAACTTTTTCATCTTCTTGGCATTATACTTGAATTGATAGGCCGCCTGGATGACCTTGTCGGGGCCGGTGTCCAGCTGGTGCGGTATGACCTTTTGAAAGTGCTGTAACATTCCCTCCATGTCCAGCTGAATGAGTTCTGCCTGGTTCATCTGCAAGATGGCCAGGCCCACTCGGAACACGATCTCCAAGCCCTCACACATAAAAATGTCGAAGATCCGGGTAGCGACGGGAAGTGGAAATGAGGTCAGGAAGATGGTGAGGAACCAAGAAGAGGCATACATTGATGTATGAAAGCTCTGAGCTTGGAAGTGCACCTGAAGGTCGGGGAGCTCTTCCTGGATCATGGACTCAAACTGGTACATGCAGAGGCCCAACTCCGCCATGCTGGGCTTGAAGAGCTCCCTCAACCTGTAATCCTGCATCAGCTTGACAAAGACACAAAAGGCCTCCTCTTCTGGCATCTGCATGAGCAGCAGCCCGACAATGAAGGCGCTGCCTTGACAATAACCCACTTCACGGTCCACAAGGGAGTAAGCCTTCATGACATTGAAAAGCACCTCCTGGCCCAGGCTGTCCTTCTCCCTGAAGAAATCATGCTCGGGATACGTCCGGGCGATGTCGCGACGGATCAGTTTCTCGCAAGGCGACGTCATCTTCAGGAGATCCGAGTACTGGTCCTTGATGGCCATGTTCTGGGCATTGCAAAGCAGCTGCCAAACGATGGCCCGGAAGTGGTGCGGAATTCCTCTTCTGACAAGATCCTTTAACTGCTTCTCCTTCTTTTTCCGCACATCCTCCCATTCATTGACTATACGCCCCCACAGGATCCACGAATCCTCCTCAAGATGCGAGAGGTTGGATGAAGCTGAGGAGCTGGACACCAGCGAGGAGCCGCTGTTCCTCCGCGAGCCATTCATCGAACGGAGGGATTTGCTGTCCGTCTCCAGGAGCCTGTTCTGCTCCTCTAGCTTGGCCAGCAATTCCACTTCATCGGGGCTGAGAGGCGACGGTGATGGCGAAGGTAGCGACAGCGAAGATGCGGAAGTCTGCAGGGACGTAGGCGGGGCCACTTGGCTAGCCATCTGACTGACCGACTTCTTCACCCATGAGAGAGTAGAACTCAGCCTACCAGGAACCTTGTCTGTCGCCACCTTGAAGCGAATTAACAAACTTCCTCGCTCGGCTCACTCCCCGTGCGTTTAGCTATTGTCAGCTGCATTCTTGCGGGGTATAAAACAAGAAAAGTTGTTTGTTTTTCCCCTCGCGTTACTTTCCCGAATGGACGCGCTAAGGCTTCTTGCTGTCGGGTGTCTTCTTACATTCTACTGAGTAGGAAATTGACAGAGATGGGAGTTAGCTCACACCTTGTAGAATGGATTACTGACTACCTGACAGGCAGACCGCAGTATGTGAAACAGGGGGGCTGTACATCGGACACCGTGGTTAGCAGCACAGGATCTCCGCAGGGGACCGTTCTCTCTCCGTTCCTATTCATTCTATATACATCGGACTTTAAGTACAACTCTGAGTCCTGCCATGTGCAAAAGTTTGCCGATGACACTGCGATCGTGGGATGTATCAGAAACGGGCAGGAGGAGGAGTACAGGAAATTGATTCAGGACTTTGTCCGATGGAGCGACGCAAACCACCTGCACCTAAACACCACCAAGACCAGAGAGATGGTGGTGGACTTCAGGAGAACCAGAACTCACCCGGTTCCTGTAACCATCAAGGGAGAATGTGTAGAATTTGTCCAGACCTACAAATACCTGGGTGTGCAGCTGGACAACAAACTGGACTGGACTGCCAACACAGAAGCTCTATGTAGGAAAGGGCAAAGCCGACTTTACTTCCTCAGAAGGCTGGCCTCCTTCAACATCTGCAAAAAGCTCCTGAAAATATTCTATGAGACAGTAGTGGCAAGCGCCCTCTTCTATGCGGCAGCGTGTTGGGGAGGCAGCGTCAAGAAGAAGGATGCCTCTCGTCTCAATAAACTGGCTAGGAAAGCGAGCTCTGTTGTGGGCAAAGAGCTGGACAGCCTAACAACAGCAGCTGAGAGACAGGCACTGAAAAAGCTGAGGTCAATCATGGACAATCCATCGCATCCGCTTCACAGCATTATCTCCGGACAGAAGAGCAGTTTCAGTGACAGACTGCTGTCACTGTCTTGTACTACGGACAGACTGAAGAGATCTTTTCTTCCTCATGCCATGAGGCTCTTTAACTCCACCCGGCAGAGTAAAGGCCCACATTAAACCACACCACCTACATTGGATCTTACTGCATTATGTGTTCTGTGTAGCACTTTTTAGTTAATCTATATAACATGCTAAAGTGGGCATTTGCACGTCACACTGGGTATTTGTATATTGTTTTCTTTTGGCTTTATTATTGTATTGTTCTCAGCTCAGGGATGCTGCTGGAAATGTGAATTTCCCTTAGGGGATGAATAAAGTATCTATCTATCTATCTATCTATCTATCTTTAGGGCAATACAAAAAATACACAATTGAAAAATGTAGCACCTGTGTGGTTTGAGAGGTTTAAAGAAAGCTTTAGGTCATTCATATAATATGTATAAAATTTAACAGCGAAGTTCACATATTCAGCTAAATATTTTCATTAAAAACATATAATAAGCAGAAAGACGTTAAAATAAGTAAATCAATCATTTAAATTAGTGTTTTGTATGCAATTTTTGTCAGTTTCCAGTCTGCATTAGCTTCCCTGAGTTAAATAAACAGTTGTGGAAATTAATTTAATTGTCATTTTTCCTTTTTCTTTTTTAACAAATGCAAAGATAAACAATGTAAAAGTTATCCATCCATCTAATCTAATTGAATGATAAAAATATTGTAGAAAAAAAGCACTCATTAATTGTTTTATAAACAAATCATACACGCATGAATCAAAATTTAATTGTGAGCCTCCAAAATGACCCCCAGCCCTTTACCTTTGGCACACTTTTAATACCATTTACTAGTTCGGCCCGTGAAAATGTTTTTTTTTTTTCACCATGTGTCCCCCGTGTTAAAATAAGTTTGACACTGGTGGATTGGATTAATTTGAATTCTAAATAACAGTTTTCAATTCAGATTTCAAAAAGAAAAATTCTCTCTAATCAACCACTGGTTTAAGTCCAGCTGTTATTGGATTCTCTCATCAGTGTCAAAAAAATACTTCGGGGTGCAATATTGGTCCTGTATTGAAGTGAAAAAGCTGTATTGGGACACCCCTAAATCCATGTTTAATACTAAGGGTAATGAGAGTCTCTCAAAAATTTACCTTCGCAGTTTTCATCAACCAATAAGGGTACATGATTTCAGGTAGGGGAAGAGTATGAACGGATTTGTAAAAGAGAAGTGCATACCTGTCAACCTGTACGTTTTTGCCGTACAAAGTACGTTTATGCATTTTAAGACGTGTATGACGTACTGTCATGGTTGCCATGGCGGCCAATTGGTCCCCGCCGTGTGGTGCCAGGTTCTGTCACGGTTGCCACGGCGCCAAATTGGCCCCGCCCACTGACACCAGCTGAAACGCGTTGACAGATTGCTGCTGGACAACTTAAACGCGGTCTTGCGAGTTGCCTGGTGTCAGAGCGTCTGCGAAACTCCTGCTAGACTCTGTGTGATATGCCAAGTCCTGTGAATTTGCCTGTGTTTGATCCTGTTTTATTTTTTGGCCGATCTGTTTGATTTCAATCTACTTCCGGGACCATCGATCCCCGGATCGAGTGTGCGCGCATTCCTCTTCTCCCGAATAAATTGTGAGTAACGTTACACGATTGGGTTCTCACTCTTGTTTCCTGTCCTGGTTCGTGACACTTACAAGAAAATCTGTCTGGAAAAACGCAAATTTGTCAATTATGGGTACCATCCGGTATACACCGACTATCACGAAACGGCAAATCAATCAAGTCAAACGAATTTGCTGCGGTAGCCTCTATCTTGGTATCGTTTTTTTTTTGTTGCAAACGAAGCGAGCGGTTTGATGCTACTGTCCGCATGAGTCTGCCGCCTGGGGATTTCCCATCATGCATTATTCCCATCACACCTGAACAAAGCGAAAGCAGAGCAGTTCATATTCGGCAGCCGATCAGAAGCAGGACAGAACATACATGTGGTCTTAAAAAACATTGGATTTCATGTGGTAGTTGTGTAGTGAAAGGAAGTCCGTCTCTTTTTAGAGAACCGGCTTTTTCGGCTCAACTCATTAAAGAGGGTCGGCTCTCAAACGGCTCACTTGCTTTGATGCATTATATTACGAATTACCGTATTTTCCGCACTATATGGCGCACCATGTTATAAGGCGCACCTTCAATGAATGATATATTTTAAAACTTGTGCCATACATAAGACGCACCCCATTATAAGGCGCTAAAAGTGCATGCTGGTTTAAGATCAGGTAATTGTGCAATTTTGTAATTGTAATCCTGTGCAGTCCTTCGAGACATTTTTGGGATTAAGGGCTATTTACGGTAAATAAATGTGACGACTTGACTACAGTAGAGAATGTAGTTACTTTATGCAACCTCTAGATGTTGCCACGCTCAAGGGAATGTCAACAAAACATTCAAAAAGGTCTAACTTTATTAACAAACAAGCTTTCCACAACTCCATTCACTCCCAAAATAAATAAACAGCCGTTTTATTATTTTCTCTGAGGTAAAGCATTTTCGTGACACATCTTTAACATCTTTGAACAACATCGACATATCATTTTATTTTTTGTCCATTTAGTCAACACGCAAAGAAAAAAACGTCTGATACTGTTATTTTAAATGAAACGTTAGTGCAATCGCAATAAAGTGACACTCGTAATGTGCAAAAACAACGAGTGCAAAGCAATAACATAATAACTGTAAAATGTAAAACGTAAACACACAAAAGAAAAACAAAGATCACTCTATAAGCTCCTCATCGACGAATCCCTCGAATTCTTCTTCTGCTGTGTTCGAATTGACCATATCTCAGTGAATGGGCCATCCAACACGTCCGGTGTTTTTGTGCCAGCGCTGTTGCCTTCATACGTATAGTTATCGTACTGACACTTCTGCTTGCCGCTCTTTGTTGAACAACCCACTGTTCAAGTGTCTCCTCTAACTCTGGCCATCTTGCTTTATTGCCACGGAAACTTTGTTGAGTTTTCCTTACTTGGCGGAGCTTATCTTCATCCTTTCTCCACTTCCGTACCATCGATTCATTTAAGTTTAACTCTCTCGCTGCCGCTCTATTGCCGTGTTGTGCTGCGTGACTGATCGCTTTGAGTTTAAACTCGGCGTTGTACGCGTGTCTCTTAACAGGAGCCATTTTTTATACAAATGCACGTATGAAAGAGAATCTCTCTCGCTCTCTCTCTCTCTCTCTCGCTCTCTCTCTCTCTCTCAAACGTGACATTCTGAATAATTCTGCGTTTGTTTAAGGTAAATTGTGCTTTACATCTTCACCAGTCATAACCCTGGATTCAGACAAATACTGTATTTGTTGAATATGAATTAAGCAGTTTAATGGGGTAGCCATTTTGCCACTTAGTAAACAAATACAACACGAGCCCCGGCAACTACCAATCGTTTAATATTTCCCAGTATGCACAGCGCGAAAAATGGAGTCGGCGGCTGTTTCTCGTAGTTGCGAGACCTTGCGAATTTAATATTGAGCCATATATAAGGCGCACTGTGTTATAAGGCGCATGGTCAGCTTTTGAAAAAAAATAAGACTTTTAGGTGCGCCTTATAGTGCGGAAAATACGGTATTATGTTGTATAAAGTTAAGAAAAAAGGAAGTATACAAGGAGAAAATAAAAAAAGACAGGTTTGTGGTTATCCCTTTAATCAGTATATTACCAACAATAATTTAATGCAGAAAATGAATTGATAATTTGAATAAGAAAATGTATTATACTGCTTAATTATATTTTCATGTGTTTTTTCCTTCTACAGTGAACATCCAGGCTATTTAATTTTTTTACTTTTTTTATAATAAAGCCCATTTATGTCAAGCAACTCAGTATCTCACAACAAAATTGTAATTAACAATATATATGATATAACGAAACACATGTACAGTATAATATATACATGTGTTAAACTACATAACTAAACACGCTTGAAAAAAAAAATGGTGTAAGATTATTTTGTATTTTGTAAGGGAAAATACGACGGGTTTGTAAGGGCATGGAGCCGTGGAGGTTGACAGGTATGGAAGTGGAGAGTGTGAAAATTGAATGAAAGTTGTTAAAGAGGCAGTGTTGTGGAGTGCGAAAGAAGTGTGTAGAAGGAGAAAAGTTGGTCGAGGTATTAGGAAAGGATGTGAATGGTGGAATGATGAGGTCTCGGAGGCTGTGACAGAGAAGAGACGTGCCTTTGAGGAGTGGCTGCAAGATAAGAGTGGTGATGCGTATGGAAGGTACTGCTGAATGCTTGAAGAAAGGTGGCACGGCTATGATTGAATGGTTAGTACGCTTGTTGAATGTATACTTTTTAAGTGGTGTGGTTCCGATTGATTGGTGTAGTGCATGTGTGGTGCCATTGTATAAGGGTAAAGGTGATAAATATGAATGTAGCAATTCGATAGGTATCAGTTTGTTGTCTGTGTGTAAGCTGTATGGAAGAATCTTGATTAAGAGAGTGAGAGAAAGAATGGATGAGGTGGTGATGGAGGAGCAAAGTGGTTTCAGGAAAGGAAGAGGAATTGTGGATCAAGTGTTTGCAGTACGACAGGTGTGCGAGAAATATTTTGCAAAAGGTAAGGGTGTTTATTTGGCTTTTATGGACTTGGAAAAGGCGCATGACAGAGTTGATAAAGAGGCCTTGTGGCAGGTGATGGTAATGTATGGAGTGGCTGAAAAGTTGTTGGAAGCATTGAAGAGTTTTTATGTGAACAGCAGAGCATGTGTAAGAGGAGGAGGTGAGACAAGTGAGTGGTTCCCTGTGTTGACTGGTGTGAAACAGGGGTGTGTGATGTCACCATGGCTGTTTAATGTTTACATGGGTGGTGTGGTGAGAGAGGTGAATGCAAGAGTATTTGGCAGAGGTCTAGAGATGATGGCAGGTAAGTCAGTTGTTGTTTGCAGATGACACAGAGCTTGTGGCTGATTCTGAGGAAACATTGAGAAGATTCGTCATGGAGTTTGGAAGAGTGTGTGATTGACGTAAGTTATGTGTGAATGTTGGGAAGAGTAAAGTGATGAAGTGTTCACGTGATGGAGTGGGCATGGCGTTAGAAATAAGGTTGCATGGACAGGTGCTGGAAGAAGTTGAAAGCTTTAGGTACTTGGGTTGTGATCTGGCTGCAGTTGGTGGAATGGAGTGTGAGGTAATGCACAGTGTGAATCAAGGAAGTAAGGTTTTGGTTGCTCTGAGGAGAGTGATGAGTAACAAGAGTATGAGTATGGATGTTAAGAAAGGACTGTATGAGAGTGTGATTGTGCCGACTGTGTTGTATGGTGCAGAGACTTGGAGCCTGAACGCAGATTTGAGATGGAAATTAAATGTTTTTGAGATGAAGTGTTTGAGGAGTATGTTAGGAGTGACAAGATTGGATAGATTGAGAAATGAAATTGGAAGAGACAGAACGGGAGTAGCAGTGGAACTGAGCAAGTGTGTGGATAAGAGAGTACTCGGTTGGTTTGGACACATGGAGAGGATGGATGAGGAGCGAATGTTGAAGAGGTAACTACAGAACAGAAGTAAATGGAAGGAGACCAAGAGGAAGGCCGCGATTGACGTGGATGGATAGTGTTATGAGTGCACTGCAGGAAAGAGGTCTAAATATAGTGGAAGCTATAGCTTTTGTTGGTGATAGGAATGGGTGGAGAGGTGTTGTGAAAGGAGTAGTAGGATTTTTGGACGCGTTCTAAGAGATGGGCAGGGAACCAGTGAAATCTGTCGGGCCCTGCTGTTGAACATTAGAGTGTGTTGTGTCACCCTGACCCAAGTGACATGGGCGCTTTCTTGTGTCCCGTTTCATTTGGAGGGACGAAAGCATGACCAACTTGGGTGCCGGGGTGCTTAACTTGTGGGTGTTTTGGCATTTGGGTTGTCCATGGTCCCAAAAAATTTGTGGGTGTTTTTTTTTGTATGTGTTTGTCTTGCTGTCAGTCACCCCTCTCAGGGTATATGACCAGGGTAGAAAGATAGATAAACTAGATTTCGGTTTCAGGACGAATCGCGGAGAGCCTCAAATAAACATTAAAATTACAGTGCCACTAATAGATAATGGCCACTTCCAAGAACACTCTTTAAAAGGCCATTTCTAATGGACTTCACACTATTCCAATGCTATTTTCTCTCCACCAACTTGTTGGCTTTAGATTTGAATTGTCTTCATTGTCATTGATAACAATGCAGTGAACATTGTTTGTAGGATTGTTTTTACAAAATTCTCTATCAAATACAGTATCCTCACAGACATGTGCAATGCAGGCGATTTAGTTGCCTGCCATCTGCTACATGGTCAAACGGTGAAAATCCCTTTCATGGCTCTGGTTAATTAATAACTGTCTTTGTATACGTTATCTGCCATCAGAAACCCCTTGATGTGATGGGAGGGAGCAAGAGCAAATCTGAAGGCAATATGCTCAATTCTTGTGGTTGCACAGTCTTTATCAAAAAAGAAAAATCCAAATCAAATTCTCACCCTAAAGTATTTTGGAACGCCTAGCTTTTAGGAGTACATGAAACTTGAAATTGGGGTATCGATCTGATCCAAGTAAATACAGGGTAGTATCGAGGGATTAATACCAATCCGACACCAATAATTTTTTCTTGGTAATGTCTTGATGGTTGAATAATTGACACCCCTCCTCGAGTAAATTAATAATTATGATAAACGTAGCTCAGAGATTTTGGGTACTTAACTTTATTATAATGTTTTATATGTTAAATGTAAAGGTACAGTGTGTATTATTCAGCCACCAGATCTTGCTGTATTGTCTCGTGCAAATACAAAATATGGAGACTCAATGTGACCAAACTGCACTTTCTTTTTCTTTTTTTGCCTAGCCGTTGACAAGTTTTTGGGCACCCGCTGTTAGGGTCTGATATGCCTCCTACCACCAGAGGGTCCCAACCAGGGTTTGAACTGGACACAGATGTGTCAAATCAGCACACACCTGTGTCGGATTATCTGGAACTCTTTAAGAGCATTTGAACATTAAATGTCGTCGTGTCATTTTAATTCCGTTTCCACCACCACACCAGGTTTGTTCGTGTTTGTTTCTGGTTTCTTTGTTATTTTGCTCATTGCATTTTCCGTTTCCAGTTACGGTCTTTGTTTTTGATTTGGACTTTGGTTTGGTTTTGTTTGGACATTTCTTTGATTTGTAAACTCATGTTTGTTTGTCACTTTGTGCCTCTTTTCATTATTAAATGCAATCCCTCCTTTTGAGCACCCCTGCCTCCAGTCCCTGCCCCCGCCACATGAGTCCATCTTCCTCCAAAAATGTAACAATCATTGCAGCTAGGTGGTGGACAAATATGTTAGATTCCTCAATCATGTTACATAAAATGTCAAAAAGACAACAAAAATTCATTTAATTGCACGATATTTTAAAAATAAAGTCATTGGTGCAAATAAATTGTCATTTGATGCTTATTCCCCGCCTTTGGTTTTCTGCTCTAAAGAAGAAGCCCTTTAAGCTCTGTTGCCCTAGAGACGGATTAACAGGTTTTTGTTCAGGAACAAAAACATATTTACATTTTTGGTTGCAGCTCTTGTTCTCTGTAGGGTGAGTTTTTTTTCATGTGTTTATGTCCTTCCATGGTGTTGTCACAGTGGGGGACTTCTTTAGAATTAATTTAAATTGGTGCCAAAGTATCGATCTTATCCAAGTACTTGTTTAGTATCGATAATATCGATATTTGGGTCGATCCACCCACCCCTGAATTGCTTTGGCTTTAAGAAAGCCAACCAGTAAATGGTCCACCCTCCCAAAGAATGTGCAGAACCAACAAATGATCCCAAAATACTACCGTATAGTACAGCAAAACGTAGAAAGACTGAAGTTGCCCAGCCAACATTGACACCTCAGCATTTGGTCGCAATTTACATGGAATACCCCTGCAGGCTTCGTTGTGAACACCACTGAATAAGTGGGTTGACACCTCCCTCACAGCACATTTGTTTTGCAGTTCTTTCTCATGTTGGGGCTCCCACTGGGGGCTGAGCTGAGTCTTCACAAAGCCCTGATACCCAGAGCGAAGAAGAAAAGGCTACTAAAAGAGAAAAGTAGACAGAGAAAAGGAAGAGAAAAATATAGGGTCATGGGTCGCTGAGGAGAGAAGTGAGCAGTGAAGGCAGCGAAGAAGCAAGACCTAAGAAGCCTATTACACAAACAGGGAAGTGAAAATACGAGAAGATAGGATAGAGAAGGGCGAAAATGGTCTAAGGCAGTGTTTTTCAAACCTTTTTTTTTTAGTGGAACTGTTTAAATCTAGGCTTAAAACACACTTATATTCTATAGCTTATGAATGACCTATATTTCATGTTGAAAATATCTGTGTATTATTTGTTATTGCAACATCTGTTGCAGCCTGGTGATCCTGGAAGGGGGATGACCTCATGACTTCATTTTCCTCGTGTTGAGGTTTTTGAGTTTTTCCTTGCCCTCATGAAGGTTTAAGATCAGGAGATGGAGTAATAATAGTAGTTTGCAATAATCTGTGGTCTGTGCAGCCCTTTGAGAATCCTTGTGATTTAGCGCTATACAAATAAACATGACTTGACTTACAGAATTTGCATATTAATGTGCTTTTGAGAGGATTTCTTTGGATACATTTGGTAAGCAATGAATGCAATTTACCTACTGAGAGTTGAACAGTCACAAAGTGGTGCCAGTAAAATATATTGCAAGCATTTTTGAGTACAGTTCTCAAAATTATCTGGCATCAAGTCCAGCTACTAAAATTTAGAAGACATTTATTTAAAGACTGATGATCTTATCACAATAACGGTAGTTGGTGTTCTTTCATTAAGGATTATATGACATTGCAATATAGGGTTAAGATCAGGGGTCACCAATCATTTTAAACACAACATCTACTTCTTTGTGCTTATTAGCGCAAAGGGCTACCAGTTTGAAATGCATTTCTAAAATAGCAACTTATGTTTCTATTATGTTGTAACAATGTTTTGACCAGGCTGGTATTACTAGAAGTATGGTTAAAATAATCACAGTAAACCAATTTTAATCACTATGACCCATCACTGATGAGCTATTTTCAAAATGAGTCTGTGGGCTACTCAGGTGCTCTTAGGGGCCTACCGTGTTCCTGCGAACACCACATTGGGGACCCCTGATTTAGATGTCATGTGTTTTTTCCTTTTGCTCTCTCATTGTAGCAAATGTTTTATTTCCTTTTATTATTTTTTACATATAGAAAATAGCAATGTGTATTTCCACAGTGTCAAGTTGAGGCTTGCATTCGTTGAGACAAATATATTTCATCTTGTGATGATACAGCCAAAGAAGAATTTTAAGAGACGAGGAGTTTTTCTAATGTCCACTAATTGGATGTGTATAGGAAAACCTCTGAGATCTATAGACTGGTTTACAAAAGATTTTGCTCCGCCACGTTGAAATCTGCTCTTTAGCACTTGACTGGCATCTACTCTGTGTTGACAATTGCAAACAAAATACATAAAAACTCCAAAATGTGTCCATGTTGCAATATATGTGGTTGGGTCTATTGGCCAGTGCATGCTCTTCTCAGGGGGGTCCCTATTCAAGCCCTCCCTCACAGCATGATGCGATGACAGACATTACACACTATTATCTGCCCCTTTTTCCCTTTCATGTCAGAACTGCAACAGTGAGCGGAGGACAAGAAAGGGGGTGGAGGTGTAGGGTTGCAAAGGAGAAAGTAGGAGTGACTGCAAAAGTAAGACTAGAGTGATTTCCTATTGACTTGAGAGAGAAAATGCATCATTATATGATTGTAAAAACCCAGAAAGATGGGGTGTAATGGGGCTTTCTCTTCCCCTTGGCTGCTGTAGTAATTTATACCCCTCTTCTTCCATCTTTTTTATCCTTCTCTTTCACCCAGCTGCCCATCAATCTTTTTCCAATTACCTGCACTGTCTATGCGCAGATCCATCATAATCATTTCCATGGTAACGGATTGCATCCTCCATTGGTTTTGGCGTATTGTTCGATCTAATTGCATGCCAAAAAGCAGTCTTTGGAAGAAGTGAAAGTGATGCACAGAAGGAAACAGATCTGGTTTGCTTCTTGGTGTTGAGCGTTTAGAGTCTCTGCCGTGTTTTTAGTAGTCCCAATGTCATTGAAACGATTCAAACATGACACCACTTAATCTGAGACATTTTTTCAGCCGTTATGTATACTGTAGATTGGTTTTGTCTTGAGATTATGAAACGTTTCCATGCAGGCAAGTATTACCTACTGTGAAATTTTTTGATGACTTGAGCAATTTTGTTTGGGATTGTAACTGTGAGCACTATATAAAAAAACATGAAAGAACACAGTAGACGCTGATCTTTGGACTCACAATGTCAGTCAAATATGCCTCTACATCTCAATAGATTTCTGTCACGCCACCCAAGGAAGAAAAATCCCTCGCAGATTTTCATCTTTCATTGTGTTCTGCAGCAGACAACACACAGCAAATGCTCTCATGGAAGCAGGCAGCGTTACTTTTTCAGTAAAGAGGTAATCTAACGAATTATTTCACAGTCGATACAACGCCGTTACCATTACTGACGGTCAAAAAGCGGTGTGTTACTTTGTCTGGTAGGAATCAGCATAAATGACTTAACTTGACTAAACAACTTAGGTCAGCCTTTTGGCATATTTATTCACCAACAACACGCGAATGTGACCATGGCTCTCATTCAACCCAACATGGCAGCCATCTACAATAACACAAAACAATGTATGCGTGATGATGTCACACAATGGCAAACGTCCTACCGTGATATAATGAGCAATACATTAACATCTCATTTGGGGGAAACTAGTGTAGGATTCTTTTTCAGTGGTTCTGTGTCCTTTAACACTAGCTGTTCCAAAATTGCTGCTTTCTTCTTACTGAGAAAAGTCTTCTCAGCTCTAGACGGAGAGAGGGGGACGATAGAAACGGAGGAAGAGACGGGAGGCATTGAGAAAGGTACAGAGTGGGATTGGATCATGGGCGTAACCAACCAACCAGAAATCTCTTTTTCTTTAATATGGGACAGGATAGGCTTAATTATGATTAAAAATGATCGATTTTTTTTAGACCCAAACAAAAATGAAAACAACGCAGTGTCGGAAACACTCCACTGACTTGAAATGGTTCAGTCCTTTTGATTCCTAGCACTGTTCATGCCACCCAGATTGCTATTTTATCACATTGTTTACTGTTTGTTTTGTTGCACTTTAATATAAAGCTGTTGCTGGTAAGATGCATGTAATAGTATAAGGTTCTATAACAGAACTACTTGTCTGTTCTGCTCTATTCATCTGACTCAAATACTTTGACATACAAAAACTTCTTTTCAGTAACGGGAAAAGTTACTTTCCCTGGTAAGTTGTTCATTTTACGATAGAGTAATTCAGTAACTAACTCAGTTACTTTTTTGGAAGAAGTAGTGAGTAACTATGACTAATAATTTTTAAAGTAACGTGTCCAACACTGGTCTTGGGTGAGTGAGACTGTGCGCGACTGTGATAGGCTGGTGTATGCTGTCGCTCAAACAGCTGGGCGTCATTGGGTCCACCAAAAAAAACAAAACTGCAAAGCACGGTGATAGACAGTATTTTAGTGGCTCGTTACATGGTTAAGAAATATATCAATTAAATCCGACTGAGGAAAGTCATAAGAGCGCGAAGAAATGCTGATCACCACAGGATGCTCTGTGGATTGTTATTGGGTCCAGAAAGAAAGAGACTGAGACAGTGTCTAAAAAGGAAGCAATAGTGGGTCCGCAGATAGGTTATGTGACAACTCTCAACAAGCCACCCTCTGCCAAGCCTGTATCTCCCCAACACAAGATCCATCACCCAAAAAACAAATGACCTGGAGTTACAACATGTTTGAAACCACTACACTCGTGACTGTTATATTTTAACCATCACGGACACCTTGTTTCAATTCGGGGATCCCCGATGCTAGCGTGCAGCTAGCCAGCTACTCTTTACATCGCTTTTTTGCACTGAAAGGAGAAGCCCTGCAATTTCATTACAAATTTGTTATTCACAGTTAACTGCTCCCTTCACCACCTGTGTCTTGGGCAAGTACAGCTTGGCAGCACCCATCAATCTCAAGGACGTTTTTAGGTAAGGGGTTTGCTCCCCCACGTGAAAAAGTACTGGTTTCCATTGTTACCAGTGGCAGGAAGAGCCACCTCATATGACTCAGCTACAGCACCTCAGACATTTTGCCGCCATAGTTTTTCGGTGTAAAGAGTCATCTCGTTCTTCAGAGATGAGCCGGAGCTTGACATTGACAGGCAGTGGCGGGTGTTGTTGTACTATTTATTGTATGACAAAAAGATCATTCATTCAATTGCAATTATGTTTTCTGTGTTTTTATATGTAGACCTATAGTTTGATGTAGTTACAGCCCTAAATATTACATGTTACTGATATGTAATTATCAAATAAATATTTCTACTTTGCAAGTTTTGACTATCAAAGGAATTTTGGGGAATGCAACCCCTGCGAGAAACTAGGGTTCAGTGCACGTGTTTCAAAGTCAACAAGAAATTTCAATGGAATTTAGGCAAGGAAATAGAATAAGTTTGCCCTTTTGGTGATAGACTGTAAGCTCATAACATTTCCCTGGCTCTTTGCATTACAGCCTTACGCACAATATGTTTCACAATTAACCTTTCCTGGCGTGGGCAGCTACAATTGTTTATTCAGTTTGACTCAGTTAAAATGGTGATTCAGAGCGTCTGAAGTCCTTTGAGCAACACCCCAAAAGTCTTTGCAATAGATGTGTACTTGCTAAGCATGAGTAATGGCTATGTAAAAATGTGACAGTGGCACCAATTAGCAAAACAGTAACTCATTTAAGTGCCTAGTGAAGTGAGAATGTTTAGAATAAAGTCTCACTTTAAAGTGAGGATTGGAATTGTTTTTCTGGAATTTTCTTAGAAATCTTGATATGTATATCAGAATTCATACATTTCTGACAAAAAAAAAATCTCACTTGAAAGTCAGAATTTTAACTTTCAGGGTGGTTCAATTTTTAAAGTCTGTTTTTAAAAAAAGGAGGAATTTGACAATAATTTTAGAATTCTGACTCTGAAGTCATAATTCAACAGAAAATAAATCTGAATCTTGCCACTCAGTTATTTTCTTCATTGGTCCTAATTATTTTCTGATAAGACAGAAAATGTAAGAAAACAGTATCATACCTGTCAAGCTCAGCTAATTGCTCCCTTTACTAATAATTGCAATTCCCCTTATTAAGCGACAATGAGCCTTACAGACGCAACGTGACACCTATTTACTCACAGCAGAACAGAATATTTAGAATAAAAACAAAGATAATTTGTGTCTCATCTCATCTCATCTCATTAGCTACACCGCTTATCTTCAGTAGGGTCGCGGGGGTGCTGGAGCCCATCCCAGTAATCATCGGGCAGTGGGCAGGGGACACCCTGAACTGGTTGCCAGCCAATCGCAGGGCACACGGGGACAGACAACTCACTCGCTCATTTACACCTAGGGACAATTTGAACTGACCAATTCACCTGAGATGCATGTTTTTGGAATGTGGGAGGACACCGGAGTGCCCAAAGGAAACCCACGCAAGCACGGGGAGAACATACAAACTCCGCACAGGAAGTCTGGAGTTGGGTAAACATGTTTATTTATCAAGTAAACAAAACACATAAATATTTCAGACTCTTTTTTCTTTGTTCTTTACTATAAAAATACTAGAGCAGAAATACCTCAAAAACACTAATGCAGAAATACTACAATAATACCGCAGAAATACTACAAAATTCCTATAATGGAAACACTAAAAAATTACTACTGCAGAAATACTACAAAATACTACTGGAGAAATTATACAGGAATACTACAGATATATTACAAAATCGCTACTATGGAAATAGTACAAAAATACTACCAAACTCCTATTACAGAAGTACTACCCCCCAAAAAAACTACAGTTGTACTACAAAAACACTACAGAAATACTACAAAGATCCTACTATAGGAGAAATACTAAAAGAATACCACAGAAAAAAATCCCATTATAGAAATGCTACAAAACTCCTACAACAAAACTCATACTACAAAAATAATACGGAAAATACATCAGCAAAAATACTACAAGAATACACTAATGTTCACAATTTGAAGGATAGCAAATCCTCTTAAGGGATAATAAACCTTACAAACACGACACAGCGACTATTTGCTCAAAGCAAGACAGACTATGTAGAATAGAAACAAAGATCATATGTGTAAATAAGTTGATTTACCGAGTAGACATTACAAACAACTCTTTCAGCATCTTTATTTGTTCTTTTCCCATTTGCAGTAAATTCATTATGCAGTAAATTTCCTTTTATACTCAGCAGTACAACTTATTCTATTTTTTTTCAGTACGAAAATTGTTATATGGCATACACAATTTGAAATAGTTGAAATACGTCTAAAATATGGGGACATTGTGTAAGTGTGCATTATGTTTGAGTAAAGAAAATACAGCATGACACGTTTTTTTGTAAACTTAAACACAGTCAATGCACTTTCACAGTTCACGGATCCCTTAACCACCTGGGTCATCTGGGCACTACTTCCTGTGGTATGTCTCTGGCAAGCAAAGCCTCTCCAGGGCGTTTTTGGTGATTGGTGTTTTTCCCCCACATGCAAAAAAGATTGTACTGGTTTCCCAATTCACCAGTAGCAGGAGAAGTCTCCTGATCTGAATCAGATGTAGAACTTTCATCATCTGGTTGCCGTTGTTTTTGATGTAAAGCGTCAATGCATAAATAAATCCATCCACTATCTGCACCTCTTATCTTTAGTAGGGTCGCGGGGGTGCTGGAGCCCATCCAAGGTATCTTCAGGCAGTGGGCAGAGGACACCATCAACTGGTTGCCAGTCTAAGGGCACACAGGGACAGAAAACTCACTTGCTCATTCACACCTAGGGACAATTTGGACCGGCCAATTAACCTGAAATGCATGTTTTGGAATGGAGTAGGAGGAAAGCAGAGTGCCAAGAGGAAACCCACGCATGCACGAGGAGAACATGTAAACTCTGCACAGGAAGGCTGGTAGCTGGATTTGATCCCATGACCTTAGAACTGTGCCACGGACACACTAACCACTCATCCGCCATACCACCCTGAATAAATAAATAATACAATAAAGTGGTTCAATTAAAAAAAAAATACATAAATAAATACATACATATTGAAATAAAGCAGCACGGCGGCGCAGTGGTTAGCGCTTGTGCGGCAAGGTTCATGTCATGGGAACCTGTCGTGGGTTGAAATCCAGCTCCAGACTTTCTGTGCGGAGTTTGTATGTTCTCCCCGTGCTTGTGTGGGTTTCCTCCGGGCACTCCGGTTTCCTCCCACATTCCAAAAACATGCATTTCAGGTGAATTGGCCGGTCCAAATTGTCCCTAGGTGTGAATGAGTGAATGAGTTGTCTGTCCCCGTGTGCCCTGCGACTGGCTGGCAACCAGTTCAGGGTGTCCCCTGCCCACTGCCCGAAGATGGCTGGGATGGGCTCCAGCCCCCCCGCGACCCTAATGAGGATAAGCGGTACGGCTAATGAGATGAGATGAGATATTGAAATAAATATATGTGAAATGAAGACACAGTCACCGAGCGACTATCCGGCAATACACGTACCCTTTTTCTCAAGGCCTTATACAAACACAGACCCATCTTACGTTGAATGCTTGTATCAGTGCTGTGGAAGTCTCTGTCTTCTGAGATTGGACCTGCAACCTCAGTGCAAGTGTTTAAATGTAGGCTTAAAACACACTAACTGTATATTTAATATCATGTGAATGATGTTCACGTCAGGAAGTTGTCAGCAGACATTCTGTCATTACCAATACTTCATGTTGGTGATGTCTGAGTATTGTCTATACAGCCCTTCGGACACATTGTGATTTTACAAATAAACATGACTTGACTCGAATGTGTACAATTCTGGACCGTATATGTCCCAACATTCGCAGCTCACTTTTCCCCTGATTCTGCAACACGTCTGACAATACTGATACCAGATTCTAAATTATTTGGGAAAAAACTTTTTTGTTCCGAAATATTGAGTATCATCGCACCATACAACACTGTATGTTGTTCTTTTCAAGACCAGCTGCTCAACCTATCAAGTCACGTAAATGTATGGTTAAAAAGACAGCAAAACCGGAAATTGATCATATTGGACTGTCAAATAATCTTAGTAGGAAGAGTTATATTCTAATTATAGTTCATTTATGTTAGTTTACTACGGGTTTTAATTTTAAAAGTAGTAATCTAAATACCATATATCCAAAACTCATCAAAACTACGTATGCATTTTGATGTCAAGCGTATGCAACGACTTTTATTTTATAGGGTAAGACCGGACATAGTGTCTGTAAACTGGATTTAGCTAACGTGTAAGTAAGTGCGCGTGTGTAGTCGTCTTCCGGCTGCTACTCAGTGTCTGCAAGCTGTCGGTCTTTTCAGTGTAGATCGGCTCGCCATGGCGGAAGGACGAAGAGAACACCCAGCCCATCCTCTCCTGTCCATTCCACCGGCTAGTAAGCGGCCCTGCCTTCGTCCTGCTCCCCGGGGTCCCGGGCCTGGACACGGCTTAACCGGCTCCCGACATCGTTCCCCAGAGTCTCTCTTGGACTGTGCCGCAAAAGCAGTGGCAGAAAAGTGGGCCTTCGAAAGAGTCGAGGAGCGCTTCGAACGGATTCCGGAACCCGTTCAGCGCCGTATCGTCTACTGGTCATTTCCCCGGAACGAAAAGGAGATATGCATGTACTCTTCGTTTCAGTGCCGAGTAGCCGGCGAAGAGGGTCCATCGACGGCTACTGGCGGGGCAGGGGGCGCCGGATCCGGACCTACGACTCCCGCTGGTGGCGGAGCGACTGCCGCTGGAGTGAACGCGGCGACGCCGGTCGGAACAACCGGAGACACTTTGCCTTTCCGCCGCGGTATCAGGTTGCTCGAAACCGGCTGTGTGGAAAATGTCCTACAAGTCGGTAAGTGGAAATCATTTCCGGAAAGTAACACTCAACTTTTTGGGCTCGCCCGACTGACGCCGAGTGTTCTTGTAACCGGACACGTTCGATTCACGTGTTAAAGTGTACTTAACTTTTCTTTTGACGTGGTTCGAACATCGTAAACTTTCTTTTATACAACATTTCTCGAGCCTACCGGTGGACCAAAGTATGTGCTCATGAGAGTGGCGATAAGGTTCCCTGCTAACATCACCCGACCAGCTGCTGTTTAAAAATTAAAGGGCTTCCTATTGTGGCTTCGTTACCCTTTAACTGGCCTCTTTATGTTTGCTGCATTCGGAATTGCGTTTTAATGGGTGTGTAACGAATCAAAAACGCCACAAAAACAATCCAGACATGCCAATCTTCACCTTTTTCACGAGCAGGGCGGTCTGGATGCGCAGACAATTCGAGGGGGGAGTTCACTCGCTGACAGGCGCCGATACAAAAGGACTCAACGCGGCTTTCCGTTTATGTTTGCAACATTTCCCAAACGCAAGTCATTTTGCAAAACTAGCCGTTGCTTGTGAGCGGGTTGGCTAAGAAACAAAGGCTGCTATGGGGTCTCTTAATATGATTAATCCGCCGTTAATCCGAAAAAAGTCCCCCTGCATTGCCGTGTTTACTCGTCGGAGTGGACAAAGAGACTTGGACGCCACCAGCGCGGAAAATACCTTCTGTTTCGTGGGCTTTTCCGACACTTGGTTTGAATAAAACGTTGAAATCCGTTCATTGCGTGCATTTGCCCAGACGCTCGCCACACACAAGGCTCACAGTGGAAATGATCGATAAGCGTTTCGCATTTCCAGCACTGCAGAGAGGATGTTTTCAAACAAAGAGCCATTTTGCAAATCCTTCTCCAAGGCCAACCAAGCTTATTAGAGTGCTAGCAGCTACAAACTAGGAATGTAACTACCGATTATTTTGACTATTTTAATAGTCGACTATTGAAACACTTTGTTTAATAAACTGATGATTATTCATTTTGTCTCAAATTTAGCAAGAAGTTGATTTGGTAAATAATGGCACACACAGGAAAAATGTTACAATAACAAATACATCTTTTATTGAACATACAGCGGTTCGTACAAATATTACATGAAAAAAAAACATTAGGCGCTGTGCTCTGTCAGTAGACCTTAATCCATAAACAAACCCCTGCCCATTTTTAGGGACAGCAAATAAATAATACATTTAAAGACAAGTACCGGTATACATTTGTATCTCTGTAAACTCAGAACAGGCTAATTAGTAACAGTAGAACAGTAAACAAAACAAATAATATGTGTATTTTGGGAAGTACATTCGGTGATCAATCAAACAGTTTTAACAAGTGTTTTTCGGATTACAAACATTTCATTTCAAATACATTGCCAGGCACAGTCGGACATAACAACCAAGTTTTATTTTCTACTCAAATATACGTATATTAATGTGCAATGCATGTCACCAAAACCATATTGGCTTGGATGTTACTTGAATCTTACCGAGGCGAGTCAGACTCTGTTTGGTTCAACTGTCCGACATGCTCTTTAAACGTTCGTGCGTGACAGATCTACCGCCGTTATATGCAAGACCTGCTTTGTGAACTTTGCAAGTCGTTCTTGTATCCGCCGTTTAGAAGGTTTGGTACCCATACTTGATGTTGACGCTGCCATTTCTGTGTAATATTATTAGTTGAGACATACTATTACATATGAGCGACTCTGCAGATTACGTTTACATAAAACATTCTTGTCTCTGTTGGAAAAATGTGTCTGGCTATAATGTTTTTCAATGGAATTTATTGTTGCCTATTATTGAGTTTTGTCAACTATGTCGAATAATTGTTGCTGCCCTTCTTCAAACATGAACCGGGGTACGACTAAAATGTCTAATTAATAGTTGAGGGTCCGGGAAATGCATCTTAATAGTGTTTCTGAACATTTTTTTTTTGTCATTTGACCATATGGCGTGAGAGGCACTGGAGCTTGTCTGGGGTTTCATGTTGCCTCAAGGTATCAGGGGAAGCTGCAAACTGTGGTTTCTTTCGTATCGCTGTATCTTATTGCCTCTTCTTTAAATGGCCATTGATTCCCCTCCATTACGATCTGAAATGAGAGACTTGTGAATATGGAAGAGAGATTTACTTTTAGCTTTGTTTAGTGCCATCTGGCTTGATGAGTTTGTGCAAGCTTGCGAGATGTGATCTTAAAGAAGCACCTTCATTAAGTGTTAATGTCAGGATAATTCTAGCTGGTCTGTGATTGCCTATAATTGGGCACCATATGCAAAGTATCTTGGCAAGGGTGTTTTACTAGCAAGACGGGACACTTTCAGCTATCATAATCACTACTGTGCATAGTTTATAAATGCTGTACAACAGGGGTCTCAAACCTTTTTGACTCAGAGCCACAAAACCAATTTTTCTTTTTTTGAAAGCCGCACAATATAGTTTGACTAAATAAAAACACCAAACCAGCTTTCCAGACAAAAGCTAATTCTTGAACACATTGTATTTCACTATGTGTAAATACATTTAATAATTTGTCATTTTGGAAATTATAATAATGCCACAGCCGGTGTCTTTTTGTCGTAAATAATGGATTCAAAACAAAGGTGCAAGGATAGTTGTGAAAATATCACAAAATACTACAAACGAGAAGGATACTGATGTATTTAGAGGAGTGCGCTATGTGTGCATAAATCCGCTCACCACATACCGTTTACCTAATCCAATAACTCTGGGTGCTGGGCTGGCATTTTTGGGTGTTCTGTGTGAACATACATTGTTTAATGAGCTTCCATATACAGGATTGCTTAGAGACGTACCGCCAGTGTGCTCTGTTAGTGTAACACAGTGAGTTTAAACTTAGCCCTATATATTTTGGTCGGAACTAATGGTTGACTGTGTTGCTCCGCATGCTACGCATGGAAAGTGGCAGAGAAGATTGCCGTGGACATCATTATATCTTCAAGACATATGTACTCATGAAAAACAACCAAACCTGGCTCACGAGCCACGTTCCCGACCCCCGCTGTTCCTATGCTGCTTGTTGTAATTCAAAACATATGGAAGGTAACTGCTGTTTTTGCTGTGTTTTTTTTTCCCTCACATTTTCGTCAAGTAATTGGCATCCTCTAAATGTAATTAGCCACAACTTTAGAAAAATACAGTAATTACAGTACTGTATCAAAATGCAAATACCCACTGCCTTACCTTTCTTTCCACTTGTTATAGCCCGATTTCCCCTGGTGGTACGGTCTCTGTCAACAAAGCCCATTTAAATAATTGTGTGACATCAAGATTAGTTTTTGTCTGAATTTCAGCCAATGACTAGTGAGAACCATTTGTTAACAAAAATGTATTTTTTTTTTCTTTGACCTAATGGAAAGTACCAACTACCATGCTACTGCATGTCACAAAATTGAGTCCATCCCCTCACATTACTGCAGAGATTTCATTTCAAGAATTAATAGAATATGACTAAAGAAACATCGCTTTGACACAATGAAAATAAGTATGTAAAAAAAGGCCATGGCCGCCTGGAAAGAATCTCTCATCTGAAGAGACAAATATTATTATTTTTTGGGCTCAGATGGTGTGGCAACCAGGTGAGGAGTACAAACATGTTTGTGTCGTGCCTAAAGCGAAGCACGGTTTTCCGAATGCCATGGTTTGGGGCTGCATGAGTGCAACTGCAATTGGGGAGTTAAATTTGATTAAGGTAAACACAAATTCAAGTATGAACTATGGAATGCTGGATGAGCGAATGATTCCCTCCCTCCAGAAACTGGGTTGCCGTGCAATGTTCCAGCCTGACAACACTCCAAATACACTTCTGTAAGATGGCCAAGGCTTTTAAAGGGGCTGTACTAAAATAAGGGAACAAATGTTAATGCTGTGGTGTCAGCTCTATCTAACTGTAGTGCAAATTAAGGATTGATTGTGAAAGTCTTATTTGTGTGTATACATGCAACTTTGGGTGCATACCCATCAATAACTAGCCAATATAGAGGTTACGTCTTTTCAGCAGTCACTTAAAAGGTCTTTGGTTTTGTTGTTGGCATGTCGATCATGGTTTCAAAATGACAAGAGCTCAGTGTTTCTAGGAAGGATGTAAACGAGTCGGATTAGAGTGCATATGCCTTCTGCTCTGAGATGCATTTGTTTTTGCCATTTTAAACTCAGTAATTATTGGTCATCTAGGTAATTTCATTTCATTTGTCCATTATGATGCATTTAATTGGCCAGGAGACTAAGTAAATGTAAAAACAACAACAACACTAAATTACATTGACGCCTTCCTGGCAAAAATGCTCCACAGCATAAAATAGCATTATTTTGAACTTTCAAAATTGCTCACTCTTCATTTGAAATACCTACTCAAAATTGTTCTACAAGTTGAGAGGAATTTCTCACATATTGGTAATAGAAACACAGAAAATATTTAGCTTTTTGAAGGATTCTTGCATGCATACACATGTTTTGGCAGACACACTCACACACACAATTAATAAGCACACTTTGTAAGTTAAGTCCTTTGTCTGTCTAGATTCAACGGTAACCTTGTCTGATTGGAAGGTTGTGAGCTCATCAACATATCAGCCTATGCTTAATGATCTGTTCTCCAAGTTGTAATTAGCGTAGTTTAAGATGAGTGATCATGTGTATTTTATCAGGCCAACATCCCCCAATTACACCACTTGTATGATCAGAAGCTCTCTTCTCAGGCCTTATAAAGTCCTCAGAGAGACTGAGAATGGGATATTGAGGAGTTTGGGTTGTTGGGAAGGGTGCTAGGCTTTGAGTCAAGCTTCAGAATTATTGGGTCATGCTTTGTTACCCAGTTGTAGAAAAAAACCCTTGTTCACAGAAGGGGGATTTAAAGAATCTGTGGGGGAATATGTGTGTGTCCCCTCCGTCTCAGTCTGTAAAATGTTACGTAAAGCCTTTTATAGCAAAGAGCAGCTCATACAAGAGTCAACCATCGGGGTTGAACTGGAATATACTACGTGACCAGCAGTCAAGGGTTTTTTCCCCCAATACCTTCTAATTGCTAATTCACATTGTATAAGTAATGTACAGCATCCACTTGAGGTCCTCACACATGCCACTCAGACCTAAGTATGTGGAGCATGTCCGGATTTATTCAGTTTTGAGATCCCAAGATCAGAGGGATTTGCAAAAAATGTAAATATATTATTCAAGAGTCAGATTTTATAACTCTATAGGTGTGTGAGTTTTATATTATATTTATTTAAGCTTAAGATTTCCCCCCTTTTGATTGAAGAAGAAGTAGGACCCTAAATCCGTTCATATAGTTTTTTTCTAACAGTGTCTGTTCAATCGGACCACCAATGTTAAGGTTATATCACTATTAATGGAAAATTGTTTATAGAGGAGTCGGTTCCTTTTAAATTTACTACTCGGGTTTAAGTGTTCTCTGAGAATTATATTGACTTATTATTGACGACAAATGATGTTAACATCTGGGTTCATCTACGTTTTTGAAGCTGGGAGCCACTTTTTGTTACTGCACAAAGGGCTACCAGTTCTATATGTATTTCTAAAATGACAATTTATCATGTTATTACTGTTGTTACTATTTTAATGCCTGTTTTTATGCAAAGTTGAGTTAAAATAGGACCATCCAATTACTATAATTGGAAAATCACAGGTGTTCTTTGGGGGCACCACTTTGGAGACCCCTGGTTCACATGCATGCAATAACCCAGTTACAGCCTGCATTTTGATGAAATTTGAGTTTGAAAAGGCCATGTAAATGATAAATATGTGTTTCTAATAACCTGATTACGACTAAGTTTGTATCTTCTTTGCAGTAATTATTTTTCATGTGAACGCTTTCAGGATAACTGTATACAAGAGACATTGCTATGCCTTGGCAAGATAAATATGAATGTAACACGACCATGTGACGTGTCCCAAAATCGTAATCTGAATTTTATCAGTGTCTCTTAGTTGCTACAGTTTAAACCAAACGGAAAAGAGATATTTATGATTATGTGGGGTGTGTAGTTTAAGGTGTCCTTAAAAATTTTAAAATGTGATATATTTTTTCTTTTATTAAGTATGTGTTAACAATGCCCAACTGAAGTAAAATAGCTTTACAGTAATCCCTCGGTTATCGCGGTTAATGAGGACCAAAACCACCCGCGCAAAGTGAAAATCCGCAAAGTAGCGACACTCCTTAAAAATTCTTAATTTTAAAAAATTATTATTATTATTGTTTTTTTCAATTATTATTATTTTTGGGACCTGCAAGGCTTCTGAACCCGCGAACGTGGAACCACGAAGTAGCGACTCCCCTTCAAAAATGCTTAAAAAAAGGCCACCCCCCTAATTTTTTTTTTTTTTTTAATTATTATTTTTTAGACCCGCGAAGCTCTTAAACGGCGAACATTGAACCGCGAAGTAGCGAGGTCCCACTGTATATGTTTTTCACGGCACCCATTTGCTTTGGTCTTACTTTTATCATCGGTGTTCCGTCCATGGAGCACATTAGGCTCGAGGAAAGGAGGTGGGGGCATGGAAGAGGAGAGTGATTTTACTTGCATCCTTAGGGTTTTCCTTTATTGTAGGATGAAAATGGTTAAAGTAGGAAAAGGACTGTTTCAAGTACAGTCCAAATGCCAACCCAAAACCCCCAAAAGATGGAAAGAAATAGTTTATTTACACTCATCTAAGAGAGAAGCATACATGCACGCATCACACAAGCAGCATAACTTAGGCTAAAATAATGATTTAGGCCAGAAGATGGCACCAGCAGGTAGAATATTTTGCAGTTCCGGACACAACTTTTAAAAACGTTTTGAAAAAACTATGTTTTTCGGTACTGCAGACAGCATTTACGTATTTTTGTAACAGCTCAACACAATTCTACAGTAACATTCATTGCTTGTGCTATAAAAAAAAAAACACAGATTCACTGCTTGTGACTGACCACAAAATCTAGGTATGAAGTTGATATGCATTGTACAGGCATCTTTTAAACCTCCCAAAGCCAGCATTTTTCCACATGTGCAAAAGCTTTTCATATCAGTACCATCTTGGAGAAATTTTGATCAAACCATTAAATACATTTCCTCAATTTTATCATTTACCTAATTTAGAATAAAAACATTTTTTTTACTTGTCTAGGCCTAGAATGTAGCATGCATAACAAACAGTCATACTAAGATGGCTACTGTAAGAGGCATAAATGGCATGTACTGATAGGAGCATATTGCTTTTCAGGCATATGTAATAGATGCAATATAAAATATTTCCATACATCCCACTACCTTTGATCCAAGGAAATGATGGTGTACTTTGATTTTTGGTTTCAAATGTGTACATAATCAGTCACACATGCTACCAAAATTTACAGAGCTGTCCTAGTGCAAATGAAAACAAGCTGTGTTTAACGTGTTGAATACAACAATTCTTCGTCACTGGCCTCTCCAGAGTACAGGCTTTTATCAGTAGAGTTTATGTAATTTTTACATGTTGGACTTTACATTGCAAGCTCACGATAATCCATTTCCCATTGTGTGAAAAAAAAAAAACGCCATTTGTAATTGAAAAACCTGACAGCCCTTTTATGTAAGATTTTTAAAGACCAAGCAGGCATCAGCTGATTGCCAACTTCCTGTTGCTTGAGCCTCACTGCCAGTACATCATGCCAGTAAAAAAACTGTATTTGGGGTCAAGTTTTAGGTTAAACATAATACATACGTTTTAAATAATAACTGGGACAATTTTGAAGCACTAGCATTACCAACTAGTGCATATGATGGAGAGTAATACAAAGTATTGGTTCTATTATTACTATTAGGGCCCGGTCACACAGCCGTTTGCGTCTGAATCACGGCCAGAAATTTCTGCCTGTGAAGCAGACGCTGTGGGACGCTTTGAGATCGCCATACAGACGAGATACAGCAGTGCTTTACACGCGGTCGGAAATTCACACGCGGTTGGCTGCGCGAAAAAGTTTTGCGCTGCTCAAAACTTTAGGGCCCGGTCACCAAGCCTTTCACGGGCGTATCGAGGCTGAATCACGGCCAGAAATTTCTGCCCGTGAGGCAGACTATGTTAGACGCTTTGAGATCGCCACATAGACGAGATACAGCAGTGCTTTACACGCGGTCGGAAATTCACACGCGGTTGGCCGCGCGAAAAAGTTTTGCGCTGCTCAAAACTTTAGACCACGTGAAATGACGCGGAACGACGTGCTCTAGCCGCGGCCAGGGCGTGGTTACACATGGCTAGGACGCGAAATTTTAGCGGGTAATCGTGGGTGGAGCACGGTCATAGCATGTTCTGCGCCTGTATCGCGGTGTTATTACGTGAAATTAGCGTGTTACGCGTGTGACGGTCAAACGCCTTTCTCCGCGTATATACAGCGCGTTTTGCCGAGCACACATCAGTTGTGCTCGAGACGTCAAGGGGTGGACATGGATCCCCGTCACCGTAGTGACCTCGTCTTAATCCATTTTTATTTCTTGACATTTCTTTTCATTTCATAACAAGATAATAAAATAAAAATGAAAAACTATTACAATAATAACATATTGGCTTCTTCGGTGCCATAGCTTGAAATCTTGATCTTCACGGGACTGTGTCTTGAGCGGTTATGATTTCTACAGCCCGGTGTTATGCCGAGAAATGCAAATGAGAACGGTTATGCACTCTACCGTAAAGCTTATTATGCAGAAATAAGCTTTATGGTAGAGTGCATAACAGTTTCAATACGAGCGATTTGAATAGAAAAGGCAAAATAAACATGTTACCTGCTCAAAAGTGATTTGTATACGGTGTGCATTACCGTTCGATTACATTCACAACAAATACAAAGACCGAATGGTTTAAGTTGTATTACATTCCCAACAAATGCAAGACGAAGTGGTTTTGGTTATATGTTCGCCATTAAATTCCATAAAAGTGAGATAAAACGAGGTAAAAGTGGTTGTAGTAGCGAGGGGATGCAAATCTCGGCAAGGATGCATTTCTCGGCATAACGCCGGCTCGGCAGCTTTTATACCCGTGGTCCACACGAGAAAATGACGCGATGAGGAAGCGGAACAGTCGCCGGCGTCTGTTTTGCGGGCATACCACCGATGAACAGCGGGTTGGCCAATTTTGCGCATTTTCCATCGCGGGCAACCACGGGCAAAAAAAACCCGCAACATTTTACCCGCGATACAGACGCAAACGGCTGTGTGACGGGGCCCTTAGTGGCAAATTCTGATGGACTATCAATGTAAACATGCTGACAGGATAGCAAACTATTTTCATATTTGAAATTCATGTTTAGGCTGAGAAATAGCAAACACTGAGCAAAAATATCGAATCTTATTGGTGCCGCTGTTTTGGATCAATGAAGTTCAATATTTGACACATCACCGTGCTGACACAGCTGCTTGGTGATATTGGTTGGGAGGAGAGTTGAATTCCTTTCTGTCGCCCACCTATGCAGGAGAAAGCAGACTTTGCATCAAAAGGATAATCAATCCACAAATTGCTCGATTGTGACCACGACTGTCAGCTGTGTCAGAACAATTGTGTGTTAGTGTGACGGCTAGTTAGTTTGCTTACTACCTCAATGGTTCCACTTTTGCTCACATCCAAAAATAGTTATTGGCAACTGTGTTCACTATAATGTAGATGACATGGGTAAAAGATTGATCTGAATGAGGAAAATTTAGGTAAGTCACAATGATAAAGTCTCTCACTGGGATGAGGGAAACTAAAACATTTTCTATACAGTTTTCTCCAGTCAGAACTGGTACTGTATTGGACTCCAGTAATCAAACTGCATGTTACGTGTACAACTACTGTACTTTGATTCGAAAGTGCTTGCGGAAAAAAAGGAAAACCCCAAATCGTCTTTGACACTGTATCATTGCTAACGAGGCAAAAGGTTATTCCAGATAGTCTACCTATTCAGCCCATTACTTTATGGTCTTTAGTAAGAAGATTCAATGCATAAGGGAAGATATTTCTAAAGACGATATGGATACAGGTTGTGCCAAAGGTCTGAACATTATGAATGCTCAAGATGGTGGTTGGGGATTTTTTTACCGATTTAGTGATCTGTCACTTGCTAATCTTACACAGGTGGTGAGTACGGCCAAACCGACTACTTCCCTGTTTGATCGGCTTCCGGGTTCGCTGATAAAGGGTCTTTTTGGGATCCTTGGACCTGTAGTTCTAAATACTGTAGACATATCACTCTCCTCCGGTCTTCTTCTACCGGCTTTAAGGTCCGCTGTTATTAAACCTACATTACAACGACCCAACCTTGACCCAGAAAGGTTATGTAATTACAGACTTGTGTCAACCTTACCGTTTCTTTCTTGAAATAGTTGTGGCACAGCAGCTGAAGGATTTTATATCTGACAATAATCTTTTTGAATCCATGCAATCAGGAATCAGGGCTAAATTCTCAATTAAGACAGGCCTGGATAAGGTAACCAATGATCCTCTACTGGCAATAGACTCCGGCACTTCATCACTGTTGCTGCTACTGGACCTTAATGCTGCCTTTGACTCTGTGGCTCATAATATCCTACTAGATCGGCTGGAAAAATGGATTGGTCTCTCAAGGCACTGTCCTCTTATGGTTCAGATCCAACCTCTGAGAAAGGACACATGGTGGAATGACATATTAGCCCTTTAGTGTTACCTGTAGTGTTCTGCAGGGTTTAGTACTTGGCCCCCTTTTATCAGTATTTACATGCTTCCATTAGGTGATATCCATAAGTATAATATCAGTTTCCATTGCTACGCAGATGACACTCAACTATATCTTTCGTTGAAGGAATCTGCCCCACTAAACCGTGGAAATTTGGAGGCCTTTCTCAATGAGATAAAAAGATGGATGTCACTTAACTTCTTGTGCCTCAACCCTGAAAATATCAAAATGTTATTATTGGTCCATCTAAATGCCCTTACCTGTTCTCAAAAACTGCTCTGAATATTGAAAAATGTAACATCACCCAGTGTGACCCAGTCAAATATTTAGGTGTCACATTTTACCCTTATCTGGCCTTCAAAACATACACTAAAAATATTACTAGAACAGCTTTTTTCCATCTTCAAAACAATGCTAAAATTCGCCCTTAGCTGTCCCAGTCTGTGGCGGAGATTCAAATTAATGCGTGTGTTACCTTCCGTCTCGTACTACCCCCGGTCTCACGAAGTCCAAAATCAAGAGCTTGCAGCTGGTACAAAATGCTGCATCGAGGCTTTTGACTAAAACAAGCAAGTTTGATCACATTTTAGCTAACATGCATTGGTTCCCTGTTCTCCTAACATGTGATTTTTAAGGTTCTGTCTGTATTTTTCAAAATTGCGCTTTTGTAGACTCAAAACAGATGTTTGAGGTGTCTCTGAACTCTGTCATGTATGATGACCAGTCATGGTTGTGAACGGTTGGTAACTTGTTGACGATCTGGCCAACTCATGAGCACACCCTATGTTATTGCTTACTGTTAACTTGCAGGTTGTCATGGGCTGGTCTGGAGAACAGCCTGGAGATTGACACTCAATGTCCAGGCATACTGTTGAATCTGGATGGCATATACCCTCTTGTCTGAGTCTCTTAGCGGTTTTGGTTGTGATGTGTCCTTTTGGTTCGAAGGGAGTTTTTTTCAGTAACAATATTGGCACCGGAAAGTAGTTTTTCCGCTCTATTGTCCAAATTTAATTTTTTTAGCTTTGCAGGGGCATTTGTATAACCTGTGTCTTCGGGATCTTCTAAACTACCAAAAGAGCATAGCTTTTGTAAACCGACTAAAGCAATTTGATTGACACATTATCAAAAAGGTTCAAGCTTGAAATTCTGACATTTATTGGTAAATGGTGAAAATTCCATCAAGGCTTCAACACATATGGAATGACAACATGAGAATTTACTAAGGGGAAAACGATTACAGTCAATTAGATTCTCAAAATGGTTATATGCATACGTATTTACTCATTTTCACTGTCCAATATCATGAGATGTGTATCAGCCTTTTATTATTCAGAATCTCAATCCTCACGGTTAGTCACCTTTGTTGTGTTTTTTGTCAAGCTTGTATCCCTGTATAAACAAGTCAGTAGGCCAGAAGATTGTTGGCCTGTAGTAGAAATGTTATGGATGACTCTTCAGTACTTTGGATTTGACACTTGTTTAGTTGAATCTTTTCTTTCCGTGTCCGTGCATGTGTGCGCGCTATAGCCGTCCTTTTTACGGCTGCAAAACATGCCACTTTAAAAAAAAAATACAGCCTATTAAACTTTAGTCTCAGAAGTGAATGGTAAGAAGCGGAGAAAGATGAGCAGACGAGACGATAAAGAGGGAATGTAATCTTTTTCGTCAGGGTTCGGATGAGATGTGGAGGAAAATGGTGGGAGATTTGAAGTATGTATGAAGGAAGCAGGTGAAATAAGAGCTCAAAGCCAAATGTACACAAAAGATACTTATCAACCATGGCTCTCACCTCAAAGACACTTATGGCCCAATGTGTAACATTCGACCACTAGATGCCAATGTGTTGTTTTGGTGCGAGCGAGGGCCAGTGCCATAGAGTACAGGAAGGCGGTATCCTACTGGACAATTATGGAGCCGACCAAAAGAGGGATTCCACTGTGTAAAATAAATTAAAGTTCTTGACGTGGAACTGCTTAAATTTCGGCGTAAAAAACACTTCTATTCTATAGCTTATTAATGACCTATATTTCCTGTTGATATCTGTGTATTAATTGTTATTACAACGTCCATTGCAGCCTGGTCATCCTGGATGGGGGATTACCTCATTCTTCATTTTCCTCATGTTGAGGTTTTTGAGTTTATCCTTGCCCTCATGTAGATTTTAGATCAGGGGGTGGTGTAATAAGTCTGTGGTTTGCAATAATCTGTGTTCTTTGCAGCCCTTTTGTGACTCCTTGTGATTAAGGTTTATACAAATAAACTTGACTTGACCTATGATTTTTTTTTTTATTAAAAGTGGGATGATAGCTCATGTATTTATGCATAGTATTGATATCAATGGTTTTTTATGAATGAATTTTTTTTTTTGCAACATTAGGAGGCACTATATATTACACACTGTTCTTTTAAGGACACATTCAACGGTAAACTTTGCATCTCTAGATACATGATATATTCTGAAATAAAATTTGCTCATTTGTATTTCATAACCGTTTATTCCCATATCATTTGTAGGGGCATTGTAGCCTCTTGCAGCCGTTTTCAGGCAGTAGTTGGAATGACCTTGGACTGTAAACAAACCAATCATAGCCTGTGATACAAATCATAGAATGTATTAAACGCTAATTTTTGCTTTAAAGTAAAAATGTTTCTAAAGTGTAGGGGACTAAATGTATTATTATTAAAAAAATGCAGGTTAATTTGTAATCTGCATTTATTTATGATAAAAATTTTAAGTGATGAGTCTGTAATCCACGGCAGTCAGTTTGTCAGTCTGGTCTGTCATAAAACCAAATGGGTGTTTAAATGCAACAAATTTGTTTTGTATTGTCAGTGCCCAGGGTAGCAGAAATAGGCATCAAGTTAAGTCACATTTCTTTCTATAGACCTAAATTACAAAAGAGAGAGAGACTCAAAGAGCTGCAGTTTACAGATAGTAATATCATTCTCTGATCTTAAACCTACGCAACATTGGGGCAAGCAAAAACTTGAATAAAAAAAAAAAACAAAATCGTACAATCAAAACAGAAAATAGTTTTCATATAAAAGACCACAGAGCTACATGAGTAATTTTCTTTCTCAATGTCAGGGAGGACTTGTGAGGTTTGTTTCGACCAGCTCAATGCTGCTGCATTACTTTCTTTTGGCAGTGAACAATGCAGATCTGTGGGCTCTTGTGAAGCCTGTATGCTCACTTGGCTTTCAAGCAGTGTATTTACAGTACCCTGTTCAATCTTTGCCAACTCATTATTTTTTTCTCTTGTTGGGACAGAGATAACAGGATTAGTGCTCCAAGTGCTCACGAGTCTGCAGAGAGAGAGAAGAGAGCGAGAGATCCTTTAACCCTCTTCACTTTTGAAGACAATAACTGTGTGCGCCTGAGTATGACCTTGTGCTTGTGCCCTTGTCAGATGAGGCCAGTCATCCTTTCAGCCAGAAGAACAGCACAAAAACTCAAAACATCACACTAAGCACTACACACTCCATACTTTACATTCCCCTGATCTTGTTTTCCTTTTTTGTGTCCAATTCTCCACTTACCTAATGAAACACATTTTCAAATGCTAAACTTTGTCAGCATTCTACTGGTACTGCAAAAACATCTCTCACGTGATAAAAATCATATTCTTGATGTCAATCTTAATTTATGAGATAAGATTGGGCCTAAAAACAACCTGACCCGGCCTGCGAGTATAAAATCCCAAATCATCCCAAGCCCAACATTTAACTAGATTTGTGGGACTGAGCCCAAAAAGAACCTGAATTTTTAAATGTTATTTGTGAGAGGGGAGGGTTATTATGGCCAATCTTCGACAATATTCCCCCCTCTCCTGCCTGGTGGCACCTTCTGTGTCCGACTGTGCTGTGAACAGCGTATGCGCCGAACACGGCGTACTACCAAACGGTGTGAGCAGGACATGCGCTGAGCCTTATGCACGCTGCCCTGATCTTTTACGGAGAAAAACAAAAATAGAAGACATGACAAACTGATTGTATATTATAAAAAAAAAATCTGCAAAAGAGAAGCCCGGCTCGGCCTGACTTAATGATTGACATTTCATGCCCGAACCTGGCCTGAAATTCGTCCCAGGCCTAGATATTGCGTCTAATTTAGACCCATATTGTAGTCCAGGAATCGGGAACCTATGGCTATTTTCATGAGTTTTTCTGGCTTGGAGATAAAAAACGGCCAATGCAAATCTTCTGTGTTGATCCAATTTTAGTATGTGGAAGCCAAAGTAGCACTGAAGAAAGAAAAGAGGTTTAATCTTAGATAGACAGTATATGGCACAGTCTCAACTGCAGTTTACATTCACAGTGTGACACCAAGATACCCTGTTTTGGCTGTATGTATCAATGAAAGCTCGATTAAAAGTGTATTTTCTCCGTTGAGACACTTTAAAATAAAAACCCACGGAACAAACTGTAAACACTCGAAAATGCCAGACAAGCACCCAAGGTGATTGGTAGAGGAGGGCAGATCTCCGCAGATCTCCTACTCTCTCGCCCAGCGCCCCTCTGCGAGGAAGGTAAATACGTCCTCAATGATCTTAAGTAACTGCAGGATGGGTAAAAACCTTAAGTGATATATTTGTTTTTATAGAAAACAGGCTCTGGTATTAACTCAATCAATTCCAGACGTTTTTATAAATTTGGATGAGCTGGTGCTAGCCAATTTTTGCCATTTCGACTAATTTTTGAAGCCCTTCAGAAATTTTAAACCCTCGTCTTTCATAGGAAAAAAGTGTGTTTCAGTTCTTTAACATTGTTTTATAAACAACTGTCGAACATTGATTATTTTGCAAATACTCGTTTCCAAGAAAACTTCTGAAAAAAAGGATGCCTTTAAAGCAGAACATACACTCTGGTGCTTTTTTTGCATTTGTGAAACCGCCAATATCTGAACAATGCTTTACATAAACACCGGGGCACTTTGCTTACCAAAAAACATTATATTGCAAGAACACTAAACTGGTTTATGAACTATGCATGAATGATGCGTGAACTTTTGGTCACCATGGCGATCGCGTTTCTTCAAGCCACCACGTTCCTGTGGTCATACAAGAAACCTCATCCCTCTGACCAGACGATGACAATGTGACTTGGTCATCTTTTTTGGAAAAGAATAAGCTCTGTTAAGGTAATGATCTATTTCTATATTGGCTATATCCGAATGTCGTTTTATGCTAAAAGCCTGCAGCCATTCGCAGCAGGCGAACGCTTCCTTAATATCTGCTGTCGATAACATGATTGTGTCCCGAGAGCTCTTTTTCCTACATCCAAATCATAAAAATCTTTTCCATATTTTCATTTATTGCCGTCCACTGGCTCTGACAGGACTCTGTTGGTGCCTAACTGTGCGAACCTTTTAGTGTTAGCTTCCTTGACTTTTGACGATTAACCATTGACATCCTCCGTAGTGACCTGTCTTCTCTTGCATTTGTCTGCCGTGGACAACTAGCCTACCTAGGCGACTTGAGTTTGTAAATGGTAAATAGCGGCGTCAGCTGTCTTGTGCTAATTTTCAGTTTTGGAAAGATTCAATATCCCTTTATCATTATATATATACTAGTCAAGTCTTTCAGTTTACAAAAAACAGCACTTCAAAGAAAAGGTGATTCTTGTCAGCTTCCCTGACAACGCTAAACTTCTAACCAAGACTAAATGGTGATGTCTTTTTAACTAAATCAAATTTGCATTACATTTCCTCCCAATATTCACATTCAATAAATAATTTGCAGCTACTTGACCATTATTGTTCTACTGAGTGTTTACTGCTATATTGCCTTTACTTTGTTCTTTCAACGAATTATATTTTAATGATTTCAACTGCTTGTCTTTTTGTCGACAACTTCTAAAACTGGATGGGGGGCCAATTTTCCCTTCAAGTCAAGTCACCCTCCCTTTGTTGCCCACTTTCACCGTTACTGAGAAATCCCTTGCATGCATGCAAGGAATGCAAACGCATATTTGCCCCAAACATAAAATACACACATGCAGGCAAGCACACACATCTGAGCGTGCACAGAACATAAATAGTCAGTCCCTTGCCCTGCCAGTTTTGCAGGTCATTGTGTTTGGCACGTGGCCACTATACTCTTGAGTTGTGACGACGCAACGCATGCAAGTACACGCACAAATCACACTTGCCCCCGCCTGGGCTTTGCCTTCGCAGACAGCTCCAGCTGAGTAAGACGTCTTGTGCTCTTATTCGTTTCCCCATTTTTTTCCCCCTTCTGGATGTACTTTTGTTATGCTGGTAGTTTATTTTAACAAACCTCTTCCGTGCATGGTTCTTCTTACAATTATGTTAACGCGGTACTCCCGTTTAACTTTTTAAATTCTATACTGACACGATTACCACCATGCAAAACACATTTACCCCTATACACTAGATGCCCTCCAGTCCTTTCAAACCCCTCATGTTGGATTCATTTTTTCCCCCTTTTGTTGGAGATTGCTTACCTGCACCGCGTTTGTGTCGAGCTCGTTGTGATGATTTAAAGTTATCATTCATCAGCTAGCAGGAAAGCCTCAACAACTACAGGTACAAATTAGTCGGATAATATCGAGAATTATGCAGGTACTATAAGCCTCCAGGGAGAGACACATCGTTTTAAAATGCTTTGTACGATTTGCTGTTTTTACCATCCTAACTTTAAATTTTATTCTCGTATTATCAGATGCTAGATTATTGGCCTTACTCAGATATTATTAGTGCTAAATAAGCATTATCCAGAGGATTTACATTAGGTCTTGCTCACAAGCTCTGACTGAGTACATGTTGTATTGCAGTGCTGTTTCACAGGTCTGATGAGAAAAACTTGTTTTTAAAAGCAATGCACTTTCCTTTATACCTGTAAAGAAAGGGTGAATTGTCTGTACACATAAATGCATGTTTTATTGTCATGCCAAAGACAAGCAAGCGTTGCCTGAGCCAATTGGTACCAAGGCTGTAGACTGTCACTCACACGTTTGTCTTGTGTCCTGTATTCAATCCATAGCACATATTGTTGAAGAGGCATTCAATTTCTTCCCTTTTGCTTTTCTAAAAACTCATATGTTTTATTCTTCTGGTCTTAACATGCATTGTAGGAAAACAAATGTGAATTTCATTCAAGGGTATTTTTTAACATGTTTTTTCGCAGAGCACAAGATTTAAATCTTTATAGAACAAATTTTGACACTACTCAATAATTGGATAATAATAATAAAACAACAAGATTGTTTTCATTTTTCTTTTTTTCAACTGTAGTGCGGTGCATTTGCAGTGAGGAAAATTTATATATAACCATACTTATTGTACAGTATTTATTGGACCTCGTAAATGTTTTGATTCGTCACGAATGCACTGCTATTAAAAAAGACAAGGGAATAAATCATAAAAATATTTGGTAATTTTCATAATCGAATTTTACCCTCCTGAATTGTGATAAAAGCGGGAGGTACTCTAACAATCCCACCCAGCTGTGTATCCAAAATTTTACGAACATGCCTGAACAGTTAATTTGCTGTAGCATGACTCACTGCATTTTGACTTCCCTACTTCCTCTTAAAAAACTTCAGTTGTCACACTCTTATTATATGGCAAAAATAATAAAATCAAAAAGTAATAAAAAAAAGAAAATAATACATTTGTTTACTTTATTAAGTGAGATCCTTTTCCGGTTTGCAGTACACATATAGTTATGTGGTGTGCAATTGCTATATCTGCCCCACCAGCATTTCAAGAGAATAATAAAATCAGATAGTTTTCTTTCCAGTAATGATACTCTTGTTGTAGTTCATTTATAAAAGGAGTTGTCACTCTACTCTTTACTAGCCAAAATTGGGACCAGGGAGTTGTGTCCAAACAAATCTGACAAAAGACCTTCACTTGACATATCAAACTGTGATGGCTTAACAGATGCAGCACTTGAATCCAGCCCAAGCGTACTCAACTTTTATTTGTTTAGAACAATGATGTGTTCAAACAATGTAATATTTTCAGAACATAATGACTGGCCAGAAACCATAAATTGTCCAAAATATTTTCCCAACATACATGTGTTCAATATTTTACCAAAACTCACTGTATCTGCTAAGGATGTTTTTATTGTTTGAATTACCATGACAGTATAAGCATGTACAGTATATAATGTAGCATTAATATCATATATCTAAATTAAATTAACAATAATATGTGTGTAACTTACACCATGTTCCTTTTTTTTTAGATAAAATAATTTTTTGCATCACAATAGATATAACTTCTTATATGATGTTGTGGTCACCCAAGTGTTAATAGGACTGTGACATGGAAACTCAATGAATGTTAAGCATTTGGAAGTATCTTCTTGTGTCAACTCGAGGCACTAAAAGGGCATTGTCGACCATTGTGTGCCAGGCAGCTACATACAGAGTGTGGGTGAGAATATGCAATGCACCTTTGTTTGAGAGTTGACATTATCAGAGCGTTGTGTCTTAGAAACGTGAATGGAACCCAATGTACTGTTACCATTTGTGAGTGAAAGTTGACTCAACTGGACGATTGCCTTTTTATGTGTGTTTTGTTATAACAACAGATTTTTTTGGATAGTTTGAAACAAAATTGAATTGCTATCTGGAGTACTTGGTCTCAAAAGTGTCTCTTAATAAAACTAGCTGAGCTCATTTATCAAAGGATTTATCATTTGTACTTGGTTCAATCACCAAATCACAACACAAAAGTGTGTTATTATGGCTGAATACATTTGACTAGCAGATTGACAAATTCTCCAGATGCTTCATTTTAGATAAAGTTACAAAGATTAATCTTGTCACGTAGGCCATTCAAATTGATTACTAATTTATAGTCTCCTAAATTCATCAACCAGGGATTTTCTGGGCCGATCCTCACGATCGGGATAGGGTCCCAATAGGTCCCTTTTTTGAGTACTCGGATCATGTAACTTGAAAAGATCCAGTGACACGTCTTTCTGCAGCATTGATTCGCATTTTTCACTTGATTTAAAACATAACGCTGAAATGTCTATTTTGTAGGATTTTTTTTGTCTACCTGACAACTTTTCTTTCTGACTGCGTCAACCACACTAGTTACATAGACACAGTCATGCCAGCAATTAGCCCCTGACATGGTAGCTATTAAAATACTTTGCTAGCCACTCGAATGATGAGGAAGCCAGAGTCCACTTTAAATATTTTTTGCACAAAAAGGGCCTAACACTGAGTTGAATGTTTTCACAAACATAACCCATGCACAGAAGTATGGGTGGTCTGTCTTAATAAACACCGGTTGTGTTTTTTGCCGCACCCTGGCAATATCCACACATTGGCTGCAATTGGGTGGCCTAAATCTCAAAATGTATTGATATTCACATGGAATTTTAAATATTAAAACAGGAATGTTTTATCTCTTTTTTTTTTTTTATAATCATCTTTGTACCTTCCAGGTGTCTAAATATACTTGTAACATATCTAAAGCAGAGTAGCTGGCTGCTTTCCTCAGGCTCGCTTGACTTGGCCCTCTGACTACTACATTTCTTCCATTGAGGTTTCAACAATGGCAGGCAAGATCTGGCCTTGATGCCATGCAGTCTAGGTTTTAGAGGGGGAGTTGCGGTAGGCGTTGTTTGGTGCATAAGACGTGAAAGGCTTCACTCGACTGTGGGGGCAGCAAATGGTATAGTGAAGCCAAGTAAAAGCAGGTCACGCCCAGATTAAACCTCAGTGTATGGTTTTTGCATGATTGTCTGCCATGTCAGCAGGCTGGTTTTATTCCCGTGGTTGCCCTAAAGCAGAAGAGCGGCAAGAAAGAAGCCTAAGGATCCAAGATGGTGGACTAATAACATCGGAGTTATTCTCCAGTAGTATGTGTGTGTTGAGCAGCTTTAAGATTAACACACCTTCAGGGTACGTGAGTTGGACAGGGGGGTCCTCTTAATCTGGCAAGAGTGGCGTCGTAATGCATTCAAGCTGATTTGGTGATGCATGTTTCCTTTGTGCTTGTTTTAACACTGACTGTCTAAGTAATGCGCACACACACTCACCCTCAAATCTCCCTCTGTTTTGGGCCCCTTCCCCATATGGTGGCTGGGCTTGATGAGAACTTGATGAAGTCAACCAGAAGTCCCCCACCCCCTATGTGGGATTGTGTTTGTGTGTGAGAAGAGGCATGTGTAGATTCTCAGGTTATTTATTGGCTTGCAAGCTGTTTTCATTATTTTTCATTAATGATTCAGTTTTAGCATAATTGTGTGAGACTAGCCATGATCAGCTCTGTAGGGATGGATTCTAATCAGGAGGTGGAAAGCATCCTAACCTGCATGCAGATGGTCCAACTACACCAATGACAGCTTTGTCAATGCGGAATCTCATTTCCTCCCAGTTTAATTTCAACGCAAGGCTGGTGACCGCAATGACATTGTCTGATGTTACCATCTCGTGTTGGTTGTCTAGAACTGATTTAATCGGCTAATGAAACAGAAGTAATGAAAGTCCTGAAACTTCTAGCATGAAGATTCAAAATATATTCCCCAAGTTCACTTGACAATTACTTTTGATGCTAATGTACAAAAGAAAGCCAATCGTGTATCCATCTAATTTTGCAAACCATATGTCATGTTAGTATCATCATTTGATGGGGGACTATGCTATTTTAACTTTTACAAGACTGGAAACACCTACTGGATAACTCTGGCACTATCAAGTCCAAATCAACTGCTCTTTTGAAATCCTGAAAATGTAATTCATAGAAAATATGGCAAAAACTGGGAAAATTCAGACCATGCTAAAGTTACAACTTACCAGGTGGATAAAAGGAAAATAAATACAATAATCAAAAAAGTACTCACTGCGTGGCACACCTAAGTATGCCTTCCTTTTACAGGCTCATCATTGAAACCTCTTATGATTGGTTGTAGCCACCGGCAACAGTGACAAAAGTTGAGCATTTTTCAACTTCCTAGCCTTACTTCGCAGGTCTCCGTATGCACATATATGTGTATGGACACATGGGAGAGGGCTTGGCGGTTTTAGCCATTTCGCAACACTGACATTGAGAATGAATTGAGTACCAGGAATATCGCTACCTGAGCCCATAAATGCCATGACATTTTTCATACAAGTACAAACCTAACCTCTACAATAAACCTAACACTTGCATTTCGACACTTACTGGAGGAGTGTCATTTCAAGAATCCTAACATTGTCACACGGAGGTCATGAAAAGATAGTTGGGGACCATACTCTAAATGTCACTACTTGTCTCGCATGCTTTTATGGTATGAAACAACACAAAAGTTGCTTGTAGTTTGGAAGAAAATTGGATATAAAAGGTTTGGATACCTTTTCTCAAGTTTATCAGCAGTTTGAGGCTGCCACTTGCAATCTTGGCTGAAAGTTCTACAATTATGCGTATAGACAAGTCCAAGCCACTCAACCAAAATATTAACGTCTTTACTTGTCCTCTTATTCTTTTTATTCGGTCTTGCCTCGGGAAGCTGTAAATTTCATACATTTCCAGATTAGTTTTATTTTACAACACAAAAACATGTTAAAAAACTTTAAAAAATTCTAATTGCCATAAAATTCGACCATAAGCAGACTTTTTTCCAATGCTTTCAACCCTGCGACTTATGCAATGATGCAGCTAATTTATGCACTTTTTATAACGGCCGCCCAGGGCGCCCGAGCAGTAAAGGTGGGAGTAAGACAGATGGAATATATGTGTCAAAGAAGACGCAAGTTCATTGTAACTTCGCGCTTTGTGCATGAATAGAACTAGCATGAACAGATTCCCTTTATGGAAAAGTTGTCAATCGAAAGGGGAAGTCTAACTGCCATAGTGTGAATAATTTTACAAGTCTGTTCATTTGTAAACTGAGATAATGTGGCGAGAAGATCTGATTACAAGAAGCAACGTCCATTGAATTGATTGATTGATTCTGGAGTCACGATCAGATTCCTCTGCTTAGCATGATGGATAAAAATATATTACATTTTTTGTAAATGCAATCATGAAATAGGTATAAATATAGACATTTACATAATGTATACACATGTTGTTTTTTATATTATACCATCAAATAGTTTTTTAATTACTCACAAATGTTATACAGTGGGACGTCGGTTATCGCGGGTAATGCGGACCAAAAACACCCGCGATAAGTGAAAATCCGCGAAGTAGCGGCGCACTTTAAATTTTTTTTTTTTTTTTTTTTTTATTATTATTTTTCAGACCCGGTTAATGGAGACCAAAACCACCCGCAAAAGGTGAAAATCTGCGAAGTACCGACGCCCCTTCAAAAATGCTTAAAAAAAAAATATATATATATATATTATATATGTTATATATATATATATATATATATATATATATTATATATATTATATATATGTTTTTTAATTATTTTGTTTCAAATTATTTTATTCTATTATTTTATTTTTTTTAAACCTGCGAAGCTCTGAACCCGCGAACGTGGAACCATGAAGTAGCGACGCTCCTTCAAAATGCTTAAAAAATATATATATTTAGACAGCACGGCGGCGCAGTGGTTAGCGCATGTGCGGCACAGTTCATGTCTTGGGAACCTCCTGCGTGGGTTCAAATCCAGCTCCAGACTTCCTGTGCGGAGTTTGTATGTTCTCCCCGTGCTTGCGTGGGTTTCCTCCGGGCACTCCGGTTTCCTCCCACATTCCAAAAACATGCATTTCAGGTGAATTGGCCGGTCCAAATTGTCCCTAGGTGTGAGCGAGTGAGTTGTCTGTCCCTGTGTGCCCTGCGATTGGCTGGCAACCAGTTCAGGGTGTCCCTGCCCACTGCCCGATGATTGCTGGGATGGGCTCCAACACCCCCGCGACCCTACTGAGGATAAGCGGTGTAGCTAATGAGATGATATATATATATATATAGGCTCTGAATCCGCGAATGTCGAAGCGCAAAGTAGCGAGGTCCCACTGTATGTCACTTTTTTAAGCATTTCATTTGGTAATGCACTTTGAACAACACAAAATACACAAGAGCCAACTCATGATGATTTTTTGGGTGACATCTTTTGTTTTTTTGTTAGAAAATACAGAAAACGCAAATCGTTGTAGCAGCCATCAGTAGTTTGAACACTTCCTGGTCATAACTAACTTAAGAAAAATAATTGGACATAATATATTGCTCACCATTAGACTATTTTAATTTAATCTGTGATGGATTGGACCGGCACTGTCCGTTTTATTTAAGACACTATGTCATTCCTTTTTTTTTTTTTTTTTTTCTGCATTCCAACTGAAATTGGAACCATGTTGCCCCCTTCAGTTTTTCAAATGAATTATAAACTTCTTTAGTCCATGTAGATTACTTATTGTACCCCACAGACTAAGTTTGTTCAACAAACAAACAGTTGATTGTACATGTAAGCACACACGTGCTGATTCAAAACGTAGGCCCTATTGTGATACCAGACTTTGTTCATATGACAGGGGCTGCATGTGTGGCAGATGGCTTGTATTATATGTTGCTTGCTGCCATATTAAAGAAAAATAAAATGGTAGTGCATGTGGATTCCCAGTATATAATAGGGATTCTCTTTTTGGGATGTTCTAGCAGCTTTGGCCTTTTTTTCCAAAATAATATTGTGTTTTCATAGCAATGGTTTCAGGTTATAGCGTTTATTTTCATAATTGTTATGTATGTGTAAGTAGTGTTATAAAGCAAATATGCTTACTGAGAAACAAACAAAATGTGCTCTAATCGCAATTTCTTTACCCTTGAGTTAACAGGATATACAGAAATTTGGACAAAGAGTGCTTTTAGCAGAAACACTCGTGGGCCTTTGATTCATCTTCCCCTGAAGTTCAGCTTTGCATTCACTGAATGTGTTTTACTGTGAGCATGGCTTCTAGCAGACAACAGCTTTCGACCGCATGTATTTTTTTTTGAAAGTGGAAAGCAACATTTCAGCTAGTGACTCTCAGAGTAACCTTTACTACTGTGACGCTTGTCCTTACAACGACTTAAATTGAGCGTGTGACTCCTTTGACTGCTGCTTTGGCTCCATGGTTGTATGGTTCTTTACAAAAGATCCAAACAGCGCAGTATTTGAGATCAGGGCAAGCAAAGGACATCATTCCTACTTCTCCCCCCGTAAATACTCTATGTGAAAGCCAGCAGCAGATGCAGTATTAATGCGTGTGTGCATCATAAACTCTACCTTTATTAATATTCTCTTTTGCTTACTTGTTATAAATACTGAACTGTTTTATCACGTTCCAGCCTTTTCATTTGGATAATGTGTTGTTCGGACAACATTTGCTGAATTCTACCTGTTGCTGGCCAGATCTATTATTGGCTACTGTCTTTCTTGCACTGGCATGTATTATGAAAATGACTAAATTAACCTGCAATGAACAACATCCCCCACACTTAGTACTCAGAACCCACTTGTCCTCTAACCCTATTGCAGTTGAAAAGAGAAAGTCAGGTAATCAATTGGATGAAAACATGACAAATGAGGCCCTATGGTTGTGAGTGAGTGAGTTTGTGTGTGTGCATTTGTAGGGGCAGAGCTGCTGGGAACTCACAAATAAAACAATCCGGTTTGTTATCGCATCAGCAAGCACTGCAAAAAGAAGGGAATCGGTGACTGAATGATGGATGGATGCATAGATGGATAGGCAGAGGGAGGAGATGATTCAGTTTGGCCAATGTTTGTTGGTGCATATGCACGTCTGTTGTGCATAGATAGATGGTTGATTGAATACAGGGCATGTGGGGTGTCTGTGTGAGAGGATCGTGCAAGGGGGTACTGTGTTAACCTTGGAGCTGTCAGAACAGATGGGAGATGGGAAAGGCTGCAGGGGATATGTTTGTGGCTGGAGGGGGATGGATACTATGACACATTTGCAAAGGAGATGTGGAGAGAAGATGATAGGATTTGGGTGTCTTTTTCACATATTAAACAAATCAAAATCAATTGACTCAAGCATGCAAAAAATGAATCTAAAATGATTGGATTTTTACTTGAATTTGTTTGCATATGATCAATTCAATTCCGTTTTTTGTTTGTTGGAGGGATTATACAAGGAAAATATTTTTTTCCAATGATAAATGAAACATTGATTTTAATGTATATATGAAAATGCAGCGAATTCTTCAAAGACTAAGTGATCATCCGATCTGTTAGTGACAGGGCATCACTTCAATTACAAGCTTACCTGACTTTAAACAGAAGCTTCCGTAGATTACATTTTTAGGGCTGACCTTTAACACTTTTTCCAGAGATGGATCAAACATAGCTATTTTATCGGCATTTGACCTCATCATTGTGAAACATTTCGTTTAATATTAACTTGGGGTGCAACAATCACAGTTTTCCAGGAGATCAGTGACCGTGTTTGACTTGTCAATCATGAATATTTTCCTTTTATGATCGCAGTTTTGTTTTTCCATCAAGCTGCAGCATACACCTTCACTTTTCCAAACTTGGTTCAATGTAAACCATTTTAATGTATCAAACAGTTTTATTGATAGAGGATGTTGTCTTATAAATTTAAACCCCTATAAATCAGGGGCGGCCAACACGTCGATCGCGATCTAGCGGTCAATTGCCACGACAGTGTGGGTTGATAGTGAGGCATGATGGACTCTCCTTTCGTTAAGTTGCAATGAGGGTTTTTTAATTATCATTGCGCGGTCATGACATGGCGCATTGTTCTCCTCCTGAGACCAATATGGGTGCTGCGTAACTACAGCTCTGAAGCAAAGCGGCGCAGGAGCAGCCTGGTGACACGCCTGTCCACTTCCGGGCTCGTCAGCCTATCATTACCAACAAATTGTTGCTGGTATTCTAAAAAGATTTGTTTTTGTCTTTTTTTTCCTTTTTTTTTTTTCAAATACGTCACATGATTGACGTACACGGTAGCCAGTCTGACATGTGATACGTGGGTCACAGTTGAGTGTACAACCACGGCAAAGACGTTCCGACTTGAGGCGTATGCTACACCAGCAAGCGTTATGCGTGAAAACGCTCAACTATGAGATAAAGGAAAAAAACCTCCAGAACTGTTTACACAACTGAAGGCATGCGCACAACTTGGCACTGCACATCCTTAAGTGATTCCATTCAGCGAAAAGTCATCAGAATGAGGTAATGACCAAAAAATGTAATGTATTGTATTGTATTGTAAAATATAGGCTCACGCAGTCATGTCAAATATAACATATATGGTATAAATACACATACTCAATAGGCTAAATTTATAAATATATATGTTTTGTATTTTTATAGTAGGTAGATCATATTGACATGGCAGTTTTATAAGTGGCTCTCATGCAGAAAAAGTGTTTGGCACCCCTGCTGTATATCATCTCAGCAGAAAACTTTAGTGGCAGATCTTCACTGTTGAATGTGAATACAGACGAGACTGGTAAAAAAAGCTACTCTTTCTATATATATATATATATATATATATATATATATATATATAGTTAAACTGATTACTATCTCACAAGATTAAGGAACTCCAGGCCGATAAATTGTCAGACCAATAAATTAATGCAGTTTTTACCACTTAATGCTACTGTTTTTTTTTTCTTTGCAAGTGCATAAAGCCTTACTAGACATGTGTCGTATGACCATATGTCTACAGCAGCCAATAATATCTGATTGAGAGCCGACGGGGAAGCCATGCCATTCAGACATTTCACTGCCTTAGCATGTGAGCTGGGCAGCGAGCCAGGGTGATGATGATGGTGGTTTTGGTCTGGAGCATTTGGGTTATGCATCATGGTCAAACCTTATCTGTGTTTGGAGTGGTTAAAATTAAGAAATATATATCAAATATGAAACTACCTCCTGATTGAATGCCAACAATTGTACTTAATGTGCTCTGTATTGCAAAAGAATGACCCTAGTTTTAGTCTGGAAGCTCAGGGAGTCGTTGAATTGCCATTGTATCGTGTAGAGTGTTCGTACAAAAACATCTGGGTATATTCGTGTCTATTGTTTGACATTACACACACAAATCTTTTTTTTTCTCGGAATTAGGTTAATTTAATTTATGAAATGAAATGATCTGCATTTATATAGCGCTTTTCAAGTCAATGACTTCCCAAAGCGCTTTACAATGTGCTCTACATTTCCCAATAGCGGCCTTGCAGCCATGTAAGGCGCTAACCTGCTTATTGGGGGTATTAGGGGTTCAGTGGCTTACCCAAGGACACTTCGACATGTAACACGGACGAGCCGGGATTCAAACTGGTATCCGTTGACCCCAGGACGAGCGCTCTACCTCCTGAGCTACTGCCGCCCTCATTTAAATATATTTAAATGTATCTATCTATAGGGTAGAAAGATAGAAATATATTTACTATATATCAGCCTGTGTGAGTAGCAGACTTAGATTTTTATCTCTTTGCTTTGGTAAACTGAGGTTAATGTGTTGTTCTTTATTGAGTGTGCTTTGCTTAGTAAACCAAACCCTTGATCATATTAAAAACCTTTATGCGCAAAACTTGACTTCTTTTCTTGGTGTTATTGTTGCTGATATTTTCAAAAGACTTGTCTACGTGTTTTGTCCTTTTTTTTTTTTTTTTGCATGAACTGAATATTTAAAACAAAGGGAGGGGAAATGCAAAACAAGAGAATGCGAAAAATGTACATACATTTTTTTGAAATGGCAACCAGGTTATACTTTATGTGGGTTTACACTCAAACTACTTGAATTAGAAAATAATATGACCCAGTTAAACAATTTCAGTATTAATTTGACATGGCTCATTCACTTTTGTTCTCTCTCACAAACGTTTTGTCAATGGATGCCCAACGAAAAATAGAAACTAGTTCAAATCAAATGCATCCCCCCAGATTATCTGACAACAGACTGTCAGGTTTACCGTGTTTTTAAAATATTTTGTTCTGAAATAGCAGAAGTAACATTTTGGTTTGTTTGGATGGCTGTCCATGTATGTGAAGCAATAACTACCACGGGCCACAGGTAGTCGAAACAGCATTTGTATTCATATCATATTTGTAGAATAGCAGTTTTTAAGCAATATCCACCTGTTTTTTTTCATCTCAGATGACAGTCAATTTGCTACTCGACGGCCACAGAAAATGAGACCCCAATAAAACCATTCATTTAACTGCAATTTTGTAGTGTGTTATTATTTGTTTATCATAGTTGTTATTTTGTTACAGTTGTATTGCTCTCAGTTGGTAATTACGTCATTTTGAGGTAGGTTTGCCCATTGGGGGCTTTCATGAAGATGTGACGCTACATTGCGGATTTTCACTTTTTGCGGGTGGTTCTGGTCCCCATTAACTTCAAAAACCGATGGATCTATGTTCCTGATTTAATGATAACATGGTTAGGCTTTGACAAAATCTGTTGATAAGTTAATCATTCAAATCAGCTGTTTTCGATGAGAGATATGTCCAAAAAGGCATCATGGCAGCGCTCACAGGGCAGGGTTCCCTCTTCCTGATTTAGAATCATTTGTAGATATCATGAATTTAGTGAATGGTGTATTCTGCTGAGGCATATATCCTGAAGGGAATATTCAGTGTCCTGTGTTGTGTTGACTCCTTTTATGGCTCGCAGTCCTACTTATCCTAACCATAAGCTTAGCTGACAATAAAATCATGTACTGTAGGTTGACAGATATTCTTGGAACTCCTCAGCTGTAATTTATTAAAAACATCAATCCAGTTCTCTTATTATGCTGTCTCTATGTTTGATCATTGCAACACGATTTTAATTTTACAAATCGCCTGGAGTGACTGAAGATTGTTTTGGGGCGTATCATCCAAAACGTTATTTTTTTTTTTTGTCTTACTGCATTACTGAAGTCACCAACCGCCCCTCTCAATACCACACCCCAACTTACCCCCAAACCATGATGCCTCCTTGAGCTCATTTCCTAAAGAACCTCTCATCTGCTGTCAAAATCTGCTGTTAAAATAATTGTGTTCTTAGAAATGTCTAAGTGTGCCAAAAAGGTAAAATATTAAATTTGTTTAGTGGAATTTGTAATTAATGCATTATATTTTGAATTTGTAATGAGGAGCTTCTTGCATTTTCTCCATAGATTGTGGTGGCATTAGCGGAATAAGACGTGTGCGTGTGCATGCAAATACATATAGTTTGGCCTACCGCCCGGTTCTGTTCCCCCAGCTGATTAGGGTTAATGGCCTAGACCATGAGGAATTGGTCTCCCCTTCATTGGCTGATTTTCTGTGGAGTGGGAGGGTCTTTCAGCATGTGACAGATGGCAGCGCTATGTGTGCAATTGTGGGCGTACAATAGGAAGATGTACAATGGTGATTGTTGTCTTTCTCTCCCCCACTCCACACTCGTTTTGTTTCCTCAAAATGTTTAACCTCTCTTACGTACATTTTCGTCTATGCTTGTCGATTTGGTTGCGTGTTTTGCAATTTGCATGCATTACATTTAGAATTAAAAAGAGTTCAAAGCTATGTATAGCTTTTGTTTTTATCTCTTTTGAAAATGTTGATAATAGTTTTGAAATGATGAAAGCACACAGCCACATGGATTTTATCATTACTACCAATCATAGACAATGATGCACTTTCTTGCAAGACGTCAGCCGTCAACTGTCAACTCAAGCCTGCACACATGTCTGCAACATGAGAAAAGAAAGAATTGCACGCGTACACGTTGCACAGAGGTGCATGTCGCTTTTTGCCATGGAATATATTTTTCTAATTTTCCACATTCCCTGCTTGGAATGGTCACACTTTTAAATCAGCTTTGTTCAACATGAAAATGTGTGCCATATAAAACTTAGTTTATCAAAGCAAGTGCCTAGGTGTTTAACTGTCCACGTGTGGGTAGGTGTTTGTAAGAAATCATAGATATTGTCCATGAATATTGCTATGTTTTTCCTGTGGCATTAAAAACAAAATCAGACAGGCATTAAATAAGTTGTTGTTTTATACCGTGTTTTATGTTTGTGTGTATGTGCACAAACACTGTCTAATGCAGCGTCCTCTTTTTCTTATCAAGTGCCATTACATCCCCATCTGCTGAAGACACACTGTCTCACACTGTCCTTCTCAACCCCACATTGAGGACGCTAATGTTAGACTAAAGTACCTAGCTAAGAATAAAATTATAAAAAAATGATGGCTTCGTAACGCAAAAGTGAAAGAATCACTTGTCTTAAACAGTTGGGTAGTTTTTTTTTTGCCAGCTAAAAGTGTGGCCACCCCATTTGAACAGGTCTAGCTCACAAACAATTTTTCAAATGCATTCAAATATTCCTTGTTTGTGAGCAAAATCACCAATAACTCCATATATTCAATCCCATCACATGGATTTTTAATACCTTGGCAATATTTTTTAGTTGACCTTTTGAGCGCCAGTCGGTTATGCACTCTAACATCGGGGATCCTCCGATTGATTCAGTTCTCCATGATTAAAATACAAAGGGTCATGAATGAAGCGGTTTCCAAGGAGTGGGAGCTCTAGGACATCAATTTTAAAGATAGTCGATCTGGCGTTGCTACAATACTTTTGGCTTCAAAGGTTATTTCATTAATGATTACTTTTTTGGGTGACAAAAACAATTTATTAAATCTGTACATTCTCTTACAGCAACAATCAAATTCAAAATTGGAAACGAAGGTTGTAATGTGTCCTGTTCTAGATCCAGCTAACCCTTGTTTTTTGTGGAGTTTGCGCTCCCAAAAAGCCCCGCGATAGTCAAAACCTGCATAGAAAAAACATATATTTATTCATTACACATCAGTAAAATATATATGACTATCAAATTAACAATTATACATATATAATATTAAAAACAGAATTGCAGTTAAATGAATTGTCTTTATCGTCATTATACATCAGTACAACAAAACTGGTGGGCTTCTCCTTTGAGTGCCGGAAAGCATTGTAGAGAGCAGCCTGCTAGCTCTATTCTAGCATTGGGGATCATTTGGAAGATCCAGGTCTCTGTGATAAATAAAATACAAAGCGTCATAAATGTAGTTGTTTCCCATGAGTTGAAGCTCCAGATCATCCCTTTTATGGATAATGGATCTGGTGTTGGTGGGATACAAGCTCGGTAGGGATGGCTCGTTACGTAGCGGCAAAAGTAGGCCAGACCTGGAGACCCATGTTTGCTTTCTTATGGCGCCGCCTCAGTCTCTTCCTTATCTGAAAACAATCAATGGAGCACCCGCTGGTGATTAGAATTTCCCTGGACTCTTCTGACTTTCCTCAGAGTCCGATTTAAATGAGGAATTACTTCTAAAATACTAGCTGTCTCTATGCTTTGCAGCCTGTTTTGGATGGACCCATTGACTTGTGCGCTCACCCTGGTCTTTGACTGACAGCATACACAAGCGTATCACAGTCGCGCACACACACAGTCACTTCCACCAAATACACACATTTTTTTTTCAAAGTAAAAAATAAGTCATTTTAATTGTCCTTTCATTTCCTTTGTGTTGTGCAGGGTTTCACCTCAGTGGTACGGTAACCGAACCCGCCACTTCTTCTGAGCCTGAGGTCACTCACAAGGTGGCCATCAGCTTTGATCGTTGCAAGATCACCTCTGTCACCTGCGGCTGTGGAAATAGGGACATTTTTTACTGTGCCCATGTGGTGGCACTCTCTCTGTACAGGATCCGCAAACCTGAACAGGTACAGTGTGTGAATTTTTTTTTTTTTTTTTTTCTAATTAATTGCAGTGCGGCCTGCCACCACAAAACGTTGCTCTTATTTTGTCAGGTGTGGCCTGTTCTATCCTCTGTTGTTTTTCCGTTGAAACTGGCACTAATCAGTTGGAACGAGATCAGCTAAATTGTGTATGCCTCACTGCATGCTTGAAGTATACTTTGCTGGGTTCTCCCAAAAGTTTACATCTGCAACTCTGGCGTGTTTAGCTATTAATTTGCACTGATGAAAAATATGAAGCATAATTTTGGCTATCTAACGCACAGAAAGTTTTGCACAAACTATTTACTTCTGGGTTCAAGCTAGAATTAGACTGCCACAAAAATATTTAAAAAAATAGATCAATAAACAATTCCTCAGTGTACATTACAACGATGCTAATGTGAAAAGAATTGTTTTAAAAATCTTTAATAATCTACAAGTCCAAGAATAAGTGGCTAAATTAAACATATATTTCTATGAGCAGCTCTAATATAGAAATAATGCTGCTACTACATGTGATCGATTTCAGCCAATCTGAAAATATTTTTGGGTAATGCAGACGTCAATATGATCCATCACTAACCCCCGATATGTTAAAACGTCTAATCTGATCTCTTTGTTACAATTATATGCAGCGCAAGCCTTCAGTGTTCCAATACTATTTCTCTATAAAACATTGAACAACCTCTGCAGAGCAATTAAATTGTAGGTTTGGTATCTGCAAATGAACTAGTTTCTAAAAATGTTAATATTATGTGGCATTTCGGCAGAAGACTTTCTCAGACCAATGCGATTTGTAGAAAAGGTCGGTTTGCATTCCACCAAGCACCGATTTGATGAAATTTAAGAAATCAGGGCTGTTAATTTGGCTGGCCGATAAAAAGGTTCCTGTCTTTAAAGATTATTGGTACATACTGAGGTAGGAGTAGAGGTAAGATCGGGCCTGAAAAAATACGACCAGGCCCACAGTTAAAAAAAGCCCGAACCAGCCCGCGCCCGACCAATTACATGGACCGGTTCTAAAGCAAGCCAAATTTTCACATTTTATTTGTTTGGCTTGAAGGGTGAATTTTGGGCCTGATTTTGTATTCGGCCTAATATCTTATATCTAAGCCGGAGATATGCTTTGCCTCGTACCTTTTATACGCCTCAATCTGTCAGCCAACAAGATGCAAAATAACACCACGACTCTGTTGGGTCCATGTTTAGTAGTCACTTATAAAAGTTTTACATAATGTAAATGAAAAAAAAATGTAATAAAATGATTCACATAATGGAATATAACGCTATGTTTCAATCATGTCAATTTTTCAGGTGAAGCTTCGGTTGCCCATCTCAGAAACGTTGTTCCAGATGAACAGAGACCAGTTGCAGAAGCTGGTCCAGTACCTGATTACAGCTCACCACACCGAAGTATTGCCCACAGCTCAGAAACTGGCTGACGAGATTCTGTCATCCAACTCTGAGATCAACCAAGTGCACGGTGCGGTAACATATGTTTCTTTTGTTATGACTTTGTTTTGGGAGAAAGATTAAAAGTGTATGGATACATTGATGTACACTGTGTAGTTTAATGAGGCTGCAGACAGATAGGGTAAGTCTACAAAGCAGAGTACAGTGTTGACAACCTAGTGTTTTGCACATTATTTCTTTCAAACTTTTTTGATCCTTTTGACATTCTTTTATAATGACTGGAAAGTTTATCTTTCATTAAAATACAGTGTGAGTAGAGCATTTGTACATTTTGCATGGCATTAAAACAGTCAGATGTGGAGACATTAAATAGTCACACTAACTGAACATTGCCAAATTAGTGCCCATTTACACATGGCAAAAGCAGTTCCTTATGGATATTTTTCAAACTTGGAGATGAGATGTGTGCTGCCCTAGTAACCTTTTTGTTTCACCTCTGCAAAACATGTACTATGTTCATTTTCTGACGTTGGATTCTTCTTGAACATTTTAGATCTGAATTTGTTTTGATTCTACATGGATAATGTTCAAATTATTTGTTTGGATCTCAGTAAAAAGTTTCCATGTAGAAACACTTGCTGTATGAATATATTCTTGGTATGAAATCGTACAGTAAGTGGCATTTGTCTCATATTATTAGTATGAAATAAAGCACACTTATAAGGAAATGGGCAGAAAAGACAAAGGCAGAAGTTCACTCATTTTAAACAGTAAAATTAATTAAAATATGTGTACTAAAAAAGTATCAATTTCATGGGCAGGTAAACCACATAATATTAATTTTGTTACATTTGTACATTGTTTGCTGCCTTTCTGACAGGTGGCATGTTACACAATTGAAAAGAAAGAGTAACAATCTAGCAGGTAAAAATTTAATCTCCAGAATTGGAAGCATGTCACGCATATAGTAAAACAACTATCATGGTTTTGGATGTCTTTTAAGTTTGGCATTCTACAAATGTCTAGTTCAGCAAAGCAAAGCTCCCTTCCTGTATGTGTTTAACAAAAAAGGGGGATGTTTATCTGATGAGGCTTTGATTGAGGAATGTTGCTATTTTCTGATTTGTGTTTCCCACAGCCAATTGAAACATTCAGTCTCAGTTGCTTGACTTCTTGCTTGATCAAAGCTAACGTCCTTTGAACGCCACCCCTCTCTCAGCACCCTACAAGTATTTAGAAATACATACACAGGGGAAAAAAACGAAAACCACAGAAGAAAACTGAAAGCAAAACCAAAGTCATGTCTGCACACCTCCTTCTGCAAAAAAAAAAAAAAACACAAATATGGAATTCCACAATTTGTTTGATTCAGTTCATGGATCTGGTAGTTTTCTGGCCTCGCACAGGAAGTGAAATATTGTTCCCCCTTCAAATAGCCTGGATTAAGATTAATTTCCCATTAACTCAATTTTGTTAATAAAAAAAAACTACCATATTTTATGCACTATAAGGCGAAATGGATAGAAAGGTACACCCCCAAAATATAACATTTAGTCATATATCTCTCATACATAGGGCTCACCAGAATATAAGGCGCATGAGATCGAGACTATAGCATGAACGATCATGTGTTTTTGTGTAAAAACGGCAGGCTCTGTATACACTTACCGTATATATATGAATGCAAAGATTAATCAGTCAATGTCTTGCTGACCAAAATTGCCAAACATTGTATGCAATGAGAATTGAACCCAAGTAGTGGCCATGAGAGCACCGACACTACCTCTAACAACCAGTGGTACAGATGACATACAAAAGGCATTATTCCTTATCACATTATCACACTATTTTTACTCAGTGCCAGAAACAACGATTTTTATAGTGATTCTGTTGGGTTAAACAGTCTCTCTACTTCTTCACATTTCTGTCAATTACCTCGTGGTTTAATATGCATACGTACATTAAAGGCCTTGTTAAGTATTTTTTTTTAAAGAATTTCGTTTTTCTCTTTCTGTCTTCCCAAACGTTATTGACGCACAGGTAAAGTGACTGTTAAACTTATCTGAAGGCCCTATGCAAATCAGTGTTTCGAGCATGGTGAGTAAAACTAGTGTGATATGAAAACATCGCTCATGCCTTTTCGTATGTCATTCGTACCACCGGTGGTCTTGTGGTAAATGATTGATTGATCTACCATTCCTCAAATACTGAAATATACCGTAAAACAACATGTTGTAACACGCACCTATAAATACTGATTGCATTTCCAATATTGTTCATCGTAACTGCAGTATATGAGGCATAGCTTTAAGGCGCACTTTGAAATTTCTGGCTAATCTGTGGATTTTAGTTGCGCCCACAGTCCAGAATGTACAGTACATTAAATAATATAAGTCATCTTCTATACAAATCATTTCTAAATTACTTGGTTTCGTGTTTATTTTGGTTTACACTTTTTGTGAGCATGCTTTACATAATGACCAACTTATTAATTGTGTACCCGGATGTATTTCTTGCAGGTGCTCCTGATCCAACTGCTGGCGCGAGCATTGACGATGATAACTGCTGGCATCTGGATGAAGATCAAGTCAGGGAACAAGTCAAGCAGTTTTTGTCCCAGGGAGGATACTATGGCTCTGGGAAACAGCTCAACTCCATGTTTGCCAAGGTATAGTACTTTATGTGTTTCTAGATTTAGTTTTGTATCCTTCTCATCTTCCTCACTCAATGTGCACACAAAAGACCACTTTTAATGGTGTAATCCTCTGCAAAGAACGAGATGCCACCTGAATACTTACAATTAAAAATGTGTTGAAAGGTTTTACTCTCCAATTAAAATAATAAAAGTGTTTTCATTTGGTTTAATCAATTATCCTGAATTACTTACAGTCGAGGTTCAAATAAATTGTATTTCTAGTACTTTGCTATATGGATTTATAATTAACAGTTTGGTAAAAGTTGAATTCCCTAAAAGGTTTGTACATCAATAAGGACACTTGGAATCACTTTTTTTCAGATAATTAACAATCCAACTAATACACAATATATATTATGTATGCCTATAAATATATATGTGTGTATATATATATATATATATATATATATATATAATGTTGGTGTTGTCTTGTTTACAATTTTTACAAAATTATTCTTTTTATTCTGACAACTTAGTTTAGTGAAGTAGAAACCTTTTTTTTAATTTAATTTTGCAAATACAGTATTATACAATTAAATACTCTTAAACTGTATACCCCGAAACCAAAGAACAGACCTTTTTACAGGCTCTAGTCTTTGTTCAACAAATACAAGGGCAGAACTAATGTTGATTTGTTTTTTTTTTCTTTACAAAAAACTACTGTACCATCATATCATAAAAAAAAAGCCGGGAGACTGTTTAGCTAATCAGAATGCAGAACCCATGCAAGATGCAAATCCATGAAGCAGCAAAACCGTAAAAAATAAACACTGTTATAGCAAGGTATTCTTGTTTTGGGGAAATTAATGTTTATCAAATTATTTTTGAGGATTCTTTCATACAGTAAAATACTGATAAATTCAAATTAGTTCTCTTTATTGACACTAATTACAATGAAATGAGAAATGACACTCTATGGTTAACACATAATATTGAATTGAAAGGAAAAAATAACATGAAAATGTCAGAATAAATAGGCAAAAATTATTTACCAGGTAGTGCTTGGAAACTGGCCTAAAATGGAGGTGCATCAAAATTAATAAACAGTAAGTTAACTTTAACTGTTACTTCACTCAATTCCAAAATGTAATATTTTATCTTTATTTTTCCAGGTTCGTGAGATGCTAAGAATGCGTGACTCAAATGGTGCTCGGATGCTGACCCTTATAACAGAACAGTTTATGGCAGACCCTCGACTGTCACTATGGAGACAGCAAGGCACAGGCATGACTGACAAATGCAGGCAACTTTGGGATGAGTTGGGTAAGTACATTTACCTTGCTGGGCCTTCCTTGTAACTCATGGCAAAGTCTGCAATGAAGCACTCAAATCAATAGACCTGCTCAGCTTCAGTGCAATCAATCTGAGCATTTAGAAGGTCAATGAGAACACTTACTGGGTAAGTGTGGGTGATCATGACACATAAATACACCCGGTCTCCTTTGTCTTGCATTTTTCACTGACATCAATGACTTCATTAACTGAAAAATACAGATATGAGGATGGCACAGTGTATAGTATTACAGTATTGCTTAGTATATTGTTTCGCAAACTTAGGGAGGAATGCAATCTCTGAAAATGGCCACTATAAATTGCTGACTTGACTGCCCTAGGTGCATTGTGGGTGTGTGTGGTACTAAACCCCCATTGCAAGAGTGAGGAGAAGAGCTGTTGGCTCAAGCAGCTGAAGAAGTGGAGCGACATGGACGTTTGCCCGCTGGAAGACGGCAACTATGGTAGCGAGCTTCCGAATATCACCAATGCTTTGCCGCAGAGCAACCATGCCCAGGGTCAGTACACACACATATTTTCAGTCATTTTTATTATTAGGGACACATCGATATATTTATTTATTTTTACTAAATACAAGGTACTTTATTTGACTCCCAGAAAACAATGATAATGCCGGTATGTCTCGCCATTGTGATGGTTCCTTGTGATCAATGTTGTTATAAAACAAGAGGCTTTTTTCTCAAGACATAGCACGTGCTGTGCTTGAAGGTATTTCAAAATTCTTAAACATGCAAAATGTTAGTAAATAGAGCTTTTTTTGCATAAGTTATACTTCATTGGTATATTATTTCTTTTAGAAATAATGCATTTTGAAGACGGCATGTCTTTGTCATCCTGAGCTGTGAAGTTATCGAAACACCAGCACCCTAGTAGGCCAGTCGCCAAATCGTTTTATATGTTAATTGGGCGGCTGCAGCCACAGAAGGAAAAACACAAGGCTGGCCGGAAAAAAACACGCAGTCAGCAGCCAGGCAAATCAACAACCAACAACGATTAGCAGATAAAGGCAAACCTGACCGTGAATAGACCAAGGGACACGGCAATACCTAGTCCAGACGCCAGACTAACCAGGCAAACAACATAGTGGGCAGACAATGAGCGGCAACCAGCAGGAAACAAAAAAAACGGAAAGAGCTCAGCAGCCTCGATTCTAACGGGGAGCTGGCAAGAAAAATTATACATACCGCCTCACACACAGCGACGGAAACAAACGAAAATAGATTGCCTCATAAATTGTGTTGGGAATTCCCATTTTGAAAATTTTGTGTTCCTTCAGCAACGTCACCCCTCTCCTGAAAACAAGCCAAGTGGGTCAACTTAAAGACTACATTTCCTGTCTCCCCCAGCACGTGGAATGTTTTGCAATATATTTGCATAATTGTGCGTCAGAATACAGCACTTTCTGTGCATAATTGTTAAAGAAATATGTTTGGGAATTCCTTTAAATATTATTCTACTACTGGTGGGCGTATGACCGGCTTATCTAGAGTTTTAGAACATTTCTTGTAGACATCCAGTCACCTTAATTCACCCTAAATCCCACTCAATTGCTGCCCGAGTTGATGTCGTCATCTATTTTGCGGTCTATAATATAATAAATATAATCACCTTTAGTTTGTCATCCATGTTTAAAGTATATCCATGGATCATGCTAAGAAGGTTAATATCAAGTTGGTAGTGTTTTGTCAATGCAACAGTACTGAAACATTTTCTATTCATGAATGAGAACAAACATAGGAGTGTTCGTGCATTCATATCTAAATGATACAATGCTTCTGGTGTTGATATACGTGTTTTGTTGTCAGACTCTCTGTCCAGGCCAAGGAGGACTGTGTTCAGCCGGGCGGTCGAGGCTTGCAACCTCCACTGGCAAGGTAGCCACCTTCAGAGGATCATCAGCAGTGATTACTACATGTCTCCGTCATATCAGAGAGATGAGGAGAGTCTGCTGTTTAGTCCACAGGGTCTGCCCCTCTGGCTTGGTACGCACATACACGCACGCTGTGAGTGAAGTATGTCAAAGATCAAAAATGTTTCTCAATTACCAGTTTTAACTTGCATATTAAAAAGTGTGTTTAATGTGCATAACGGTCTTATCAGTCTCCAGTTTAACTACCATATGTTTTGCAATATAAGGTGCGCCGGATTATAAAGCGCATGGATTGAAACTTTTGTAAGAGCTACCATGTTTATTAATGTACAACCATCGGGCTCTTTACACACTTACGACATATGTTAATTCAAAGATTAATGAATTGAGAAGTGTGGCAGTACAAAATGGCGAGATATCTTGTGCAGGGGGAATCACTTGCATTGTGTATTGTGTGCAATAAATATTTGTCTGTTTTTTCTTTGTTTTAATTATTATCTTTTTGTCGAATTTGTCTTAAATCTGATTTCAAAAGGCATTAAAGTCTTAAGGAGTCTTGAATTTAGCTAACCTTAAGCTGTAGGAACCCAGGGTACAGATGACAGACTAAAAGGCATTAGAGCTTATCTCATCACATTATTTTTACCCAAGGAGCCAGATACAATCATTAGCATAGTGCCTTTTTGTTTAACATTTTGATATGTTAAACAGTCTCTCCACTTCTTCACCTGTGCATCAATAACGTAGTGGTTTAATGTGTTTTCGTACGTATTTAGCTGAAAAACATTAATTTGTCAAGAAAAAGAGAAAAATGTATAACCTATCAGGATTCACTACTAGGCAAATCAGTGTTTCTGGCACCATTAGGAAAAATAGTGTGATAATGTGAAAAAGCTCTAATGCCTTCTTGCATGTCACCTCTACCACTAGTACTCTAGTGGTCAAGTGTCAGGGTTCAATTCAGCGATGTTTATCAATTGATCAATCATTGCACAAATGCGGTGGTATATTGAAAGTCCTCGTATAGTAACGCATAGCAATAACCCATCTTATCCACTGTATTTTTCTCTATGTAAGGCGTACCGAGTTATGAGGCGCACTTACAAATTTCTGGCCATACTACACTTTTTATCTGCACCTTATAGTCCGGAAAATATGGTAGCTTCAAGTCATTAAGTCAGACATAGTCTGTAACTCTAAATTAACCCAATACCTTCACATTAATTCTGATGACACCCTAGTAAATGTCCTGAGTATCTTTACCTTATCTGTTGTCAAACACACAGACCACGTGCCTACAGCGTGTGCTCGCGTGGATGCCCTGCGCTCCCACGGTTACTCAAGGGAAGCCTTGCGACTTGCTGTGGCCATCATCAACACGCTACGCCTCTTACAGCAACGTGAAATGGATATCTATAAACACCAAAAGAAGGGTAAAGCACACCCACACCGTTCTTTTCCGGTGGTCAATAATATACACATTTAAAAAAAAAAATTGTGACCACTCTCCATTACACAGACTCACACACTCTTTTGTCTCTCCCCCAGAGCTTCTTCATAGGGGAGTGACCACGACCACTAACCTGGAAGGATGGGTTGGACATCCTCTGGACCCCATTGGATGCCTGTTTACCACACTTACTGAAACTTGCAGGGTCAATAACGACAGCATCATGGAGACTGGAGGTACAAAAACTCTTACCTCATTTATTTGTGTATAACGCACATTTTTTACCTAAGAAAAATAACTCAAACTTTGGGTGTGCATACCACACTAGGTTTTATGGTTCATTGATCAGTAGAACTAGTGTTTTTCAACCAGTGTGCGCGGTACTATTAATTGCCGTACTGTGCAGTGGGAAAATATCTAACGTGTGCCTGTACAGTCTAGCACAAGCTCTTTTTTTCTTTACTTTTGCCGGAGTAACAGCACCGACTGCTGGTGTTCCGTGGGATTTTTTCAATGAAAGAAATGTGCCTTTGCTCAAGAAAGGTTGAAAACACTGCACTAGACCACCAGGGATATACAATGACATATGAAAAGGCATTCGATTTAATCTCATTGTCACATTATATTTGCTAAGACCCACAATACACCTATGATCTATTTTTAGTATCAATGCCCAAATTAGTTGTGTGGACGTTTTATAATAGTTACATATTATATATATATATATATATATATATATATATAGATATAAAACTATATATTATATAATAGTTATATATTGTTTAGTAATAATGGTATCTCTCCATGGCTCATGCGCAGATGCAGGGTGCCTCCTCATTTCTTTCTTCGCCTCTCTTCGCCCACTCTGAAACCTGAGTTAAGCATTGCTGTTTTGCGTAATTACCAATATCTAGAGGTAACGATGTTCGATTCAGTCTACTTCAAATTTGTAGTGATATATTGGTACCTGTTAGATGGCAACTCGTACTGTGAAGAGGAAACATTCTTCATATGAAGCCTATTCAAAGCACAAAATTGACCATTATGCTGAAATTCACAGAAATCAAGCAGTGAGCCTTCACAGGACCAGTGACAAATGTTAAAGAATGGAGATAACAAAGGTGCCTTGAAAGTTGTAAAAAAAATAAAAAATAAAAAAAATAAACTTAAAAAGTATGATGAGGGAACAACTATTTGGTGTATCTTAGTTTGAGCTGAGAAACAGTGAAACCAAATTTTTTACCAACTTTTAATTACATTATACATAAGTTGGTGTTTTATAAAGAATGATGCAACAACTGGATTGGTAGGTGCCATGACTATTTGAAAAAATTGCATTTTGTATTTTTGAATAGAGAAAAAGCTCCAAATACAATTCAGTGTTGGTGCAAAAGTTCGGGCTTTGCCCTAAAAGCAAAACAAAAAAATCAATTAAAAATGTTCTGAAATGGCATCTTATGCTATTATATTGTGGTCATGAGGTTGTTACCTGTGCTGGTTGCAGGTCTGCTGATCAGTAGTTTTGTGTATCACTTATGAAGTGCACTGTAATCTGAAAATGTCTTGGTCAGTAAATTCCTAAACTATAACATGTACTTTTTCTTTTATTTAGCACGGTTTAAGAAGATTAATTTAAGTGAATAAGTTGTTGATTAATGGTGTTTGCGCCGATCATCGTGACTATTAATTGCGAGATTAATCTAATTCATGATGATTTTTATGTTTTCTCCTTTATTTGTTAGAAGGTGAGCCTCGGCGTCCAGTCTACCACCACGTGCCAGTGTTGGGCAGTCATGATGGTGGTGAATCCTACTTGACTCTTGCCTTGGAGGTGACTCTGATGGGCATGGGCCAACAAAGAATAATGCCAGAAGGTCTTTATGCACAGGACAAGGTATGTGTGAACGGTCAGAAAAAGGTCACTTTTCCATGTTACCATTCGTCAAGACCATATAGAATATATGTCTCCAAATACATTGAACCTCGTATTATAAAAAATAACATAACATCTGCTTATTTTTGTATTTCTCATTCCCTGTACAAATACTGAATCTTGTGTGACATTGTTGTGTAGGTGTGCCGTAATGAAGAGCAAATTGTTGCAAAGCTTCAAGAACTTGAGTTGGACACCTTACTAGTTCACACTCTCCGAAAACAGGCCATACAGCTACTTGAAGGTACAACAACTGGAGTCAAACATCGGACGTGTTGTCCTGATGCTTTACTGACTTCCATCATTAAATTTACTCCTCTCCAAAAGTACTGGAATAGTGAGGACAAATTAATTTGTTTTGGCTGTAGACTGAAATATTTTGAGCTTGACGTCTGATCAGAAATGATAAAAGGTTAACATAATTTTAGGTATTCCTTTGTGGATCAAATACACAAAATGGTTATCCTAAATTTGCCCATAGCCATTTTTTTTTCCAGAAAAACAATTATATGTTGTTAATGGGACAGTGTGTACTATTTAGTGACTCGTATTGGTAAAAAAAAATCATTATAAAAAAACAACATTGATTTAAATATTGATTTAAATAATAGGCAAAAAACTCAAACTATCATATAACGTGATTTTTTTTCTTTTTCAAATACTCGTAGGTTGAGCAATTGTAATTTCTTCACATAACATTAGCCCCACCTTAAAGGAGGTAACATCGCACTGCTCCGATTCATATTACCTGGCCAAATTGGCCTTTTGGGCTCCCCTTAAATAATTTCGATCCATTTAAAACATCACAATATGTGTTTTCTAATGGGTTCACACCATATCCAGGCCATCGCTAATTGAAACACTTATTTTGGAAATTCTCCCCATATTAAGGACCATTCTATTAGACTACTGTACCAAATGGCTTTGGGGCACCTTTTAAATATGTTAGATCGAGGTGAAACTTCACAGGAAGTATTTTCTCTTGGTTTCACACCAAATTCAGGCCTTTGTTGACGAAAAACCAAAAGCTTCGAACTGAGGATCACCCTAGTCTTTGTAGTTTGTATTATTTTATAGCACTCATTTTTTCTTGCACCACACAATGCAGCCACATCTATTGGTCAAATAAAACACATGGTCACTTTAAAATAACATTGACTGTTTAAAGTCGATTTTAGATTTGTAGATATGACTGCATGGCTTCTCCAGATACAATTTTATCCAGGTGGATGTGTAGCAGAATAGTTTATAAAACAAAGAGGGCTGAGCTCTTTAGGAATGCACACACTATAAATACGTCAATAAAACATTATACATTATGATTCATTTCTACACAATCCAAGTCAAGACAGCTTTTCTTTGATGAAGTATAATTATTACAGTAGCAGTGTCCAGATTACATTTTCATAAAGGAAAAAATCTTTTTATAAGTGTGTTCCCACCGTTTTTATATGTTTTAAGAATTCAACATTTAAATGAATTAAATTTAACCATACCCCCAAGCTCGGTGGCCTTGGGGGTATGGCGCCCGCCCCAAGACTGGGGCGGTTATGGTTCATACCTAAGACCTAAACATTGGTACCCGTTGCCTCCCTGCTAGGCGTTCAGCATTAGGGGTTGGAATTGGGGGGTTTGGTCACCTAATGACTCTCAACACCTCAGTTGGGTTGAGCGAGGGGGCTGGGAATCCCCTCCTCTGAATCAATTTCCCAAAAAGAGTCAGAAATGACTCTAGCCACCTCCCACTAGGGGGATATGGCTGTGGTATATATATATATATATATATATATATATATATATATATATATAAAAGGCCCGGTCACACAGCCTTTCGCGTCTGTACCGCAGGTAAAATTTAGCGATTTTTTTTTTTTTTTTGCCCGTGGTTGCCCGCGGTGGAAAATGTGCAAAATTGGCCGGCGACTGTTCCGCGTCCTTACCGCGGGTAACCGCGGCGGCATCGCTGTGCTGCCCGCGGTTACCCCTGGTCTAAATTTTTGAGCAGCGCAAAACTTTTTCGCGCGGCCAACCGCGTGTGAATTTCTTACCGCGTGTAAAGCACGGCTGTATCGCGTCTGGATCGCGATCTCAAAGCGTCCAACAGCGTCTGCTTCACGGGCAGAAATTTCTGGCCGTGATTCAGCCCCGATACGCCCGTGAAAGGCTGTGTGACCGGGCCCTAATCACCTGAAATACATAGTTATTCTTATGTTTTCATTTAATGGCAGAACAATATTTAGAAATTGAAAAAAAGATCAACCCTCTTCATTCCAAGACTTTTGAGAGTGCAGACACCATTTCTGTTGAAAACAGCCAATGACTCATTTTCTGCGTCCATGCAGCCGGTCCATTCAGCGGTCTGGGTGAGGTCATCCACAGGGAGAGTGTTCCTATGCACACTTTTGCCAAGTACCTCTTTTCTGCACTACTTCCTCATGACGCTGACCTGGCATATAAGGTGGCTCTTCGGGCCATGAGGTTAGACTTTTTCATTCTTTTTGTTTTTTCTCGTTTTTACCCCCTTACAATTAAATGCTGATGTTAGCTTTTTAAAATAAGCCTGGGTTTCAGTGTGTTCTCTTAATTTTTATAGGATTCAAATTAGGAAAATAAGCTATAAAATTATTAAAATTTACATTTCTGTACATAATGAGTGTGTTATTTAAGCTTTGTTTCTTACTGCATTCTGACAAGTTCTGCGCCATGTTTTTTTCGTGCTTCTGTAAGACTTATATTAACTATATGTTTATAATAATGCAAGAGTTACTGTGGCATCAGTTTGGTAAAAGTGAAGCATTTATTCCAGGCGTCTCAAACTCATTTACCTCGGGGCCACATGGTAGCAAAAACATTCTTACCCAGGCCTGATGAGAAAATCAATGGCATACAAAATGATAGAGGGACGTAAGGTTTTATTATAAAACATTTTTTTTTTTTCCTCAATGTTTTTTACATCACTAAGATTTAATCTTGTGTAATGTTTATCAACTGTACATTTGTTTTAAAAAAATAAGAGAAAAAAATAAAAGTGAATTCATTTTCACTAGAGATCGGATACAGTTGTAACACGTTTTGCTTTCACCATCTCCATTTGATATAATTGTGTGCTAGTCCTCTTAGATTTGTATACATGGTGCCTTAATTTGTCTTTTACAAGTAGAGATCAATGTTTGAGAGCTAAGTAGCCCCCAAAAGTCTGTGACAGTCTCTCAAACATAGAGCTTCACAGTGTTACAACCGTACCCAGTACCGGCTATGGTTGTCACACTGCTAGTGGACAGTTGTAACAGTGAGTCTTATTATCACAAATAAGCTTCAGGTAGTCCAGTATTTGAAGAACTCTTTATTTAATAGAAATACATGACAAAGAAGATCGTGGAATAAAACAAAGTACTCGTGTCATACCATTCGTTTTTTATGGACAGCATTGCTAATCTGACAAGCAATTGTTTCAAATGTATAAGCCAGTGCCTGGGGTCCAGCTTTTGTTGGCAAAATGCTTGCAATCCATACACTGTATTCACTTATATTTTATGTCTTTATCCTTGCATTTGTCCATATAAACTATACATGTGTTGCCATTTTTTGATGTGTTAAAACTGTCCCTGTCAGCCCTCGTTAAACTAACATTTTTCTCCGTGTAGCTGTTGGCTAGCTTGAGAAAAAAAAAACAGAAGCAAGACTGTGGACCATACACTATGTACCAGAAATGTGTCAATCTTTATCGTATTTGACATCAAATAAAAAACTGAGAAAGAAAAAGTTTGAAATGGTATCTGAAAATGGTTTTGTTTTTTTTACAATAAAATTGAGATTGTCAAACGTCTTGTGTGAGGTCAAAATGGAGAGGGGAATATCCTGTATCAGTGGCACCAATAATACGCTTCCAATGGGTCCAACTTTGACAAGTGTCCCCGTGTTACAACTGTGGCCGGTTTCCCACTGTTAATTTAAATCAGGCCAACTCATGCAGACTGGTAAGTGATTTTTGGCCCGCGAGCCATGTGATTGACACAGGTGCTCTAATTTGTTCTATACCTGAATATGCCAACTCTCCGACAGTAATTTTTAGTAATCGACATTATAACTTTTATGATGTTATTTATATAATTGAGCATCGGGTTATTACATTATTTTCTCTGTAATCCTGTAAAATGTTATGAAATTAGATTGTGCTTTCCGTCTTCTAGGTTGCCGGTTCTGGAGTCGTCTGCAGGCTCTGGGGATATCGGTCACCCTCATCACAGCATTTCCATCGTTTCAAGTAGATATCCACGTTGGTTCACTCTTGGCCACTTGGAGTCACAGCAGTGTGAGCTGGCTTCCACGATGCTAACTGCTGCTAAAGGTATCGCCCAAGTGCTAACCTAAACCAGCGACCAATCCAAACCTTCACCCTGCCTTTCCTTGTTGTCTCTAGGGGACATGTTGAAATTGCGGACGGTTCTTGAAGCCATCCAGAAAAACATCCACTCATCATCATTAATCTTTAAACTGGCTCAGGATGCCTTCAAAATTGCTACACCTGCAGATAGCCCGCCTGACGTAACTCTGCTCAACGTGGCCTTGGAGCTCGGACTTCAGGTAGCGTACAGGCCCTTGTTTGCACATGTGCGCCCCATGTGCACATCACATGCACGTGTCAGTGAGTTTGAGGACATATATGCAATTCTCAAACAGGAGTTGCTTTAGACACATAGTGCTGAACTGAACCTAGGTCGTATTTTCCTAGGCTTAATGTGCAAGCCATGTTTTATGCCTGACAACAAATGTGAGCTTTTTTTTCTGATATTTGATCTTGTTCTCATGAGAGGTATCTGAATTAAACTTCCTTTTCCTTGGATGATAAAGAGTATGAAATCCAATCTCACGTGGCGAGTTTTGACATCAATAATAAAGTACTTTAATTTCAGCACTACAAGCCGCATCCAATACATTTTGAAGGAAAAAACATTTTGTACATACATATGCCGCATCTGACTATTAGCCCTGTGTTAATTCGGGTGCTTGAAATCCTTGAAAATTCTCGAGTTTTATTCATGTGTTTTTAAGGGTTGAAAAATTCTTGAATATCGGGTGAAGTGCTTGTAAATTCTTAAAATTGTTGCAATATTTCTCAACAAATATGCTTAAATTTATGCCGACGCTACTCTCTGGTGGTTTTACTTTGCCATTGCATTTCTTCTTCACTCGTGATTAACAGCAGCTGGCATTAGTTTGTATGCCATTGTCCTATGAAGTGTCACTGTGTCTATAAGTCTCACCCAAGAGGACAGTTAAGCCTAAACAGGGCACTATGACATGTGTATAAGTGCAAGGATAACCATGTTTTCCGCCTTACAGGTGGCACCAAAAAGCAATCATTTTTTTCAAAAGCTGAACATGCGCCTTCTTTTAATACGGTGTGCCTAATATATTGATCAATATTGAGTTGCAACAGGTCTTGCAACTACGGTAAGCAGCCGTCAATTAGTCTTTCCCCCGTAAAAGTAGTAGTGTACTGTGTGTGTGCTTGGATATACAGCATATACCGGCTTTTCATTTCCTAACGAATATGCCAATCATCATTTGAATCAGTCACTATTGTCTAAAGTTATTCAGAGGTAAAGCAGGCGGGTCCTTTTTTTAGCATTTACAGGCTCGTATAGGCCAAAGAGGGGTAAAATAAAGCCTGCAATCAGCCAAAAAAGATGTGAATCACAACTTAGGTTGGTCTACGGCCTACCTAGAGAAAATATTTTACTAGTCCGTTCATTTTCAAACGGGAATTATGGGGCTAAACGGGAAGCTATAGCAACCAGCAACATCCATTGATGCAGAGATGCTTTTTGGCTGATTTAAATAAAAAATGTCAGCATTATCGCGTGTTTTGGAGTATGTTAATATTTCACACGTTTGGATTCACTACACTCACGGATGTAAGGGGATCATTGTTATCAAATGTAATGGATGCAAGACGACGTCTTTGGTGAGCTACCCCAGCTTTATATTTTCAGGTATCTTGTTTCATACTGATTGTGATAAGTATATTTTTGAATGATCAGCATATTCTAAATCCCAAGAGTTTAAGCAAGCCTATGATATGCGGCATGACATATATCAGAGACTGCTACCATCCTCCAGTTACCGTGTTCGTACATCTGAGACACGTACTTGCTTCTCAACAAACCGTCGGGCCGCTGGAAGGTTAAGGGGTTAATAAAGTATGACTGACCTATCGGACTGTTTTTTTTTTCTTTTTAACGTTCCTATTGTAGCACCTTATAGTGCGGTGCGCCTTATTTATTGAAAATATTGTACAAAGATTATATTTGGGGGTTGCGCCTTATAATCCAGTGCGCCTTATAGTGCAGAAAATATGGTACGTACCAATAATGGACATTTCTAATGGGCCTTTTTAAAAAAAAAATAATAATTAGCGCTTCCAAGTGGTAAATTGTAATGGAAAGAACTCCCTGAAACTGAAAATGTAAGCTACATCTTACTGTAATTTTTAACCAACACCTATATGAGGAGAACTATGTCTCAAAAACCAATATATTCACGATTTACTCGATATAAAAATCATGTGTCCTGATAAATGCACATGCAAGAATAAAAATCGCATTTATAAATCACAGATATACAGTATTTGTGGCTCTGCAAATTATCTTCTTATTTTATGTTGTTTATTGGCACTAGTGGCTTGTGCTTTCCTCAACATCAGCTGTCTCACTCGAAACTTTCGTTCCTGGTAACTGGTAAAAAAAATTCTATATTAGTTGCATCTTGGCATAAGCCACAGGGTTGAAATTGTGTGACAATAGTTGTGGCTTATAGGCTTATATTTGTTATTTAATATTTTTACAATTGTTATTATTTTTGAAAAAAAAAAAAAACAAGATCAGATATGTCTGATATTACGTTGTCGGCAATGATGGGGAAACATAGATGTCTAAAATTTCAAAACTGCACTGTTGAACTTGTTAGTTGAATAACTATCTTCTCCATTTATTTTACAGGTGATGAGGATGACTCTATCCACTCTCAATTGGAGAAGGAGAGAAATGGTCCGCTGGCTGGTCACGTGTGCCACTGAAGTCGGTATGTTGAAGCTTGATGACCCTCAGAGTGGAAGGCCACAATATGCAAAGTCTTTTTTTCATTGAACTAATCACCCAAATTGGCGGACAGTAACAAGCGGCTCTGGAGTATAATCGTTTGCCTTTTTCTGCTACGACTACCCTAAAAACCTTATGAAAGGCTAGGCAAAGAAAATTCAAAGACAAATGGCGCATTTTGGTCACTTTGAGTCTCATTTGTTAGTATTCTTCCTAGTGTTTTGTAGCACTAGTTTAAGGTTGTACTAGACAACACAGCAACCTTAAAAAGTTCAGGCAGTCCCTTTAAAACTTGAAATGCAAGTTTTTTTGAAAAACATTTGACAGATTTTTTTTTAAGAAATAGAATTAATACACAATATTTTAAAACACACTCACATAGGAACACTGTGTACAAGCATGGCGCTTTTCAATCTACATATACATTGTCATTTTATTTTCACCATTTTTGTTGGGTGGTAATTCAAAGGATAACTGATGTAGGGAAAACTCACAGTGGGGTACACAACATGCTGATTTCCACTTTGAAAATGTTTTTTGTGTTAAACAGATTCAAATTATAGCATTGAGCAATCTCAAAGCTGTGTTTTTAAGGATTGATACATTCTTAAATTTTAGGTGTTTGTAAATGCTTGAAATTGTCATGTTTCTGAAGATGTCTGCTTAAAACACTGTTCTCTGGTTGCTTCCCTTTGTCATTGCCTTTCCTCTTCTTCTTTGTGATTAACGGCAGTTGGCATGAGTTTATATGACATTGTCCTGTAAGTTGTCACCGTCCCCTACAGGTCGTATCCAAGAGGACAGAGGTGCATGCTACACCAAAACGGGGAACAATGAAATGTGTATTAGTGCAAGGATTACGTATCAATTATGGACATGTAGTATGGGCCATGCAAAAAAGATAGGGTAGTGTTTCTTAGTGGTAAATTGTAATGGTAAGAACTTCCTGCAACTGAAAATGTAAGCTAAATACTCATCTTATTTTTACCAAACCTATATGTACACAGATTTGTCTCAAAAACAATCATACTTGCGAAAATCCAAAAAAGCATGTCTTGATAAATGCACACACACAATAGTAAACATCACAAATGCAGCTATATTTGTGGCTCCTCAAAATACATGAGTCACACCACAGTTCTTCCTATAATTGTACAGGAGAAATTGGAATGTCGGCTTTGAAAGTCTTTAAAAAGTGCTTAAATTTGGCCGTGAAAAAGTTGTGCAAAACCAGTTGATAAGCAGTTGAATGTATACAACACTTCCCTCTTTGGATGGGACCACATTCTAGCATTGTATATGCATAGGAGCTGCATTCAGAAACAAAGTGGCCGACTGGCTGAGTGTGTGACAATGACTTAACGCAAATGTTCTGGGGCTCAATGGTGTGGCCTGCAGGGTGTAGTTTGCCCACCCCTAGGTTAGTCCCTCTGCCCTTGAAAAAAATAAAAGCTATTTGTCTCTATTGCTTTCAGGACTTCGTGCACTTGTGAGCATTTTGCAGAGCTGGTACACTCTCTTCACCCCCACCGAGGCCACCAGCATCGTAGCAGCAACTGTCATGTCCCACAACACCATCCTGCGCCTCAGCCTGGATTACCCTCAACGGGAGGAGCTAGCCAGCTGCGCCAGAAGGTTGGCGGTGCAATGCGCCATGAAAGACCCTCAGAACTGCGCCCTTTCGGCCCTGACCCTGTGTGAGAAGGACCACATCGCCTTTGAGACAGCCTACCAGATCGTGATTGACGCGGCGTCCAGCGGGATGACCTACTCGCAGCTTTTCACCATTGCCCGTTACATGGAGCACAGAGGCTACCCTCTGCGCTCCTTCAAGCTGGCCTCCTTGGCCATGACTCACTTAAACCTGGCCTACAACCAGGACACGCACCCTGCCATCAACGATGTCCTGTGGGCCTGCGCGCTCAGTCACTCCCTCGGGAAAAACGAGCTGGCCGCCATCATCCCCCTGGTGGTGAAGAGTGTGCACTGCGCCACCGTGCTCTCCGACATCTTGCGGCGGTGCACCATGACGGCACCGGGCCTGGCCGGTATTCCCGGCAGGAGGAACTCTGGGAAGCTGATGTCGACGGACAAGGCGCCCCTGCGCCAACTCCTGGACGCCACCATCTCGGCCTACATAAACACTACGCACTCTCGGCTGACGCACATCAGTCCCCGCCATTACGGGGAGTTCATAGAGTTCCTCAGCAAAGCACGAGAAACGTTCCTCTTGGCGCAGGACGGCCACATTCAGTTTGCCCAGTTCATAGACAACCTCAAACAAATCTACAAGGGAAAGAAAAAACTAATGATGCTGGTCAGGGAACGATTTGGTTGACCCAAGTTATTCTGAGGCATCATGTTTAGCAGGAAATAGTTTGTCTTGATTATTTTTATTTTATATGATTTTGGAACTCCTTTTTACTTTTTAACTTGAGCCGTTTATTGATTTGCGTTTCTTCCAAAATGTGAGTTTTGTTTGTTGAATGTGAACTAGGAAGTGTTCGCGATGCATCGCTCTACTCCGCTCTAACCCGCTCTAACTTGAGAAAGGCAAATAGCTTGATAAATCAAAGACAGCAAAACGTGGCTTCTTTTCCCACTCTCAACAATTGTTGAAGTACACATAAAGGTATTCCCAAACTGTTTTTTTTTAAATTGAGGCTCAGAACTTGCAGTGCTCCTCCCCACAATTAGGGCTGCTATGAATTTACTGGGGAGCCAGGGGGGTGCCAGCCCGCAAAATCTTGGGAACCATTGCTGTAGACTAGAGCTATGACGTAACTGAAAGAAAACAACGCTAGCAAAATGGCAAATACTATCAACACAACATGTGAGGTGACCTCCATACTGCTCGTTTCTGCTTTGTGGTCAGCAATTGTGGCTTTTCGTTTCTGTTCATCTCCATGTTTGTTGCGGTTGGTATAATTTTTTCCGGCTAGCTCCCGTTTAGTGTAGGGGCTGCCAAAAGCGTTTTTGTTTTGTCTGCTACCGGTTTGCGCTCATTGGCTGCCCACCGTGTGTTGTTTGCCTGGCTAGCCTGGCGTTGGCCATTGTTGGTTTTCATTGTTGGTACCTGGTTATCCTGTCTGCTCACCGCGTATTCTTTTGATTGGCTTGCCTAATGTTTTGTTTTTCGTTTAACCAGCCTCGCGTTATTTCTCCTAGGATGCGACTGCCGTTTGTTGATCAGTCTCGGTTAGCTTCCTGTTGATTGCTCTCTGTTTCTTTTGCCAATTAGCCTCTTCTTTCTAATCACCCTTTGTTTTACTATTACTGCATTCACCTCTTTCTCAAAGCCAACATATTCACCACACAAACTACCAAAACTCTGCTTTAAACACTCATAACCACTTCGAATAATTACAACGTACAACAATATGGCGACTGGCTTTCAAGGATGCTGGCATTCCTTCGATGGCATCACAGCTCAGGTTGGCAAAGACAAGACATGCTGTCTTTAAAATGAATTATGTCAGAAAATAATTGGAATATACCAATGAAATATTGATTTAATGCAAAATCTATCTACTATTTCCTCACATTTTTCATGTTTAAGAATTTGGGAATACCTTTAAAAAGAAAAGTCATACGATTGTTAAAAGCAGAACTAGCTTTCCTTTTTACCTGGCATGTGAAACAAAATACCAAAAGACACATTTCTTTGAGACTGAAGCAGCAGGGAAGAAGTTGGGTTGAAAAAAATATAAAAGAAAAAAAAATGAACCCAATTAGGATGGAAATGTACTCTGTGTTACTTTCATTCAGGCAGTATATTATCCATCAGCTTTAACGTCCCTGATTTTCCTTCAGGGAGTCTTTGGGTGAAAGTGAGTAACAACAAAACTTCCAAAGACTTGACCAAAAGTTGTGCAAGAGTAGTGCAAATCTTCAGTTCACTGATTGCAAGATAATCCACAAAGATAATCCACAAGGTCTCTTAATACAATTTGAAGTTCATTTTGGAGTAGTTATGGAATTGAAAATGTTAGAACTGGTTATTATTTAAAACATGCTCTTCCCAAATTTGATAAGATTGAACCTTGTCAGGATCAGCAGTTATTCAGTCTCCTTGTAGTTCTAAATCTATTATACTATTAAGGCAGACCTGGGAACTCCGGTCCTTGAGGGCCGCACGTCCTGCATTATTTTGGAGGTTTCTCCTCTTCAACTCTGGAATTACAAATTAACTGCTTGTAAACGATCCTGGTGATTAGAATCGCCTGTATTGGAGCAGAGAAACTTTAAAAATGCAGAACATGCGGCTTTCAAAGACCGGAATGACCAGGTCTATATTAAGATCTCTTGTGGAAACTTTTGACAACTAAACTTCTTCTTTGAACCGAATAAATGTAGTTGGGGACATTTCTCCAAACCTGCAGGCCAACAACGCAAGTCAAAATGGCCCAGATTTTCTATAAAACCCAAAAAAACGGAAACCAAGCATTAACATTGTTGTGTATTCCATAAATGCGATGTACTACTCAAACATTTTGGTCTGATACACTCAATGCCACATTGTAAATATTGATATAAAATTTGAGCTGATGTTATTGGCATTATGGGAACTATTCTTTCTGCAAGTGGAAACATACATGTTACTGGTTGGACAAGCACTTCACACAAATACCTCTTCTGTACGTTCCTGCCACTTTCAACATTGAGTTATATATTTATTGATCTCCGCTAATGTTCGCCCGGAGGATTAAAACTGATTTTTTTTGTGTGTGTTATTAAAACATTCCGTCAGAGTTGATCTTCCATATCACCAGATTCACAGATTTTTGTTGATTGAACCAAGAATGAAAAAGAAAACAAGAGGCTAAACCTAGTTCTCAGGGACATCATTTAGTTAAACAAAACGAAAAAAAAAAGGTAGCATTAAGCATTTAAAAGATTGTAAATATTAAGGTGTCAATTCAGAAATTGTAAAGTTATAACTATTTATGATAACTATTTGTGTTTGTTATTTTTTTCTTTTGTTTTGAGGGGAGTGTACTTGAACTGTTTTTAGATGTGGAGGGGATTTGGCATTGTTTTGTTTGAGCAAAGGCTTCTCAGGGGCTCCTGTGTAACATTAGTTCCCCCATATTTTACTTTGTTTTTTTTCTCTTAATGATTTGCAAAGAAAAGCCGTTAAAAGCTGTAAATTGAAAATAATCAGCACAGACACGTACCTAAACCTGACTATGCAGAATCACTTTGACGGGCTTCTAAAGATGGTCCCTAAGTGTGCAAAACAAGACACAGTGGACTGAACCACTATTAAAGAAGGGGGGAGGTAAAGAAAGTTAAAAAAGTTCCAGCCTGGACAATGCAAGTCAGCTGACTTGCCTTTGAGAGCTGAACATTGAAACTGGGAAAATGCCTTTGTGACCTATCAATGTTATGAGTATTTTTGGTTTTCCTTTTTTGTTCGTTTGATTCAATCAGGACTCTAAAGCCTCTAGTGTCTTCTCAAGGTGGCACTACTATAAAAGAACGTCACAAAAGCAACGTTGAACAAATGGGATGTTATGGCCTTTTGGGTTTTATTCCATTCCCTTAAAATTGTCTTGCAAACAAGTCTTTTGGCTGGGTGATGCCGCAAAAAAAATGTTACCGTATTTTCCGGATTATAAGGTGCTCTTAAAAACCGCATTTTAGTCCGGAAAATATGGTCCAATTTCAATCTTTGGGAAAAAAAAATTCTGGGGCTAAAACACATTTTTAATGTGAATCATTGTTCGCATGCATGCTCTGTGCCATACATGCTTCTCTGCAAAAGGCCTGACCTCTTGTACTTACTGCAAGTTTCTCTTCAATATTTGTTCACTCGATGCAATCCTCTTAGGTCTACTTGAACTGGCCGTTGAGCTCCGAACTCAAACATAAAACCATCTCCCGGCCCCATTTTGTCACGCGGGGCGCTGTCCCTAAAGCCATGTGTTTGCCTTGTTGTGTTTAACTTGAATTAGCATTGGCGATAGCGATGCTGTGCAGCATCATTTCGAAAGTTGTGCATGAAAAAAAATATATCCCCTAAACAAATACATGACTGCGCCAGTTGCTTGAACAGGAAGCTTCAGTAAGCTTGCCTTCACGTGATTTATCTTGTCATGCCGACATTGTCGCGATTTCCTCCTCCACTTTTGTCTGTTTACACTTGCTGGAGGAAGAGAAGCTTCTTTTTTTCCACATCCATTCTTTTTGTCTTTCCTTTTGTTGGCAAGAAATATTTGCTGGTAGCGTTCACTAGTTCACATTACCTTTTTCCTTTAGTTTTTTTTTTGGGGGGGGGGATTATTTTTTAATTTAAGGGAATCTTGAAAGTGTTTGTTGCCTTTTTGTGCTACTGATTATAATAAAGGTATTTCCAGTATTTGTTGCCACAGAAGTATGATAGTTTAACTTCAACACGTTTTTTATTTGTATTTTGTGTGTGTGTGAATTATTGATCTACTGTCTATAAAGCGAGAGTTTATTACTATTTATGTATCGCTACTACCATTTTATAATGATTTGTGTTGGACTCTCAGTGCTTTTCTATGAATAAAGTGTTAAACACGTTGCAATGGCATTTTGTTGTATTTTTACTTCAAGACTAGTCATGATTATTTGTATAGCCATTAATCACTAAGGGTCTCAAAGGGCTGCACAGACCACAAATTATTGCAAACCATAGACTATTCTTACACCATCCCCTGATCTAAAACCTACATGAGGGCAAGGAAAAATTCAAAAACCTCAACATGAGGAAAATGAAGAAACCTTGAGAAGGGACCGCACATGAGGTCATCCCCCTTCCAGGATAACCAGCCTGCAATGGGTGTTGCAATAACAAATAATACACAGATTTTGTCAACATGAAACATAGGTTATTCATTTTCTATAGAATAGAAGTGTGTTTTCAGCCTAGATTTAAACAGTTCCACTGAGGTTGCAGATCGAATCTCAGGGGGAATAGCATTCTACAGGACTGGGGCCCGAATGGAGAACGCTCTCGAACCTGCGGATCTCTACTTGGCTCTGCTCTGGACCGGAACATATCACCTTTTAAAAAAAAAACGGATACGACACTGTTATCTCAGGCGCTGCTCCCCTTATTAATGATTAAAATTTCCCTTATTAAGCGATATAACGCCTTATAAACACAATGCGGCACCAATTTACTCTCAGCAAGATAAACTGAAGAATAAAAACGTATGATTTGTGATTTTATTTACCAAACAAACAACACAATTACTTCAACAAATGTCTTAGTCTTTTCCCTACTTGCAGTTAAATTTTGAAATGATCAACAAAGGTATAAAATACTGTGAAAATGTATGATACAGTTTGAATCGTTTCTTGTACATGATTCAATTGTTTGTTTGTTTGTACATGATTCAAATTGAATCGTTTCTCCGGCGCCGTCACGAATGGCAGCCACTCCAGCAGCTCCCGTGTTATTTTCGATTGTTCTCAGTTATTTTCGATTGTTCTCAGCTTAGGGATGCTGCTGGAAAAGTGAATTTCCCTTCGGGGATGAATAAAGTATCTATCTATCTATCTATCTATCTATCTATCTATCTAATCACAATTGTCATTATTGTCACTGATAAAAACTAAGATAAAAACTACAATGAGATTAGACATGAGGCACTTCAGGATAAAAAAAGTAACATAGACCGGAAAAAGAAAAATGAATTCAGAATGCCAGTTTAATGTCTTTCACGTTTGTTACTGTTGTTTGTGTTAACGCATGGACATGACACGACTGAGAGGGTAGGCGACAGATGCAGACGTTTAATGCTTTGAAGTTTTGTGCTTTGAAGTCCGTCTGTGTGTGCATGCGAACGGTGTGAGTTATGACCAACAGTAGCTCTTTTGTGAATGTTTATACCTGTCAGGCACCAGAAACGGAGACAGAACCCAATTGCGTTCGTTTCTTAGTTTTATTGGGAAGGAGATTAAAGGCTGGCAGCCACGAACTAGTGATCGTTGGTTGTGGGGAGCAGGTCGCTCGGGACGTGGAAGTGGCACTTCTGTGGTGAGCGATAGAGGTGTCGAAGACGGGAAAACAGGTCGGGTTGTCGGGGCGCAGGAGCAGAGACGTGGTCAAACAGAAACAGGTAGAAGCCGGGAAACGTACAAGAGCCAAAAAACGGAGTCAGGGTCGGACGGCTTGCCTTAGCGGGAGCTGAGGGTTCGCAACAATCGGACGCCGGTAACAGGGAGCCGGGGGGTTTAAAAAGTGGCAAGGAGCCAATCAGCGACCAGGGCTGTTGGCACCACCGGGGCAGCCGCAGGTGCCCCGAATCAGTAATCATGAAAATACCACCTTTTATTTTGTTTTTAAACCTGTGACATGACTTAACCAGCAACTATGTCAAATCACATTCATTTGCAAAGCCCTCAATACAAACTATCTCAAAGGATTGCAGATATTACAACTACACCAATGCCCGGATCTTAAACCAACATGCAGGTAAGGAAAATCTCAAAACCTCAGCACAATAAAAATGATAAACCTTGGGAAGGGGCCTCACAAGTAGTAATCGCCCTTCTAGGATGACCAGAGTGCAATAAATTTAGTATTGGGTAACCGTACACAAAACATGTCCATCATTGATTACATCGAGGGGCATTACATCAGTATTGAAAGGAAAAAGATATTTACAAGATAGTGCTTAGAGGATTGGCCTGAGTTATAACTGCTTAATAAAAGTAGTTCAATGAAAAAGAGTGCGTCCTAACAATAGTGTACCGAAAAATAGTCTAATAACATACACTGTAGCAGCAGAAAATATCCAAAAATAAATCAATGAGTAAGATAGGAATACCCATTTTTTATATATGTAATGGCAAGATATATGTTTTTGACAAACTTGTGTGCTTGTTTAGGGTGTGGATGACCATGGGGAAACTAATGGGGTTAGTCCTTGTTGTAAAGGAGGGGTCCCCAATCTTTTTCAAGCTAAGAGCTCCTTTTTTCTAGTAATTAGCGCAAAGGGCACCCAGTTTGATATCAATTTCGAAAATAATAACTTAGGTAGATGACTTGCTAAATAGCTAAAAAGGTAGCTTGATAGTGAGCTAGTAAGGTATGCAGGTAAATTAAACTAAATTAAAGGGGAGCAAGATAGCTAGCTACAAAAAGTGAAAAAGCCACCAAAATAACCTGATAGAAAGTGAAAAAAGCTGTATAGTTAGCAAAAGAAAAGGCCAAATCTTAGCTTGATAGCTCGCAAAAGGGGTAAAATGTTTGCTAGATAGCGTGCAAAGAAATATCAAAAGCTAGCTAGATAGCCTTTTTCTTTTGCTCATTCACATTATAAAACCAATAAATTGGAATTTATGTTGTATGTTGTAATACCTGTAAAACAAACAAAGACATGAATGAATACATTTGTTCATGTTGGTTGGATCCCTTAAACACACGGGACGTGGGGATAGCAAGCAAGTACAGCCTGGTGGCGCCCATCCCATCTGAGCCAACATATATCTCCACCCGGTCTCGGACTGGGAACCTTTCGCATGTCAGGCGAATGTGCTAACAACTGCACTACAGAAATACAAGTTTGTTAGTACGCTAATAAATTCTCATTCAACTGTCCTAATTATTTGCTTTAAATAATATCAGTACTTGAATACATTTTCTTGTTCATAAAGCCCATGAACCGGAATTTATTTATTTGAATTTCTAAAATAAAAACGTGTGTCATTACTAAGTTTTTACCATGTTTTTACAAGGTTTATTATTTTTAAAAGAGGTGTAACAGACTCAGTCAACCAGTAATACAATGATTTTACTAGAAAGTCACAATGACCCAGCACCGGTGAGCTATTTTCATAAAAAGTCCGCTGGTACCTCAACTGTACTGGGGTCGGCAAATGTGGCCGAGTTCATCGAACACGTCATAAAATACTAAGCGTAAATCATAACTCAACACCAGGGGCGACTTTCGACCATCCAGAGTTTCCGTCAGGAAAATAAAATACTTAAAGTAATTAAGACTTAATCAGGACCATCACTTCCCATTTGTGAACATCACATTAGACTTTGTGGTTAGCACTGTTACTATGCTATGCACGGTTTTTACTCACTTATTTCTAACAAGCATGCGTCCTCACTTACAGAAGAGGACGTATGGAAGCTCAGTTAGACAAGGATGCATTCCCGTTCAACACTTTATAACTCCACCAGAGCTGCAACCAAGAATAATTGTAATAAAAGATTCATCTGATGACTATTTTTTCGATCAATTGATGGATCGGATTTATAAAAAAAAAACAGTAATTTTCTCTTATTTATTGAAATATTGGAATTTTGTGGATAATTAAGAAATAATGCACAAAACAGAATATTTTACAATGTTATATTATATATATATATATATATATATATATATATACCAGAGCCATGTCCCCCTAGTGGGAGGTGGCTAGTCTTTTCTGACTCTTTTCTGACAATGTTTAGCAGTATTAAAAAAACGTGTTTATCAAATAACAAATACATACAAATGTATGCTAGACACCTGCAAATATATATGCCAGGACCAGAACAAATGACCCAATTTATAAAATAATTTATAATTTATTTAATTTAGTTAATTTATATAATTAATAAAAAATTAGACCCAATCGCGTAACATTACTCACAAGTTTATTTAAATAAAGGGGAAAGGCAGCTCCAGCGATCCGGTGCTCGCTGGACGCGGGAAGCAAACCACTCACGGGATCGGAGCTTGTTCCGAATGCGGAAGTGGATCTTCCGGAGAGGGAGATTGTAGCGTAGTAGACTGAAAAACAGGTCCTTAGCCGGGACGGGAGATCAGACGTGGTCGGGGTCAGAAAACGGGTCGTTATCAGGAGACAAACAGGGAAATCAGGAACGGATGAGTGGAAAACGGGTGACAAAACGGGACAGACGGGAGTCAGAGTCAACAAATGCTTGCCTCGTGAAAACAGAGGTTTGCTGACGGACTAACAACAGGCGAGTGAAAGGACGGAGCTTAAGTAGGACGGGGAAACAATTAGGAAGCCCGCAGTGGATATATAATAATAATAATAATAATAATTTCCTTTGTGTTGTCATTATTTGTAACAATGTACACAGAACGAAATGTCGATACACCTGACCCGTTGTAGCGGGTCGATGCAGCCGCAGCCAGAGGGCGCCGCCATTATACCAATTAGGTATGTCTCGGTCGAGGCGCGAACCAGCGACCTCCCAGTCTCAAAGCGGGCACACTACCATCTAGGCTACTGAGCTTATAAAGTGCAAAAAAAGGCATTTTCGCGGTTAAAGGCTTTTGGAACAAGAAATACATGCAAATGTGAAAACCCAGTTACATGATTTTCAACATGAACAAGCAAAAAGTAACCATTATCACCTTTGCTCTCTAACTCGCTGATTCTTTCTTCTTTGAGAACTTAGCATTGCAATGCAAAAATGTGAAACTTAACTCATTGTAAACTGCTACATTTGTGATTCTTGTATTTTAATCATCACGGAGACCTGGCCCAACCGAGGCTCTCTGATGGTAGCGTGTAGCTAGTCGTCTGCTCTCTACATTGCTTTCTTACAGTGAAAAGAGAAGCCCTCCAATTTTATTGTACTATTGTATAAGTAGTAATAAAGACAATAAAGCCCGCTCTTTCAACTGCAATTCTTTGTTGTTGTTTGGGTATACATAGTTGTTATTTTGTTACAGACAAATAATTATGTTACTCGTGTCGAATAAATAAATGCATGTTTCTACCACCAAAAACAAGGACTTACTGTACAACATTTCTTATACTCTTATATCTAGATTTAGAGGGTAACCATATGTCACCAATTTGTGCCTAATTACAATTCTCGTTATTTGGCGTTAAATGCATTGTCTTTAAAATATTTAATGCAATCGTGGCAGATATCGCTCACATGTTCCAGACTTGCTCCAATTCAGAGGAGGTCTTGGGTTTTCCATCAGTTCCTCTCCACGTGTCACATACCCCCCTTTTCCGCACCAGCAAAGAATCTGCCGTGATGAATTCCAAATTTTTCACCCTTCGAAGCGGCCGGATTAAAACTAAATGAAGCACACGGAGACCGATACTCTTCCATCAATCTTCCTCTCATTTATCTCTAATCAGAATATTTTTCTTCTATTCCTCCAACGACGCCCCCTTTTTCCATTCATTACAGATTTCTGCACAGCCATAAAACTAGACAATCAGGCCATCAAGATGTGCTAAGTGCATGGCGAGCGTGTGTCTGTGGAGTAAATTTGTCACAACCGGATTGATTGGGCCTCTGCAAATGAGCAGATTTATATCAATTATCTCCACAGATGTAGATTTGATTGCTGGCACTCTTTCTCTCTCACAGTGTCTCGCCTTCAAGTTTTCCAAGAACACAAAATGCTGTTGTAGCCTTCAGCCATTCATCCATCCAGAATGAATATGAATGGCTTGTCCACAGAGCTGCCACTTGCTCATTTACCATCCACCCAACGGTCCATTGAGCGAGCGGCCATACTGTTGTGTAGCGCGTGACATTGGCAAACAGAAACGAACCAGCACCCGCAAAGAGAATTTAGGTCGTCGTGCAAGTTTATGTTGGCCTGGAGAGGGATTGGCTCCACCAGGCTGTACTTGCCCGAGACACACCACAGGAAATGGGGCCCCTGCGACCCTAGGGGTTAAGGAATCCAATTACAGACGCTCCCCCACCAACAACCATTGGACTTACGAAAAACAGTAGATACGATCATTTATTTCGGGATATCGAAAAATATCCGGACATCGTTGTAAGTTAGATTTTGTATTGTGTGCACCTTTTTCCGACCACAGGACAGTACTGTTGCTACCGACAATTGGTAGCGCTGTGAGAGGTCATCCAGCATCCACCGCAAAGAAAAAATCTGGCTACTACTTTCTAGTTCTTGTGTAGATTTACAGTACTACGTGTACTGTATCTTTAGCGTGCTAAGAACGTTGACATTTTTATTGTTTAATCTCTCGAGCATTCATTCAATATGGTTGGTGCAAAGTGTAAAAAACAGGCGAGCCGTTTCATTTCAAATGAGAGTGGAATAAGAAAGCTTGATGCGGTTGAGAACATGGTTGGAACGCTTTTTTTAAGCCATGGTCCAACCTCTTGGAAGACCTTTTGAGCCATAGATTTAGCATTGGGTAACAGTACACAAAACATGGTGAAAATCAATAAAAGAAAACAATAGGTAATATGTTGAAATCGGTCCAGAAAATCCGTGACAGCAACGATGCGGTTTCCCATTCCTGCCGGCTGGTCAATGCAGGTGTTGACATGCTTCAGGTCCAGATGCTGGTCCGCTGACTTATCTCAAATCGTCGTCCTTCTCTCTTGTGTCACCACCAGCCAGGCATTCGGAAAAAGACAGGAAAAGAAAAGCATTAGGAGGCCATTATTCACAAGCTATTTAAAAGATGTGGGTCTTAAATCTCGATTTAAAAACCTACACTGAGGTTGCAGAGGGGCATAGCATTCCACAGAAAGCTCTCGAGCCTGCAGACTTCTTCTTGGCCCTTGGAGTCACTAGTAGACCGGCATTTTCCGAGGGAAGGCTCTGTGCAGGAACATAGGGGGAAATCAAAGTCAATGCCGCTTAATGCGTTAGACTACCTAAACCAGGGGTAGGGAACCTATGGCTCGGGAGCCATATATGGCTCTTTTCATGAGTACATATGACTCCAAAATAAAATGTAACCATTGCACATCTCTCTTTGGCGTTCCAAAGTCAAGTGATTTCATCCCGATTTTGGTTCATATAAAGCCGAAACAACTTAATGCAGAAGTTTGATAAGAAACCATTTAAACTGATAAATAAAAACGCTGCCAAACGACTTTGATTGGGTGAGCAGTACAGGTGGGCTGATCCCTGCACACAGCGCAAGGCACTTCCTTCTCTCTCTCTCGCTCAGTGCAGTCTACACCCAAAGTGATTATGACCATATGCTTATTGTTTGCAGTCATTTGTGACATTTTTACAAAATAAATTTGCATGCACATTGTTTTGAAACCGTTATTAAGGACAAATTTCATGGAAAAAAAATGGCCTCAACAATCTCAACTGATGGTGGAAGTCAAATTGTAAATGGCATATTGACATTGATTTGGGACACAGGATTTGGCATTATTATCATTTCATACATTTGATTAAATCATCAAATGACACACAGTGAAATAGAATGTGCTGAAGAATTAGCTTTTGTCTAGAGAGCGTGTTTGGCAGTTTTTTTCAATTTTGTCTGAAAATATATGATGTGGCTCTCTCAATTTCTTTTTAAAACATTTTTTGCTTTTATGGCTCTTTGGGTCAAAAAGGTTCCCGACCCCTGACCTAAACATATGTTGGGTTGCGTTTCCAAATCAACATGCCTTGCTGTTGTGTACGCAAATGGCTTTGCCATAGTGACAATGGATTTGCAGGATTTTGTCCAGGAACAGTTAACGTTTACATTTTGGGTTGCAGTTCGTTGCTCTCTGCAGGGTGAGCTTCTTTCATGTGTTCATATAAATGTATGGTCTTGCCACAGTCGTAGATCATTTTACTACACAAATTACACATGTCTGTAATTGAATAAAATATCCCCACAGTGCTCTGTTTTCTGTTTGCCTTTGTCATATTTCACTTTTAGTTAGGATCGATCTGGCTGTCCAAAACTCTCTTTCACCCTCACTTCTGCCTGAAGGCAACATGCCATCCAGTAGCCAGGTAGCGAGACACAGAGAGAGAGAGCACGCGTGGCAGCGAGATCAAGAGAGGCAGAGAGGGAGTGAGAAGGAGAGATCCAAGTATTTTCTTGGTATCGATAATATCGATAGTCAAAAGGATATGCCCACCCTAGCTTCCATCCACGGCAATGATAAACAGGCCTAACTCTATGTTGCAGCTTTGCGATAGATGCCGGTGTTCACCGGACCCTCCCTCAAACGCACCAGCAGCCACGCGGACGCCACCCGGCTATGCCAATAAACAGTGAAAAGTCCACTCACGTGCAGCAGCACACGTTCGACCACGCAGCGTGGGCGCATTCTTCCTCGAAAGGGGGAACTTGCACCTGGAAATCGATCTGCACTTCTAAAGGGCAGCGCTTTATTCTTCAAGCAGCTTGTACGCACATGCTTGTTCACGAGTGACCCGCTAACACGCACACCTAGGACCCTTTTCTACTACCTGACAAGAGTTTTGTCCGCTCGTCTCTGTTGTTTCCAGCAAACGCTTTTGTGTACGTGTTGTGTTCGTAGCACTCGAGTGACACAAAGCGATGAATAGAAGACCACCTTCATTGAGGCAAGAATCACTCTCGTCCGTCTGCACGGGGATGAATTCGGTGGCTTTGAAGCTCATCAAGCTTCTACTTGATTTGGTGAACAGAAACGGCAGTAAAGCAGGCACCAGTGTGGGACGCTGTGGGAAGGGGAACCTTGAAGGGACAGTGTGTTATATTTCGGGACTACTAATGGTTAAAAAACTACGTGTGGCTCCCTGTGTTATTTTCATTTAATTAGAAACAGGGATTAAGAAATAATGTACACTTTGTACTCTGAAATTATTGGTTTGCGTACGTATGTTTTTTTGGTATTGCTGTACCTTTAAGGGACTTACGAAGAGTATGACGAGAGCTTGAATCCGGGAGAGGAGAAGGAAAATAACTGCAAAAAAACCTTGAATGTTTCATAAGAGTAGTCGAAAAGAAGCCAAAAGTAATTCTTGTAAGTCATTTCAAGCATAAAATACATCAACTATTTTATAAATGTGTTTTTTTTTTAAATACTTGCAGGAAGTTTTCATTTATTTGATATAACATGAGCCTCACCTTTTAGGAGGTGACATATTTGTCCACCATCTTGCTGCTATGGCTACCCAAAAGCTCATTTAGGCTGGGTAAAAAAATAAATAAAAGTGAAATATTGCATTTTGGTGACTTTGATTCGCCATAGTTTGTTTTGTTGCTTGTTATTTTCAGAACTCGTTTTTGGTTGTTCAAAAGCATACAGCAAGATCTTATTATCAAATAATACATGCTGTCCCTTCATTGAAAAAACATTATTGATTCGGGAAAAATGAAAAAGAACACATGGACTATCATCTGAATTTGTCATGATTACCCAAGTGGAGCCACCTGGGGCAATCATCTGGCACGCTGGAATGCGCTTCCTGATTGGTTTATGTTCCCTTTTTAAGCACGCTACGCGGAGACCTCTTCGTCGGAGGATTACTTCTGTACCCCGTATGACTCTCCCGATTACCTGTGCCTTCTTGTTTACCTGATTCTGCCTCCGATCCGACCTGCTTCCGTCCCACGCTACGATCTTCTCTCCAGTCCCGGTAAACTCGACCTGCTTCCGTCCCATGCTACGATCTTCTCTCCAGTCCCGGTAAACTCGACCTGCTTCCGTCCCACGCTACGATTGGCTACGTGTTCCGAAGTTGTCTTCACGGCGTTGCTGCTGACGTTCGACGGTCATCGCGTCTCCCGCTAACCCTGTACGCTTCCCCAAATAAAAGACTTGTAACGAACGCTCTGGGGTCTCCTGCTCTGTTCTGGTCCTCCTGACAGAATTAGCATTTTAAAAAATATTAGAGGATAGAGAAATTTGCATGTATTCGAAATAAGTTCACCTAAAGGGAGCTGACATCATTGTCAGGTATCTTGCTGCTACGGGTACCCAAAAAAACAAAAACATTGCGGACGGGTGGACAAAAAAAAACCCAACACAAAAAAAACTGCAGTTTGGTCATGCTGAGTCTCCGTAGTTTGTATTCCCCCTCGTGCTTTTTAGCACTCGTCAACGATTGCACTACACACTACAGTCTCTATTAGATGCTGGGTTTAAAAAAATGACACTAATTGTTTTTCAGTTTGCGGATTTTGGCATATAGTGGGGGTTTGAGCATTCATTCACTGCGATAAACCAGGGATTACAATATTGCAATGCCGTCGTTATCGTAAGATTCTCTTACTTTATATCACGTTACTTTAAATACTAAAATAAACAAAACAATTCACAATATAATGATTATTATATTTCAATATTTACAGAAAATTAGTATCTATAATTCATATTCAGTAGTACAAATCCTTGTTTGTGTGAATTTATGTGGTATTAACGTATTAAGTCAAGTCATGTTTATTTGTATAGCCCTTAATCACAAAGAGTCTCAAAGGGCTGCACAGACCACAGATTATTGCAAACTATATACTATAATTACACCATCAAGGAAAAACTCAAAAACCTCGACATTACAAAAATGAAGAAACGTCGTCTCCCTTTAGAACTACACCAAGTCTTGAAACCGGTAGCTGATAAATACAGTACAAAAAATAAATTATTATATCGCACTAACTCGCAAAGTCTTTACAAAGCACAAAAGTTTCTGAACTGAACAAAGAGAACTAAAGGCATTGTGGGATAGAGTTTAGCCATTAGCATAGTGTCATATTCTTGAAACCAAGACACAAACCAATAGCAGACCAGCATCTTATATGATGTTGACCAATAGCAGAATGGCATCTGAGAGATGTCTGAGGCACATTATTAGCAATCATTTAGAATAATTTTGTACGTTTTTGGGCAAGGAAAAAAGTGGTTGTTGATGCCGTACTGTGGGAAAAATTCCGTAGCAAGGCGCCAAAAAACATAATATTCTACATCGTACCACATAACATTGAACCATAACCAGGGGTCTGCAGTCCATAAAATTTGAATAAATACCAAACAACATTACTGCTTTAGTTGACATATACAATAGAAGTAATGGTTAAGGTGGCAAATAATGAGCAAAATGTTCGTTTCAGGATAAGAGCCTTCGCTCTGAAAATGCTGGTCTACTAGTGATCCCAAGAGCCAAGAAGAAAACCGCAGGCTCAAGAGCATTCTCCATTCGGGCCCCCATGTTGTGGAATGCGCTGCCCCCTGAGATTCAATCTGTAACCTCAGTGGAACTGTTTAAATCTAGGCTCATAACACAATTCTATTCTATAGCTTATGAATGACCTATATTTCACGTTGACAATATCTGTGTATTATTTGTTGTTGCAACATCCATTGCAGCCTGGTCTTCCGAGAAGGGGGATTACCTCATGTGCAGTCCCTTCTCAAAGATTCTTCATTTTCCTCATGTTGAGGTTTTTGCGTCTTTCCTTGCCCTCATGTAGGTTTTAGATCAGGGGATGGTGTAATAGTAGTCTGTAGTTTGCAATAATCTGTGGTCTGTGCAGCCCTTTGAGACTCCTTGTGATTAAGGGCTATCCAAATAAACATGGCTTGACACATATCAAAAATAGAAATTTGAAGAGACTAAATATTTCTGTGTGAAAATTTCATTCCTGTGAGTATTTAGAACGCAAGAGGCCTTCAATTCCAACACAATAACAAGTGCAGAAAAAACAACCGGATTTATTGAAATCTGCTTATGTGCTGTTCTCAGATGCCGCGTGGCGGAGAAAATAAACACCATGAGGGATTAAGTAGTTGTAATTCTTTCTGCAAAACACAGTCCTCTCTGATGAAACTGATAACTTCTTTCTTTAATACCCGACGCATCTTTTCTCCGTTTACATGAAAGTAATTGACGACTGTTGACCTCGACATCGGCGACATGCTGCATTGAAAGATTGAAACAGGAAAGTCCATTTTGACGTCACTTCACACAGTTCACAGATCCCTTAACCACTCGGGTCGTAGGGGCACCACTTTATGTGGTGCGTCTTGGGCAAAAACAACCTGGCCATTCAACCCAGGCTGTTTTTACTAGTTTCCATGTTTACCAGTAGCCTGAGAAGCCTTCTAGTCTGACTCAGATACAGCACTTTTATCATCTAGTCGCCGTTGTTTTTCTCTTTAGAGACCAGTCGGACCTCCGCATTGACGGGCAGCGACATCTGACGATACCAATACTAAAAGCTAAATCACTAGGGGAAAATAACTTATCATATTGCACACTACACATAGCATCAATTATGGATTTCATATAACACAAGTCAAATATGTCATGTATAGCAGCAGCAAGATTAACAAAGTGTCATGATGACTGATTTGGATAACCTGTGCCCGCTCATTTGGCGCCAACCGTTGCAGGCTATCGGTTCCCTGTCCTTTAAAGCCCAGTCCTTTCACTCTCCTGTGGTCAGTCTGTACTGTCAAGAACCGGAACAGGAGGAGAACCCAAATGCGTGACGTTTCTCACACAAGTTTTTATTTTACGAGAAATGGGACAGTCATGCACGTTAACACAAAACGCCTGTGATTCGGCGATTGCGGGGCGAAAGAAGAAAGACGGAAGTCTGGCGTGGAACGACAGAAAGCAAAAGACCAACGAGATCGATACCAGTTACAAGAGCCGATACAGATGATGTCGAAATCTGACAGAACGGGATTGAAAGGACTGCTAACAGATACAGGAAACTGGACACAGATACCAGACAGAATGACAATGGCGGGCACAATACCAGACACCAGAGACCGAAATCAAAACAGGACGAAACAGATGGGATCCATACCGGACAGGATACACCAAAGGGATACCGGACAGAATAAAAACCCACGTCTTGCGGGTGCAAAGGTTCGTTGATGGACTGACAAAGGGTGAGAGAGAGAGTACTGAGCTTAAATAGAAAGGAAGCCAATCTGTCAACGAGCCGCAGCTGGCGCCAATTGGGCACCATGGCAACCGTGACACAAAGTCTGGATGTACTAAATTTGTAACATGACACATTAGTACTTAATTCAGAAGATATTGTCATGTTTTCCATGAAACAAAAAATTGCCTGAAAAGTTAAAACTAAAAAAAAAGGAAAATTACCAACAATACTTTATTAAAATCAAATCTAACACAATAACTGAAGGAGTTATCTTGTAGTTTTCATTGATTTTGGATGCCATTCAGTATCTTTAATATAAAAACAAGCAGTTTTAAATGACATTTACCCAAGTTAAATCTCATTCCTCCGTTGTCCTCCTTTTTTAGCTTAGGGTTAGCAGTTAGGGTTTGTATACGTTAGCATACATGGCTACTTTTTGAAATTAAAAAGGGGTACATTTGATCGCACACTATTTGATATATATATATATATATATATATATATATATATATATATATATTTGATATATGTTGATAGAAAAACAACATGGCGGCGCATGGATGCATGCATGCGGCTAGTTGCTCTCCAGCTAATCTTCTATTTATTGCCGTTCTCTTGTCTTTTTTGCTTTCACTTTTGGACACATGTTTGGCCAAAAATACTTACAGTAGGGACGAACTTATTCGGTTGGGTGGGCGTCTAAATTTCGACTTTTCGGGCACTTTTTATACCGCCTATGATATACCGAGCGAACTTCAAAGAGATCTGGCATCCTTGTGAACAGCTATAAACGACGACAACGGCGCCGTAAGGACAGAAAACAGAAGCAGATGTGTGAAGCGTGCGAAGTCTAAGGAGCAAGAAGGACGCGTGGATGTAACTAATTTCACCATTCATTCCTCGCTGGACTACCGAAGCCTTACACTCAGCGCACACGAAAAGCCACAACGACGGCATCTTTTGAAGATCTCGACAAAGACTACAAAGAGTTCAGCTAAGTCAAATGATTCAGCAAAGCTAAAATTTGGTCTTTTAAATATTAGATCGCTTGCTCCTAAAGCTTTACTTGTTGATAACATTATTCGTGACTATAAACTTAACTGTATGGGTCTTTGTGAAACTTGGTTACGCCCGGATGAGTATTTAGCGCTAAATTATGCTTCTCCCCCAGATTACGAGAGTAGCCATATAGCACGCACGTTGAAAAAGGGTGGCGGTGTTGCGCTCATTTCTGAAAAATCGCTCAAATTTAATCCTCGTACCTCTAATAACTACAAGGCGTTTGAGGCTCTTGTGATGCGGTCCTCTCTATTCTCAATTTATGTAATAACTGTCTATCGCACACCTGGGCCATACACAACTTTCTTAGACGAATTTGCTGAACTTTTGTCTGAACTAGTAACCTATGCAGACAAAATTATAATTATGGGGGACTTAAACATTCATATGAACTCCCCACTCAGTTCACTTACTATTACGTTTAGGTCTCTAATTGATGCATTTGGTTTTAATCAACTGGTTGATTTGCCAACCCATAAAGATGGGAACACGATAGACTTGATTCTGACTCGAGGAGTTTTAACCTCAAACATTATGGTGTTACCGTGTACTACCGTTATCTCGGATCATTATTTAGTTACATTTGAGGTGCTAGCTCAATGTAGTGTTAAAAAAGCTGAAGGATTTAGCGGACACAATATAAGCACTGGCACAGTTTCTGAGCTCTTTAAACTCCTTCCTGGAGCAGTTACGTTCTTTCCTTCATACAATGGCTCGATTGACTCACTCATGAATGAGTTCAATACCACCCTGACTAGTGTCCTGGATTCAATAGCGCCCATAAAGCTAAAATCACATCCTAAAAGACGCACGCCTTGGTTTACTGATGAAACTAGAACCCTTAAACAAGAATGCAGGAAATTGGATAGAAAATGGCGCGCTATCAAACTTGAGGTTTTCCATCAAACCTGGTGTGACAGCTTGTTAAAGTATAAAGCGGCCCTTGCCTCTGCAAAATCGGCCTACCTTTCGAAGGTGATTGCGTCTCAAAAGAACAATCCCAAAGCCCTTTTTGACACTGTAGCATCGCTTACAAGGCAACAGACTATCGCAGATAGTTCGACGCACTCTGCTCATGACTTAATGGTCTTCTTTAGTAAGAAGATTCAATGCACACAGGAAGAAATTGCTAAAGAAATTATTAAAACCACACATATTAAAGGGCTGGTCTAAAATTACACAGGGTGGCTGTCCTGGGAAATTGTCCGGTTTTAGTGAACTGTCACTTGATGATCTCAAACAGGTGGTGAATGCGGCCAAACCGACAACTTGCCAGTTCGACCCGCTCCCAGGGTCACTTATTAAAAGTCTTTTTGGCGTCCTTGGACCTTCAGTTCTAAATATTATAAACATATCACTCTCCTCAGGTGTAGTTCCAGCAGCTTTTAAGTCCGCCGTTATTAAACCCACACTGAAACGACCCAACCTTGATCCAGAAATCTTAAGTAATTATAGACCTGTGTCAAACCTACCTTTCCTCTCTAAAGTACTTGAAAAAGTAGTGGCACAGCAGCTGTTTTCATATCCGAGAATAACCTTTTTGAATCCATGCAATCAGGATTCAGGGCTAACCACTCTACTGAGACAGCTCTGATCAAGGTAACAAATGATCTCCTACTTGCAATGGATTCTGGCGCTTCATCACTTTTGCTGCTGCTGGATCTTAGTGCTGCTTTTGACACAGTGCACCACAATTTCCTACTAGAACGGTTGGAAAAATGGATTGGTCTTTTAGGAACCGTCCTCTCGTGGTTCAGATCCTACCTCTCAGATAGGACGCACTGTGTTAAATATGGTGAAATGACATCTGAGCCCTTTAATGTTACCTGCGGTGTTCCGCAGGGTTCAGTGCTTGGCCCCCTTCTTTTCAGCATTTACATGCTTCCATTAGGTGGTATTATTCGCAAGTACAATATCAGCTTCCACTGCTACGCAGACGACACTCAACTATATCTTCCGTTGGATGAATCTCCCACACTAAACTGTGGAAATTTGGAGGCCTGCCTCATTGAGATAAAAGAGTGGATGTCACTCAATTTCTTGCGTCTTAACTCTGAAAAGACCGAAATATTAGTCATTGGTCCATCTAAATGCCGTGACTTATTCTCAAAAACTGCTGTGAACATTGACAAATGTCACATCACACAGAGTGACTCAGTTAAAAATTTAGGTGTCATATTTGACCATGATCTATCCTTTGAAATGCATGTAAAGAAAATTACTAGAACCGCTTTCTTCCATCTTCGTAACATTGCTAAAATCCGTTCAATACTGTCTCACTCTGATGCGGAAATTATAATTCATGCATTTGTTACCTCCCGTCTCGATTACTGTAATGCACTACTCTCTGGTCTCCCGAAGTCTAAAATCAAGTCTCTTCAGCTGGTACAAAATGCAGCAGCGAGGCTTTTAACTAGGACAAAAAAGTACGATCACATAACACCGATTTTGGCTATCCTGCATTGGCTCCCAGTTAGCCATAGATGTGGCTTCAAGGTTCTCTTAGTATTGTATAAAATCATACATGGACTTGCTCCCTCTTATCTTTCAGATCTGATTTGCCCCTATGTCCCCGTCCGAAGCCTACGATCTGAGAGTGCCGGTCTTCTGGTGATCCCAAGAGCAAAGAAGTGTTCTGCTGGTTCGAGAGCATTCTCCATCCGGGCACCGGTGCTGTGGAATGCTCTTCCCCCTGAAATCCGATCTGCAACCTCAGTGGAAATGTTTAAATCTAAGCTTAAAACTCACTTCTACTCCATAGCATATGAATAACCTACTCTTCTCGTTGGCTGAAAAATAGTCTGTGTAATACACTGTAATAATCTGTGAAGCCCTTTGAGACTCTTCGTGATTTAGGGCTATACAAATAAAGATGACTTGACTTGACTATTTTTTACGCTTGAAACACAATTCGTCTCCAGAATATAAAATAAAAAGAACAACATGTGCTTGTTTAAAACTGGTACATTTTTACCCCACACAAAAATCCATTGCAATTGTTGGTACTTTTTATTTACACACAAGGAACGAGTCTCGCTTTAAAATAAAGCAGTGGTTAACTGAAATACTAGTCTCGAGTTGAGATTTTTGTTGTTATTTGAAAAAGCATTTTTAGGGGCGAAAAGCGCCAGTCTAACATGTATAGCTGTAAGTGTTGGCAGGCAAGTGTTAGGGGGCTCAGCTTTAGGGTAAGGTTAGTGTTTTTATGGCTAGATAGATAGATAGATAGATAGATATATACTTTATTCATCCCCGTAGGGAAATTCACACTTCCAGCAGTCTACCCCGTTGTTTATTTACAGATTAACATGATGCCCTAGGGTGCTTGTAGCGGAGCGGATGACGTCACGCCAGTCCAAAAGTTCGACATTCCTGCGGCAGATGGAAATCTTTTCTTTGTGAAAATCCAGGGATACACGACCTCGTGTTAGCAAGTCCGCCTCCTCTCCGATTCCCCCCGGCTTTCGTGTCTCTGTTTAGCGACGTCGAAGCCGGATTTCTCCAGGTAGCTCCGGGTGGCTACACGTTAGCGTCCGGAATGCTAAACGTGAGCCACGTTTCCGCAAAACACAGCAACTGCGTTCCCTGTGCGCTTCGATGTTTTCCACCCGCACTCGATGATCTTATTTGGTCGTGAGTTCGCATTTACCATAATTGCGGATGGTACCGAAGACTTATAACGCCGCTAGCCGCTTCGCTAGCTCCGGCTGTCCTTTCACCATGGGCCCCTTCATCACGCCGGCACGAGAATTCTTTAGGGCAAGGAGCTGAAACTTCTTGAGTACACACATCTATTGTGCGCTAAAACCCATGTCCATAGGATAGAAGTAATCCATAGTGTAGTTGTCAAAACGGGAAGAAAAAACGCCGAAGATAGGAGCAGACAATAAAACAATTGGGCAGCTGCTGGAAAAGGCAGCCGCTCGTGGCAGCGCCGCTTTGAACTTATGTGATAAATTCAGCCATTGGTTGAAAGGAAGACACTTTACCACATGGACCGACAATAACCCACTGACATACATTTTGACCAAACCAAGACTTGATGCGTGTGAACAGCGGTGGGTAGCGAAGCTAGCTGCATACAATTTTGACCTGAAGTACATTCCCGGCCCAAAGAACATCGTAGCCGACGCTCTGAGCCGTGAGCCATTTGTACGGTCATGTGTGGGTCATCGCCTTGTTACCGAGCCCTATACTTCGCTCTTGGACCAAGTCAACAGGGTGAACAACAGTACTGTGCAAGAGGTGTTCAGAGTATCCAACAATTGTCACGCTGTTGTAGACGAGAGTGCTGGGACATCAGACGAGTCAGTAAAAAGGGCAATTCCATCAGGCTCCAATGGTTCTGTGACATCAGAAGAGGTTGCTGCTGTCTTCAGTGCTCAGTCCACTGGTGGCGTGGGTCAAGTGATGGGAACAGATGCCAACTTCAATCTTCTGCAGAAGGGAGATCAGTCAACGGCACTCCCACAGAGTCAGCTTGTTGGTTTACAAGAACAGGACAACACAATAAGCAGAACCATGTACTTTGTGCATAGACACAAGAGACCTACCAGGCGTGAGAGAGCTGTCGAGTCGCCTAGTGTGATGAAACTACTGAAGCATTGGAGCAGACTCACCATACAGAATGGCATGCTCTACAAAATAAGGAAAGATCCTCACATGGCCAAGAAAATCTTCCAGTTTGTGGTGCCTGATTCATTGAAACAGAAAGTCCTTCAAGGTTTACATGACTCAGCAGGTCACCAAGGCCAGAACCGTACTTTGTCTCTGGTGAGGCAACGATTCTTCTGGAATGGCATGGAACGTGATGTTGTGAATTATGTCAAATCCTGTCAGCGCTGTGTAGTAGGGAAAACACCGGAACCACACAACCGTGCACCACTCAAGAACATAGTCACCTCTGAGCCTATGGAGTTGGTCTGTATAGACTTTTGGACTGCTGAGCAAGAGAACAAGTCTGTAGATGTCCTGGTCGTAACTGATCATTTCTCCAAGATGGCGCACGCCTTCCCTTGCAGAAATCAAACCGCCAAACAAGTTGCTCGCCGTCTGTGGCAGGATTTCTTCCTTGTCTATGGTTTCCCACGGCGTATCCACTCTGATCAGGGAGCTAATTTTGAGAGCAAACTGATCAAAGAGCTTCTAGAGATGGCAGGGGTGCAGAAATCCCATACCACTCCGTACCACCCCATGGGAAATGGTATCGCAGAACGATTCAACCGAACATTGGGAGATATGATCAGAACCCTTCCCCCTCAGCCCAAAGCAAAGTGGCCACAAATGCTGCAGCAGCTCACATTCTGCTATAACTGCACAGAGCATGAGACAACAGGGTTTGCACCGTTTTACCTAGTGTTTGGTAGGATCCCTCGTCTCCCTGTTGATGTCATGTTTCAACATGCTAATACCAATGATGCTGTTGTCAGCTACTCTGACTTTGTACGCCATCTGAAGAAAGGTTAAAGTTAGGGTTAGTAGGGTTAGTGTTCAGGGGTTTGGATAGGGTTATTGTTTATATTAGAAGTTAGGGTAAGTTGGGTTAGGAGGGTTTAGAGATCAAGATAAGGGTTAGGGGTTTGTGGAGTCAAGCAAGTAAGGGTTAGATTAGTCAAGGTAGCATTGGTGTAAGGGTTACCTCCATTCTCTAGCAATGCACAATGATGGGGGTTGACAAAGACAGTTCCATTGCTTGCAAAGCTTAGTGGGAGGGGTAGAAGTAATGAACACAAGCCTATTTTCACAAAGAGAGGTCAGGAGTGCCCTAGCTTCTCCTAAGTCAGGCCACCTGGGCATTACCGCCAAGTAATTATTAATTGGCATAGAGGGCGCGGAGAGACAAGAAAAAGCATAGTGGCAGGAGAGAGAGGCAATTTCAAAGAAAATGAGGTAGAATAAACAAGAGGTACGTGCAGTAGTCGTCTGGCTGCATACCGTTTCTTTTACAAGATCACTTTAGTTATGACCAATCCTAATGTTTAGATTTCAGCAAAGTAAAAAAAATGCCCCAAAAAAGACTTGAACAAGCGTTGCCGGTGCACGGTCTTAATTAGCAACACTCAAAGTGATGACAAGATAAGCAGGAAGTGTGCTCCTGGATTTAAAAGGAACCATTGTCTTTCCCTTAGCAAAGAGGTGGAAGAGTAAGGAGGAAGATAAACAAGACCAAGTGGCAGGCGACGGGAAGACCGCAAACTATAATAGGGAGCTCAGGAAATACTGTTGCCCCCGTGTTAATACTACATTTACGTCACATGAGAAATTGTTTGGCAGATGACTAGGAGTGACGTCTAGTTTTCATTTAATCTGTTACATACCACCACAGCAGGACACCGGTTTCTGCCATTGTTTGATGAAATGGAAATGTATTTGAGATTTGAAGGCAGCAATTGCAGATAACATTGTGGCAATTAATGGCACACATTTCTCATGAAAACAACATAACTGCACAGTACAATCGGTGATGTTGTCAGTGCACTCCATGGAAAATAAATCTGTGTTCCGTGTCCAATGAGGAAGCAGCAGATAGGGAATAAACTTCAAAAGCATGCATAATAAAGTACAGGGGATATTCCCGTGAGTGCCAAGCGGAATGGAAAGCCAACAAAAACAATCAAGTTTTTCTGTTGCACCGACAAAATGAAATAGGGGGACGGCGGGAGCTGCATTCAAAGTTTTGGGCGCCTTCCTCTCAAAATAAAAAATCAGAGCCAATCCAGTAACACAATTCTTCCCCGCACTCCACAACTATTTAGCCAATTTAGCCCATTTCACCAAATCTGCTTTTAGTTCGATAGACGTGGACTGATTCTGTTTCAGCTTAAAGCTTGATCTCCACTTGCGTTTATGAGCTCTTGTGGGGGTACTTGAGGAAAAATAAGTACTAGCTCCGGCACCATTAATACAGATTTCATGTCTTTTGCGTTCAATCCCGTTCGAAATCCAAACACATAATCCTCTCCAACCAGATTGATACATTGGAGATTATTCAAAAAAAATCTTGTTCCAGAAAGCTATTTGTTGATACTAAAAACGCTACATTAGAGACGCTGACTTCGTGTACGTGGACTGTTGTTTGTTATTGTGGTTTTCGCGGTAGTGGCTCAGGAGGTAGAGCGCTCGTCTTGGGATCAAGAGATCGCAGTTCGAAACCCGGCTCCTCCGTGTTACATGTCGATGTGTCCTTGGGTAAGACACTGAACCCCGAATAAGCAGGTTGGCACCTTACATGGCTGCACGGCCGCTATTGGGAAATGTGAAGCACACTGTAAAGCGCTTTGGGAAGTCTTGACTTGAAAAGCGCTATATAAATGCAGATCATTTAATTTCATTTCATTCAACACCTGAACGCACCATTCTATCCATCCTTCAAACGGTCAAGCCAAATGTAGTTAAGTGTGATCACAGTATTCAATTTTCTGTTGCGTTGCTTTTGTTGTCATGAAATTAGTCATGACATGGATTTATCAATTCCTCATTTATAACATCTTCATTAACTCATTGTAATTATGTCATTTCAGATGTGTTTAATTTAAGTCAGAAGTGGCCTTAAGTGCTACCTTAATTATTTGAGCGGAATACAAAACAAGAGACGGGATAGTTAAATTTCTGCTCATGAGATGTTTAAACAAGCATATTCCCGAGTGCCGGGGAAAGAAGATCACATCAAGCATAGTACAACTTTCATCCGTTAGCAAAACGCAATTGAATTCCTCAGGTGAAGGTTGAGTGGTTTGAGCGAGAATTCCCCAAGGATGGCGAAACTATTGTCAGTAGAATAGTGTGCTTCTCAACTGTGGGACCCCTCTAATGGTGAATGTTTAAAAGCACCTCTTAATGGTAAAAAAAAAACCACACTGTCTAAAGAGAAAACATTGTTTTGAATAGGCAAAATATATTATCTATGATATAAAAGCGCATTTTTTTAAGTACTCGAAGTCCAAGAAATTTGTATTTATAGTTTATCTTGTCTTATAACCCGGATATGAATCAAACATGCAGAGGAAGAAATTCTATCCATCAACACTTTATTTTGGATGTTTAGAAAATGAATCGAGTCCTGCATTTGGTGATGCTTTTCAGATTGGTTGTCTACGCTTGCTTGGCCATCTGCTTTGAATGCTGGTGCACGGCCTCCACAAAGGCACCCACATTTTCCGGGTCCATGTCGGGATAAAGACCGTGGCCCAGATTTGCGATGTAGCCTCTGGTGCCGAAACCTTGCAGCATTTTCTTTACGATGTCAGAAATACGTTCCTAGTAACAAACATGAAAACATGGCATATTTATTTGGTCATGGCTTAGAGATAATTAAGGTCAACATGACAAAACAGTAAACATTCTTATCAAATGAATGCAGGAATCCCTTGCACCATCGCGGTTTAGCTACTTTGCAGATTATTATCTTGCATTGTGTTCTGCATTCTGATTGGCTAAAAAGCTCTGCCTCTTTTCTCCCTGTGCCTCAACAACTTTAGGGTCTCAATTGTACACATACGCAAAAAAATTCGATCAACCTACACTACCGTTTCAAAATTTTGCGGTTGCTTAAAAACCTCCATTCTTGGACGAAAGCGTTTGAAGGATATTTTTTTCATTATTCCTAACCTTGTCGATGTTTTCGGCTATACTTTCTAATTGTTTTACAATTCATTTGATTAATGTAAAAAAAAACATGTGAGAACACACTATTGTCTGGGTGACCCCAAACCTCTCGACAGTAGTGTACATTACGAACGTCCAAACCTTTTTCAATTTCGAGTTTCTCTAAAAGCCATCATGTCAACAAAACACCGTCAGAAGCACCAAGAGGCAGAGGAAGATGCTTTCTATCACCAACAAAGTTGAACCCACTAAAGTAGTTTCAGTTTTCGATAACGGCCATATGATGACAAACATAATCTGAAGTAAAATCGTAGTGTCCTGAAATGATTTCCACCCCATAGTGCAATAGATTATTTTTGAAATTATAATTTGACAGTAGAGAATATATTTAAAAAAAACGGTTAAACAAATGCTTGAGCCTGTATATCAGCTTCGATCTTTGGTTTCATTGTATGTTAGAGTATCTCATAATAAATGAACGACTGCACTCCACGGATTTTGACTATCGCGGACCCTTTTGAATGAAGCACCCACAAAAAACGAAGGGTTAACGTCACAGGGAAAGGTTGACTGCATGAAAGTAGGCCCAACTCAATTCCAAAAGCAGAACTTTTTCGTTTGTTACCTTGGGAGCATAAAGCGCACATGGGTCCATGTTTCCCTGAAGGCTCACCTTTCCCCCTGTGCGTTCCCTGAAATGAAAAGAAACTCAGCACATACTTGCATCCTCTTGATAACGATGTGTCAAGTATATAGTGCTCCTTTTGCTAGTTCTCTGGTCAATGCTGAATCTGTTTACTTGGGGCTTAAATGTGCTATTTGTGCTTTATTTGTTTCATACTTTTATTTTATGGTTCCTAAAGTACTTATATTAATCCTGATTATATATGAAATGCATTTATAAATGAAATGCAATTTATTGTTGATTGGATGGTCACATTGAATGGTTGTTATTTTGTTTTTTATTCTATCAATAAATAAGACTTTACTCTAGGTACCCAGTACTTGAGTACGGCAGTGTCTGAACTAACGTCTGCCCGGACGCCCGGGGCGTGCATCTTTTACGTCAGGCATACAACTTACAAAATGTCTCCGCCCGAGTGGCAGACAACTTTTTCAAGAAAAAACGTTTTATTCCGATTTTGAAATCTTCGTTAGTTTTTGAAATTTCGGAATTTCAGTTTCTTTGGCAATTTGCATACTCAGCCGTGTTCTTGTTTGCTTGCTATTGAGAAATAATTATGCTTAAAGGCTGAACAGCAATATCCTGCTTATCTTCTTACGCATGAGGAAACTGCACACTGACATATCCTTAACAGGAATTAAGCCAAAACCTCAGCCCCAGAAGAAAGATTCAAAAGAAGCTAAACAAATTGATGACGCTACAAAACATATACGTTTTTGTTTTTTTTGCGATAAATCGTCTTATTGAGTTTCATCCATCCATCCATCCATTATCTGCACCGCTTATCCTCAGTAAGGTCATGGGGGTACTGGAGCTCATCCCAGCTAAGTTGGGAAAAATGGGGCAGGCAACATTATGGCTGGGCAGGCAACTTTTCAGAGTTGTCTGCCCTGGTGTCCAGTAACTTTTTGTCATGAGTTTCAGACACTGAGTACGGTACTTTTTTTTTTTTTTTTTAACCAAGTACCTTTTTTCTTTAACCTTTACTCAAGTCATTTGGGCGACTACTTTTTTACTTGCTCTCGTGTAATATTAATCTGAAATAGCAGTACTTTTACTTGAGTAAACATGTAGGCTACCCCACCCACCTCTGGATAGTTCATTCATTTTAAATAATTTCCACTACTGTAAGTCTGTGCGTGTGTACGTGTGTGTTACCGTGCTGAGCAGGGGTCGATGGTCCAGTCAAGGCCGACCACTTCGTAATGAGACTGAGACAGAGCTTCAAGACCGTAATGGGCATCTTTGGCAAAAATGATCTGCCAGAAATAAATGCATGCAGTGTTGGGTAGCATAATGGAGGCACCTCTCACTGGTGCAATTCTGCCATCCACTGGCTAAAAAGTAGAGCAACGACATGACCGGAATTTCGCATTGGACTTTTAGAAAAGGATAGAATTAGGCCAATGGGGATAATACAACCAAGGAAAAGACAAAAGGATTCAATGTAGACAATGTTAAGAATTATTGCTATACGCTGAATAAGCATGAAATCTTTTTCAAAGGAATACGACTAGAGCACAGTCCTACTTGGTGCTCATTCTCACCATGGGGACTTCCTGTTTCCCGTCTTTGAGTTTCTCTTTGACGCGGCGAGCAATGTCATGAAGGTAAGGAAGGGAAAACGATTGAAACTCAGCGGGTCCCAGAATTCCGGCGTGGGACTCGAACACTTGCAGGGCCTGAACGACGTCGCAACGGGCAAAAAAACTTTCAGTTAGAGGAAACATCTTCTTACATACCTGTCAACCTAATTATATATATAAAAATATAATTCGTGAATGTATGTATATGGGTGTATATTTGTGAATATGTGTATGTATGTATGTGTATTTAATATATACATCTAATATATAGGATATATATAAAATGTGGGTATGTGTATATCCTCCAAGCTCTCGGAGCACCACCCAAGATCATAGCCCTGTTCAAGCTGCTCTACAGCAACGCAGAGAGCTGTGTCCGTATCAACGGCATTGACTCCAACTGGTTTACTATCTCCAGCGGCGTTCGGCAAGGCTGCGTGGCTGCTCCTGACCTTTTTAATTGCATCACCGCCCATCTGATGTTCAGGGTTAGTAAGCGCATCCCCGGAGTGTCTTTCGGCAACTACCACCTGACTGACCTGGAGTATGCTGACGACACCATTATGCTCAGCACTTCCTACAGCCAACTGAGAGACGCTCTGGGCATTTACAGCGAAGAGGCAGCGCGGCTTGGCCTCCAAGTGAGTTGGACGAAAACCAAGTTCATGTATGTCGGTGATGGACCAGATCCACCTCCCATCCAAATTGGTAGCGACATCATACCTGTCAAGAGCTTTGTGTATCTGGGGTCCATGGTGACAGACAATGGGGACCTAAAACCAGAGATTCTCCGCAGAAGAGCCCTGGCAGCATCTGCTCTGCAGTCTCTCTGGAAACCACTCTGGCGGCACCAGACCATCGCACGCAAGACGAAGCTCCGCATTTACAACCTCGCCGTACTCTCTATCCGGCTTTATGGCTCAGAAACATGGCCCCTGAACGACACCCTGGCCACAAGAATCGACGGTTTTGATAGCAGGGCTCTCAGAACCATCGAGAACATCGGGTGGCCCCAGCGAGTCTCCAATAAAGAGCTCAGAGCCCACACGTGCCAGCCCCAAGCATCTTCCTTGGTCGCACAACACCGCACCCGCTGGTTTGGCCATGTCCTTCGTCTACCACCAGACCATCCGACACGAGCCATTCTCCAGTTTGACCCAAAGGCCGCAGGCTGGAGACGACCACGAGGGAAACCCTGCACTCGATGGCTCGACGTCGTTGCGGGCGACCTCCAACAACACGGAGTTGCTGTAGAGGATGCAGAACAGCTGGCACAAGACCGCCAGCATTGGAAAAACCTGGTTCATCTGGTCGGCTCAACGCACAGGGACGGGACCCCCTGACCTTCGCTGGAGCAATAATCAATCATGTGTATATCTAAATGTGTGAATATGTATATATATATATATATATATATATATATATATATATATATATATATATATATTTATATATATAAATATATATATATATCCATGTGAACGTATATATTTATGAGTTCATATACAAGTAGGATTCTATACGATTATATGCAATGCATGTATGTCGGTGTATATATGTACATATATATTTGTTGTTTTTGTAAAGGGGTGAGAGCTAATAAGCTGTTTCTTCTCACTTCTTTCGGAAAATGTCTTTTGTTTTCTATTACTTCGTTTTGTGGTTAATGTAGCTTCCTCATTTTTCTTTTCTCGATTTTTACATGTTTTTAGTTCCCGAAATGTATTGCCGATGATCAGGAAGCCTTGCACAGCTTGTGATGCATAATCAGAAAAAACAACGACAATGACAACCTCAGCCAATTACTCCCATTAAAAAAGATTGCAATTCCCCTTATAATAAATCGACTATAATAAATCCAACAAAAACACCTCGGTATCTATTTACACACAGTAAGCCAGACTAAAATAAAATAAAAGTAGAGAATTAGCGTGAACAAGTCAATTTTATTAACCAAATAAACATCATAATCTTTTTTGCAACATCTTGCCTAGCTCTATCCTCATTTGCACTGAGAATTATTGTTGCTTATTACACGTAGCAGTCCACTATTTGTGACTTTTACATTATTTTTACACGGAACACAGAGCGAGAAATGAGGACGTTTTGTTGACGATTTAATCCATCCGGCATAATCGCCTTGGAGATATTTCAATTCTATCTTTGTGTCGACTTGATCCTTGAGTTCTTTTCTTACCTGTCGGTATTTCCACACTTACTCTCACGACTTATAACTGGTCCATTCTTCAATTATACAGATGCTGCCCTACGAACGAGATGATCATTCGTAAGTCGAATTCGTTCTTCAGTTGCTACGGTGCTATATTTTGTATGGAATGTATGTTTAAGGTTTATATAAGTATGTTTAAGGCAAGTATAAGCAACCTATATTGCTTTTAAACTGAAAAATAGACGTTTAATAAAGTAATATGCTCTATAAAGATAAATAAAGTTGAATTTTGGAAGATGCGCTTCAATAGGTCCTCCTCCATGGTAAAAAGTATTCTGACCATTTTCTCAACCGCATCAAGCTTTCTTTTTCCACTTTAATTTAAAAAGAAACAGCTCTCATCTTACACTTTAAACCAACCATTTTGAATGGATTTACAAGATATTAAACAATAAAAATGTCAAAGTTCTTCGCGCATCTGTAACAAAATTGCCAGTCTTCAAAATATATATAAACTGATCTCAGGTGACGCATAAGCGCGAATAGAGTTGATCAAAAAAGCCGTCATACGTGCATTAAAAATGCTTGGCCGAAGGTAAGAGTGTACCATGACAATATTAGCAATAAGAGATGACGTTTTTTCTGCTACCAGTAACCGAAACCATCTGGATTAGAGCTGAAATGGGCAAGATGAGATCGCACTAACAAAAAATAAAACATTTTTCAAACTCCCTGAAAAAAAATTCCATACGGCAAAAGCCCCAAAACAGGGCAGCACGGCGGCGCAGTGGTTAGCGCTTGTGCGGCACAGTTCATGTCATGGGAACCTGTCGTGGGTTCAAATCCAGCTCCAGACTTTCTGTGCGGAGTTTGTATGTTCTCCCCGTGCTTGCGTGGGTTTCCTCCGGGCACTCCGGTTTCCTCCCACATTCCAAAAACATGCATTTCAGGTGAATTGGCCGGTCCAAATTGTCCCTAGGTGTGAATGAGCGAATGAGTCGTCTGTGCCCGTGTGCCCTGCGATTGGCTGGCAACCAGTTCAGGGTGTCCCCTGCCCACTGCCCGAAGATGGCTGGGATGGGCTCCGGCACCCCCGCGACCCTAATGAGGATAAGCGGTACGGCTAATGAGATGAGATGAGATGAAAAGCCCCAAAACGTTTACCGTTGAGGTCCAAATAACTTTCCATTCTCAATCAAATAGAATTGTTTACAGAACAAAAGTCAGAGAATGCATAATAACACTTTAAATGAAATGAATAATGACCAAGTAACCCTATCTGGATTTTTCACAGAACAGAAGAGAGAAAATGAAACACTATTTATGAAATAAATATTAAACAAATACCACTCTCTGGGTTCGTCACGGAAAAAAACATAAGGTTTCCCTTGTGACATGCAGTCTCAACAGGTCCAAGTTCAGCTTAGTTGTCAGAGCACAGGATATAGATGACTTGCGAAAAGGCAGCAGATTTTATTTCAATGAAACATTTTTAGTCGTGGAACCAGATCCGAATGTTAAACGTTGTGCGTTTCACATTACAAAGACAAGATATGCTATTCTATTCGTCTATTCTATTATAAATGTATTAAGTGACAAACTTATTGTCATAGTGACATGTGAATCACACAACAGAATTTAACATTTGCCTCTGGTACTTTAAGTTAAGTGTGATCATGAGATTAAAAAATATGTATTTTCTTATGTTGTCTATATCAATGGTAGTTCAATGGTAAGAGTTAGGTGGTCTCACTGTCACGACCCCGCTTTGTATCCTATTACAACCAAAACAGACATTAACTTTTTTTTTTTTAGGTATAAAAAATGTGCTTACGGTATATGAAAAAACTCCCAAAACAAAACGCTCTTTTGTATTATTCAAGGGGCTTGACCAAATGTAAAGGCAGACTGTAGTTTGGGGACCACTGCTATTTGGCGTACACAACTCCAAGTAATTCAAAAAATGCATATAATTCAGGTATAAGTTGACAGGTATGTTATTATGACGGATTTCCAACTCTGACCTGTGCCCCGGCTGCCACCTGTCCCAGCAGGTACTCGACAATCACATCGGTGAGCATTTTGAGCAGCATGTGGCTGGCCTCCGGATGACGATACAACCAACGCTTGGCCTTGGAATGAGTGTTGGAACTGCCGCCTTCGATCATGTAAGACATGAGCGTCCACTGGTAAGAGAACACGCATAGATTAACAAATGGGATGGTAAGAACACGGGTGACACTCGCAGACTGCAGCCAGGTCCTCACCGGTGCTCCAGTAAATCCGATGAGCGGCACTTTGCCTTCAATCTTATGTCTGGTCAATGTGATGGCTTGGAAAACATAGCCTAGTTCTTTGGCCACGTCCACCTTTACACGCAGACGTTGCAGGTCTTCGGGTTCTTTCAGGGGTTCGGGAAACGTGGGGCCTTTGCCTGGCACCATCTGGACATCCATACCCATGGCCTCAACAGTGGAAAAGGTCATGATTTGAAACCACACATTAATCTTTGCAATTCACACCGTTTTAAAACCTGAACACTTTTCTAATTCCCTTTTTAAAAAAAAAAAAATCCAAATATGGCCAATGAAATGTCATCATGATTATATCAAAGTTTAAAACCTCTAGAGGGCAGCCTTACAGAGAAGTCACTCCACTAGGATTTCCTCCAGTACTTTATCGACCTGGTGAGCTTCAAGGCAGTTCTCATCCCCCTCACCAGGCCATGAGAGTAAGATGATGGCTGACCAAACTCTCTCTTTCCATGGAAAACCACAACTCTTTATTCGCCCAGATAATATAAGACATATAATCCATCTCACTAAGTAATGAAACAGATTCAACACCTGCCATTCAGTGAATTTATGCCCAAGTCGAATTGAGTTCCTCGTCTCTACTTTACTAGGCCACCAGGCTGACCAAGTTTTCTTATGGAAACCCTGTCAATCGCAGCTTATGTAGTTCATGTCGTCGTTACACTTTTACTTAATTTGGACTGTGCATGAATTAGTTAACATTGCAAGGGAATTGGTAGAAATAAATATAATACAGAATCTTTTGTTTTCATATTTCTTTTTAACTTTTTGAGGGGAGTAGAGTTGATAGTCAAAAGTATTTAAATAATGGGATTTAATTTCTAGGCACCATCATCAAAAAATATATATTTACAAGAGAACACTATGTTCAAATACTAAAAATGATAACGCAATAAAATAGAGGTAAAATAACAAGCATTAATATGAAATCAAGTATACAATTATTAGGCAGTTACAACAGCGGAATTAGTTTATACTTGGATCTTGCCATTGGTGACAAGTACTTATTGTGGTACGGTTCTGGTACTAAAACAAGTACTTATGTACTTATTTAATTCTGACTAATAGTAGATACATTTTTAGCACATTTGTAGCTTTTCTATCTAATGTGTTTACTTACCTGTGGCACAACAAGGATGTCAGAAAATATAATGGCGGCATCAAAGGGAAAACGCCTGAGAGGCTGAAAGGCAGATAAATAGAAAGAATTCAACCTAAATGACAGCAGAAATAATAATGACACACAGGTATAGGACTAAATTAGGTCCATTTTTATAGGACTTTTAGAAAGGTTAAAAATGTGCTCAGTTAAGTAGGCTCTAATTCTGGATATTTTGATTTTTATCTTATTTTTTATTGGGGCGGGTCTTCAGTGACTTGAAAAGCACTATATGTAGACCATTTTAAAGGAAATTGTATTTATAATTTAAATGTGCCTTTCTTTGTATGATTTGATCCTCAGAGGTACCGCAACAAAGTCAGAGATTATATCCGGGTGCTGTTTGTATTCTTTCAACAATTGTATCATCTTAGGGCCCACTAACTATTAATCAAGATGTGCTTCACTTTTGTGCCAGGAAGTCTGGCCACAAGCTTGCCTCCCCAACTATACTCCTTTGATTTTACAGTAAATCATTGTTCTTTTATGTTACAAAAGTTTCACTCTTCTTACTGTCTGTTCATTGTGCTCGCACGCCATATAGCGACCAGTATTATATCACTCTATTTAATCATGTGGTTTTGTTTAAGCCAATCAGAATCGTTTTATGCATTCAAGTGATTTTGTTTAAGCCAATTACATTTGTTTCATGTAAGTATGTTATGTAGTTTAAGCCAATCAGATGTGTTGTTTTACGCCTATGTTTTGAATGAATGGGCTAGTAGTTATCGGATATGGGGGTCTTTTCTCTCGGAGCCGATCTTGGAGGCAAATCTAAGGGAAAGCTCAGGTGGGATGCGCTTCCAATGAAAGGGCTACCCAAAATCAATCTCTGACTCGGAGTGTTTTTCATTCTTTGTCTTAATACAATCTCAAGTTTTAACCTTGATAACCATTAACCATTTTGTTGTTTACTTCCTCCAACATGCATGTTTTGGAAGGCAAAATACAGTGGCCGGTAGGTGTTGTACCTATGTTATGACTTCAATAGCAGAGGTATACCTGTAAGGTGAGCTCGCAGCAGGCGTCAGGTGACTGGCAGGTTTCGAAAAAGTCCTTACCGGCTCTGAACTCGCGGAACTCTACAAATGTGGAAGATATCAGCAAATCATACATGTTTCTGGATCACAAGGTGGTTAAAGCAGCAAACATGCCCACAGTACCAGGGAGGTATCGTCCTGCCTGTCTCATGCACCAGACGGGAACATGTTCGGTTTCTTCACCTCGAGCTGCCCTCAAGAAAGTGTCATTCTGCAGTTGAGGGAAGTCTTTGGGGCTGGAGGGTAAAACAATGAGACACTTACGATTATATACAATAAAAGATGTTTTATGCATGCTCTATTAGTGTCTAGTATTTGAGGCTTTGTTATCAGGAGTACATAAGGTCCACTCCCATGTGGTGTCGAAGACAGATAAGAAGTGTCCGCATCTTTATCACTTCATAGATCAATCAAGGCAGTTGAATAAAATGAATTGCAATGCATAGGTTTTATTTAAAACCCTAAATAACACAATACATAAGTAGGAAAATGAATAAATTAAGATAGGCGTAAAGTGTATTGTTAAAAAGGTGCAAATATTCAGTGATTCAAATGAATCGAAAGATAATTACAACGTATTAGAATACTAACTTATGATAACGGGAAAAAAAACACACTTAAAAGTAAAACAAATGACAATTAAGTTGAAATTTGTCAGTCCAATCGTGTGACATGTAAACCCATAAAACAAGTAATGATAGCTGTTTTCATAACGCCAATAACAATTAACGGCTAGCAGTAGCATCTCTTCAATAACATGCAAAGAAGAAAAAAAGACAACTCACATAATTAATTCGCCCTTGCTCATGACGGCCAACTTGAGGAAGAGATGGGCTTTGTTTTGGGAGATGTCAATTCAGACATGTAACACTTCGACTGGCTTCCGCGGCAACTGTCACTGATAGGGCACGGCCATTTTGAACTCACGTGACCAAAACTGAACCGTGTTCGGTTTCAAAATAAAAGTATTCCAAAATCAAGAGAATTGTAATCCTGAAATACTGGTTTACTTGGGATTTTAAACTAGAAAGAAAGCATCATCCATCCATCCATTATCTGCACGGTTTATCCGCAGTATTGTCGCGGGGGTACTGGAGCCCATCCCAGCTATCTTCGGGCAGTGGGCAGGGGAAACCCTGAACTGGTTGCCAGCCAGTCACAAGGCACACAGAGACTGACAACTCACTTGTTCATTCATACCTAGGCACAATTTGGACCGTCCGATTAACCTGACATGCATGTTTTTGGAATGTGGGAGGAAACCGGAGTGTCCGGAGGAAACCCACGCAAGCACGCGGAGAACATGCACTCTCCACACAGGAAGGTTTGATCTCACAACCTCAGAACTGTGCCACATACGCGCTAACCACTGGGCCGCTGTGCTGCCCAAAGGAAGCATCAATTCAAAATAATTTGAGAAAATCCACTGCAAAAACATAAAAAATAAATAAATATAAACGCTACAAAATAATAGTATTTATAAATACTTATAAAATCCTCTTTAAAAATTATCTTGTGTGCTGAATTGGAGATCACATTTTTTTTTACAATTACCATTTCAAGGCAAATAATACAACGATTCATTAAACAACAAAAAAAGAATAATATTAATAATAATAATAAAATAAATTATTAAAATGATCTTCCATCTTTAAAGTCAGACAGTTTTTATTTTTTTCTTATTTTATCAGAAAAACAATTAAACACAAATATCAATTGTTGAATAAGAAGATAGGATACTAAGTACAAAAGAAATTATAAAATGAGCAAAAGTATTCACCATTCTGAGAGATTTAGCAAGACAGAGAGAAGCACAAGAGAAAAAAGAGCTGCAGTTTTAAATAGGCTTGTTGTCATCAAAGCCAGGTGCCACCAACAGAGACACTGTTGTTGTATTTTTCTCCCTCTATGTTTGCCTGTTTACACTTTATCCTCTCCCTTTCTCTCATTTTTCTCTTTCTCTCTCTCTTTTTCTTCTGTCCCACCCTTTTTCTTACTCCTTTTTCTTCTCTCGCTCGCTTTTTCTCTCTCCCTGTCTCTCTTTCTCTTCTCTTTTTTCCCCATTTTTTTCTGTCTTTTTTGTCTTACTTTCTCTCCCTCCCTGTCTCTCTTATTCTCTCTTTGGCTCTCTTTTTTCACTCTCTCTCTCTATTTTTCTCTCTTCCCCCTTCAAGTTCTGTTTGTTTCCCTTTCTCACTTTTTTCTGTCTTTCTCTTTATTTTTCTCTTCCCTCTGTCTTTCTATCTCTCACTCTTATTTTTTCTCTTTCACTAGCTTTATTTCTCTCTTTCTCTTTCTTTTTCTCTTTCATTTTTTTCTTAATAATGTACTCGTCCGCCCCCCCTACATTTGATGATGAGTTTGACACTCCTGCTTTACTGGCTTTATAGTAGATTCTAATTACTCAGTTTTCCTTTATAACAGAAAATAGTCAAAACAAATAATATAATAATTAGTGTCAGCTGCAAAGGAACGCACAATACTTTAATAATAATCCTACTAATCAAACCAATACTACTAATAAAGAAGATAAACATGACACATTAGTAGTTATGTTGTCCCATGTTTTACATTTTTTCATCCATCCATCCCACCATCCATCCATCCGTCCATCCATCCATTCATTATCTGCACCGCTTATCCTCAGTAGGTCCCAGGGGTGCTGGAGTCCATCCCATCTATCTTCGGGCAGTGGGCAGGGGACACCCTGAATTGATTGCCAACCAGTCGCAGGGCTGCATTTTAGTAATACTACAATTATTATTGTATGTTATAACATTAGTATCAATACATTATTTATTTTTGCATGAACAAGAGTAATCCTTTTAATAAACATATTCTTATTAAAGTATTTTGTTTATGTTATAAGCTGACAATAATTATACTACAGTTTGTGGAAATTCCTGGGAAAATGTAACCACAAAGAGTGGAAAAATAGTGTAAAAATGTAACAGCGCAAAGCAGTACAGTAAAACACCAATGCCATGAGTCCTTTATTTGACTTTGACTGGCACAAAGTGTGGGAAATAGGTCACAGGCAGTACACGTTTGAGTCATTGATCCGACTCATGCAGCTCCCGTTCTTACAAGCTCATGTAAAAATAGCCGCATTCACACTGAATAGTAACTATGGTCAAGGGGAGGCTAACGTACAAAGAACCTGATTGGAGTAGTTCCATACAAACGCAAAAATATTCACATTGGAAGAAAAGTTTGGTTGTTAAGATACACAGCAAAACACTCCTAAATGTTACAGATTTAAAGAGTTCATGCACAATTGTTCAAGTCATTGACGAGATGTATCCATTAGAACACAAAGTATCAGGACAAAAGAGTGCCACTTTGGAATAGTTGAAATTCCGACACAAACGTGGTACATTTAACTGGAAGCTTGACAAAATGTTGCATCATTATTTGCATGAAAGAATTAGGTCCATCTTTGAAAAATGCACTTGGTTTGCTTTTTAGACAATGTTGGTGAATGAATAGGAAGCACACACATCTTTAAAACTAAGATACAACGTACAAACAGGCACTATCTGTGCCTGACTATCTGAGATATTGATCCATGTTCATGTGTGATACCGTAATCCCTCGTTTATTGTGGTTTATGGTGACCACAGCCACTCACAATGAATGAAAATACACAAAATGCATCCCCCAGTTTTGACATGTGCTCTGCCAGTCCCTTCTCATAGGGATAATGAATTTTGGCGCACAAATGCTGTCCATTTTAGGCATAGAGAATGGAAAAAAAGACCTGCCACGCATGACTAAAATTTGTTCTCTTGGCTTTGCTCTCAGCAATAGTCGACTGGGGATCATGGACAGCGGCCACAATAACACATTTCTATGGCCTGAACCCAAAAATAAGCGCTCTGCTTTCGGGAATAGTCACTCTGGGATAATGGATGGCGGTTACGACCATGCATCTCATTTTAAAGTGGCAATAACAGCACGCTTCATAGGCCCGCACTCTCCCCCAAAAAAACGATCTAACGGCCCCTGCTCTCACCAATAGTTGACCGGGGATAACGAAACACCGCGAAAACCATGCATTTAATTTTAGGCTTGCCATAACTGTTCACCTCCTGACAAGAGTGCCATCCGTTGCTCCACGCTTAAAGCAAATTGCAATTGGGGAGAATGGATCGCCGTTGCATGAGTGTAGCAAATTTTTGGGTGGACAGAACGGCAAAAAGAGCTGCTAGGCTTGAGTAAAATGCACACTTTCGCGGCAATGTGCAATTGGGGATAATGAATCGTTCAATATTCTTCAACCTGCGATATACTGAGGCAAAGTAGTGAGGGATTACAGGATTATGCGAAATAATTATAAACATTTGTAGTATTAATCATTCTTTCATGGTCCACAAATGTTGACAAAAATATATACACAATCCAAAAACAAATACAATACAAAGCCTTTGAAATGACTCAATCTCAAATGATTTAAACAAAAATAATAATATGATCCCAAAAAACATGCTAGCTATTTAAAAAAGGGGGAATTTGGGCCTCTGGTATTTTCATGCTGTTGCATCATATTATTGTGTTCATTCTATTGTTTTATTATGACTTAATGTGATTATATGGTGGAAATGTTTGACTCTGTGAAAATTCTCCTTTCACTTGATAACCATTTATTCATTAATTATCTGCACCACTTATCCTAAGTGAGGTTGCGGGGCAGCTATCTTCGGGCAGTGGGCAGGGGACCCCCTGAACTGGTTGCCAGCCAGTCGCAGGGCACACAGCGACAGACAACTCACTCGCTCATCCACACCTAGGGACGATTTGGACCGTTCAATTAACCTAACATGCATGTTTTTGGAATGTGGGAGGAAACCAGTTTGCCCGGAGAAAACCCATGCAGGCACGGGGAGAACATGCAAACTACACACGGGACTTGAACCTGGACTTTAACCCTGGATCTCTGGACCATGGGGCTGCGTGCTAACCAACCACCCACAATCCCACCCTTTGATAACCATCATTTTAAAACAATATTGTTAAGTAAAACAAGAATTCAGGATACATATGTAAATGGAGAACAAATATTCAAACATAAATTGCACCTACTGGGTGTGTACAGGTACTGCACGCAAAAAAAAATAGAATAAAAAAAAAAAGACAACTTGTGATTGAGCCCTGCTTACAAAACTTTTTTAACAGGGGGGAGATTATATGCTCTGGATAAATGTTCTGTTTCCTGTGTTTTATGTGTTTCGTGTTTCTGTCTTATTATGTGAAAAAAATATCCCACACGAAAGTTGATGGCAGTTTATCACTAGCACATCAATGGGACTTTTTAGCATTACTGTCTGTTTTTTTCCTACTGTATTTTAAGTCCCTTTTTCCCTTTGGATTTAACCTTTTTTGAAATAAAATGATCTGCATTTATAAAGCGTATTTCAAGTCAATGACTTCCCAAAGCGCTTTACATTGTGGTGTACAGTTATGGCAGGCCTAAAATTTTCAAATTGCATTAGCTTGGTTTGTATTAGGGATGTTTCTATAGCGATTATCTGTATTTTAAATGGTCCAAGTGTTATGACATAATGAGATTATGTGGCAGCATATCTTGGTTTCCGAAAAGTATTCAGAGTTTATTAACAGTGTTTTCAGTCCTGCTTACTGCTAGCCCTATTTTCTCAACAGTGCTGTCAGTTTCAAGGAAGCGCACGCCATTAACTGGCAATATAAGCCCCATCTACATCACTAGCTCGATACACATGCTTGCTCTGCTGCCACCCATTACATTAGCACGTCTCGCTGGGTTCACAAATGGCTTGCACCACTACAAAAGCAACAGTGGCTCTGTTTTCCATTTCCTTCCTGTCAGTGTTTTTAGCACTGGACTTAATCCACTGAAAGAAGAAGAATTGTGTTTTTACAGCAGCCTGATCTCATTTTACTCGAACTCTTAATCTCACTTTTCTACTGGAGAGGCTTGAGCGCAAATCAAGCAATGTTAAGTTCATTGCCTCCAAACTTAAGATTTAGAGTGTATTGATACCATTTACTAGTCTCATCAATGCAGAGGCATCGCTAATCGGTCCACCTCCAACAACTTGCCAGGCATAGAGAATGACGACCAAGTGACCACGTCAGGTTAGCTGTTCTCCTGTGCCGCCTCCCTATCAGCCAAGGAGGATGAACTTTGGGTTTCATCAGCATCGTTTGCATCTAAGAGCAACAGAACCACAAGTGATGTTTGTTCAAAACGATAAGCGTCAGTTGTTAAAACCGTTTCATTTCAAACTAATGAGGATGGTTAAGTTCTTGATATTTTTCCTGTCTTTAATATTGGACAAATGCAAAGGAGATTTCATAAGGTGCTATCTCCTTATTTGGACTATTATTGTGCACTCTTGTTTGTTGTTTTGACTACTACATCATTTTCACTATCTGCCATATGTATTGCTGGTCTTTTATATGCACATCACTTAGGGCTGAGAATGAGAGGCGATCTGTTTTTATTTATAGAACGGAGAACGAGGAATGGAATTAGCCCATCTGAGGGTTTTCTCTCCCTGTTTAAAATCCATTGATGTCTTCTCTTCTTTTTGGGTGTCTACTTAAGTTTAAACTTTGCAGTTCTTTTCTTACAGACTTTGCAGTTTACCGCTAATTGTACTTTACAAATTGCACAACGTATTTCAAATAATGTTCTACTGCTGCTAATGATCCTGTTCTTCGTTAATCAAATAAAATGTATTTTTAAAGCACTTTACTGGCAAAAAAAGTGCCATTCGAAGCACTGTATAAAAACATTGACTTTACAATAAGACAATACAATCCCCTCCTAACAACCCAAAACACGAAATACGAACACACAAACTGGTTAAAACACAGTAAAAAACAAAATAAACAGTAATAGAAATTAAATGTGAGTATGACAAGGCACAAACTAACCATGTGAGGAAAGGGACCTGAGGCAGGGTTATCCACACTGATATGGATGAAAGCATAAGGCCTCAGGATTTCAGCCATTGAACCACATCCTACCAGTGTGGGCCTCCAAAATAAGGAAAGACTAAAATATAATTAAAACCCACTACAGAAGAAAACATAAAAATGTGAAGTAAAAGTAAAGTAAAACAGTAAAACAGTAAAAGTTGATCAAATCAAAGCTATATAAAAATCAAAAATTAAAAGCCATGATAAAAAAGTGGGTCTCTGACAGACGGTTCCATAAATGGATGAATGCTGCTTCAACATAGGTTTTGGTCCTCACCCTAGTACCAGTCAACGAACCGCAGCCAGAAAACCTCAGGGACCACTAGGGCTAATATCATAAAAGCAAATCAGACAGATTGAATGGCCCAAGACCATTAAGACATTTAACAACTAGTTAGCATCCAAAAATTGATCCTGAAATGCCACAGGGAGCCAATGCAGCAATGTAAAAATTGGTGTAATGAGATCCCTGTGAGTGCAGAGATTTAAAATGTTTACTTGATATAATTCCTTTGTAATTTGGTGTCCCTAAAACTGGACGGGGGTTTATCTTTTAGATTTATGTCTCTACTGACTGACCAAGCACTGCCTCAAATTGGTTTTAGATTTATTTTTGTACGAGACTGCTGTATGTTCAATAAAAGATGTATTTTTCCATCGAACATATTTTCTTGTGTTTTTCACCATTTACCACATAATTAAATCAACTTCATGCTGAATTTAAAAGCAAATTATTAATTATCCGATTATTCGACTTATCGTTTCAAAAATCAGTGACTTGTCAACGATTAAATTAATTTCAGTCCTAATACACAATAAATCTTTTTTTTTTTCTTTTTACCTCCCCCTCCCGCATTGATGTGAAGCTGAGATAGAGACAGCGTAAGAGGAAGCTCTCGGCCTTCGGGGTCAGTGGGACTCTGCAGGATGTCATGGAGAGCGTTCCTACGTCCCGTCCTGCCAGAAGCGATGAAGTCAGCGTATGTCACCTCAACGTCAGACATTGCTCAATCATCCTTCAGATAGGAACACCTAAGAGAAAAGCAGTTGTGCACTGAAGATACTGTATGTATTTGTACATTCATCAAAGCATTGGTTCTCATTGGGTCTGTCACGAGGAGCCACCTACCTACCCTAATTACAAACCATGCCCCATATCTTCAAATAAATTCTACTTCTCCAATGTATTGAATGAAAAGATTTTGCAGAATCACGGATAGGAGAATATATTCCAACAAAATGACAAGAAAAAACAAATTGATATTCCCTTTAATGCTTAATCAGCTGCATTTTAATGACATTTACAATGCTTCACTCTGTAACTTTGGACAAATTTATACATTCCTAAAAAACTTAAATTGTGTACTTTTAGCTGAGAAATCTTATTCAATGAACCCAAACAATCAACGCTGTAGACAATTTTTTTTTCTGATTAACTTATCAATAGGTAATTACTCAAATTGACTGCTCTTTTTTCTCTGGGTGTCAATTGGAATGTTCAGGGCATTATCACCATCTACTGTTAAAGAGTGTAATTGTCCCTGGGTTATTTTTTTTTCTTAGCATTATTTTGCCATAGATCAACACACTTTTAACACTCAGCCGCACTTTGACGTGTATATATACAACATGGAATATAGGTACATAGTCTTTTCCTTTTTTGTATATACATTTGTAATTTTATTTTATTGTATCCCTGTTTTAAACTCATTTCATAAACATTGTAAAATGAAAATATTATTGGCATTTTATGTAATGGCAATAAAAGTCAAGTCAAGTCATGTTTATTTGTATAGCACTTAATCCCAAGGAATCTCAAAGGGCTGCATAGACCACAGATAATTCCAAACTACAGACTATTATTACAATATCCCCTGATCTAAAACCTAAATGAGGGCAAGGAAAATATCAAAAACCTCATCATGAGGAAAATGAATAAACCGCACATGAGGTAATCCCCCTTTCAGGATGACCAGGCTGCAACGGATGTTGGAATAACAATTAATATACAGATATTGTCAACAGGGCATATAGGTCATTCATAAGTTCTGGGAAAAATACATTTAGTCAGCGACCAAGTTCGAAAGCTGAGGTACCACTACAATTAATTCTCAAAATAAAATAAAAATAAAAAAGACCAAAATGAAAACCGTACTTGTGATCCCTTTAACTTTAACCTTGTCCTTTCGAGAGGGGGCATAAACACAACAGATACAGATACACAAATGGGCACACCGTCTTTCTTATAAAAGTAAAAAGATCAATAATATTTGCCAAAGGCAACCACAACGGAACGTATGATGTTAATATTACAAATAAAACAATCATGAATCTTATCAAATAAAAGGCCTGCTACCCACTGAAAACGGGTCCACGACCCAGTTTTGGGTTGCAACCCACTAATTGAGAAACATTGCATTAGAAGTTTAGCTCACTTGACTACCACTAGTACTCACAAGTTCTTGATCAAATCTGAATTTGTAAATCAATATTTACACGACATAAAGTACAATTTATAAGGATAGTATATTAAAAGGAAAATATCTGTGTGTGTGCGATTACGGACCGTCATTGACTTGAAAAGCGCTATATAAATGCAGACCATTTACCATTTACCAAAGGTAAGCCACATTTTTCCCCAAATTGTGCATTAAAACAGAAGTATTTTAACATGTTGGTGATTTACTACAGCTCAGCCTATATTTTTACTGCGTCTAGTCAGATCAAGTCATGTTTATGTGTCCAGCCCTGAAACGTGAGCAGATTAATTTTGATAACACTATATAATGACGTCATCTGATGGCGTACCATGCCAGCTTTCACTTACCTTCAGACTCGAAACAGCTCACTGGCACAATAGGAGGAGGAATTTCATGGCTGAACAGCATCGCAGGCCCGACATTGTTCTATTAACACCTCTTAAAACGCAACACAAAACACTTCACGAAAAGCCGACAGGAAACAAGATCACCCCAACAACAAACTACAGCGAAATAAAAAAAAAAATAAAAATCCATTAGTTGTCTAGTCTGTCTATGAGGATGCCCGCAAAGTACTCCTACCACTGATTTTCGGCTTCCTCGTTCTCAACCAATGAGCTGTCTGTATGATAAACCTGAACACTGATTGGATAATATGCACAAAGGGTGAGGAGACTCAAGCGGATGCTTTCTTTCACAGAGCCCTCGTAAAAGGAGATAAATGATAAACAATTTTAACCCTTTCAAACCGACATTCCTCTCTTTTATGTGTCCCAAAATTATGCCAAGCTGATTTCGTGGTTGCGGCCTTATTTTTTTGCCTGTCCGCCAATTTTGACCATTTTTGATAAATTTGTTGTCCTGTGTACTGACTGTTCATGACTGGTGATTAACATTAATATTCATTCAACTATAGCTTGTCATCAAATGCAAAACAATTATTATAGTGCCATTTAATGTTGCAAATAAGTGTACGAAACAAGGGCTGGGGATGCAAGCTAACGTATGAGATAAGACTAAGGAAATGTAAAACAAAAAAGAAAAATCCTACAACAATTACAAGAAGCCCTGTGATCCTTTTCCAGCTGTGCAGTACATTATAAACCCACTAGATGGGACTATTGCCATTATAAAAGCTGGACCATTTCATCGCAAAACGTATGCATTACTGACATGTTCAATATACACTGCAGTTAACACAGGATCCTCGCTTTTTCAAATCCAAGTGGTTAATCGTGATAATAATTTGGCCCGATAGTAAGCACAATTTGTTATTCATAATTTTTTTCACATTTTGAATGTAATCACCAACAAAAAAATCTGTATCTATCTGTGTAATAGTATGACTTAATTTCTAAAGGTGGGGTGTGTCGTTTTAGATATCCCTGAAACGTTGAATGTTAAATATTTTCTCTTTTAAGTATGTGTTAACAGTGCCCAACTGAGTACAAAGAGTTGCTTTATTTTCCACCGCACTTATCTCCTTTTATATTACTTTTACCAGAACTGTTCGGGGCGGAACAAATTAGGTTAGGGGAATTGGGCCTAGTGGGAGTGCAGGAGAGTGAAGTCATCCCCCGCAGGGTTTTTTTTCTATTTGTCAGTGTGGCACGAAAATGTTTAAAGTAAGAAAGGCCTGATTTTAGTGTAAAATGAACACCAACCTCCTACAAGAAATACATTTATGACAGTTTATGTATTTTTGCTTTATATTCAAAATGTAATTAAAATTGTTTTGTATTGATATTTTTACCACTAGGAGTCTCTAAACGATACACAATGTCCCTTTGAATATATTTTCATGACGTATAAAATAATATAAAGTTGCAGCTGCTAATACCTAAATCAGTGTTGTCTTTTAAATATTGGAGTGCGACAGACGGTTTCATCTCTCCTGACCTTTAAACACACAAGTTTCCATCTCCCTTGACAAGCCGAACGTGCATAGCTTAGGGTGTTACCGTGGAAACATCTTTCTGTCATTGTGCTTGTGGCTTGTATCAACAGGAGGCATTGGGGGTTTTAAAAAGAGGCCTGTTGGGTTTTCTCAGTCAATCTCTTCACGTCCTTCATACCCTGCCACTATTTGAAGTAGTATTCCTTATTCAACGGCATTAGGAGGTGGGACGGATGCTACATGCCCTTGAGGGGTGCTCATGCTGGGATTTAGACATTCCCAAGTTCACTGATGCAGTCCGTCGGGAATCAATAGCAGTCACAAACACACTTCTCGAATACTGACTGAATAGACTCCCACACGCTCCTTGGAACTGTCTGTGGTGCTGAAGTACATTGAAAACCACACCAGCTTGACCCTTTGCACTGACAATACCATGACGGACGGAACCAGTGAACAGTAGACAACAACAACAAGAACAAACAGCTATACTATTCAACACCATTGGCAATGACTAGATAAATGAAAATTCTGTGCAGCTGTCAGATGAAGTGGCTCCTTTTGTCAGAAAGCACAAAGAGCATTTTTTAGAGAAATTGATGATAGCATTAGCAGGGGCTAGCTATGAACCCACACCCTCATCCTCCTGATACATTAACACATCAAACAAAATACCCCAGTTTGCCTGACTTTGGTCCACACGATCTGTACCACTACATTGTAAATTGAGTATCCCCATACACCGGCGCTGATTTAAAAGTGTATAAAAGTCTGGATGCTTACCAGTTCTTAATGGTGTGGTAACAAAAAAAAGCACTCCCGGCGTGAAATGTCCAGTCTCGCGCAAATGTTACTAAAGTGACTTTGTATCTAAAATTTGAATGAATGTGATAGAACAGGAAAGCGCTTTGTCTGGAAATAACTTTTGAGCATGTTGAAAATGTTTACTCACGCTTCATCTTCTGAACATTCGTCTTTAGTTTTATCCGTTAATAATTTGACTTTATTTCGGTATAATAATCCTTGGGGTAGAGCTCATAACAGTTTTAAATACATGTGAAATTCGGGAGAGTACTGTTTTGAATCATTTTGGTAAGAAATGGCACGTTAAGACACTAACACTAACGTTAGCACTAGTTTGGTGTTTTGGACTTGACTTGTACCTACCTAACATAAAATTGCTTATGAATGCATCAAATGTATCTTGTGGATTTACTGGCTGCAAATCCTGGAATAGCTTAAGGGTTGCCAGTGTTGTGCCACAACACTAGTCTCTCTGTTTGATTGCAGAAAAAACATCTTTTTTTCTGTCTTCATCCAAAGGGATACAACAAAATTCCAAACTAGGCTTAGAAAAATTGTAGTTATTTTCTTCTTTTCTGCTTTTTAGTATTCGTTTCAACTTAACTGCCCATTCAACTGCCATCCACTTCTTGCCAGCTCTTATTCTTTCAGGGAAGGCAACGTGCAAACGGTCAATACAGTGGAGAATCTACATACAAGGTACTCTAGTTACAAACAAATTGAGATATGTTATGTCTTTTGAGCAAAAATATTGCCCGACATACGTGCAAAAATCCAAGTTATGAGAACATCCAAACAATACCGCTAAAGCAGTCGATCTTAACCTGGGTTCGATCGAATCGTAGGGGTAGGTGATTCAGTCTCAGGGTTTCGGTGAGGCCTTTACCACGGAGTTTAAGAAACACAGACTCATAATGTCTTAATGGCTTCCGACAGATAATCTGTCGTGGGTGAGAAAGGGTCACCTTTGATGTTGAGGCAGCAAAGGTCAATGATAAATACCTTGACTAAATAACTGAAAATCTGCAGAACCATGATTAACAGCAACTATTCAGAACAACAATGCTATAGTGTAAACATTTTGGTGTCAGCAAATGGAAAAGGTTCCAGTCATGGCCAAGAAAGCCCAGCATTTTTAAATTTTATTTTTACAACATGGGTTTGCAAGCTCTCCCTTTCAAAGATGTTAGACATAAAAACGAAGAAAAGGAACAGACGATGCCATGAAAATTACATGAAAGAAGCACTTTTCAATGTGAAGCCACGCAAATCTAAACTGGTCTCTAAAATGCAACAGCAGAGTCACACTGATTTTCGTTTCTGTAATTAGTGAGTTAATGATCCTTTTGTGTGCCAGTAGAAAAACTACAGCATGTAAATCTAGAAAAAACACACACTTTATTTTGCACTAAAATTGAGTTCGGTGAATCGGCATTTGAAACCGGTCGGGTTTGGTAGCTCCTACAGGGTTGAGATCTAGTGCTTCAGAGAGCCAAGTGCTCAAGGCCACTAAACGCCACATCAGCGCGTCCCAGTTAGCACGTATGTTTCCTGATATATCATCAAGAGTCTCTTGTGCTCCCTAACTCCTCCACCATCAGGCATACACCTCGGTTATTAACCAACAACTTCCTCCAGAGTAAGTGCTGATAGTTAACTCACATATTATTCTGGTAATACTTTTCGTTTTACTACTGTATTTACCATTTGAATGGGCTTTTAGTAATCAAGAAAATACTTTTTATTACTATGTAGAGTTAACTTAGATAATTTTAGGAAGCGACACATTAATTGGTTTTCAGTTATGTCTGATAAGGAAAGTTTGTTTGGAATACGAGGAATTTTAGATAAGACCCCGATCTGGAAATGAATTATTCTCATATGTAGTAAGGGTACATACTTTACAAGGACTGAAAATACAAATTAATAGAAATGAAATGTAAGCATTTCTAAATTATTTGAATGAATACCGAAAGGGAAATGTGAACTCCTCCTTTTTTGAGCAGTTTGTGAAGCTATTATACCATTCAAAGTGGAAACACATGTCTGACAAGGAGAATCTGAGCAGCTCTACTGATGCAGGCAAGCCTCTTGCTTTAGGGGACTTTAATTTTTAGATTAACTCAGATAAAAGTTTAATGTTCCCTGCTGAGGTCATTAGGCAGCAAAGGACATGCTGCTGCACGGAAAATGAGTATTTTGCACAAGGAGGATTCCACAAATGAAACGACGTTCTAAGGCTAAGATTGCCAGTGAACTTTTATTAAAATATGAGTGACACTGCAAAGTTTTCTTCTGTGTTACCAGTGGCTTTGATTAGAAACACCCAAAGAGTTCGACTTGTCAGTTGAACCTAACGTTGCATGTGGAAAAAACATAAACGAGACTTTCTATTCAATTATCCTTAATTTCTTTAATTATCCTTCCAATAGGCTGCGGTTGATGTCTTACCTTGGACAATCTATCAGGTGAATCCAATTAAAGTTGGCTGTTTGGGCTTTTTAATAGCATTTTCAGGACTAAAATACTGTATTATGTCTTCCAACCGCTTCATCGAAACACAAGTTAACGAAATAATGTAAGTGTTTATTCAGTGGCCAAACCATTCAGATTTCATGCTGACAAATTTGACTACCTGTGCTGTATTTGCAGCACTTTAGAATAAAAGCTTTAGAGGGGAATAACCACCTGCTGTTTTTTTGAATTCACAAAGACTTATAGAAAGCTGAGTAGCAACAAGAAGAAGACAGTAAGAGCCATTCGAAAACAACATGCTGTGTTTGTACAGTTTTTTTTCCAGGTGTAATTTTTAACAATTGATTCACAACATTGATTCACAGATCCTTAAACACAACTCTGGACAGTTTTCTGGACAGTTTTCTCCACCACTGACAGTTCCTTGCACAGTCCATTTCTTGATGTCGTCTGCCCAGTTACTTTTCTCTTCCTCCTGCACTAGGTCAGATTGAACTGGCTGAAACCACAAGCTGAAACCATTCTAGCCGAAGAATATCCAATTTTCAGGGAAGGAAGGAGCACCACAGAACAGTTTCAATCTGTGTATCCTATGTGAGAAGTTTCAGCAACACCAGAGAAACATCTAGAAACATCACAAGTTTGTAGATTTCAAGAAGGCATTTGACAGTATGGCAAGCATCTTTATGGGCCACCGTGCGAAAGTATAACATGGGCAATAAAGTAGAACAGACCATTGAACAACTGTATGTCGATGCCAACAGTGAGGTTCTGATCAACGGTTTCAAATCACAGTCTGTGTGAGACAAGGCTGTATTCTCTCTCCCACTTTATTCAACATCTTCCTAGAAAGGTTCACGCCAGAAGCTCTGGAGCAACATGATGGTACAGTCAGTATTAAGGGGCACAAAATTACTAACCTCTCTTTTGTTAATAACATTTCCCGATTGGCAGGAGACCAACAGGAACTCTGAGATCTGGTCAATTGCCTGGACAAACCATCAACCCGGTATGGGGTGGAAATCAGCAAAAAAATAAATAAAAGTAACAACCAACAATCCCCAAGGTATTACCACAAACATCACCATAAACCAAAGAGAGCTAGAACCTGTAACCAAATTTAAATATCTTGGAGCTGTCATATCAGAAAAGGGGTCAGGACCAGAAATCATGGCCTGGATAAACCACAGCCGGACTTGCCGGACATAAACCCATCTAGAGGGACAAAAACATAGCAGTGAAATCAGAGATCAGACTTATCCAAGCGAGACATGCACTCTCACAGCAAAAGTGGAAAAGAAGATCCAGGCCTATCTACAGGAATGCATATGTTTTCTAATGTATTTATTCACCCTGCACCTTAAGACCCGGTCACACAGCCTTTCACGGGCGTATCGAGGCTGAATCACGGCCAGAAGTATCACAGAAGTATCTGGCCGTGATTCAGCCTCGATACGCCCGTGAAAGGCTGTGTGACCGGGCCTTTAGGACTGTAAAGGTTCCTTTTTTTTAATACAGGCCAATTTCATTGACAATAGCAATTTCCCCAAAAACCTTGCAAAATGCACGTCAGTGTACATTTTTTAGACGTGAACTTGAAGTTTGATAAACTCAGTCATTTATGAATATTTTTCCATGCACAACCCCTCAAAATGCTAAGCGGCAACTGGCCTATTTATACATAAGCGTCCAATATCACCAATCACTGTCAAACGACATGGGGCTGAAGTCAGACTGGAATCCTGCAATCAATGGTTTGCAGGCGAAATTATTCCTTGGGCTTTGGCGCCACCAGCTAGTGTGAACACTCAACAAAAAAAATATGATTCCGTATACAGTTGACTCCACGGCACTGAAGAGAAAAAAATACCAAAATACCAAGAAATGTATTGGCATACACTAGGATTATGTGATATCAAAGTTAATAAATTATAGTTTAAGTTTATACGTCCAAACGATATACATAGCATGTTTTGTGTACAGTATGTGGTTGGGTCCCAAATGCAAATATCTATAAATCACAGATAAATGGCCTTCTGAACATCTACATGTATTGTTGTGTTTAGCATCCAATGACATGTTGCTGTTATCCTGTTCCTTTACTATCCGTCAGTCTGTCTTGCTTGGATGCAGAAATGCAATTTTGGGAACCAGAAAGAGAGAAAGAGGATGAGATAGAGATAGAGAAATAGAGAGAGAGAGAGAGAGAGAGAGAAAGAGAGAGACAGAGAGAGGAAGAAAGAGAGAGAGACAGAGGGAGAGAGATGGAGAGAGAGATGGAGAGAGAGATGGAGAGAGAGATGGAGAGAGATGGAGCGAGACGGAGAGGGACGGAGAGAGACAGAGAGAGACGGAGAGAGACAGTGAAAGAGATAGGAGAAGAGAGAAACAGAGATAAAGAAAGAGAAAGATAAAAAAGACAGAGAGAAAGAGAAAGAGACAGATAAAAAAGACAGGTAAAAAAGACAGAGAGAAAGAGAAAGAGAAAGGGAAAGAGAAAGAGAAAGAGAAAGAAAAAGAGAAAAAAAGACAGAGATAAAGAGAAAGAGAAAGATAAAAAAGACAGAGAAAGAGAAAAAGTAAGGAAAGGCACAGGTAAAGATAAAAAAGACACAGAGAACGAGAACAAAAGAGAGAGTGAGGGAAAAATAGAGGTATGAAGATAGAAAGAGATAGAATGAAAAGAGAGTGAGTGAGGGAGATGTTGACAAAGAGAGAGAGACAGTAAAAGAGAGGGAGAGGGACAGCGAAAGAGAGTATGAGAGAAAGAGTAAGAGAGAAAGGGAGCTAGAGAAAGAGAAAATGACTAAGAAAGATAGAGAGAGAGCCAGTGAAAGAGAAAAAGAGAGTGAAAGTGTGAGAGAGAGCGAGAGAGAGAGAGCGAGAGAGAGAGCAACATAGAGAGAGAGAGAGAGAGAGAGAGAGAGAGAGAGAGAGAGAGAGAGAGAGAGAGAGAGAGAGAGAGAGAGAGAGAGAGAGAGAGAGAGAGAGAGAGAGAGAGAGAGAGAGAGAGAGAGAGAGAGAGAGAGAGGGAGACAAGTGAGTGCCTTTGCCTTCCCTCAAGTGCGCAGTGCTCCGTCCGAGCCGCTCCTTCCTCCCTCCCTGCCAGCTCCCTCTCTCCTCACCCGGACTTCTTCCCCACAGCTGGCTCGCTCCTTTTCGGATGCTTGGAGTCTCCATCCTCTTTCTTCACACTACACGTTGGACATAAGAGAAGAGAAACAACTGAGACTGGAACAGCTCACAACGGCGCTTTGCATGGTTTGACTTTCGGATTTCTACACCGGAAAGGGGCGAACAACCGGCTCTCCGTCCCCCGGGGGAGGGGGTTTGTTTGACAGTAAGCAAGCGCAATGTCATCCCACTTTTATCGCTCCTCATTTCATCTCATTTCTCATCTCATCAATCTTATTCCACACGTGTATTTCAAACACAATGGCATATGGCTGACAGCAAGGCGTGTTTTTGTTTGTCTTCGTGTTCTTCTCCGCCAGATGTTGTTTGACCAGAGTCCACATGCGTGGATTTGACGTCTTATGAAGCGTTTTAAGGGCCGTGGCGCGTTTGCATTGATCGTTGGCCGAAAATGGAAATCCCTTTTTCAGACAAGCTCGCTTCCATCCACCGCTTCGTCCCTGCATCCGGTCCGAAAGGGAGGGGAAGGGGGATCTAATGCAAAATCTAAATTACTTTCAGATTGACCTAAATTTGAGAGACATCGTAGGATGATAATGCGTGGTTGTGGCTTCCCGAGCCCATCCCCTCGATGCTAGTGTTGTTTTGCGGTTCTGCCTGGTGGGGGTACGCGAACGCACCTCGAAGGCAGCTTCCAGCTCCAGATGGGGACGGTGTAGCACCTATGCTGTTAGGCACAAGGAAGACAAGCTACTGGACTAGTTCTAGGTTTGAGGAGTCGTAAAATTATCAGAGGAATCACAAGAGTCCACCAGAATTCGACCAAAAGCCACTAATTTGATGAACAATGGACAAGACAATAGACAGCATATAGTAAAGCAGGGGTAGGGAACCTATGGCTCGGGAGCCATATATGGCTCTTTTCATGAGTACGCATGGCTCCGAAATAAAATGTAACTATTGCACATCTCTCTGTGGCGTTCCAAAGTCAAGTGATTTCATCCCGATTTTGGTCCATATAAAGCCGAAGCAAATTAATGCAGGAGTTTGATAAGAAACAATTTAAACTGATAAATAAAAACGCTGGCAAACGACTTTGATTGGGTGAGCAGTACAGGTGGGCGGATCCCTGAACGCAGCGCAAGGCACTTCCATCTCTCTCTCTCGCTCAGTGCAGTCTACAGCGAAACTGAATATGACGATATGCTTATCGTTTGCTGTAATTTGTGACATTTTAACAAAAGAACTTTGCATGCACATTGTTTTTAAACCGTGATTGAGGACACATTTCATGTAAAAAAATTGCCTCAACACTCTTAACTGAAGGTGGAAGACACAGTGTAAAAGGCATATTTACATTGTTTTGGGACAGAGGATTTGGCATTATTATCATTTCATACATTTGATTAAATCATCAAATGACACACAGTGAAATCGAATGTGCCGAAGAATTAGCTTTTGTCTAGAGAGCGTGTTTGGCATTTTTTTTTCAATTTTGTCTGAAAATATATGACATGGCTCTCTCAATTTCTTTTGAAAACATTTTTTGCTTTTATGGCTCTTTGGGTCAAAAATGTTCCTGACCCCTGGTTTGAGGTGTTAAACAAGAAATTCCAAATTTGTTTGATTTTTGTTTACCAGTACTGTTTTATTTTTATTATAGTTTAATGACCGGTCATCTACTGTAATTTCGGTTGGTTAATCTATAGTGGCAAATGTATTTTTTGGTGCACCAATAGGATTTTACAATCAACCTAAATCTATCTTTGTGTCACAATTTAAAGTCACACAATAATACACTTTATTCTTTAATGACAATTCAAATGAATGACAAGAAGGTTTATCAAGTAAATAAAGAAAACACAATTTCGATATTCTCCAATTCCGGGAGTCCCAAATCCTTGGATATGTGCTATTATCACACACTGGTTTCTCAAAGTTCAGCACTAAAAAAATCAAGACAAAATGAATAATATAAATCGTACCTTGATGTGGAGCACCATGATGAACCATGTCGTTTTTGGAATCCTAGTCTGGATAGATTACCACTCGAATTTTCCCAGGGAAAAAAAACCTGTCCAAAACCCGTCTAGTTTTGGTATTTCATCCATCGTGAATCACAGCGTCACAGGATGGAGTCAAAACGAAGGTTTGGTTTAAAGAGATGTTTGGATATCCAAGTAATGTCTTGCTGTTGAAAATCGTAGGTCCTGTATGTTGTCCACACTGGCATGCGTGTTCTGCCTTCAGTGAGCAATGACAAAAAATTAGCCATATTGTTTCAGGGAATAAGAAATTTTTATTCACAAATTGAAATAATTTATTTCATCCGATAATTTAGTTATGATTAATTCCAGCTACCGTTCTCCCTGAGTGGAGTTTGCATGTTCGCCCCATGCTTGCATGGGTTTCCTCCGGGCACTCCGGTTTTCCTCCCACATTCCAAAAACATGTAAAGCAGGTGGATTGGCATGTCCAAATGGTCCGTAGGTGGGAATGAGCAAGTGAGTTGTTTGTGTTGTTTCACTTGTGCTCTGCAACTGGCTGGCTGCCCACTGCCCAAAGATGGCTGGGATGGGCTCCGGCACCCCCTGTGGCCCTACTGAGAATATGCGAAGCAGGAAATGGATGGATGGAACAAACATTTACTATAACGTGTTTACAATCAAATTTTAGTATTTTATTTAAATGTTGAAATATCCTTGTATTTCATTTGTCTCACACACATTCTAATGCGGAGTCACATTGGGCTCACTTCCTGTCCAAGTATAAGACCTCTGCGTGTTTATCATCACCACAGGCCCTCTTTCATCATCACGTAGAGTAATTAATCCATCCTTTCCTCTCGTAGATTGCGGTGCTTCAGATGAAGCGGCGATGTGTTGCTCACAATTTCGTTTGGGTTGGTGGGTTTATTTGTGCTTTGTGACCTAGCAGAAATTATGGATTTGTTTTTGTGAGCAAATACATTTACATTTTCTGACTGTGTTGATCACGCATTAGTGTAAAACTCGAGGAATGGGGGCCAAACCTGGCCCTTAGCATCCTTTTGTTGGTACTCACCGTAGTAGATGAGGCTTTTTCCAACATGTTTGAGTTAATAATTTCGGTCAACAACACACCCACAACTGACACACACTACATTCAAAGTTTGGGGTCGCTTAGAAATGTCCTTATTTTTTAAGGAAAATAATGTTTTTTATGTTTTCTTTTAATGAAGCTAACATGAAACTAATCAGAAATACGCCCCGTACATTGTTAACTTGGTGCATTACTAGCTCATCTTAAAATGTCCGCTATTTATTTAAATATCTACATAGGTGTAGGGAGGCCCATTTCCAGCAACCGGAAGTCCAGTGTTCTAATAGCACATGGTGTTTGCTAATTGTGTTAAAAGGCTAATGGTTGATTAGGAAACCCTTATGTTATGATGTTAGAACAGCTGAAAACGGTTTAGGTCGTTCGAGAAACTATAAAGCCAATTTTCATTTAAGCTCGTCGAGTATCTGGAGCATTACATTTATGGGTGTAATTCAACTTTCAGAGTACCCAGTAAAAGAGAAGTTCCTTGTGGAACTCAAAAGTTTATTTCTGTTCTAAGAAGGGAAGACTATTCCATGAGAGAAAATGCCAATAAACTGAAGATCTCCCACAACGGTGTGTACTATTCCCCTTCGAGAACAGCACAAGCAGGCTCTAACTACAGTAGAAAGAGAAGTGGGAGTGGAGCCAAGCAAGTACATAAGAGTTTCTAGTTTGAGAAATAATGCCCAACAGGTCCTCAACTATCAGCTTGGTTAAATAGTATCCTCAAAACACCAGTGTCAACATCTGCAGTGAAGAGGCAACACCAAAAAGCGGGCTTTTTCGGCAGAGTGGCAAAGAAAAAGCAATATCCGAGAATGGCCAAAAAAGAGAGAAATAAATATGGGCAAAAGAATGCAGACTTTAGATAACTCATTTCATAAAGTGTGACCTTTTCATGGAAACCAAAAAACAATCTAGTGACCCAAAAGGCTAGTGTACATTTTTAAAGTGATATTTGGAGTTATACATCAATTTGACAAGCAAGATATTTTCTTAATGGTTTTTAACAAATCAATGACGCTGATCATAATGATATCGAATCAACAATTTGGACAACGGCCCTCTGAGAAAAAGTAAAGCAAACAGTCTGTAGGTTTATCGTCTACAAATGAAGGTGGATCCTTTTTTACTTTGTTTTATGGACTCTGCGTGTTTGGGGTGTTAGCACAAAAGTTAGAATTTCCTACTTTTCAATTGATTAATTTTGGCTTAAAATAGAAAATCTACATTTGCAGTGTTTTTAAATACAATATTTAACATGCTTCTCTCTCATCAGTGATATGGAGAACTAACAAAAAGGCATTAGATCTTATCACACTATTTCTTGTCACTGTGCCAGAATGAAAAAAAAACCATTTACTCGTCCTGAAAGCTATAAATAGACTCAAAAGTCTGATTTATCTTCAGATACAGAATTGTTTCCCATGTCGTGCTTTTTTGCATTCATATTTTTTAGAAGGACTTTGTTTTTTTTCTCCCTTATCTAACATTCATTTTCAGTACCGTAAATATAATGTGATAAAAATATCGAATCAAATGCCTTTTCGTAGGTTCTCTGCGCCACTAGAAATGTAGTGGTTAGGTTTCAGCGCTCTCAACGCCGCAAGACGGGTTTGATCCCCGATTAAAGACATCAACATTTTTCGATTGATCATTCGTTGCACTAATATATACTGTACTATTGTAGCTCTCACTGGTTATAATTTATGGTTATAGTGCAGGACATACGGTACTTAACTCATTTAAGAATAGTAACATAACTATTAATCCTCAGAAATGTTCTGTAAAATTCTGCTTGCTTAAAATTATCAATAAGCACGGAAATTGACATAATCAACTCTTCATCTGGAAGATTCATCCGGTTTATTTTTAGTGATGGCTTCAAGCAAGAAGAGCAGCATTGCCTTGCTCTTAACATCAAACTCAAAAACGTTCAACCAGGATTTGGCGTTTTTATACAATATTGCAATAGTCAGATCGAAGCTTTTTTAATTAAATTCTTCCCTGGATTCCTTTAAAATGCTGCAAAGCCTATGGTTGGTTCCCCTTTCACTGGCTACATGCAAAAAAATCACAGTGGACGACGGAGTTAGCGTGTTGTCGAGTCCTCGGTGAAATGTCGGCGTGGCGATGTGGTACTCCACGGTTCACAGCGGTTTGTTGTTGTCCTTTCCCTTTTTCATCGGTTGGCGTCCAAACAGGCTTCATTAAGTTTAAGATTTACGAGATGACCATGCATTTGGCGAAGTTTCCCTCAAGTCCCAGCGAAGTATATCAGGATAAATGGGTCAGTCACTGTAGGTGCTTATGTGTCCGGACACGCTAGTAATTGCATTGTTGTGGCCTTGGCCATATTTTTGTTTTATTTCGTAGTTCAAGTTACTGGGTTAGGATTGACGGGAAATAGCATGCAGCAGCCAACTTGTTAAAGGTTAATGTTAAACCAACCCTTTGCAGATCTCTGGGAAAAAATAAATAAACGGAAACGGCTGTCTTGTTTGCCCTCTTCCCTGAATGGCGCAATATATTTCTGTTTAATAGAGCCTTATGTTGTTATGGCAACTGAAGTTACAGTATGCGTTAAAGATCTGAAATCATGCACGAACTGTTTGAAAACATGGTCTTTATTTTACTGTGTGGTTGAAAACCGGCAAGGTTTTTGCTTGATAAAAAAATCGAGAAAATATTCTGAATTCGTTTAGTCTATTGAGTCAAACTGCTATATGCAATGTGCTGACTGCAAATGCTTTAAAATCCTTGCTCTTTTTTTCACCCCAATCAATATCAAAGATTCGACATTGGATTTCCTTGATTGATGTTTCAAACCTGTATCCCCTGGGCCAATAGCGGCCCTCAGGATGATATTACTTAAAACAAATAATGTAAGTGCAGCCCCCAAATTTGGATTGATTGATTACCCTTTGATTAATTTTTATATTCTTGAATGTTTTTATTTGTAAATCTTATTTTCTGTAGAACATTTGAGAATGGTGTATTCTTTATCACATCTTTGTTTGCAAAAGGACACTGTGTAATATTTGACCACTAGATGTTGCTGTAAGTTGTAGTCTGCATCGCAACCGAAAACAAGTGCTAGAAATCACAAAAAATATAAACTTACAAAGACTCATAATAAACAAACCGCATCATTTTATTCTAATCTTTTTGCCCAGTCTTTTTAATGTTTTTGGGCACTTGTAGTAGTAAGATGCCAGACAATCATGTCAGTTAATGTTATGTCAAATAAATTATATTTTCCCACCTACGAGTATTTAAAAAATGCACGTTTTTTATGATTGTTTATGGATTTTTGCTCATTATTCAAATCAACACTTTTTCAATTGACACCATCTAGTACTTGACCACTAAACGGCACTGTATTGTGTAGTGCAACCAAAAATGCGTGCCACAAATCACAAAGAAGAATACAAATTACGGAAACTCAAAGTGACCAAACTACAACATTTTTTTACCCTTAACAGTAAAATGGCAGTTAATTATGCCATCTCCCCCTAGGTGAGCCATGACATTCGAGTCTTTAAAAAAAAATTACATTTACATGATAGTTCATGTATTTTTGTATACTATTCAAACAACATTTTTTTATGATCTTTTTTTGCACCTATTGGAGGCAAAAAAAGCCACTTTGTCCCTTTAAATCTAATTAAAAATAACAGTCTGATTGGCTCATACAAACTGCGAATAAGACATGTCAATCACCGTAAAAAGTAACATATTTATTTATGTATTCATTTACTAATTCATGTTTTGCTGGAATACAAAATTAATTAAATGTATTCCCCTTTCGACAATTTGTTTCTTAAGTTTGTTTTCGATAAGCTCGTAGCAAATGCGATCTTGGAGTAGCAAAAAAAAATACCGATTGCTTTTAGCTGTGTTTTCATTATTCATGTTGCAGGCGCTTTCGGTGGCTCGCTGTTATGCTCAAAATATATTTTTTTCTCCCTCTGGAGTATTTGCTGCTTTGTGACAAACAAGGTTGTCGACAAATCTGAAGGATAAATGCAAGTTTCTGCGTGCAGTCAAAATCGTACGTTTCCGTTTGGAAGTACGCAAAAGTCGAGAATTGGCAATAAAGACCTCAGAATTCTTTTTGGTCCTTATTTGTTCCACGGCTAAGCTCTCCATTGTCTGGAGCGCCGAGAGTCGGTTTATAACCTTGAGAGACGGGTGGAGGGATGCTTAGCAGACGTGTCATTATTTTCCAGCCATGACATCATCTGATTCATGGCACTAGTGCTCCTGCTTCATAAATGGAGAATTTACTTTGTAAATAGCCTTTATGTTGAAGCTATTCTCAGCTAGACATGTATGAGCCTCACAGGATGAGTGTACATTCAGAATGACATCAACATATAAGTGTAAAAAACACAATGTTTGGCAGCAGGAGATTGGACATGTCCAAGCGGCATAGAGTGGCATGTCTACCAAGAAGACAAAAAATGTGAAAATAATGAAATGAAATGATCTGCATTTATATAGCGCTTTTCAAGTCAAGACTTCCCAAAGCGCTTTTACAGTGTGCTTCACATTTCCCAATAGCGGCTGTGCAGCCTTGTAAGGCGCTAACCTGCTCATTGGGGGCATTAGGGGTTCAGTGTCTTACCCAAGGACACTTCGACATGTAACACGGAGGAGCCGTGATTCGAACTGCGATCTCTTGATCCCAAGACGAGCGCTCTACCTCGCAAAACATTGGACAACCCTGAAATTGAGGTACCTCGCATGTTTATTAGGAACTGCTCCTGCAAAGAACTGGCACTCACTTTTAGTTCCAAAACCATCGATCAGTGGTCAGCATGTGAAGTACTAGAGGTGCTGAATGAATAACAGGTGTAATAATAACTTTTGTTTTATTGAAAATCCTGCTGAAATATGTGTATAGTTTTTTGTAAGTGTCCTGCAATGATGAGTCCAACAGTGCCACCTGCTGTTATGGGGTAGGGTATGGTTTTGGCTTCTGACATGTGACCGGGCTTCATGAAACGATGTGGCAGGTAGGACAGTCCTCGGTTCGGAGAGCTTGATAGAAGTCACGAGTCACGGCACCAATGTAACCACAATGTATCTGTCCCACCAAAGATCCACACTCACGCTGGACTGGCTGATGAGGTTTTTATTACAGTTTCTGCAGATGAAATGAGTCACAACATTAGCTTCTCTGCTGGCTTTGATATATTTGATCTCGTTGGCAGCTCTCTCTGTAGACTGCCCAAAGCATATCAAAGAGCTTTCTTTTCAATTTTCATTACCGTGCAGTGTCACAGTGATGCAGATAACTAAGTGTGCTATATAGTGACGTGTTACGCAGGCTGCTGATTTATTTTGTGATTTTGACTTATTTACATTTTTTTCTGTTGATGAGACATCTTTGAAACATGTTTAATCAGAGCAATGTGGTAGCTCCACCTGAACCTGTGATACATCTGACACATGACTAGGCTGACTCAATATGTTTGCTACATCTTGTGTGGCAGCAGCGCTAGTAGCTACTATATTGTGTGACTGTATACGTGAGAAAATGCTATCAGACAATTTATCTCCTGAATAATATTTGTCATGTGATCAGCTACACCCTCAGAAATGTCACTCGTGGAATTTGGCGTAGATGTGGGTCTGACCTGAGGTGAAGGTAGGCTGGCATGTTGGTCAGCTGCATTATAGGTGCTAACACTAGAAACTGCCTCTACTCTATGTGTAGCAACACCTGGGGTAGAACTATCAACAGAAGAAATGAGGGTAAACATGACCCTGCCCCTGCCAATGTGAATAGGTGTTTCAAATTGTGGAGCTACCACATTGCTCTGATTTAGGAATGTTGAACAAATGAACAAATGAAATCAAGATACTCCACAAATTCTAAAACATGCAAAATGCAACATGGTTTTTGTACAATTATAATGCCAAGTGATTAGGATTGGCTTTGATGCTAGGTCCTTAGCTTGGCCTTTAAAAAAAGCTGTACCGCAATTGCAAAATGCTAGGTCCTTAGCTTGGCCTTTGATTTTTGCATTCCGGAGATGGAATAAGAGCTTGCTCTGTCCACTCCACGCATCGGCCCGGTATTGCAGTACCTCCGGGAACGGTGCATTCGCAATGATCGCAGCAAGGCTTTAGGGCTAGGACCTTAGCTTAGCCTTTTGGCTGAGAGTAAGTGTCCCGGCTCCTAGGCTTTGTAGCGTATTATGAACTGACCGATAACGGATAATGGATAATGACTAACGAAGATAGAACAATAACCCTTAAAAACCCCAAAACCCCATCTATAAGTAGATTTCATCGGTTTAATTATTTTCCGAGGTGCATTTTGTAGACAGCATGTCTTGTCTTTGACGTCTTGAGCTGTTACATCATGTAAGGAACATCGGCATGCATGAAAGTTAGTCACCATATTGGTTTACATGTTAATTCATCGAAGAGTTTTTGAGTGTTATAAGCCAAGTTTAGGTAGTTTTTGTGGAGAATGCCTAGGCATTGTGTTGCAGGTGGATGCATTAATGGGACAACAAAGGGCAAGTAGCCAAAAAGGGGCTAACTGGCAATAACAACATGCATAGATCTAACAAGAGCTAACCGGGACCAACCAACAAAAGCTGGCCAAAGCCTAAGCCTAAGCGAAAAAAACAGAAGGTTGGCCGACTAAAAGACAGGTGGTTAGCAGCTAGGGTAACTGGGAACTACCAACGAAAAGTGACAGCGCTACCTACAGTGACAAACACGAATAGTGACAGGAGAAAAAACAAGGGATGGACACGGCCAAACCAACGCTAATGTCATCCTAGCTGGCCAAACAACACACTGTCAACCAGTAGCGAACAAAACAGGAACCCCCCAGAAAGCTAGCTGGAGAAAAATCTACCAACTGTGACACGTGCGTCAAAAAACACAAACGAAAAGCCACAATCGCCTCGCTCCAAGCAGAAATGAGCGATATAAAATTGCTGTTCACTACAATCCCTTATTGTTTCGAAAGCTGTCTCACCTGTTGTGTTAATGGGATTCACCATTTTGAAAGTGTTGTGTTCCTCCGATGATGTCACCGCTCTATAGGAAGAAAGGCAGATAGGTCAACTTTGAGACTAAATTTCTCGAGTTACCCAGCGCCTGGAATTTTATGAAACATACTTGCATAATTGTGGGTAGGAACACTTTATGTTCTATGCCTATTTTGGTCTTCTGGAATACCTTTAAAGGATTCAGCAATAGGATTCCAATACTGCTGGTCTTTTAAGGTGTTTTATATTGTCAATAGAAAAGATTGACTTTTGTACCAGGAATCAGATGGCTTTAAGCAAAGTGATATTTCTGTCCTGTGAATTTGAATTGTGATTTTATTGGAAAAGTCAATTTTTTTGTCCTTGTTGTGCGAGGTACACACTGCCTGCTTGAGAAAATTATGCTTCACATGAATTCTTACATTATATTATTAGTGTTATTAATAAATTTGGTCTGTAACCTATTATTGTGCTAGGTATCTGCAGATGCAGAGTGAGGCATGTATTTCTCTTGCCTCATGGCAATGGGTGATAATGAAACAAATTATTCAGATTTTTCACACACTTCAGACGCAAACAATATAATTAGTGATAGTATTAGCAAGCTAACAGCAAGTCAAGCTATCTAGTGATTTTTTTTTTCTTGTTGAATGTTTTTTTATCCTACAGGATTTATCTATTGATGCTTTTTTTAATGCATAGCTTTACTACTTTACCAATCAAATGTTGAATAATATGTAGGTTCATTTAGTTTTAAATCTGATTGAGGCTCACCAGACCCAAACTTCATTAAACATCACTGCATTATAGCCTATATTATTAATGTTAATATTTACTGATAGCAACTTTAAAGTGCAATTACCTAGCTGGTTGCAATGTATGTGACTTTGTGGCACTTCAAATCGAACTATTGACTTTACAATTCTTGGGAAGATCATCGTAGACTAGAATCCATGCACCCGTAGAACTTTAACCTTATGGACCTAGTGTCCAGATGTATTGAGTGCACTCTGTGTTGTAGCGCATGCAGTTGTTTGCAGTTGAGGTACACACACAATCATCTCTTGTGTGTCAGGCTGCCTCTGTAATGGATGACAGCAAATAACAAGTGCACTTTGCCTCCCTGTTTGAAGCCCTGAGTGCTTTCCTGTCCTCTTCGCATCCCTTAAAGCGAACCGGAGCAAAAAAGATCCATAAAGAGGCGAAGAGATGCCTCATTGGCGTGTATCGTTTTGTCACTGGTGATCAAGTGTTCGGCGTATGGAAATTGTCCTTTGCTTTAAAAATTGCTTTGTAGAGTACTTGTGTTTGTTTTGGTCACTGTGTATCGGCAAACCATTTAGGGTGGCAGGCAATTGAAGGTGAGACTCTCTATTTCTTATTTACTTGGAACAGGTGAAACAAACAGGGTTCGTTTACATGCAGGGAACAGTATTAGATGGGGTTTGAGAAGTAAGTCATACTTGCTCTCACATTTACCATACTCTCAACACACGCCCAACTACGTATTCTGTCATACAGACACAGTCATACATTTGCACAAACACTACTGTACTTTCTTATGCATACTACTATACTCGCATGCACACAACTATTCTCTCATACACAAACTACTATTCTCACACATACCATTATGCTCTCATATACACAGTGTTTCTTTCATGCATACCACTATATTCTCATACAGCCATTACTAAAACCCTCTCCCATATACTTTTAAACTCTCATACACACACAACTGTACCCTCTCACGCATACCACTATACTTTCTTATTCACAACTATACTTTTATTCTCACAATTCTTTACTCTCCCACACATACCACTATACACTCATACACACACTATTATACTCTTTCTCTATAATCATTTTACTCTCTACACATGATCTAATGATTTTACTCTCAAACACACATTCTATATTCTTTCTTAAGCTTATTACTATACTCTCTATACTCACCCACACACACATATTTCTACTGTCTCACATATACTACTTTTCTCTCTCAGATATAATTATGAATATGCTTGATTGCTGTTAAGATTGTTGAGAAGGGTTGTTCAAATCTCACTTTGTTTGTTTGATGTTATTGGTGTCAATGAATTTGTTCAAACTGGACGGATCTATTGACACTATCAAAGATGTTACATAACGAAATTGCGAATCTGCTTGATTGCTGTTAAGATTGTCGAGAAGGGTTGTTAAAACTTCACATTGTTTGTTTGCTGTTATTAGTGTCAATAAATTTGTTCAAACCAAAAAATACTACAGTACTGGGAGTATCTCCAGTTTGACATCAAACTGTACAACTTTAATGGCGTCTGAAAATAATCGTAGTGTGTGTAAGAATCTATAGTAGTGCGTGTTTAGGAGTACCATAGTATGTATATGTGTATAAGCATAACAGTATTTGTGTGAAAGCACAGTAGTCTATGAGAGACAGTATCGTAGTGTTTGTGCATAGGACTGACTGTCTTTATGAGAGTATAATGCATGTGTGAAAACAAGTATGATTAACCTCTCAAAGGGCAAAAAATAGTCCGAGTGGTATAAGAATTTGGATTTTAGGACCGTTGAAAATGAATTGTTCACATACGTGACAAAAAAAATCAAACAATCCCGCACACGTGTTTTTTGCAAATAATACAATTGGAATCATGAGCACAAGCAACGTCCTTTTGCAAAAATATTTTTATTTTTGCATTTACGGGTTCTTTTTGGAACGTAACCCTTATGATAAACGAGGGTTCACTGTACATGGACGAGTAATAAAACAACAAAAGGACTATCTCAAACATTTCTATCTGTCATGAACCAGGAACGGAGAAGGGACCCAATTGCGTTTGTTTTACTCAGTTTTATTTAGAAGGGGGAAAGGACTATCGTCGGTCACGGGTAGCAGATCGCTGGGAACGCGGAAGTGGCACTTAGGTGTCGAGCGCAGGCAAAGTCGAGAGCGAGGAAAAAAACAAGTTGATGGCCGGGGCAAAAGGGAAAAAACATAAATGGGTTCAGAAAAAGGTCGGCAACGGGAATCAGACGGAGAACAGGCCAGGATAGAGTCACGAGTCACAAAAGTTTGCCTAGCGTGTAGCGTAAGTTCACAAAACGATCCGACGAGTGTTGTCAGGAAGGCGGGGGTTTAACAAAGAGGAAGGAGCCAATCAGTGTCCGCGGCTGTTGGCGCCAACGGAGCAGACTCAGGTGCCCTGTATCATTAATCATGACATTATCGGACTATTCGCGGTCGATTAAGAACATGATCACACTTTTGTGCCCATTGATACGGTTTTACATAACCAGAATAACCCGAAACAAATATTCGAGTACGGAAAAACAGAAAGTCTCCCTTTGTGTACAATATTTTGCGATTTTTGTTGCAGTTATTCCTCATAGCACAAATATTGTAGTATACTGTAACATATCGTGTAGTAACGTTTAAATACTGCATGCATTATCAATCTTATCCACTGTATTTTGCACTTTCAAATTTCTGACCAATTTGATGGTTTTTAGTCTGGAAAATACGGTAATTCGCATTTTAAATTGCGAATTATGTTCTTATTACTACAGCTGCATTTTATGTCCTTGTAAATCATGCAATTCCATAAATAAGGATCTGTTCTGTGTCCAATGTGAGCCAACTAAAAGGTAGCTTTTTTTTCTCAGAAGATCGGAAAGCCAAGTTTCTCTTAAAGAAATCATACTGGTGTAACTTGCACCTCGCTAAATGGCTCAACCAATCAATCCCCCATCGAGGCGCCAAGATGTGGTTGCCAACTTGTGGTTGACATGGTAACTGCTTGTCATAATGTCAGGCAGGTGCAGTCTGGCCGTTTGAGCCCAAACAGGGACAACCCTTGTTAAGATATTTTCAGGGCTAAGACACTGCTGTCATGACAACGTTATTCTTCCTTATTGAGGGAAAAAAGTGGAATGGATTTCAGATTATGGAAAAAAATCATTACACCTCGATTGAATTGTTGTTTGTAAATTTGACAGGCTATAACAGGGGTCGGAAACCTTTTTGACCCACAGGGCCATAAAAGCATGAAGATTTTGATTGTTTTGTTTGGATAGCCACACCCTTTATAAAGACAAAATTGAACAAAACTGCCAAACCCGCTCTTCATACAAAAGCACATTTTATTTCAATGTGTGACGTTTGACGGTTTCATAAAATCTTTGAAATACTAAAAATGCGTGTGTCTCGTATTAACAAATATACCATTTTAAACTTGTTCTCCGCCCACAATCGTTGAGGCTCATTTTGACCTTCATTCTTTCAAAAATAATGCTTTTAAAACCAGGTTCAAGCACAGCTTGTTTGTAAAAACATCACAAAATACCGCAAACGAGGATACCAAAGTTTATATCTTCTGTGCAGGTCACGGTGGGCATGGAAGATAAAGTGCGCATGTCCTATCCTGTGTATAGCTCAGCCCATTCCTACCACTCACCCAATGAAATTGCTCTTGACGCTTTGCTTCTGGGTAAAACATTTGTTTTGGGTTAAAGTTTGTTTTGCGAGTTTTCATCATGAAGTAAAGTTTCATCAACAATGAATTTAATTGTTTAATGAGCTTCCATGTAAGGAATCATTTAGTGATTTACTGCTAAAACGGAGTCTAATCGTGTAACACCCTGACTGTAAAACTGTACTTAATATTGTGTCCTATATATACTGGATTAAACCCTGTGTCTTGGCTTTACAAACAACAATAGACTAAATAACTGCTCAAGTTCTGTTTTATCTCGGAGCCATATGTACCCATGATGAGAGCCATATATGGCTTGCGAGCCATAGGTTCCCGACCCCTGAGCGATAGTAGTGAGAAAAAAATCAGCGATTTAATCGAGTGGTGCATGTCTGTCTACTACACTAGTTCTCAATTGGTCTGACTTCAGACCCACCATGAAGCCTCAATGACGAGCTGCAATACAAATCAAGAAACAAAATGCACTTTTCAGATGTATCCAATGAAGGGATTGAGCAGTTTAAAGCAAAGATTGTATATTATATTCAACGTTTTGTCAATAAACAATATGACCAGGAAAATCAAATGACTTCAAGAACCGTATATACTCGCGTGTAAGGCTACATCGCAAAAAAGCAACCTCCAAAATTTCTTTAAAATAGCCGCATACTTCAAAATATTAATAAATGAACTGAAACAAAATATGTCATAATGTGCTGAATAAAGAGGGATGGGCGGCTGAGTGGTTAGTGCTTCCGCGGTACAGTTCTGCGAAGTCTGCATGTTCTCCCTACGCGGCTCTCATACACAATCTCAATTTTAAGAATTTTTCAGTTTTCTCCAAGATCACACTCGCATAGAAGTCCTTCACAATCTTATGGTCAGCTATTTCAAAATATCCCATCACATCAACACATGAACTATTTGGCCAATGGTAAGTATGGATTTGATTATTGTGAGAACCGGATGGAATTGTTTGAAGAGTTCAGTATTTTTATGTCAAGTCAAGTCAAGTCATCGTCTTTATCACAAGGAGTCTCAAAAGGCTGCACGGACCACAGATTATTGCAAACTACAGACTACACCATACCCTGATGTAAAACCTACATGATGGCATGGAAAAACTCAAAACCTCAACATGAGGAAAATGAAGAAACCTTGATGGGGACTGCACAGGAGGACCAGGCTGCAATGGATGTTGCAATAACAAATAATACACAGATATCGTCAACATGAAATATAGATAATTCATAAGATATAAAAGTGTTTTTAAGCCTAGATGTAAACAGTTCCACTGGGGTTGCAGATCGAATCTCAGTGGGCAGAGCATTTCGCAGCACTTGTGCCCGAATGGAGATCGCTCTCGAACATGCGGATCTCTTCTTGGCTTTTGGGATCACCAGCAGACCAGCATTTTCAGAGCGAAGGCTCCGGACTGGAACATAGGGGGACATTAAATCTGAAAGATATGAGGGCGCAAGTCCATGCTGAATTACAGTAGTACCTGATTTATTTGCTATACCTGGTACTGTATTATGCCGCAAAAAAATTGTCCCATTTTAATAGTAGTAATTTTTGTTTGTCCACATTACAAAAGGGGTTATTTTCGAAAATATGTTTATTATCTTATTTAATGCCATTCCAATTTTCACATGAGTAATCAAGAAGTATATATATTTCTTATGTTACCTTATTTATATCTTGACATGCCGTGTGGTTTATGTGGATTCCTTTCCTAAGAGCAAATACTCAATGTAAATATTTTGAAAGGACGTCTGTGTACCTCTACACTCATTCAATTCCAACCCTTTGCAATGAACATGTGCACACTGTTGGCTTTGTGCTACGGAGGAAGTGGCGTTAGGCTAGGCTAGCATGCCATTGTCTGCCTTTAAAGCCGCTTCATTCACACCACTGACTCCCATTGAAACATCAGCCTGGCTAACGCTAATCTGCTGATTGTGTTTAGGGTTTGCTCATCTTTTTGTTCTCTGTTCAGCAACATGTTGATATTGCTCCTGGCAGAGAGGGTCTCATTTTTCAATGTCTCTGATCATTCAAAACAGCAATTTTTGTCAGTGATCCCTAATTTAATAATTTAATCTGATAACGATGCAGCCCGTTGTATAGTGCAGGGGTCGGGAACCTATGGCCCGCGAGCCATATATGGCTCTTTTCATGAGTGCATTTGGCTCTGAAAGTTCATCAAACAATCTATGTTCTTTTTTTGAGAGGCTTTTTGATGAAAAGCCGCAGAACAAGTTTTAACCCAAAACAAATGTTTTACCTGGAATCTTCAGCAAAGATCAAGAGCAATTTGGTTGGGTGATCTGTAGGATTGGGCACCATCTGCACTGTCAGTAAATACGTTTTGTGGTATTTTGTGACATTTTTTACAAAAGAACTTTGCTTGCACCTTGTTTTAAAAGGATTATCCGGGACACAGTTAAATAAAATGCGATGAAGAATTAGCTTTTGTCCGGAGAGTTGGTTCGGCGGCTTTGTTGTATTTTGTCTTAAAATATATATGGCGACTCTCTCTTTGCTTTTATGGTTCCCGACTTGTGGTGTGTTACCGCAGCTTCCAATTCCAAATGTTTACTTCGTTCTCACTACAAATCAAGTCATTTTCAATGAAAATTCTTGACATGCATTAGCAGTTTGTTCAAATCAGTGATGTCCAGTCAGGGGAGGCTGTGCCTCAACTGTCATCATGGAAATATAAAACTAAAAAAATAAAATGTTTAATTTAGGAGTCCCAAACTCAATTGAGTTGGGGTTGCTGAAGCTAGGATCCGGTGAGGTTTGGCCAAATGGGCTTTCCCACAAAAACAGAGCATATGAAAACATTCAAATGTCCTTTAAGGGACAGTGTTTTATATTAGTCCACTAGGTATAACCACTGTTATGTGTAGTGCAACCAAAGATGTGTCCAAGACTACAAACCAAGGAGCCTGTAAGTGAGCAAAAAGCACCATGAATTATTTATTTTCCCAAATGAATACACCATCCATCCATCCATCCATCCATCCATCCATCCATCCATCCATCCATCCATCCATCCATCCATCCATCCATCCATCCATCCATCCATCCATCCATCCATCCATCCATCCATTATCTGTAACGTTTATCCACAGTAGTGTCGCTGGGGTGCTGGAGCCCATCCCAGCTGTCTTCGGGCAGTGGGCAGGGGACACCCTGAACTGGTTGCCAACTACATCTAGTGGGAAAATAATAGACTGTCCCTCTAATTTTCACATTAAAGCGGGGACCTCAAACTATCATCCTGGGATTTTGACCCCCTGGTCCTAAAGTTCAATCTAACGTAACTTCACAATTTTTAAAAGTCTTCCTGTCAAGTTTTTTTTTCATGATGGAGAATTACCTTTCTGTTGATGATTTAATTCAAAAGGAGCAGTGCATAGACTTCATTTATCAGTTAAGGTTGGACCTCACCGCACATCACTGGTTAAAATTGCTATTGTCATGATATGTATGGGTTTGGCCCATATGCTGGGAAGCAGGAAAATGGCAGGCATGATCAAAGAAAAGATATGTTGTTTATTAAATAAACCCAGGTCAGAAGTAACAAACCAACAAGAAGTCTCAAAAGAACCAGTGTTCCAACAAGAAACAAACCCCATGTGAAAATGACCAGTCATTTTCTGACCTACATTATGGAAGGGTGAGTGTGGAGGCAAATTAGGCCCTGGTGGGGGCTTTTCATCCACTCCCCCAGCTTGGTGCCTTCTAGATGGAAAATCGTGTGCCAGATCTTGACCGTTATCTCTTCAAAACTATTGCATTTGATGTATGATGGAAGACCATCTATTTCCTCCGTGTTACAACTAATAATTGCCTTGTTAGCGACCTATGGAGTGAAAATTGTCCTTTACTCTTGCCCTATTTTAAAATGAAGACATCTCACTGGCATGAGTCAGCAAGACAGGATTTTTTTTTTCAACATTTGCATGAAAATCTTATGGTACAAGATTGAGATCATAGCTCAAACAAAATAGATTTTTCATTTCTCAGAGCTTTTAAATTTGCCTAATAAGCATGAGCATCGCCTGCCTGGCTCATGATCAAGCATTGTGTCTACTGAGAATCGACCGCGCTCGTTTGTGTGTAAGTCGAGGCTCGGGAATTCCTCACAACTGCTGCACTCGCATGAAATTGTAGCACGTCCTTACTCATCTTGGCCTCCAGGCTGGATTCGTTGAGCAGATTGAGCAATACCCAGTCACACTAAAGACTCATTGAAGAGGAAACTGTGTTGCAGTGTTGGTGTGCTACTGAAAAAAGTAATTATTTACTAGTAACTCTATTTGAAGATTTATTCCGTTACACACCAGATTACTGACACCCAAAAGTGGCATGCTACTCTGAAAGTAATTTCCTATTTAAAAATTGCTGTACAGTAATCCCTCGATTATCCAGTTAATGGGGACCAAAACCACCCGCGAAAAGTGAAAATCCGAGAAGTAGAGACGCCCCTTCCAAAATGCTTAAAAAAAATGTTTCTTTTAAATTTATTTTTTAAAATGTTTTTATTTTATTATTATTATTTTTTAGACCCGCGAAGCTCTGAACCCGCGAACGTCGAACCGCGAAGTAGCGAGGTCCCACTGTATATACTTGCATTGAAGCCGAGCCCCTAAAACTGCTTAAAAATTTCCACATATAATGTGTGGTAGCAGGTAAATTCATCATATTGTTTGTGTACTCTTAAAAGCTTGCAAACTAACACGAGCCACTCCATATCCAATTTGTCTTTGGTCTTCAAACCACTCAAATATTTCCTCCTCTATTGCTGAGTATTGACCAAGATGTTTTCTTATTTTCCAGGATGGTGTATTGCAGAAATAATTGTACGAATAAAAAGACCAGCTTAAGCACAGGGCATGAGCACGCTGAGATTTTCCTTATGGAGATACTCTCACTACGGTATATACTCGCATATAAACCGGATTTAGAACTATAAAATAACATACTAATATTTGGGTTTAGCTTATATGCACATATTTGATTGTATGTGTCCAGTAGCAAACCGTTGGCGGCATAAGGTAGGAGGCTTGGCTTATAAAGGAACAACAAACTAAAGGGAAAACAATACGGCAAACATGAGCACAGAAATTACGCTAAGAGTGTGCTCAATTTGATAATTTTATTTTTTTAATTGGTTTTGCAATACACCATGCCTGAAGCGAAAAGAACTCTGTCCTATACTGCTGACTTCAAGCTATAAATGTTAAAGGCCGCTGAAGAAACAACCAACCTGGATGCAGCAAGAACGTTTGGTGTTGATAAGGGATAACAAACTCAGTTTGAATCAAGGGCTGGAACCTGACTTTCTGTTCTGTGGCGGACTGAATCAGTAATAATCAATTCCAAATGTTTAGCTTGTTTTTCAGTATTAACCTTCATCATTCTTCCTACATTACTAACCTACCCTACGTGTTATAATAACGCTTGACAACTGATATTTTGCTAACAAAACACGTTTATTCGCAAAAAATGGGGAAAAAATATATTCATGTTGGTTTTAACTGGTTTATTTTAACAGTTGAGTGTATACAATTTTACTCCTGAACCAACTTACCACCCTATACAAACTCAACACTGCACTCTAGAGGCTGCAGAGAGCATTTTATTTGCATTTATTTAAAAACAAAATAAATAACTTTTTACAGAAATAATCTAAGGTTAGGAAGAAATTTATGGCGGGTCGGATTGAATCATCCAATAGGCCGGATCCAGCCCGCAGGCCATATGTTTGACATGCATTGTGTAGATAAAAACAGTATCCAATAATCCAAAAGAATACATTACTGGTTGCACATAAGGTCGAACATGTGAACAAATAATTAAAATATGAAAAGTACCTAGAAATGAAGTTCTTCGAGTGGTTTGAATCTAAGGGGCCGGTCACACAGACATTTGCGGCTGAATCACGGCCAGAAATTTCTGCCTTTGAGGCGGACGCTATTGGATGCATTGAGTTCGCCATTAAGACGAGATACAGCGGTGCTTAACACGAGGTCGGAAATACGCGCGCGGGTGGCAGCTTTCGCGCTGCTCAATTATTCAGAGCGCGGGTACACAGCCTTTCACGAGCGTATTGAGGCTGAACCACGGCCAGAAAGCAGATGCCATTAGGCGTTGTTGGACGTTTTGAGACAGCCATATAGACGAGATAGAGCAGTGCTTTACTCGCGGTCGGAAATTTTCACGTGGTTGGCCGCGCTCAAAACTTTTGAGCTGCTCAAAAGTTTGAGCACGAGTTAAACCGCGTGCCGCACACGTGGTCAACACGAGGTAATGACGCAGAAATGACGCGGAACGACGTGCTCTGGCCGCGGCCAAGGCGTGGTTACACATGGGTAGGACGGGAAATTTCAGCGGGTAATCGTGGGTGGAGCATGGTAATAGCGTGTTCTGCGCCTGTATCGCGGTGTTATTACGTGAAATTAGCGTGTTACGCGTGTGACAGTCAAACGCCTTTCTCCGCGTATATACAGCGCGATTTGCCGAGCACACTCAGTTTTGCTCGAGACGTCAAGGGGGTGAATATGGATCCCCGTCAGCGTAGTGACCTCGTCTTAATCCATTTTTATTTCTTGACATTTCTTTTCAAGATAATTAAATAAAAATGATGCCATAGCTTGAAATCTTGATCTTCACTGGACTGTGGCTTGAGCGGTTATGATTTCTACAGCCCGGTGTTACCCGAGAAATGCATCCATGTCGAGATTCGCATCCCCACTTTTACCTCGTTTTATCTCACTTTTATGGAATGTAATGGCGAACATATAACCAAAACCACTTCGTCTTGCATTTGTTGGGAATGTAATACAACTTAAACCATTCCGTCTTCGTTTTTGTTGTGAACGTAATCGAACGGTAAATCCCCCCCTCGCGTAAACGCGCATTCTGCTGCGCTTCCAACAAAAGCGATCGTATTCTATATAAAACGCTTATTAAAACAATAAAGTGAGCTAATTATAACAATTGGGAGATCCTAGTCTATATAACGCGTTTATTTAAACAATAAAGTGCGATCGTATTCTACAAAATGCGTTTGTTAACGCGTTCGATTACGTTCACAACAAAAACAAAGACGGAATGGTTTAAGTTCTATTACATTCCCAATAAATGCAAGACGAAGTGGTTTTGGTTATATGTTCGCCATTACATTCCCTAAAAGTGAGATAAAACGAGGTAAAAGTGGTTGTAGTAGCGAGGGTATGCAAATCTCGGCAGGGATGCACCGGGCTGTAGAAATCATTACCGCTCAAGACACAGTCCCGTGAAGATCAAGATTTCAAGCTATGGAATCATTTTTATTATATTATCTTGAAAAGAAATGTCAAGAAATAAAAATGGATTAAGACGAGGTCACTACGCTGACGGGGATCCATGTTCACCCCCTCGACGTCTCCAGCACAACTGACGTGTGCTTGTGCTCGGCAAATCGCGTTGTATATACGCAGAGAAAGGCGAAAGACTGTCACATGCGTAACACGCTAATTTCACGTAATAACACCACGATACAGGCGCAGAACATGCTATTACCATGCTCCACCCACTATTACCCGCTGAAATTTCCCGTCCTACCCATGTGTAACCGCGCCCTGGCCGCGACCATAGCATGTCATTTCCGCGTCATTACTTCGTGTTGACCACGTGTGCGGCACGCGGTTTAACACGTGCTCAAACTTTTGAGCAGCTCAAAAGTTTTGAGTGCGGCCAACCACGTGTGAATTTCCGACCGCGAGTAAAGCACTGCTGTATCACGTCTATATAGCGGTCTCAAAACGTCCTACTGTGCCCAACAGCATCTGCTTCACGGCCAGAAAATTCTGGCCGTGGTTCAGCCTTGATACGCTCGTGAAAGGCTGTGTACCTGCGCTCTGAAGAATTGAGCAGCGCAAAATAATTTCGCGCTGCCACCCGCGCGCGAATTTCCGACCTCGTGTTAAGCACTGCTGTATCTCGTCTGAATGGCGATCTCAATGCGTCCAATAGCGTCCGCCCCAAAGGCAGAAATTTCTGGCCGTGATTCAGCCGCAAATGTCTGTGTGACCGGCCCCTAAGAGACAAAGTGCGTATGGAGTGTTCATCCAGAACAGGGGGCGGGGACCTTTTGGACTCATCGAGCCATTCAAGCAAAAATTTAAAAACCTTTTTTTGAGAGCGAGGCACACCTTATATTTTAAGACAAAATTCAACAAAACTGCCGAACCCGCTCTCCACACAAAGCTACTTCTTCAGCATATTTTATTTTACTGTGTTACATTTGATAGTTTGATCAAATCTATGAAATAATAATAATGCCAGAGCCTTTGGCCCATATAAATCATATACCACTTAAAGTTGATCTCCCTCCCTCAGTTACTTGAAGCTCATGTTGACTGTCATTTTTTCCTTAAATAATGGTTTCCAAATAAGGTGCAAGCAGAGTTATTTGTTAAAAATGTCACAAAAAACTGCAGTGAGAATGAGATGGTCATATTCTTCTTCGGTGCAGACTGCACGGAGCGAAAGAATGATGGAAATGCTTTGCACTGTGTGAAGAGATCTGCCCACCTTGACCGCTTCCCCAATCAAATTGTTTTGAGTGGTTTGCTGGTGTTTACAGTTTGTTTTGGGGTTTTCATCATAAAGTATCTCAACAATGAACCTACATAGTTTAAGCGACCGAAAGCCAAAACGGGGTAAGTTGGTGTCACACCCTGACCATAAACTCATAAAAAGTGTCTATATATACTAGACTAAACCTGAAGTTTTTCAGTGTTTTCTGGCTGTGCATGACCAACCTTGAATATCCGCTTCTCTGATGTGGGACCCCTATTGAGGATTTGCTGTGGTGACATTCCCTCTTGGAGCCATATGTACTCACGAAAAGAGCCATATACGGGTCGCAAGCCATCGGTTCCCGATCCCTTATTTATAAACTCTCAATATTACACAAGCCAAGAAATATGAAAGGTTTTTTACTGCTTACACAATTTGTTATACAAGATTTGTGCTACTACTTTAGTATATGGCTATTTTAAAACAGTTTTAGAGGGTCGGCTTATGTACGTTGTGGGCTTATATGCGAGTGTAACAGGTGTAATAGTAACTTTTGTTTCATTGAAATTCCTGCTGAAATATGTGTACAGTTTTAGGTAAATGTCCTGCAATGATGAGTCCAACAGTGCCATCTGCTGGTATGGGGTGGGGTCTGGTTTTGGATTCTGACATGTGACCGGGAGGCCGGGTTTGTTGGCAGTTTCCAGAGAGAGCTGCTACTGGTAAGACACATCTTTTGGTGCTCCACAAAAGAAGTTAATTTTAAACATTATTACCACAGCTGACAAATCTCTCAACATGCACAGTAATGTGATTGATGTTGTCAAGCTGTTTGGATTTATTTCCGTTTTGTTTCTGTTTTACTAAAATATTAATTCCCCTTGTAGAGATCAAAGAGATCAAAGCCAGCAGAAAAGCTAATGTTGTGACTCATTCAATTCAGGTAAATTGTACCCGTTTTTATACTCATTATTGTTTTTATTTCTATTTTCTCATATATATTAAAAAGGATGTAGTTGGTTAAAATTTAGACTAAAGAAAAATATGTTGAATACATTGTAAACGTTAAAAATCCACTATACGATCTCTTGTTAAAAGTATCTTCTTGAAATGGATGTAAAAATGTATTGTGATATTCTAAAATGTATTTTATGTAAATTGAAAAAGAAAGCTTTTTGATTTGCTTTGTTGGGGAGTTTCCAGAGAGAGCTGCTACTGAAATCAAAGAGATCAAAGCCAGCAGAAAAGCTAATAATGTGACTCATTCATTTGCAGTATCTGTAATAAAAACCTCATCATCCAGTCCAGCGTGAATGTGGATCTTTGGTGGGACAAGTACACCGCGGTTACACGAATATAAACGGACATTTGTGATTGTGTAGTTACTTTCAGAGAAACTCACTACTTTTCAGTGTCAGTACTTAGGGTGTTCACTCAATTAAATATCAAATTAAATAACTAATAACTGTAAGTAATCCGTTTTTCAGTAACGGGCCCATGAACATACCAGTAACGTATCCACATAAAAATCGTCTTGGATGATTTCAGTCAAACTAAAATTTGCAAGTGGCCCAACGCACAAGTCGCTCTCCACAGGAACATGTCAGCAAGGTGGAGCTTGACTCAGTTTCAACAATGTATTCCAGCCATATCCACAACCATGTGAACAATTTGGCCTAGTGGCCTTCATCAGGGAAAGAGCCTTGTGGTCTGAGAGGTTGCCCTTGTTCTGTCAGGCCACCATAAGAGATGAAATCAAGATTTGATACATTAAAGGATGGTCAAGGGGAGCAAGGCCGATGTCAATTGGCAACAGCAGGCCCTATGATCTGGTTTACTTCAATAACATAAACTCTGAAAATAGTTTGGTCAAATTTAGGTAAAAAAATGGACAAACTTAATGCTTGTTGATTTGACACAACATCCTGTGTCTTTTTACAGAAATAACCCCGGCAAAAATTGTCTCATGTATGTTTTTGTTTTCTTTTAATAAGAGGATTCTACAAATATTGTATTTTTAAGGTTTCTAATTTTCCTCGTGCTGAGGTTTTGAGTTTTTCCTTGCCTGCATGTTGGTTTAAGATCAGGCGATGGTGTAATTGTTACCTGTGCAGTCCTTTGAGAGATTTAGTGATTAAGGGCTATACAAATGAATGTGACTTGACCTGACTTGACTTAAAGGGACACTGTGTAATATTTGATCACTAGATGTCACTGAATTGTGTAGTGTAGTGCAACCAAAAACAAGTGCTATAAAGCACAAGGAAGTATGCAAACTACGGAGATCAAAGTGACCAAATAGCACCATATTTCTTCTCATTTTCTGCCAATTCTTTGACAAGGTTTTAGGCAGCAGGATGGCGGACAATGATGTCAGCTCCCTCTACGTGAACCTCATGTTTTGTAAAATGAACAAATATTTCTTGACCTAACAGTATTTAATAATAGTTGAAGTATTTTTTGTGCATTTACCAAATTAATATATATATATATATATATATATATATATATATATATATATATATATATATATATATATATATATATATATATATATATATATATATATGTATATATAACTTTTTTTTTTATTGTAATTTGTTATTTTGTTATTTGTTTTTTTACTTCTAAAAGGCGCTAAATGATGTCCTTTTAAAGTTAAACACCCCAAAATTGATTCAATTTATCGAAACAGTCTTTCTGGGTCACCTTGGTTGTGTTTAAAGCGATCCAGAAAAATGGGTTGGATTGATCCAAGTATTTGGTATCTTCTTTTGTTTTAAACAAGTTGTTTTTAGAGTGGAACATTTCTAAAAAGTGACAGAGAAGCCAAAAATCTCAAAATTATTCTGTCACAGGCCAGAAACGGAGACAGGACCCAATAGCGTTCGTTTTACTCAGTTTTATTGATAAAGAGAGATAAGTGCTTCCTTCCACGATACGATGATCGTCGGACACGGGTAGCTGATGGCAGGAACGCGGAAGTGGCACTTCCGTGTCGAGCAAGGGTAATCGTAAGCAGCGGGAAAGCAGGTTGATGGCCGTGACGGAGTAGCAAGGGCAGTAACGAGTCCAGAAAAGAGGTCGGCAACAGGTATCAGGCAGGAAAAAACAGGTCAGGAGATTGTCGGATAGTACAGAGCTTGCCTAGCTGAAAGCATAGGTTCGCAAACGGTCTGACAGCTTCCTCTTGGAAGACGGGGGTTTAAAAAGAGTCAGGGAACCAATCAGCGATTAGGGCTGTTGGTGCCAAAGGGGCAGTCGCAGGTGCCCCGAATCAGTCATCATGGCATATTCAACTGTCAGCATTGCTATTAATGCACTCTTACTTCAGTGATTTTTAACTAGTGTGGCTGGGCACAATAGTGTGTTGTGAGACCTTGTCTAGTGTGCCGCAGGGAATTGCCCAATTCTATATTTGCAAAATAAGGATGCCATTAGTCCTTTTTTACTGCTGTTTTCCATAATAATTAAGCATAAGGCTTTTTTTAACTCAGTTGGGCTTTGTTAACACATTCTTCATGGAGAAAATATTTTACTTTCAACTTTTTAAGGACACCTCAAACGACGCACCCCACCTTTAAGGTTACACTACAAGAGAAATAAAAAACAAAAACAAAGTAGATATCTTGTAAAAAATTTGTGTGCTTTTAACTTTAAATGGTAAATGGTCTGCATTCATATAATGCTTTTTAAGTCACAAAAGACTTCTCAAAGCGCTTTACAATGTACTTCACACTTACCCATTCACACAGGCACTCACACACACAGACCGATAGCGGCGACAGCCATGCAAGGGCACCTACCAGCTTATCAGGGGCGTTAAGGGTTCAGTGTCTTGTACAAGGACACTTCCACAATTGTTTAAAGAAGTTTTCAAAGTGGAAGTAAAAATATTGCACATAATTGTATTTTTGGAAATTCATAATAACAAAAAATACATTATAGTTGAACAATTTTTGTTCTACTAATTTTCATATTATACAAAAAAGTAAGAAAAATGTTGGAGTGTAGTAAGAACATATTGTTTTCCAAAAAGATTTTCTTTGCTAATTTTAAGTACTATCTTTGCTATTTTTCTATAACAAGATATAAATATAGTAAAACTTGGGAATTTATGTCAAAAATATAGTAAAATCTGACAGCAAAATGTTTCATCCAAAACGAATAACCTGTATTACCTCCTGAGACACGGTGACTGCAAATGATAAGAAAAGTTTTAATGCCAATAATGGCAAGATGATAATTTAAGCTTAAAAAGAACAAAAACATGAATCTGGTCCTGAGACCATTTTCGACAAATCGTATGCCTCAAGATTTTGTAAAAAAATGGCTTAAAGATGTTGACAAACTCTGTCATAGTGAGCATTACACTGGAAAACGACATTGTATATCGTGATAGTTCATTTTGATACCCTCGAGAGTAGAGAAGATCAGAAGACCCAAAGCGTTGTGAGAAAATTTAAAGCAGTAAACAGCGCCACTTTTGGATATTGAGACGTAGAGAAGCATCAAAAACACTTTGTGCTGGTATAATTTTTTCATCACCTTAAGAGCAACTATGGGGAATTTTAAAAATGCACACACTGTACCAAACTAAAATGGAATCTGAGTCAAGGAATGCTTTTCCGTGCGCTCACCGTGAGTTTGTGTCCAACACTTTTTACAAAAACGGGCCTTTTTTCTAACAGAAACATTGAAAAATAACATTATTCAGTTTTTTGTTTCTGTCTCTTTCTGGTTTCCAATTTCGGGGTGGGCGATATTGGAAATTTTGGTCTTGATTCGATCCAAGTAAATACTGTACATGGTGTTATCGATCGATACTTGTGCTTGGAAATTTCTTGATAAATGAATAATTGAACTGCTACCCCTTGAGTTAGTTAACAATTGGTAGCACAAGATTTTATGCACTGAAAATTATTCAGCTTTCACTGGTTTTCACTGGTTTTCTTCTGGAGAGACGAAAGCATGACCAACTTGGGTGACGAAGTGCTTTAACTTGTTTGGGTGTTTTTTGCTCCTTTTTCATTTTCTTTGTTTTTTTTTGTGTATTTAGGTAGAGGTGCTAAAAGTGTGCCTGTCAGTCAAAAACTTTGAGAGTGGCCGAGGGCGCTGTGTGAAAGAAAGAAGGACGGCACTATCTACAAAGAAAGGCAGCACTTTGAGGAAATTGGTGGAGGATTGAAGTATCGATCCAAGTACTTACTCAGTATAAGAGATATCAATATTTGGATCCAGCCGCCCACCCCTACTGTCAGGTCGTATTAAACACTATTTAGAGAAAAATGACTTGTTTTCAGACAAAACTGAAGCATAGAAAGAAACATTATTCAGTTTTCTGTTATTGTCTTTTTTTTTGCTTTTTTACATCTTTTGGTGTTAACTCATCAACAGGACGTGCTTGATGGGTTGCTATTTTAGTTTACAGCATGTCTTAACTTGTGCCATGCTGAAATTTGTGCCATGCCGCTGAACTTGGACTTTTGCCACTTTCTGAAGCCAGCGTAAAGGCTATTTGGCTCTCTTTGATGCTGCCTCCCAGAGGCAATTTCTTCCGTCATGTCCCCACGTCTGAGAAAAGCCCTTCAAAGTTGGTCCGATTCATCATGTATGGCACTGCTGTGGCTAGCAACAGTTTCTTGTGGTGCCCGGAGGTTGTAATGATGATTCAGTGTGGAGAATAAAACTGGGAAGGTTTTGTATTGAATATTTATGGTGAAGCTGAAATTCTTTTACATATTTTTTTTTAAAACATTTTCATCCTCGCTTGGTGAATAAATGAAGTGCGACAATTGTTTTTACTGTGATTTCTTGCCAGACAGCTCATCAGAGTATAGTCTTATATAATTCGTTACGCTTTGCTGTAGTAATGTCCGAACAGTTCACTTCAACACCATACCATAGTAATGTCTTGATTGCTTATATTATCTAAACTACTTTATAAATGTTAATTTGTGTGTGTGTCTACCTCTTTGTAATGTGTGTGAGACATCAGAGCTTAGCTATATAAGAAAATATTTTCAGCCCGTTCATCTATTAAGCATTGGTACAAATGCTGAAGCTGGAGGAGAGTAGTTCCGTTAAGGTATTGTATTACAATGAAACAAAGTAAAACTAAAAATGTATTAAAACAAAAGAAATAACATGTTCTGGACTTGTTAAGTAGACTATGTCCACCCAGAAATGCATTGGGAACTTGCGGGGTGACATGGAAGTAGTTTGAAAGAACAGTCTATGAATGTTGTGGAAATTTCCCAAGTGACAGTATTTTCAACCATGGGCAGAAGATCTGGCTCATTGGAATTTGTGAATGGTCTGCCATAGGTCTTTACACAGACCAAATTACTAAAAAAAGTGCAAGAAATGTATAATGTCTGGACGAGACCGCAAATAAATACTACCAAAGGTAAATGCTTAGCTTGGATACATCAATAATCATGACGTGTATTATTTACTACTAAACGAATAATGTGATTTAAATGATCAAACTGATATAACTGCAGTGACAGTGAACAAGCTCAGTCGCTCAGGATTTATACTAGCTGTTGTGGTTGTACGGGCTTATTAACTTTGTTTTGTGTATCAAAGAAGAAAAATATTTAATCAGCATCAAATGTGCTTAACTATAGCATTAAATAATGTCAGTGACAAACATTTTTCAATGTGACTGCATACACTCGCGTCATTGTTACTGCTGCTTGACATTCGGTTCCATTGACTTCCATTGACTTTGAAGAAGAGTCTTTACCCTATTTGTGTTTTTTTCTGCGCTCCTCGCTATCTACTAATCAATTCCACATTTCAAGAAGTGTGATAGTGAGCCCCTTAGCTTCCCTCAGGTGATGAGTGAGGCCTGGTTTTGCAATATCAACCCTGGCAGGGTTGCTCCTCACCGGCTGGCCAATGTCAACCGAGATATGCTCTGGTTTTGTGTGACCCTGCACTGGATACATCGTAAAAAAGAAAGATTGGTGACCAACAACGCTTCATTTACGGCGTCGGGGTCTGTCACGTTAGTGTGGTCAGGGAATGTACTTTATTATAAGTAAGGGGGATAATAATCTGATGTCCTCTGTATGTCTTCAATTCCAGGGACAGTATTTACTGTATATATCACTCTTTATAATATGATATGAGCTCGTAATTTATATAGCGTTGGATTTGACAATTTCAGCTGCCCCATTACTCCGGCTAGTGATTGGATTGTATGAACAGATGATGTCATAATCTTTACTGTAATCCACAAGAGAGCAATTTCAATATGGATTATATCAATTAAACAAAGAACAGATGCATATTTCTTGCCACAATGTGGACCAAACCAGTAACTAAATCATTAAAAATACAATGGAATATTGAACCAATGTAGCTTTATAAATGTTGCAATTGAATTAATGATATCATCCCTTTTGTTATTTGTTATGTTTTGGTGAGGCGGACCAAAGCACAGACACACAAGCTGAACAAGAAGAGTTTATTGGGTGAAGAGGGAATTAACGTAAGGTGCTCCTTATTGTGTACAATTTCCTTAGAGTGCTTCTTTTCTATGTACATACCAAAGCTCCTTTCTCTCTCTGGGCTTTTTTTTCAACTACAAAAAAAAAAAAACAATCCAAGGTCAAACATGTGCAGTAAAGTGGTCCGCTACTGTGGCTACACTACAAAATCGCATAAACATGTGTAAAAATCTCACCCTGGAGAGATTTTAATTTCTTTATTTTTTGTGCTGTGTTTATTGTAAATATAAACCAACTCAGGAAAAATGGTTCCATTAGGAGTCTTGTAGAGTGAAATTTTGCACGTGCCTAATATTTTCTTTTATTGTATGATAAAAATGGTAAAGGTAAGAAAATAAGTAGTTCAAAAACAGTCCAAAAGTTAACCTACCTTATTCGAGCACATCTAAGAGAGACACCTATGTGGATATGCCACAGAAACGGTTTGACTAAAGCTGCTATAATTATTTCAGCCAGAAGATCGTGTCAGCAAGTAGAATATTTTGAACTTACTGAAACCACTTTTAAAGAGGAGAATAAGACTGAGAAATTTTATCTTTCATATCTATTGTGCATTTTTGTATAACTGTTGTTGATTTTAGCATCATACAAGCCAACTAGTTTGCCTCTCCAACCGATTTCTATTGCACTTGCCTTTTTAGCATCGAGTGGGCTGTAGGCTACCTTGGCTGACCTTAGGCAGAATACATCGTGGACTTTCCAGTAGAGCACATTTAGACAAACATATTTCACTTTAAGTCCCTGGTGGACTTTGCATGCAAACGTCAGCTGAGGTTTGTGAAAATGCTTACACGACACCGATACTGTACATGTTGCAATAAAGCTGCCTTTTAGTTGGTGCTGTTGTCGTCATAAGAAACCTTGTCCCTCAAGTGTTTGTGTCTTTTAAAGCGGGTTTAATTTGTTATGGCGCTGTGGATGTGACGCTATTGTAACTCCAGTAATTACACCGTGCTGTGAAGGAGCTTGTCAACAAAGCCCACCCAGTGAAAACCAGCAGAATATTTATGCATAATTCATTACATTGATCATATTTTTAGCCTTCCGAGCTTGTTCGTAGGCAAAGATAAAAAATCTAAACAAGGGAATGGGGATGAACTACTTGTGTTTGCTTCCTTGTTGTCCATTGGGAGTTCTTCTTTTGTTTTGTCCTTCTTCATCTTGAAAACAGAACAAATCATAAATGTGGCAGACTTTCATACTCATTTTCATTCTGATTAATACTTCAAACGGCAGTCAAACCATTTCTGTACTTTTATAGCAGCATTACAGTGACTACCATTACACGGCATGAAAAATGTAATGTCTCGAGAGCAGAGGTTCACTGTTCACTAGAGTGGCATAATTTAAATGTGAAACCTAGAAGTGTGCGCTCTTCCTCAAAATTGGCCAGCTTCTTGGTTTTGGAGCCAGGAAAAGTGGATCTCTAAGAAAGTGACTCATAAGTCGAGGCTGGCAACAAAAACTGTCTGGCGATATTTTGCCCTCTGTTGAGTAAGTTTACGTATTCGATTGGCAGTAGCCCTTATGAGGTCAACAGTGCAAAGGTGTTGCTCCAATACCAAGAACGTTTCCCTGTATCTCTTAACACAAGCTTAAGTTGTTCCAGGGTCGTGCTCGTAGCTTGATATGGTCGTCTAACGAGTAAATTTTCCCAATACGATATAATTAAAAACTAATCATTTCGTTACTAACCTCCCAAAAACATGCTGGTGAACACTGAGTAGCTATAAAAGATCTTCCTAATTACAAAAATGAATTAAAATAGCAATTAAACAAAAAAATACAGTTATAAGATAAATAACCAAAATAAATGCGAGTTTTACTTATATCTGTACATTCGAGGAAACTGTGCGGGTCAGATGTATCGACATTTCGTTCTGTATACACGTGTACTAGAATGACAATAAAGTAGATCTGAATATCTGAATATCTGAATATCTGTTTATTATAAACTCTTACCATGGAGGGAGTTGCTGGTTGATAACGTAATGGAAGTGCAGGAGTTGTCGGGTTGCAGGAAGAGTGACGTACGACAGACTGTTGATGATACGTAAGTACTTACTGTACACTTGAAATTAAAGTAACTGTAACTTTAAAACGTTTTTACAACATACAGATTTTATTTCCTTTCAATTATTTCAATGAGCACAGCGCTGCAAAAACTCTTTGTAATTAATGTGGTTTGTAATCCGCAACTGCTCATCCAAGGTCACAGTTTTGAATATCTCAAACAAAAACCATTCCACTTGTAGATAGATAGATAGATAGATACTTTATTCATCCCCGTAGGGAAATTCTCACTTCCAGCAGTCTACCCCGTTGTTTATTAACAGATTAACATGATGCCCTAGGGTGCTTGTAGCGGAGCGGATGACGTCACGCCAGTCCAAAAGTTCGACATTCCTGCGGCAGATGGAAATCTTTTCTTTGTGAAAATCCAGGGATACACGACCTCGTGTTAGCAAGTCCGCCTCCTCTCCGATTCCCCCCGGCTTTCGTGTCTCTGTTTAGCGACGTTGAAGCCGGATTTCTCCAGGTAGCTCCGGGTGGCTACACGTTAGCGTCCGGAATGCTAAACGTGAGCCACGTTTCCGCAAAACACAGCAACTGCGTTCCCTGTGCGCTTCGATGTTTTCCACCCGCACTCGATGATCTTATTTGGTCGTGAGTTCGCATTTACCATAATTGCGGATGGTACCGAAGACTTATAACGCCGCTAGCCGCTTCGCTAGCTCCGGCTGTCCTTTCACCATGGGCCCCTTCATCACGCCGGCACGAGAATTCTTTAGGGCAAGGAGCTGAAACTTCTTGAGTACACACATCTATTGTGCGCTAAAACCCATGTCCATAGGATAGAAGTAATCCATAGTGTAGTTGTCAAAACGGGAAGAAAAAACGCCGAAGATAGGAGCAGACAATAAAACAATTGGGCAGCTGCTGGAAAAGGCAGCCGCTCGTGGCAGCGCCGCTTTGAACTACCTGACGCTGCCTCGAGTTTTCAGTCCCTGTAGATAGACAGCTACTTTTGCTCTTCGTGTCGCTATCTCTAGCTACCTCCTTGTTGCGTGTCCACAATAACAAAGGTGTGTCCTTCTCATCATGAATATTGGTTGACAATTTTGAAAGAACAGTCCCGCCCCTGGTCGGTATTATAGCCATGACGACTCATTTCTGTTTCAATAGCCTACAAATAGGAAATGTTGACTGATTGTACTCCTTAGCTAGGTCATCTCACACTGACATGATTATTTCCTGCTTCATTAAAAATTGACATTCTCCTTTTTTGATGGAAAACACTTTACCATTTCTTATTCCGTAATTCATGGCTAGGGTCAAAAAAATGTGTTGCGATACGATAAAAACAAACTTGCTCCATAATATAAACAATTGGGTGGAATCAGCAGTTAGATGGGCAATCTGGGACATGCTGAGGCTGTTGATGAGTGATATCCAGCAGTCTCTAGTGGTAAACCCTGGGACTGCTCATAGCTTGGATTTACCCCCTTAAGTGGAGCAAGATTTCTGTTGCAAATAAAACTCGTATACCGAAATACTCATGTTTAGAGGTGCTCGTATAAATAGTTAAATGTATTGTACAAATCCCTCACAGATTCTTTTCCATTCCAAAACTGCATCCGAAGCCAATCACAAAATCGGTGGCACCCTAGTGTGCCGTCAAAAGAAGTGCTGTGTGAAATTATTCAATGTTACCTCATGTTTTATTCATAACTTTATCTTTGGTCATGTAAATGAGCAAGTGACGAGTAGAGCCAGCAAATGCCCTGTCACTGAATAGTAGAAAGTAAAATGAGCTCTTTGCTATTCATGAAAAAAATACAGCAAGTCAGGGATTCCTATGAGATCAGCTTTGGGTTCAATTAAATAAAATGTGTAATGTTTCTGTAAATTCAATCATCGTTATTTCAATATCTATTGAAAAAAATGTGTGATTTCTAAAATGGCTGTCTTGACTCTACAGAGGTCAGGGGTGTGTGGCAAATGTCACCATTACTTTTGACAAGCTATTACATTTATTTGTCTGCTTTTCCCTCTGAATGTAGTTCAGCAAAAGGCAGTGGTGGGCCGTGGGGCCTGCAAGGCCTTCTCTGGTGGCCTAAAAATATCTGAATCATGTGAAGTTAGTGATATTTTTCCATCAATACTTGTTTTGTGTTGTGCCTAGATAAATAATGAATGATAAATACAGTAATTTGAAATTGTCAGCTTCCTTTTCCCAACTTGTGCTGCTTCCAGACGTGTTCTTTTATATCCAAGCATTTAACAAATCACTCAGGATTACTTGTTGCTGGGCTCATAAATCTGCCCGTAGGCCTTGGATATTTTATGTGCAGGCGTCCTGCAACATAGCATCGCTGTAATATAGCTTTTGGTATAGCCAATCAAATTTCAAATTGGTTCATTTGGCCCTGCCTGAAGGCCTGGAGAAACATTACTGCTTTTACAAAGGTAGGGGGTGGTAATTCACCTTAACGATCGTGCCAACTTCCCACTGTTAACCCGTTGCACAAGCAAATAGAGTATATTGTGTTGGTATTGAATAAATCTTACCAGTAATGGGAATTCAACCTCTTTTTAGAGAAGCGACTCTTTTGTCTAGGCTCCCAAACGGCTCTTTAAGTTGTTTTTGTTGCTTTAATCAATCTATTACCAACTATTCTGTAACATTTCTCCAAATGGGGGAAATAAAACAAAAAATAAACAAAAGAAGAGAAATATGAAAGGAAAAAGGAAGAAAATAGCAGGGAAAAAACAGAAATCGAGAAAAAAGGGGGTACCTTTAATCAGTGTATTACTAATAATAATTTAAGAATGTGCATGAATTAAATTCATGATTAAGAAAACATCTGTTATTCTGTTATTGTAGCATTTATGATTTTCCCTCCACCACAATATGTCGCTATGTTGTGTAAGAAGTGTTCCGCTAGTTTGAGAGCGTTCTCCATCCGGGCACCGGTGCTGTGGAATGCTACTCCCCCTGACATCCGATCTGCAACCTCAGTGGAAATGTATAAATCTAAGCTTAAAACACACTTCTACTCTATAGCATATGAATAACCTATACTTTTTCTGGACAATATCTCTGTATTATTTGTGATTGCAACATCCTTTGCTGTCTGGTAATCCTGAAATGGGGATGCCACATGTGTGGTCCCTTCTCAAGGTTTCTTCATTTTCCTCGTGTTGAGGTTTTTGAGTTTTTCCTTGCCCTCATGTTGGTTCCAGATCAGGGTATGGTGTAATAATAGTCTGAAAAAAATATTCTGTGTAATAACCTGTGAAGCCCTTTGAGACTCTTTATGATTAAGGGCTATACAAATAAAAATGACTTGACTTGACTTGATGCTTTTACTTTCAAAAGGAGCAGAGCGTATACTTCATTTTTAAGTTAAGGTAACACAAGAAAACATGTTTTCTATGCCACAATTTATACATCACTTTCTTGCAAACAAATAATGAATAAAATGTATGTGTTTTTTTTTTTGTAAATCTGCCCATGCTTAACCAGAAAAGAGACCCCACCACATCTCATCTCATCTTATTAGCCATACCGCTTATCCTCATTAGGGTCGCGGGGGGGCTGGAGCCCATCCCAGCCATCTCCGGGCAGTGGGCAGGGGACACCCTGAACTGGTTGCCAGCCAATCGCAGGGCACACGCTCATTCCCACCTAGGGACAATTTGGACCGGCCAATTCACCTGAAATGTATGTTTTTGGAATGTGGGAGGAAACCGGAGTGCCCGGATGAAACCCACACAAGCACGGGGAGAACATACAAACTCCGCACAGGAAGTCTGGAGCTGGATTTAAACCCACGCAGGAGGTTCCCATGACATGAACTGTGCCGCAGAAGCGCTAACCACTGCGCCGCCGTGCTGCCACCCCACCACATGTGTTGGGTTATTTTGTTTAGCTTTCAGTGCAGCGAGACATTGTTATTGACCAGTCAAAGTTACACCTAAAAACCATTAAATCCTGTGTATAGGGACTGTCCATTGTTTTAATATATTTGTATTTAAACATAGAATTACTTATGTTTATTTTCTAATCCACCATCTGTGCTTGCAGGTATGTTTGCAAGCAACTAAATATTGTCATGCAATTGATGTAATGGGTCTAAATCAGTAATGCAATCGTTATAAAAATGAACCGTGCACAGTTACAATTTTGCACACTCATAATTTCAAGATGTGATTGAAGACATTACAAGAGTTTAAGGCTGGTTGTCATTCCAGATTGGATACGCTGATTTGCATGGAAGGAGGTGATAAAGAACGAGCAAAGCTGGGTGTAATATGACAAAATATGCGAGGTTCTGAATTTAGTAATGAATCTTAAGCTTGCAGTGGAAAGACCGAGTGTGTGTGGATGTGTTTGACAAAGACAGAGTGGAAGATTAAGCGAAATGTGCAGAAAGAGCAGAAGTGGAAATTAACTTTAGGATTTATTTCTGTTTTAGTTCCATGTAGAAGCAAACAATTATCTGTTTTACTTACAGAAAAAAAGTAGCTTACAATAACATCTTTATCACTGGGACCACAACCACGAGTCTGCAAATACGACCAAAATATGCAAGAAATCATGTCGCAAAACTGGGATTCAGCATATTACAGCATATGTATATCTCAGAGAGGGTTACATATACTGAAAATAAGGAAGCTTAATATAATGAGGGCTGTGTTTTATATATGTATATATATATATATATATATATATATATATATATATATATATATATATATATATATATATATATATATACACATAAAAGACATATAAAATATATAAAATGTACATATTTATGTGATTTTCAGCGCAACACTAATTAAAATAGCACATGCAGTATGCATCACAGGAAAATATCTAGATGATTTCCACTCTTGGATGTTTATTTTAGCCTTTGCGGAGATTATTTTCAGAACACTCAAACAAAAAACTTTTAACAACTTAACCATGAAATGATATTATCATTTACCCATGCACAAATCCCTGGCACGTTGAATCAAGCAAAATCATGTCGGTGGGTGCACTAATAAGCACTTCTTTAACGATTTCATTTTAGGTATGAGAGATTGCATTGTTCTTATTTATTCACAATTATTTCACAAAATTGTACAAAAATAATTTATTTTAAAGTTTTTCATTAGGAATGGAGTACTACACAATACAGTATATGTCAATACACTAAATTAATATCCACCATGCATTTTCTATGCAGGTGAAACTCCCATATGTATTCAAAGATATGCTACACAGTGATGGCTAACAGGCATAATTGAATGAAAAGGACTTATCCAGAAATAGATTATTAGGAACGGAGTACAGTACTACACAGTATTCCAGTATGCCACCATACATTGTTGATATTAATGATGCAATTGCCAGGAGGGTCAAACTCACATACATAGCCAAAGCTGTGCTTGACATTTTTAGTTAACAGGCAAAACCATATTATTAGTACTTATCCTATCGCGGTACAGAACTACACGACTAATCAATATTCATAATGCAATTGCAAGGAGGGTCAAACTCACATTTGCAACCAAAGCTACACTAGACAGTGCTAGTTAGCAGGCAAATATTTTTGAGGACGTATCATATAGTGGTTTAATAGGAATAAGGTAAAGGACTGTACACTATTCAGTATGTCACAATACCTGAGTAATTTTTATGATGATCTGAATTTATATAGCGCTTTTCAAGTCAATGACTTCCCAAAGCCCTTTACATTGTGCTTCACATTTCCCAATAGCGGCCGTGATCTGTGCAGGTAAGGCGCTAACCTGCTTAATGGGGGTAATGGGGGTTCAGTGTCTTACCCAAGGACACTTCGACATGTAACACGGACAAGCCGGGATTCGAACTGGGATCCCTTAATCCTAAAACAATCGCTCTTCCTCCTGAGCTACTGCCGCCCACTACTACTACTGCAATTGCTAGTGAGGTCAAACTCACATACGTAGCCCAGGCTATGCTAGACAGTGCTAGGAAGCAGGCAGAATTGTATTTCACAGTTCAGGGACCCATATTCGCATGGATTGTCATGGCACCAAATGAGGACGCAACTCTGGACAGCTTCTCCACTGTTGACGGTTCCTGGCCTGTTTTTGGTCATGACAAAGCACCTCTCCATTCCTTAATGCTGTTGGCCCAGTTCTTTTTGCCATCCTCTCATTCTACCCTCTTGGACTGTGCCCTGGAAAATGATATTGGCCAGGGATCTCCCTGTTTTGTCAGTGCACCAAAGTCCAGAGTAGGTTTTGTTGTGGCGATTCTCAGGATAGATCCGAGGTGTTGGTCAGTTATCCTGGATCTGTGACGGGCTTTGTTCATGTTCATAACACTGAATGTCTGCTCACATACATAGGTCGAGCCAAACAAGGCCAGCATCTTCTGTGCCGTCCTCCGTAGGTTTGGAAAGGTGGCTTTGTTCAGTGAAGCATAAAAGTCGTTAAGTTTAAGAGTGTTGAACTTTTCCCTCAAGGTGGCGTCAGACTGAAGATCGATCAGTTACAATTGCACCTCATGTGGTACTGTTACGGGTCTTGTGAGAAGGGACAAGACACAAGCTGAAGTGACTCATCAATGTTTTCAAAATCAGAAAACCGGCGACTGAATTCTCTGTGCAGGTCATCCAGTGATTTGCTGTATTTCTTTGCATTTCACGTTGCCTCTTTCCGAGTGTCAAGTGTGGCGAAATGAGTTAAAGATGTGTTCACAACTTGTCTGGAGAATAAAATGAGCTTAGATTTGAACGCTGTAACATGTTTGTACATGTCGTGCACAAACTGATCTTTCCCCTGCAGTTTCACATTCAGCTCATTCAAGTGTGAAAAGATCCACAGCAAACGCAAAATCACAAAGCCAGTTCTGGTCTCGTAGCTCAGGAAATTCGTCAGATTTCTCATTGAACTCTAAAAATGCGCCAATCTCCTCTTTCAGGTACCAAATGCGTTGAAACACTTAACACTTAAACTTAACCACCGGACACGAGAGTGGAAAAGTAAGTCCTGATGATCCGCATCAATTTCCTCCAGGAACTGACGATGCTGGAGTCCCCTTGTGCGTATAAAGTTCACAAGTTTTACTACTGGATTTGCAACATGACTAAGCTGTAATACAGACTTACAAAGTGATTCCTGATGGATGATACAGTGAAGGAAAATAACATCCTGTTAAGGGTTTTCCTCTTTTACTTAATCCTGGATTCGTCTCAGCAGCCCAACGTTTTTTCCTGTTAAATTTGGTGATCCATCCGTCATGACATTGGCAAGTTTACTCCAAGGTAGTTTATATTTCTCGACTGCAGCAGACACCTTGTCATATAAGTCCTCTCCCAGCGTTGTTCCCTTCAGGGACTCCATGGTGAAAAACTCCTCCGTTATCTCAAAGCTGTCATTTATTCCTCGGATAAAAATTAGGAGCTGCGCTGTGTCTTTCATGTCATTACTTTCATCCAGTGCAAGTAAATATAACTGAAAGAACTCTGCCTTTTTGTTTAGCTGGCTAGCTATATGTTCATCAATTAGTTCCACACGGCGAGTCACAGTCTGATGTGACAAACTGATTTTTTTTCGAAATTGCCTCGACTTTCCGGACACAGAACCCCTGCAGTCTCCACCATGCAGTCTTTCAAAAACTCACCTTCGGAGAAAGGCTTGCTAGCTGCTGCTAATTTGAATGCCAGCAAAAAGCTTGCCTTGGTAGTTGACTCCTAAAGCGCAGTTTGTCGGTGAAAAAAATTTTGCTAGGACAGTACATTGGCTGCCATTCTCTCAGCTGTAGCTCCCCGTTCTTGCGCCGACAGCTTGCTGGCATAATTGGAATGCTTCGTAGCAAAGTGACGGCTAATATTGTACTCCTTAAAAACTGCGACACTTTCTTGACATATCAAGCATACAGCCTTTGATCGGACTTTTTTAAATAAATATTTTGTTGTCCATTCTGTTTTAAACATGGTTTGAGCAAATTTATTGACACTAATAACAGAAAACAATCATGACAATCTCAACAGCAATTAAGCACATTCACAATATTATATTTCAATATGACAATGTGAGTTTTGAACAAACTTTAAACCCCTCTCGACAATCTTAACAGCAATCAAGCATATTCACAATTTTGTTATGTCTGTCTTCTCAAATTCAATAATATAGGGAGCAAATTTTTTTTTGGTCTGAACAAATTTATTGACACTAATAACAGAACAATCTTGACAATCTCAACAGCAATCAAGCATTCGGCACTCACTGTCGACTTTGTTTTCAGAAGGGAGAAAGCTTTACCGCGGAAACCGAGAAGGAGAGTGCTTCTTCTGGGAAAAGCTTAAGTGCGAAGAAAAGGGGGCAAATACTCAAGCACGCCATCTATTGAAGAAATGTGGGCATTACAGGGGAAAGTAAATGAACAAGGTTTGCCGGTATATTTTTTGATATAACTGGGAGATGTTTGGCGGTCCGGATTAAAAAGACCAACGGGCCATATTTGGCCCACGGGCCGTAGTTTGCCCATATCTGACCCAGAGACTCACTTCTTTTTTTTGACACACTCAAAAATCCATGGCAGCTGGATTAAACCATCTATTGGGCAGAGACTGGACCCACTTTCCATTGGTTTAACATGGCTGATCTAGCAGTTATTGGGGTGGAATGGACAATAAACCACAGTATCAGATTGACTCAGGTTGACACAGATGAATACTAAGATACACACAGCATTAATTCCGTTAATTTGAAAGGCAATTCTCGGGTGCAGGCAGTCGGCAAAGGGACAGATGACTGGTGAAGCCAAAACACTGCAGCACATTTTAATGAGGAGACAAGGGACTTTCAGAAAAACACAAAAGAAAGCCATCTCAAAAGGAATGCACACTTTCACACCCAGAAATGTGCCGTATTATAGAGATGCGTTCGTGCATAGAAGTAACAAGCACTGCAGCAAGATAACATGGCCACTCGGATTTTCTTATGATCTGCTGCTGCTCTGCGATGATGAAATCTGCCTTTGCTAGTTTTACACCACGCTGATGAGCTTAATCGGTCAAAAGATTAAGCACGGCCTTCCTCTGTCAATCATGTCAATCAAGGCATGGGGCGATGCTTTTACAGGATTGTTGCCATATGGGAGATTACGCCTTTGAAATGCAGTTTTAAATACCCCTACATTACAATACTGAAATATAGACAAAAATAGATACAAGCTTACACTTCAGCAAGATAAAGCCGTTAGCCATAATCCATATTCACATTCTTGTCTCAGTGTTGGCCTCCATAACCTAGTTGTGGAGGCTGTTATCGGGAAAAGCTGCTTTGTACTGGTCAGTTGCAGGAAGGGTTTGGATATGGTTGGCTGAATTGACCTATATTTGGCTGTTTTCCCTGTCTGGTTTCATAGTTCATATCCTCGCTTCATTGTTTTCTCATCAAATCCCTAAGGAACACACTACATGACTCTAAATTACAAATATATTCCTTACATTTACACTACCGTTCAAAAATGTAGGGTCATTGAGAAAAATTTGTGTCATATTTTGGATTTATTTATGTATGTGTTATTTTGCCCATATGAATCTCTTTTGTTTCTGTTGGCCAGTCTCACATATGGATTTTTCTTTGCCACACTGCCTTGAAGGCCAGCATCTGTAGATGTTGAAAGTGGTGTTTTGCAGGTGCTATTTTCTAGTCCTCTGTCGCTTTTGCTCTCTCTCTCTCTCTCTCTCTCTCTCTCTCTCTCTCTCTCTCTCTCTCTCTCTCTCTCTCTCTCTCTCTCTCTCTCTCTCTCTCTCTCTCTCTCTCTCTCTCTCTCTCTCTCTGTTTCTTTTCTCTCTCTCTTTTTCTCTTCTCTCTCTCTTTTTCTCTTCTCTCTCTCTCTTTTTTCTCTTCTCTCTCTCTCTCTCTCTCTTTCTCTCTCTTTCTCTCTCTCTCTTTGTCTTTCTCTCTCTCTCTCTCTCTCTTTCTCACTCTCTCTCTCAGCTTGCTGTTTTCAGCTAGGTGATTATGTGCAGTAATGATATAGAGATAGAGAAAGCAATCACTTGTTTCCATATTATTTTGTTCATTGTAAACAAAATCGCTCTATTTCTACTGTATTTATTCCTTACTTTTTTTGAAAAAATATTCAACATTTGTTCCCAATTTTTCTATATTTGTAGCACATCTCTATAGTAAAATGAAAACAACCTTTGGGAAAATTGTAATTTAGATTTTTTTTTCAGCATTTTTTGGTGTATAATTAAAAAGATAATCCTAAAACAAGGCCAAATGATCATACGTTGCACACAAATGACTTAGATAACTATTTGTATTAGATTGTATTCTTTTTTTTACTTTTGTTTTCTGTTGAATAACAAAAATAATATTGTTTTTATTTTTATATAGTTTATAACATAGGTTTAAAAAAAAAGACATTGGAATCATTGTGGTGAAACACTATATGCAACGAGATTAGACATGACGCTCAAGGTTAAAAATGTAATAAAGACTTTAAGGAAGAAAACAGATAAAAGACTGTCAGAATAAATATACAAACAGATTTACAATGTTGTGCTTGGAGACTGGACTAAGTTGTAACGATACGAATAGTGCAACGTAATTATAATGCAATGACTAGTAGTGCAATGACTTCAGCAGCAACATAATAATGGACATATTACTCGAAAAAGAATGAAAATCTTAGGAAAAATAGAAGATGATATGAAAACAGTACATGAAATCATCGTTTTCAGTGAGCAGCCAAGCATCTTCGAGGAAGAGAGGAAGGTTCTGAAAATGGGCTCAGGTGCAGCGTAGCGTTGCAGGCTCAAATATAACCTGCAACCTTTGAGGCCATCCCCCTTCTGTCACCCTCCACTGGACGCTTTTCAATAAGGCAGAAACGCAAAGAAAAGGAAGAGGAAACAGAAAATGGGTCAAGGAAATAGGGATGGCAAGTTCATGTATAGCGCTAAGAAGGTGGAGAGGCAGAGGGAGGGGACATGACAAAGACAGAACATGTCACAAGAAAATGAAGGCAAAACAGCATGGAATGAATCACTGTGAAAGTGAAGATAATAGAAGACGTCAGCCATTGTTGGATCGCCCTCTTTCTTGCCTCCACTTTTCAGCTTTCAGCCGCCGTCCCTCTTTGCAGCTTACAGCTCGTTTTTTCCTTGTTTCTTTTTCTGTGATGGGGCCTTGGGCGCTTGCTGTCTCATGCCGACAGACAGCCATGCGTCTGCATAAGTATGTGCTTGCGTGCTCGTGTCAAGTCCTCATGACAAGTCTTTCATCAGCGTGGAAAGCTGGTTGATGCAGCCGTTACGCCAGCCCCGCGCCACATCCGGATTACAAGGCACATATGACGCCTGTGTCCTCCCACTCATGCCCTAATACAGGACGGCCTTGTCTCTCTCTGCGTATTGTCTCTCGATGGCAACGTTTGTAGTTCCGGTCTACACGGGAGCCAGACTCCTTTGTTTATAGATTATGAATTATTTTGTACCAGAGAGAACCGTATTGTCTACACTTCTTTAAAGCGCACCACCAATAAATAGTCTTTTGTGCTTTTTTTTTCATTTACATGACGCAAATGGAATTAAAAGATGGGGGAGTGCACCAGATCTTATCCACAAAGCAGCTAGGGATACAAATGATACATCAGGCATTAGGATTTATCTTTTCACACCATTTTTAGTCACAGTAACAAATTGTTGATATAATTATTAGGCCAGGTTGCGGGAATTATCAACCGCCCCCAGCTGCCTGGCGGTTAGGATACTGTGATATTAGTATTGCTGTCCGTTCTGATCTCTATTCCTACTATTGGCGTGCGACTTTGGTCAGTGATAACAATTTTGGCTGATCAATAATTTCCAATTTTGCCTCGGGCTGCAGGGATGTTGAACTATCGGGGATGGAATTGAGCTAGCTTTGTGAGCTAGTGAGTCGACAGCTAACACAATTTGTTTTGCTTAAACCACAATACACAGTAATAGAATTCAAGAAATGTCTCATTGGATTTGGGGATTAATCATGTCTGGTCCATTTTAGACACGATTAAGTTCAAAAATAGAATTTGGCCGTGTTCACCTCACCCAAATCCAGACCAAATAGTGATCGGAAAATTTATTTTGAACCCTCGATAAAAAATGTCAAAAAAACATAAAGAAGCCTTTTTCATTACTTTTTTTCTCAGCAAGTATTAGTCTTGGTAACAGAACTTACTGATACTATTTAAAATTAAGTGAATTGCTGAAAACAAAAGAGCAATTTTATTCTTTCCACTTAAAGTGTTTTAAATTGCTCTTTACGCTCACTTCTAATTTGCTTCTTTATGTCCGCAAAAGTGCTGTCATTTTATTGCAAACATGACCACAAAGTCTGATAGCTGAGTACAGTTTGGATTAATTTTCTGGAAATTGATACACACAGCAATGTGGAATTTGTGCCAAGAGCACCACTATGGCGGAGCAATAGCAGTACGGAAAAGAAAAAGCTTCAAAGGAGGAGTAACCGCTTTGACTGTTATTTTTGTATAATGATTTAATGTCCATAAAATAGGTGCAATAGATTGAATGAAATTGATTTGAGCATATGTAGTGTTTAGCACATTCGCCTAACACTCGAAAGGTCCCCAATTTAAGACCAGATGGAAATATTTGTTGGCCTGGAGAGGGGTGGGCTCCACCAGGCTGTACTTGCCCAAGACACACCACAGGAAAGGGTGCCCCTACGACGCCACGTGGTTAATGGAGACAACGACCTACTCACCACAGCTGTATACACTGATTTAATGTTGTGGAGCATCACAGGAAACAATTGTACATTTAATGAGTCTATGGGTGATAGCCCTTCTGACACACCTACTATATCATAATCCAGGGTTTGGAGATAAAATTCACAAATTGAACGCATATAACACACTCCTGGTGAAAGCCCATCTTTCAACTTTTAGCACCAAGAGCGCTAAAACACTTTTCTACCTGTAAGGCTGGTCAGAAGAAATTTTATCTGAATTTGTCCATGTTTCTTGACCGATGAGATGCCTCACAATAAACATGAAGAAAGGATTTTTTTCTAAAATGCTAATGCGAGTATGAAAGTACAACAGAAGTGCACAGACAATTTAGGAGGGAGTTTAATGAAATACCGCCTCTGCAAATTACCATCATCTCAATTAGAATCTGATGCAACTATTTAGAACATCCATAAGAATCCTTTCAGGAGACCACGTACTTGGACAAGGCCAACAAAAGATTACTGGATTCGTTTCAGCAACATCCAAGAAAATGCAGCAAGCATTATGGACCATGAACTCATCTCCATTGACCATTTTCATGATGCGATGTTGAAATGTCTACTTCACAACGAGGTTGCAACAAAGACATCCTTGGACTCCGTTGAAACATTTACAGTATCATTTCTTCTTTTGTAGAGCTGGTTGATGTATGTGGTGTTCCGTGACGTCTATTGTCGATGTCCTGGACAATTCCATTAGCTTTAAAATTATCTCTGATTTGAGTGACGGTAACATGTGTTGGTTAAACTCCCTTCTAAATTGTCTTTGCACTTCTACTGCGTTTTAGTACTTCCAGTAGCATTATACAATATATTTCCTTTCTTCAAAGTCAAGTCTGGCTGCCATTACTTGGTTCCTAGGGTTCAGTCTATAAAGAAAGAATACACAATTGAGTTATCAGCTGCTACATTATGTATAATTTGTCTGTGGTGTAGTGGTTTGCATGTTTGCCATCACGTGAAAGGTCACTGGTTCAGGACTGGGTGGAAACATTTGTTGGCATGGAGAGAGAGGGGTGACACCAGGCTGTACTTACAACCCTAGTGTTTGAGGGATCCAACCAACAATGTATACAGATATATCCAGTTCCTGAAAGTGGATCATTTAAAGTTGATAGAGCAAAGTCCTGAATGCTTTTTGCTTTTTTGCAATGAAATAAATTTAGCAGATGGCTTTACTGCATAACTGTGTTAAATAGACATCTTTTGAGACATAATTAAAATACAAGCGGGGATGAAAAGCTTTTCAAATTAGAAACGCGTGCTCACATTACTCGATGAAAACCTATTTACCTGGAATGCTTTCAATGTAAAAATAAAACGTAAACGTAATTACTAATGTGCCGTTGTTTCCAGACTATAAGGTGCAGCTAAAACTCCAAATTGGCCAGAATTTTTTAAGTGTGCCTTATAATCTACTGTGCATTATATTTCTTTACAATACGGCAAACACGATTGAAAATGCATTCAGTAATTACAGGTTTTGTGTTTTAAGGGATATTTTTACGGTGTACCACTGTGTTTGTGCAAATATTGAATTGCTGACAAAATGTGTAAAACATTGTTTGCAACAGGATTCTAACTCGAACAGTGGCGTTGAGAGCACCAACACTATACAACCAGAGGCACAGATGACATGCAAAAAAGCATTATCACACAAATTTTACTCAATTTTTACTGTACCAGAAACACTAATTTGCATAGTGCATTTTATTATGCATTCTAATAGGTTTCACAGTTTTTCCACTTCCTCATTAATGAATGTTAGAACATAAAGAAAACAGAAATTCTTTCAACAAAATGCTATACAACCTCATTTAGGTACATATACATCTTAAACCCAATGCAAAGAAGTAAAGACGCTGTTTAACCTATCAGAATGCAGAAAAAAATATGCGTGAAAATAGTTTGATCATGAGATAAAATCTAATGTCTTTGAATATGTCATCTGAATGGTGGTCTAGTAATTAAGTGTTGGGGCTCTCACTAGTATGATTCCTGTTGCATACAAAGTTTTGCGATTTCAATCAGGGACACTTATCGACAAATCAATCATTACACTATTGCTACCGTAAATGAGAGGGGCGCCATCAGGCTAGGCTGTACTTGCCCAAAGCAAAACACAGTAAATGGTGCCCCTACGACATTTGTGGTAAATGGAGACAGTCGCAATTGCATGTGCCTTTTAGTCTGGTGCGCCTTTTGTAAGAATTATGATAAAATACTGTTTTTGGGGAGTGCATCTTATAATCAGGTATGCCTTTTAGTGGAGAAAATACAGCAAATGTTTTCTTTGTTTATTTCTAAGCAACTTTTAAAATGAACTCTCCAAACACATCAATCATCTGGCCCCTAATCATCAATCATAATCACTCCGTCGTTAACGCCAGTCGATGATGTCTGCGGAATGAAAGAGCGAGAATGCCTTTTTTAGGCAAAGCACAGCTTGCTATCTAAGATGGAATAATGAAAGAGTCACACTTTGTTTTTTAGGAGTGATGCCAGTGCCTGAAGTGTTGTCTGACACTGCCAGTGCTGCCAGCATGTTAAGCCCCGTCCTCAATGCCTCCAACGGAGATGGATCCGAGTCGGAAACTACCTCCGCCATCTTGGCCTCTGTCAAGGAGCAGGTATGAAAAACAGAAGGAAACCGCACATTTTTATTTCAAGTCAACTTACATACAGTATATTACACTTCAAAAGTTTGGGGTCACCCAGACAACTTTGTGTTTCCTTTGAAAAAGTCACATTTTAATGTATCAAATGAGTTGTACGATGTCTGTATTCTTTTGCCCATATTAATCTCTTCCTCCTGTTGGCAAGCCTCAAATATGGCTTTTTTGCCACTCTGCCTTGAAGGCCAAAATTTTGGTGTCGCCTCTTTACTGTAGATGTTGACACTGGTGTTTTGAGGGCAGTATTTAATCAAGACGCCAGTTTGGGAACAGCAAGGCGCCCATTTCTCAAACTAGAGACCCTAGTGTTCTCGCTTGGCCGTGCCTCCCAATTCTATTTCTACCCTGGTAAAGCTTGTTCGTGCTGTTCTCTGAAGGGAATAGTACACACCACTGTAGGAGATCTTCATTCTTGGGAATTTCTCGCATGGGATAGCATTCATTTTTTAGAACAAGAACAGACTTCACATGATCGTTCTTTTTTTCTGGTCATTCTGAAAATTGAACCACACCCACAAATGTGATAGTCCAGATACCCGACTAGCCTAAAGGAAGGTCAGTTTAATATCATCACATTATCACACATAGCCTGTCTTGCGGTGAGTAAATAAGAGCTGTGTTGTGTTTGTAGGGTTTATTACCGCCTAATTAGAGGAATTGAAATTATTAATAATTGGCTGGCGCTGATAGGTATGAGTTCGAGAGACTGTTAATGATACGTAAGCACTTACTGTACGCTTAAAATTTAAGTTACTTTATCCTTAAATGAACATACACAACTCCTACAGCACGATTTTTTTTGCCTGTATAAATTTGCTTGCGCAAACTAGGAAGACCGGTCACAAGCAGTGAGCAATCACAAATAGTTTCTTGTGTTAGCCTCTAGGAATGCTCTTATTCTGGATTTTCCATCGTTTATGGAGCAAATAAATCTCCCAAATAAAACTGGTATATCAAAATTCTAGTATTTAAAAGTGCTTACGGTACCAATGTATGTGTTTTGTGCCTGTTGAAAATTCAAAGTTACTGACAGAATAATGAGAAAATTTTCCTTTATTTAAATGATCCTGTTGGAATATAATTATTAGGTTTCTGGTCGGTTTAATTTGGTTCACAAGATTCGATGTACCATTTGAAATGTTTTCAACATTTCATTAGTTCAGTTAACTGCTTGTACATTTATTTGGGTCTCTGTTTATTTGACTTTGACACCCCTGCGTTAACGTAATGTTCATATGTATATGTAAAATATGTATGTTTGTATTAGGAAAGAAAAATAACTGCAAATGCATTTATGATACCCAGAAGTTTAGGCAAAAGCCCTAGAAATATTGTTTGCACGTTGATGAAATTGTTCACTAGAAATTGAATGCAAGCTTCCTTCCACAGGTTGTATGCAGAATTTGTGTATTTCAACCATAATGTTTTAATGTACTTCATCTATTTCTTTCCTTTTCCAGAACATTTGAAACCTTTAGAAGTTGTCTTTATTTCTTTGTCCCCGCATGCCAGTGAATATAGCAAGACCCTTACAGCCTGGGTTTTTGAGTCTGGAACTTATGAACTTGTTAGCAAAGCCAAGAGCTTGTTTCAAACATTATGTAATTTTGTTTGGGCAAAGATTCATTCATTTCCGCTCAAACTTTTGCCAAAATTAAAAGCGGAGGAATCTGTTAAACTCAACCCCGTGAATACCAATAATGAAGGTTTATTTTTTGACGTTCTAATCCACTCTAGAGATATGTCAGTTTAGGCCCAAATGTTGGACAGATGGGCTGGACCACTAATCACCAACATTGCCACCCAAAAATCATATTACACTTGTATTTGAAATTATTTCAAATCAGCTTACAATAATACAGACATACAAGGAAATAAATCAACAGTAACAGATTTAATGTACTTTCCATTAGATTACCTAAACTATAACCAATACAGGCCAGCACAGAGGCGTAGTGATTAGCACGTGTGCGGCACAGTTCTGAGGTAATGAGATCAAACCTTCTGTGTGGAGTTTGCATGTTCTCCCCGTGCTTGTGTGGGTTTCCTCCGGGCACTCCGGTTTCCTCCCACATTTAGAAAAACACGGATGTCAGGTTAATTGGCCTGTCCAAATTGTTCCTAGGTGTGAATGAGCGAGCAAATTGTCCCTGTGTGCCCTGCAACTGGCTGGCAACCAGGGGTTGAGGATGGCTGGGATGGGATCCAGCACCCCCGCGACCCTACTGACGATAAGCGGTGCAGATAATGGATGGATCGATGGATGGATGGACAAACATTTTTAGAACTAGATATAGAACTTTATTCTTTTGTCATTGATAACAACAAAGGGAAAATAGTTATTTAAGATTAGACATGGCACCCCAGGATAAACATTTTATATGGACTAAAAAGAGAAAAGTATGTCACAATAAATTGGCAAAATTCACCAATGCATCAGAACAATAGTGCTAAGAAAAGTGGTGCAATGACAATAGCAGCAAAATAAGGGTAGACAAGGCTAATGCTAAAAGTCCAGCCTCTCCCGTCGTATTTTTGGCATATGCTTTTTTTTCTTCTTTATTTAGGGACACAGAGATACTTTATTTTCTTCACCTTTTAGTTGTGGTCATTCCGTTGCCGCCTGTTAGCCAATCATAGTTTGTGAAACATTTTACGTTCGCCTTCTTGAAGGCGCTCTCTGGCCAACTTGGAATCTGTTTGGCTAAACCAACAGCTTAACTGGCACTAATTTTATACTTTTAGGGCCTGCATTGCGGATTGTGAAGATCTCCGGGTAGATTTCTGACACTGCCGACAAGTAACGGCGGAAATGTGATTGGTGTAATGCTTTAATATGAACGCACAGATCAGGGGGAAAAGCAATGAAAGGAAGCTGACAAACAATTTGGATTTGCTTAATAAGTGTTCACTAACAAAATGTAATTAAAATCACATAATTAAAATGTTTTTAGACCAGCAGGGAGGGTTTGCAGGCCCTGGCGGCCCACCACAGTGAAAAGGTACAACATCAACCAACTGCAACATTTTCAAATGTGTAGCCTCCCTTATGAGACACCCAAAAATCATTGAACATAGTCCTGAAAATATCTTCATTAAAAACTACATAAAAACATATCCAGCACTTCCTTGAAAGTGAGAAGCTTCACCCTTCAAGTGTTGTGAGAATGAAGTTGCCTAACCTATCCTCCATTAACAAGCTGGCAATGGCCATCACTTTTGCAGCAGACAGCCTTTTACACTCACTTCGTTTCGCTGCACACCCTGCCGAGGACGTACATTTCTTACAGCTTGTTTCTTTTATTTATTTTTTTTTTTTAGGGTAGTTTATTGGAGTGACCTCTATTTCGAACTTTTATGCCATGTTTTTGGCAGCTTGCACATGTCTCCTCTGCAACCTCTGAAACCCTTAGCGCAGGGGTGTCAAACTCATTTTAGCTCAGGAGCAACATGGTAGAAAAAACATTCTCTCAGGGGCCGGACTGGTAAATTAATGGAATAAAAAGTGTACCTTAGCTCGAGGGGGTTCTTTTTGGAGGCTCACAGTTAAATTATAATTATAATTCAGGGAACTCATTTCCACAAGTTTACTTAACTCGGGGAAACACATGCAGACTGGTAAGTGACAAGAATAGCACACAAACACTAATGCATATGATTAAATAATGGTTAAAATACTTTTATTATTGGAACTACACTGTTAAATTTCATATATTCTTTTAACTACTGCAAAGACACCCAGGTGCTGTTTTTATAATTCTTTATATCTTGTATTGCCTTAAATAGCGCGTCTGTGTTTTTCACTTGAAGTTAAATAACATTGGGATGGGTTTCCTCAATGATCTCGGGTTGATTAATGCTAGTCCGGGAATATAGCTACAGCAGGAACTTTGTGAGTGGTGCATGGCTTTGGGTCATTTTTCTTCATGGCTTCTCTCAGTATTGTCTTTTTGGTCACTTTGAGTATCACAAAAAACACACACTTTCCTTTTAATGTGCAGCTGTGATGTTTTATATGAGTATATTTTAAAGAGGTAGGGCACAGGGGGACACCAGGGACACAAATGTCACTACGGTCGTTAAAAGACTTTCGCTTGCTAAAAATGCAACTTAGTTTTGACTTACTCATCAACAAATACTCACAACAGAATTATTAGCTTGTTGAACGCCACCAATGTGGACCAGGCTTTCAAGTTATCAAATAATTAGCACCCTTTTAACAATTATTTGAAGTTACGTGCATCACAGCTGCTAATCAAAAGCAGAATCTTCTTCTCAACATCTGTCCATTTTTTATATTCTCTGGTCAACTCAATTTTAATGCAGGGTTTAAATATCAAATTGATAAGACAAGGGTAAAAACAGAAAGTTTGCAGATAAACAATCCATATTAGCTACAAGAATGGGTCTGAGCACGCGCGAAAGCCTCACTGTAGATACGGTTGAGCATACATGTCAACAATTGAGCCGCTGCGAAAGGGTCTGGTACTCCTTAAAGCGTTCAATGTGGTTTGAGTGTGCGAACGGACGGACAGACGGCAGGATTAAAAGAAGTACAGTTGGGTGGATGGATGTATGAAAGGTTGGATGGATCAAATGAAATGTACTCTTTTGGTATTTGCCGGTGCAGAACTAATTAGTCAAATCCTGTCATGTTAGTTTGTATAGCCCTTAATCACAACAAGTCTCAAAGGGCTACACAGACAACTATTACACTTTCCCCTGGTCTAGGACCTACTTGAGGGCAAAGAAAAATAAAACTCAGAATGAGGAAAATGAAGAAATATTGATAAGGTTACATACATGAGGCCATCCTCCTTCCAGGGTGAGCAGGCTGCAACAGATGTTGCAAAGGCATCAACAAAGAATACACGGACATCTTCAACATTGAACATAAGGAAAAACAGTTTTCTGACCGATTGAGTAGGTTCTAGATCAGGCGTTCAGAACCCATGAGTAAATATGGCTTGTAGACAAAATTGATTCCATGCAAAATCTTCTCCATGTCATTTCAAATTTGTTTAAGCAAAGCCTATTGTAGTGCACGCGAATCTGAACCTACGCTGAGATTGATGACGTTACTGTCCAGTATATTAATTAACTAAAGTTTACAGTCCAGGCGTCACACCAAAAAAAAACTTGTTTTGGCTGTACATCACTAAGGAATGCTTTATATGGAAGCTCATTGAATAATCCGTGTTGACTGTTGCAACACCTTATGATGAAATTCCACAGAACTAACTGTAAAAACGCTAAAACGCCAGAAGAGCACATGAAATTCCACAGAACTAACTGTAAATACGCTAAAACGCCAGCAGTCCACTTAAAGAAATTTGATTGGGTGAATGGTAGGGATGGGTGAACTATGCAGAGAGCACAACACTCCCTCCTGTCTCTCCCCGTGCCATCTGCATTTTGTCTTAAAATTTATGGTGAATCCAAATCCAAACATTTTGCCGACCCCTGTTCTAGATGATGGCGTAGATCAGGTCTAAGTGCCAATATGATAGCTAAAAATGCATGTACAGTGCAACAACCAGCCCTCTCCCTCAAGGACAAGAAAGCCAAGCCAAGAGTTTGAGGTCAACATCACTCATGCGCTACAGAATAAGTGTGTCTTTAGCATCAGTTCAAACACTTCCACTGAGGCTCCAGATCGTATTTCAGAGGGCAAAGCATTCTATTGCACTGAGGCCTGAACGGACAACCTGCAGATTTCTTCTTGGCTCTTGGACTCATAAATAGACCAGCCTTTTTAGGACAAAGCCTCCGAGCAGGAACATAGGGGGCAACTAAAGCAAAACGATATGAGGGGTCACGCTCATGTAATTTTTGGTATGTTACCAACAGAACCTGAAAATCACATCTTAAACTGACAAGGAGACTAAAATAATTTAATTTATTTCAACTTTCTTCTCCTAGTTCAAAACCTCGCTGCAGCATTTTGTAGTAGGTGCAAACTTTCAATGCTAGACATCGAGAGACCGGAGAATAGTAAATTCCAGTAATTGAGACAGCAGGTAGCAAACGCATGAATTGTAATCTCAGCATCAGACAATAAAATAAAACGGGTAAAACTAATATGTACACTCAACAAGCATTTTGCTCCCGGTACTGTCATGATTTATGTATTTGTAATGACTAATCACATTTAGTTCAGCAGAAGGTGTACCTCATTACAAACAAATATAATGCTCTTCAAAGTTTCTTCCAGTATTTAATTTATCTGAGAAAATGGTTTTAAAATGAAGGGTATAACAGATTTGAAAAATCCATTATGGAGTGAAGGCCGTGAGGAGGAAATGTCATTTAATGAATTTCAACTCGAGTGTCTACTCTTCCTTTGTCGCTGGTTGTTTAGAAGGTCTATTAGTATTTGGATCAACCCAGAGTACATCAAATTTCAGGTAAATTATTTTGTTCCAGATTCTTTTGCAACTTGTGGGCTTTTAATGCTGTCATGAAAAATTAGGTTTAAAATATGGTCTAATTATTGTGCCTAGTTGAATCCAATAATCCAGGTGAGTAAAAAAGTCAAGCAAGTTGCAGTAAACATAACTGATGGTTGACATTGCAAAGAAAAACATGTGTGTGTTTATATTTGATGAGTCTTCGTCTAATGCAACATCATGATTATTTCATTTCCAGCAATGAAAAAAAGAGAATCAGTGCGGCCCTTAACTGGAATATGAAAATCATTACATTTATTGCTTTGATTTATGACTATTTCATGGAATTTTGTCTCAAAACGAAGTTTAAATAATGAATGACTAGACATTTTTGATTTATTCAGCACCTCACACTAAGCAATGAAAGGAAATTCTATATGAAAAAAGTAGTGTAATATGAAATATTCCAAATAATTTTAGTAATTTTAAAGGCACAGTGTGTATTATTGGGCCACTATATGTTGTTGTATGATATAGTGCAACGTTAAACGAATGCCCAAAAGAATACAAACTATGAACACTCAAAGTGACCATTTTACTTCTCATTTTTTTGCCAGGCCTGTTTGAGGCTTTTGGGTAACTGTAGCAGCAAGATGGTCGACAGTTATGTCAACTTCCTTTATGTGAGCATCATGTTATGTAAAATAAAAGCAAATTTCTCAATAAATTTGTATTTTAAAAAATAAATGTTTGTATGATAGTTGAGGTATTCTTGGTTATTATTTAAATCCTTTAATTTTTTTTCATAATGACTGAAGTCTCTTTTTTACCAGTAGGAGGTGCTAAGTAGCACAAACTGTTTTCTTCTAGTAAAATAGGCAACAATATCTTCCATCACCCTCATCAGATTATTAAGCTTTCTCTTTTCTTTAAGGATAAAAAACCCTATATTATTATTCAACAAAATATCTAGAGATTGTCAAATGAACAAAAAATAAAATTTTCTGCTAGTCCATATTATTTTTTACATGAAGATATTTTCAAGGACTTGCCAATTCCAGGAACAATAAGCTACTGTCAATGTGATATCTTGGTCACTACTGAACAGAGGATGAATATTTGCCTTCAATTCGCAATGATTTCCATCCAAATCCAGTTCTAGCATTGTTGAACAAGGCGGAGGGGGTCGGGGGTGATAAAGGGAAGGAATTAAAACATTGCTCTACAAGCACGGTACTCTGAAAACAAGACAAATCTGTCTGGTTGGGATGAACATTTAAGTAGCTCTGGGATCAGCAGAACACTAAATCTCCCTGAATCTGTCCTCCCCCTTGCTGCTATGAAGTTTTCCTCTTCTTTATCCAATATCGCAGCAATATCACACCCTGCTCGCCATTTTGGTACACCTCTCTGTTGGCTTTTTTCCCATTTGCCACAGGGAAAACTTTGTCATTGACACAGTGAACAAAATATTTTACGAGCTTAAAAGCAATGGCTCTGGCAGCATCAACCTTCACAATTTTTGACATTTTTGCATCAAATTGACATACCTGTCAACCTCAGCCAATTTATCCTTGTATTGCTGGTTGCAATTACCCTTATGACGCAATAATAAACCTTACAAGCACAACCTATTTCTTCAGAGCAACAGGCTGTAGAATAAAAACAAAGATAATTTGTGTGAACAAATTTGTTTAATTTACCAAACAGACAACATAAATAATTCTTCCAACATCATTCTTAATTCTTTTCCCAATTGCAGTAAATTTAGTGTTGCTTGTGATACATGGCAGTACAGGAATTCGCAAACCTCATCTGATTGTTTTACTGTCAAAATGTGTTCCAAAAGTCTTGGGCATATTTTTACATTGAATATCCCGCAAACTATTCATGATATAAAAACAAATCTGGAAAATTCAGAAAACGTTTAGTCTAAATTTTTACACCGAATGTTCAAATATATTCAATATGAACACCATTGGTCACATGACACACATCAAGTCTATAGTCAAATACTTTCCAGCATTGTATTGTCAATAGTTGCAATAGCTTATTTTTATTCATGCTTTATTGTTTTAGTATATGTCAAAGAAGACTGTCTAACGACCATTCTTCTTTGAAACAGCTACAGTCAATAATGAGATGTACCTCAACATGCTGGAAATTCAGTTAATGGATACATTGAGTAAGAAATAGTCTGGCGACTGTTTTCCAAAAGGTTGGGGCGCCACTACAATAGAGCTGCAGGGTTAGACCGTTTCTGAACATAAAACTGCCAGATAGAAGGAATACATTGCCTGGGCAGAATGATCACGATCTTATGTTCTGACCACGCAGATTTTCAGACCTCTCACCATGTGATCTTTTAGGGGGATGTGTGAACGGATTGGTGTACGTGCTTCCTATTTCAAGATATGTCAAAGAGCTGAAAGCCTCGAATTACAGAAGCTGTTGCAACTATTTACAATGCAATGCTGGGACACATTTGGCCAGAATTTCACAATTGGCTTGATGTGTCACCAATGGTGCTCACATTGAACCTCGTTGAACATTCCATGTAAAAAATGAAATTACAAGCTTTCTAAACTTACCAGATTTGTGTTTATATCCTTAATAGTTTCCGAGATAATCAATTTCAAAATCTGACAGAGTTTTGAAACCCCTTCTTTGCAACAAAGATGTCAGGATATCAGTTACCAGTGTCTTCTTATACTCTTTCAGTACTTTCCTCATGTGGCTGAAAATTATCTCGCTGTCAGCATTATAGTGATAAAGGCAGAGCTATACAAGAGAAAAATAAATGCTTCATTGAGGATAACGCTTGCTAGTTTACCACAACAGTATTAGCAATCTATGATGATGTTGTCGTCTGCTACCAGTGACCGATACGATCCGGATTAAAGCCAAAATGGGCAATACGAGATTGGTCTAGGGAAAAAAATACAAGTTTTCTTTTTATTTTCCTGTACAAAAAAATTATACCGCATTCACTATTTGAAATGATCAAAACACATGGATACGGGGAAGATGTATAAGTTGAGGTGTAATGAGTATTTTTAAATCCCTAAACTTTTACTTTTGCTTGACTAAATTTGTGGTGAAAAAAAATGTACTTTTACTCCACTACGTTAGGCAATATTGAAGTCGTTACTTCGTTACTTAATAAATACCCTCCACGTAAGTACACGTCTGTCTGTCTCCGCTAAGGCGCATTTATACTGACACGGCACTCATTCATTCATTCATATTCAACTTCAGCGGGGAAAAAGTTGTTTACGGAGGAAACAGAACAAAATTTTGCTTAGCAATACCCACAATGAAAAGACAAAAAAAGCGGAGCACCCCTGGCCTCATGTCAAAAGCATGTTCCCCTCAAAAAGGGTGCGAAACACCAGCTACAATATGCAATGTCTCCTTCGTTGAGGTCCTGGGCTAGCTTATTGTTCTGCCTGCAGAGCCTGTTAAGGTAAGTATTGGGGCTATAAATGTGCTACTTGGTGCCATATGTGCTTAATTTATTTATTTGATTGATACTATTTTTGTTTTATTGTTTATTAAAGCACTTGAATTTACATTGATTATTTTAATCGACTTTTAAATTAAATGTATTTTTTTTGTTAATTGGATGGGCTTTGATAGTTTCATGGTCTGATTGGTTGTTTTTAAAAAAAACAATAAATATGACTTTGCGACAGTTAAGTATTTTTTTCACTTTTACTCAAGTTCAACTTGGGATGACTAATTTAACTTCTACTTGGGTAATATTATTTTGAAGTAACAGTACTTTTACTTGAGTGAATTTTGAATGGAATGGGATACATCTACAATCGACATACACATATTTTTTTCTTTTACTTGTCAAAACATCACCTTTTGTACATTTTTGTACTAATTGCTATAATGATGGCCTAGTTGTCCATTTAAGAGAGTGGCTGCTACTCTCAGTCTGTCTTTCTGAATAACAAGATCAATCCTTAGCACCGTAACTTACCCAGTCAGTTGACAAGCCCTTGATTCTCCGACCAGTTCATTAACAAATTCTAATTGTGTCGCTGTTTTACATTCTGTACTTACTGCCGTTGTTTGTTTACAAGCTGTAATCGCCGTCACGTATTTACGTCAAACCAACTTACTTCAGTTTAGATGCACGAATACCATAACGTCACACATGAAAAAATACATACACACATACAACAGCTGTCAATGTGATATTCACATTCAAATTAATAGATCTCATAACATCAAGAAATCACATAGTAAAAGGGTTTGAACTTCCTTCCTTTTTTTAAATCAATCATTTAATCAAAAATTATTTATAAAGTAATTCTCAGGCAACACATTGCAACTCCTACCAGCTCGTAAATTCTATTCTATTCTTCTATTAAAGTCCTGTATAATAGCATTGTGTGTACAATAAGAAACTAAAATCCCCTCCTTGTTCCCACCCAACAACCTAGAATTGCTAATTGCACCGACACACATACAATGGTAAAAAAAATAAAAAAATAAAATATATATATATATATATATATATATATATATATATATATAATGCAAAAATAGAGAAAAAAATTTTTGGCAAGGCACAGAATAACTAAAGGTAAATATTTCGGGGATTTTACCAGATTTTGGGCTATTTTGGGGATATTATTAGAGTGTATCTACCCAAGATAATAAACGGCACCAGGATCTCAGATTTACATTTAGAATCAAATTATGAAGCATCATGACTTTTTTACAGCAGTTCCAATATTTCCAGGACAACAGTTGCTTCAAACTTAAGCCGCACTGAACCCAAACTGACTGATTAAAGGGGCACTATTTAATATTTGAACACTTTATGTTGCTGTATTGAGTAGTGCAACCGAAATGAATTGATACAAAGCATAAGAAAGAATACAAACTACGGAGACTCAATGTGACCAAACTGCCTATTTCTTCCCCCAGCGTTTTACAAGGTTTTTAGTTTTTGGAGGTACCCTTAGCAGCAAGATGTCATGGCAGCTCCCTCTGAGTGAGCCTCAAGTTATGCAAGATAAATACAATTGTCATAACCTACGATTATTTAAAAAAAAACCATGCATGATTGTACGATAGTTCATGTATTTTTGCTTATTTTTCAAATCAACATTGTTTTTCTTTGACAAACTAAGTTATTTATGCCTAGGAGACACTAAATACATTTTCTCTGTGGCTATTTTTGAGCCAAATTCAAAAAGAACTCAATTCAATTGTGTAATAAGCCACTTTTGCGATGTCCTCAGGTCTTGAAATTGTCTTCTGAAGAGTTTATTTTTGAGAGAGTGGTGTTTTGTCTCAAAATGACACTTCAGTGTAGACAGCTTCGTGCTCTCATGTGCCGGCATCGTTTTTGTCCCCCTTCGTCTTTGAGATACTAAAAAACTCCTATAGTCTTTTTGTGTCTATGTCTTGCCATGCTCAAAATGTGTAGACAAACTTAAGCGTTCTTTTGTGTTGTGAAAAGGCAGACGTCTTTATCGCCATCACTTTTTTTGTGTAATCTTTACTTAGTTTCTTGGTACTATTTTACCGCACCAAAACGGGTCTGCGAGCCAAGTTTGGGTCGTGACCCACCAGTTAAGAAACACTGTACTAGATCATTTGGACTGCAAAAATGTTGCAAACATAATACGTCAGTGGCAATTGATTAGGCAGGCATTAGAGATTTAGAGCATGTTCACGTTTCAGTTTTCAAAAAACAACATTATTGGCAGATTGCAATTTGAATACAAATACAACCACTGGCAGACCAGAAATTTGCATGAATTTGCTGGCCGGTCATGACGATTTGGTTTGGGAGTGGTTGAAGGGATGGGCAGCGCACGTCACACAAACAAATACAAAAAGAAGCCGGCTTTTTAGACTGACTCAGTAGGAGGCGCGGCAATCTTCTCAGGACAAACCGACCCCTGTTGGGATGGCGATGGGCTCTAATTATCGGGCTTACTGCATCATGGTAAGGGATGTTTTTGCATGAATTGATTCAATTTAAACTTGACCTGTGTTGTGCGATGTACTAGCATTCGATTTTGCTACTAGAGGGCATGGCAAAATATGTCTTCTCAGGCAAGGGAATCATTTTAGACTAACTGGTTGCATCATATGATTTTAGATTTATCTATCCTAAGACATTCTTGATTATTTATCACACTAAGAAGGAAATTTAGCACATTTAGCTACATATCTTGCTTTTTGGATTCCACCACAGTTTAACTTTGTCTCATCTCATCTCATCTCATCAGCTGCACCGCTTATCCTCAGTAGGGTCGCGGGGATTAACTTGAAATTTAACTTTGTTTCATATCAATTTCAGGCCCCACCCATTTATTCTGATGGCTTAGGTAACTAAACATTAATAAGAGTTTACACATTATTAAAAAAAACACTTTGGGCAAAAAATGCATGCTGCAAATAGGTCGTATTAAACAACTACAAATACATATTTGTAATTTCCACCTAAATTGTGTAATTGTTCATTTGATATTAATTGTGAAGCATGTCACTCCTTGCTAGAATTAGATTGCACTGAAGTTTTAAATTTTGTAATATTACAGACAGAAAAACAGATTTTCCTCCATCTAGGGGCTAACTTCACAATCAATTCTATTTGTAACAAATAATATTTGTTAACAATGAAATAGAACTAAGTTTAGTTTAAACTAGGGTCGCAGGTTGCAACCGATTTTTCACACGGATACTGAAAACCACCCATCCATCGATCCATTATCTGCACAGCGTATCCTCAGTAGGGTCACGGGGGAGCTGGAGCCCATCCCAGCTGTCTGCAGGCAGTGGGCAGGGGACACACTGAACTGGTTTGCTGCCAGCCGCAGGGCTATTGAAAACCAATATAATCCTATTTCTAGAGACCAATACCGATAACCGAGGTTTTCTTTTTAAACGCAAGCTATATATAAAAAAACAAATGAGCATGCACACAAACCAGATTGTTTCAACGTGTGTATTTAGTTAGTAACCGATTAGAAGAAACAATACAGTTTAGTGGTAGCCTCCCGGACTGTTCGTGACCTGAATTTTCCTTTGTATAGCGGGCAAGATTTTTGTTGCAAATAAAACTGGTATAGGCAGCACGGCAACTCAGTAGTAAGCGCGTCCACAGCACAGTTCTGAGGTCATGGGATCAATACTTAATGTGTGAAGTTTGCATGTTCTCCCTGTGCTTTTTGGGGTTTCCTCTGGGCACTCTGGTTTCCTCCAACATTCCAAAAACACGCATGTCAGGTTAATTGGCCGGTCAAAATTGTCCCTAGTTGTGTATGAGCGAGTGAGTTGTCTGCCTCTCTGTGCCCTGTGACTGGCTGGCAACCAGTTCAGGGTGTCCCCTGCCCCCATCCCCGCAGCCCTACTGAGGATAAGCGGTGCAGATAGTGGATGGATGGATAAAACTGGTATACCAAATGTCTCGTATTTAGAGGTGCTAGTATAAAGAGGTACCACTGTATATCAGCCAAGATAGCTACAGGTAAAGCGATATTGTGCTTGATGCATTCTAAAATTCCCAATCAAACCTAGATTCTGCTGCTTTATGGAAATTCTTTACCTGGCTTTGAGCAACCATGTATCCAAAAACACTTTACGCATTAGACTATTGCTCGTCTCCCCTTAAAATCGCCTACCATTAAAAAGAAAAAAAAATCTGCTTTATTTTCACATTCTTTACTCTAGATTAGTATTTTAGTCTATGGATGCCTTATTTTGAAACGAGACTAAGTCTTCGTGCATGAATAAACTGCTCTTACGATCATATTAGATTTCTGGTTTGGTAAAAGTTTGAACCTCGGGTTTTAAACAAGCACATGTTGAACCTTTTTTGTTGTTGTAACATTCAGGAGATTGATTGTGCATTATGAATCATTTCTGGAGCGTGTCTGCAGTTTTCCACCTCAGTTAAATTGGTGTTCAAGCACAAACACACATGCAGATGTCAATATACTTAAATTCAGAAACCAGTATAATCACAGCGACCTATACCCATCTTTAGCCCTGCAACCAATCTTGGCCACATGCTCTAATGCCTTGCTCACTTTACGAAGGGGTAGAGAGAAGACACAACCAAGTTGTGCTACTACTGAATAGAAAATCACAATATACTCTCATGAGGAACATAAATACTTGGAATCTTTCTTACAAGTAGTGTTGGCTGATTGAAGATTATAGCGTGGCTGCAAGTGACATTATCGGTGACGTTATATTTGGCCATTATCGGTCCGATATCTATTGACCTGATAATAATAGTGCATCCCTAAAAAATTTTTTAATATTCATGCTCAAAAATGTCATTTTTTACTATAATGTATTTTTTAAGAGTTGGGCGATCCAGATTAGGTCATAAGGTATGAGTCACATCATACATTTGGTATAATCAGTTGGCGACACTCTAAATGGACCTCTGACGCTCATAATATAGCCATGTATCTATTCATCCATTTTCTTGGGCGCTCATAAACCATTCAGTAATTTGTTAGCCGCAATTATTAAAGTGCAATGAAGCATTAGAAGAAGTCAAGTCCTACAATGCACAGTCATCCTATATGACAAAGTATTGGTATATGAATGAAAATTTATGAGAACAACAATTCTTTGAATGGCAATTTCCTTGATTATTAAGATAACAGGCTGAAGTCCAGAAACACCTAATCAAAATGTATGTGTAGCACAGCCCTTTGTTTTTTTTTATCTATGTGAACAAATACATAAAGGTGTGAGAAGCAGGGTCAGAGGACAGAAGGTGGATTCAGAAAATTGTTTAGTTAAGAACGCTGACGAGTAAGGTACAGGAAAATACATGTAAACATGGGCACACTTCTTTTTGAATGAATAACTGGGTTAGCAAATCATCAGGTCCTGTCAACCATAAGCTATTTTTAGAGAATCTCCAGTTGTATTTTCCTTTGGGGCATGCTGCCACCTACACAAGTACATATTTTGGGATCTGTGATGAGGACAATCTGTCCCTTTATTTGATCCACCCTCAGTAGCCTATATGGTAGTGTGCCCGCTTTGAGACTGGGAGGTCGCTGGTTCGCGCCTCGGCCGAGACATACCTAATTGGTATAATGGCGGCGCCCTCTGTTGGCTGCGGCTGTATCGACTCGCTACAACGGGTCAGGTGTATTGACATTTCGTTCTGTGTACATTGTTACAAAGAATGACAATACAAAGGAAATTATTATTATTTTGGTTCTTCCTCATCGTTATAACCGTACACACAAAATAAATTAAATTAGTGTTTCCCAAACGATTCAGAGACAAGGCAATTTCTCGAGGCACACTGTATTTAAAAAAAATAAAATGAAAATTTTAAAAAATTCATGCCACTAGTTTCATGTTTTTTAAAGCTTTAATTATAACGTTGCTTAAATTGACAGTATAACATTTTTGTGGTTGCTGTGGATCAGGAAATAATACAGATTATTATTATTATTATTTTAGTTAATTTAGCTACTTTTGCTGTAATTTTAGTCTGTTTTTCAAGTTTTATTATATTTTCATATTTTTTCTCGAAAAATAACAAAATAATACTTCAAGTTTTACTGGGTTATACCTTTTTGAATTTATGAAAATCGGAAAAATTATGTGCAAGTTCTGCCACTTTATTTGAATATTTCAGATAAGAGGCTTCATCATACAAAAAGGTTATTTGATAAATTCCCTGTACTGCATATCAATACTACATAAAAAAAACGGTAATCTGCTGCCACCTATTGATGTGGATCAATGTTAGAGTTACCCTGCTGAAAAATGGAAGAAAGGAAAGGCATGCTTTTTTTGCAAAGTCAAAATTAGGAAATTTCCTGCCGCACAATAGACAAGGTCTCACGGCACACCAGTGTGCCCCAGGTTGAAATCACGGAGTTAATTGAAAGCATTGAACTTTTAAGCAGTTGCAACTGACTGAATTTTGCAAAGGAGAGCATCTTACAAGCAGTATTTTAGGTTATTCTCATTGCTCGTGACAGATTAGTATTAGAAGAAATAATAATTTTTATTAATCGTCAAACCCCCTGTTTGCAAGGGGGTGCCACATAAACGTAGTTCAATTTTGGTGGGAATGGTTTTGGCCTTTCTCCTGGGATTGTCTCTATAACATGCTGAATATTCCCCAAAGAAAAAGCTTTTATAATTGGCCAACAACCTCGAGCAGAAACACTTGTATCTTCTTTATAATTGGGCTGGACATGTTGACTTAATTGCCAAGTGTGCATTATCGAGGCATGTGAATGTGAGTCGACATTTCCTATGCCTTATTATTACCTTCAATCTTGTAAAACAATCCAAAAAAGCTTCAGGTTATAAAATAAATTCCTTGTACTACCTCACGAAGAGGTCAATATCATATAAAAATAAAAAAAATAATAGTAATCTGCTGCCACCTACTGATATGGATGAATGTTACAGTTATTCGGCTGATCAATAGAAGAAAGAAAAGATGCTGAACATTGGCAGGATTTTTTTGCAACGATAAAATTGGGAAATTTCCTGCAGCACAATAGACAAGGTCACGCCATACTCGTGTGCCCCAGGGCATTGGTTGAATGCAATGAACTTTTAAGCAGCTGCACCTGACAGAAGTTTTGATCAACAACACCAATCCATACGCAGAAATCAGGGTTGGGAGGGTTACTCAAAAAGTGTAATTTGATACAGTTACTAATTACCTGTTGAAAATTGTAATTAAGAATATATTCCGAATATAATAATAAAGCAGTAATGTAACTTCATTACTTTTTGATTACTCATGTATTACTCCAATACAACATTTGCTAATAAAAGACTAAATAAATGTAGATATTAAACTAAATATAAACACGATTACTAAATTGTGACCAGCAAAATGAACACATCTTGAAAAAACGTTTGAGGAAAGCCAGGTCAGGTAGGTTCTTGTATTTTTCCAAAGGAAGTGCTAAAAACTGGACCTCGTAATATGGTTAATTAAGCAAAAATATAAATTCCTCCTTCACATGGCAGACAAGATATTCTCTGATTAAGTTTACATTAAATGATATTGATAACCCAATAAAGTTTTAAACACACCAAGTCTTCACATTCTAAATTTCCCCCCAAAATATATACGCAACTCATATATGTTACGGAAAATTTCAATGAAAGTACTCACTAAACATTTTTACACCCTTTTGTTTGGCCCGTAGTAGTTTTCATGCGCAAACTGGTAGCCTAGATGGTAGTGTGCCCGCTGTGAGACTGGGAGGTCGCTGGTTCGCGCCTCGGCCGAGACATACCTAATTGGTATAATGGCGGCGCCCTCTGTTGGCTGCGGCTGCATCGACTCGCTACAACGGGTCAGGTGTATCGACATTTCGTTCTGTGTACATTGTTACAAAGAATGACAATACAAAGGAAATTATTATTATTATTATTATTATTATGTGGTGATGCTGGCAGTGAGCAGTTACAAGGAGGGAGGGGTGTCGAGCGGTCTCTAGTGGAAGCCTCTAGGACTGCTCGTGACTTGAATTTTCCTTTGTATAGCAAGAAAAAAAAAATCAAAATTCTCGTGTTTAGAGGTGCTTGTATAAAGAGGTCCCATTGTATCACGGTTCACGGATCCCTTAACAGCCTGGGTCATCGGGATCGGGCACCACTGTGAATGCAGAGTGGAATCTGATGTTGTTGTGCTATTTTGTTTGTCACCTGTAGCCGATGCCTAGAAGTGTCCTGTGGTATCGCATCTCCATTGCACCCCTTTGCAGCCTTACTGTGAAAGTCCTTGTCTCACAAGTGTAGAGGAAGATGGAAGTAGCCATTCGTCTTATATTTGATTTCACTGCAATGATTTTGTTTCTCCAAATGGGTTTAGGTCTGGCAAGTGTTGCTGTGGCAAGCTCCAAGATATTTACATTTGGTGACAGGTTCAAGCTCTTGGTGGTTGGTGGTGATGTTGGGGCTGGTAATTACTTTTTTTTTTTTTTTTTGGGTGTTGATTTCCAAACCATACTGACTTGATGCTTTGTTCAGGCAAGTGTAGGTATTTATCTTTACATTTGTTTATACATTGGTACTCCACTCCATTAACGATTTACTTTTCAGTAGAGGAGGGGTGTATATATATTTATTAGAGAGAGAGAGAGAAAGAGAGAAAGAGAGAGAGAGAGAGAGATAGAGAGAGAGAGAGAGAGAGAGAGAGAGAGAGAGAGAGAGAGAGAGAGAGAGAGAGAGAGAGAGAGAGAGAGAGAGAGAGAGAGAGAGAGAGAGAGAGAGAGAGTGTTGACTGTTGAGTAGCGGTCTTTTTTGCAGGGTGGGCCGGTGGGAGGGCCCTTTGTGATGCAACGTTGCATGAATAATGCCACTGGGCTTCTGAATGCTCTGTTGCCATGGGGACCTTTGTGCCTCACTGAACACTGCATGTGTGTGATTGTGGCCCCCATGAAAACGGCGATAAAGAGACGTGGAGAAACCCAAGAGAAGGCTCAAGTGACACTTGTAGTGTGTCTCTCCCTCTCTGTCCATGTCCTTGCTGCCGTGTCTCACCCAGAGACAGATGAGTGGAGGTGGTAGGGGAAATGTTTTAGGCCAGAGGGGGGGATAAGAGAAAAGCAAGACAGCAGTGTGCTCTGCGAAGTATGGTCCATGTGAAGGTATGTGGACTCGTTTGTGCTTTGCTTTGTAACTTTTTGGAAATGTTACCCCCATTGAAATGTCCTGCAGTAACAGGTGTCTGCATGGCAGGCTTTTCATTTGGATGCAGTAGAGATTGGTAGTAGTGGGGGAAGGAGGCTTTTGTCTGGGCTTTTCAAAAAGCTTTATAACAGAATTCTCGCCATCGGCGCACGCAGTTCGTCATGACAGTTTAACCTTGGGGTAGCCAGCGTACGCGAAGAAGACACCAAACAAACAGAATCGCTTTCATCTTCTACTTCATGGAAGTAGGTCCTGTTTTTTAATGTGGTTCGCATCAACTAATGAGGATGCTTATATTAGTGTCAGATCACAGAGAAGCAAGCAAGCTGTTTTCTTTCACACAGCACGTTGTAAGATGTAAATAGGGCGCATGCTGCGGATTGTGAGTTTTAACTGCGTGTGATTGAACGTCTGATAAGTTTTTCACGCCTTTGGATTCAATTGCCGGTAGATTTCTGCACCTGCCGAATTGCTCGTTTTTGCAATGATTACTTTGAAAAATATTTGTTTTCTCATTCTTGAACAATTGTCTATTAGATTTTGGGGTTTTAATTAGAAGGTGTTATTTTGAGGCTTTCCTAGTTATTGATAACAGGTGTCCATTTTGTGAGCAGTGTTGGACACATTACCAAAAAAGAAACAAAATTAGATACAGTAAATGGTTATTTAATTAAAAAAAATTGCATTAACCCCCACCTCTTGCCCCCACCAAGATTACTGACACCCAAAAGTGAAAAAAAAAAAAGTTCTGGTTTTACCGTATACAGTCACATTGAAGCCGACCCCCTAAAACTGCTTACACATCGCCTCATTAGAAAAGAAATAGGAGAAAACACGTACACCAACATGTGAAAGTGATAAAACCTTCATATTTTGTGGCTTGTGGGATCATCAGTGCTTGCACCTAATAATAATAATAATAATAATAATTTCCTTTGTATTGTCATTCTTTGTAACAATGTACATAGAACGAAATGTCGATACACCTGACCCGTTGTAGCGAGTAGGTGCAGCCACAGCCAGAGGGCGCCGCCATTATACCAATTAGGTATGTCTCGGTCGAGGCGCGAACCAGCGACCTCCCAGTCTCAAAGCGGGCACACTACCATCTAGGCTACTGAGCTGGTTATAGATGGGACACTTCATATCCATTTTGGTTTTTGTCATCAGACCACTCATATATGGCCTATTATATTTCTGGGTGGAGTCCAAGACGTTGTCTCTTTTCTCCAGGTATGGTGTTTTGCAAAATAATTTAAAAATCAAAACACCAAAATTTAGCACTCTTTTACCTTACATTTTGTGCTCACATATGCCCCATTGGTTTTGTTGTTCCTAGGCCCTCTTCCCATGCCATTTGTTGCTGCTGACACACAACCAAATATGTGCTTGTAAACTGGCATATGCTGAGGTGGGGCAGGTGGCTAATTTTCGTCATAACACGGCAAGGTTGTAATTGGCAACACAGGCTCAGAGCTCCCTCTTGCGGTTAGTGCGAGAATAACAAGTTAAATGATACAACCGGTAAAAATGTGTCAATAATTTCACAGACAACTTTTACCGAAATATAAGTAGCACCCCCAGCCAAACTCCGGCAAAAACTGCGTCTGATAATCCGGAAAATATGGTAGTGACTGCAAATGATTGGACACAAAGACAGTTGATGATTAAATTGAAATGAATTGTGATTTTTATATTACCACTAATTACTTTCAAGTTGAACTTACGTGTATTTTGCTGCATCCTGCGGAACTGCAGAATTCATAATGATGCGTGCCCGTTTCTTCTTTGTGTTGCAGAAGTTTCATACAGAAGTTTGAATACAAATTGCAATATGGTGGCAATCCGCTAAGTTTAGAGGTTAGTAGACACAGAAAATGAGGAAAGAAGATGTCAATAAATGTTAACTTTGCAAGGAGAAATACCTAAACAACGGCAAATTCAAAAACTGTTTTAAAGCCCTCCAATGATATTAAATCTCCTATAGTTACAAAAAGCAGATCCATCCTAAAGGATGTGAATATCAAAGAACAGACACACTATAGGCCGATAGTATCGACGATGTAAACAGTGCATAATAGTCAAAATATGTAATCTGCTTTTCAGGTGTACAATATTTAGAACAAAATAAACATATCACAGTCTTTTCTGACAAAAGTGAAGAAAAAAATATATTCCCATCCAGTCATTTTTGACTGGTTGGGACCCAAATGTGAGCCAATGGATTTGATCAGGTGATCCCTATAAGTTACTACTCAGGTCTTGAGTGCTTATATACTGGTGTTAAAATAGTGGTAGTGAAGATTCCATTATTGCGTGATGCATAAACATGTCCACGTTTGAATGTGTGAGGAGAGTGAGGTGGTGGGCTACAAATCTTCCATTGCTGTATCGTTTGAAAGCGAACAACTACAACATTATTTATACGGCCCTCTGTGCTGTATGTTTGTTGCAGCATATTAACGTCAAGTCTGTGCACTCATGACTATTTTCCTCTGTACATCTGTTCTTTGAACGACGACGACATCTTAAAGTCCTGCAGTGTTCCTCAAGGGCAATTTCATGCTACATTAGCATGTTATTAGAGACTCTTCTCCTGTTCGTGCTGCATGGAAGATGTTTACATCCTATGCTTAGACAACTTTTGAGTATGTATGCAAAGATGTATATATAAGAAGATGTACTACAGCGATCAGTGAGTATAATAGTTTTGTGTTAATATGGAATGGGAATGAGAGCTCACTCCGCTGTATTAGTGGGAATCATGTGTTAAGTTCACATTTTAGACTATCACCCGCATATCCCTCCATATTATTATATGCCCTACCTGACTTTGATTGTTTTGAAAATACAAATTTAATATGTGCATTTCAATGATGAAAATGCAAATCAGCAAAAAGACAAATACGGTGGCTTTGAATGTGGGGTGAACGAAATATGGGACTTAGTGATTTTGAGATTGTTTATGTCCATCTTTCAGTACATGGACATGGTGCAAGTAAGGATTTTTCTTTTTCACGCATCCAGCAAGATGTAGTTCTATTTCCTTTTGATGGGGAAAAAAAGGAAAGAATAACCTAATATCTCCATTCTCAGCAGTGGAGTAAATGCATTGACATGTTTTTTTTCATATGGCATACGGAGGAAGTTGAGAAATTTGAATGAATCTAAGTGTAATCAACATTTAGCTATTTAATGAGTTGAGTCTTTTATTGAGTTTATTTTATTTGTTTCTGAGCAGAAAGAGCAAATGAAAGACCAAGGAATACGAAATTCTAAAGCAAATCACATTAAATTATCATCATGTTATTATGCAACAAAATAAAAATAAATAATAAGGGGGTTCGTCGATAAAAAGGAACACTTTTAAACAATTGGGGAAATCACTCTGAAATCCAAAATAGTCTGTGAAATGTTTTTCACCTAGTAAATTTTGTTTTCTTGCAAATTATATTTTATATGTGTACCTACGGGCAGCACGGCGGCACAGTAGTTAGCGCGTGTGCGGCACAGTTCTTAGGTCATGAGATCGAACCTTCCTTTGCGGAGTTTGCATGTTCTCAAGTCAAGTCAAGTCAAATTTATTTACATAGCCTTTAATCACAAAAATGTCTCAAAGGACTGCACAGGATTACAATGACACAATTACCTGATCTTTAACCAACATGCAGGCAAGGAACAACTCAAAACCTCAGCGTGAAGAAAAAGAGAAACCTTGAGAAGGGACCTCACAAGTAGTATCCCCCTTCCAGGATGACCAGGGTGAATTACATTTATCATTACAGTACACACACATAATAAACACTAGGTAACATGTTGAAAGTTTGTCCGGAAAGTGCATGACAGCAGCGACGCCCCCAGCCTGTAAACTAGTCCAGAAAGTCTATGACGGCCACGACGCAGATTCCCATCTCTGCCAGCTGGTCAATGCAGGCGTTGACATGCTTCAGGTCAAACGCTGGTCTGCTGACTCATCTCAAATCTTTCTTCTCCTTCGTATCACCACCAGGCAGGCAGTCGGAAAAAGACAGGACAATACAGAATATGGGGTGGGCATCAATCATAAGCTTTGGAATAGAAGTGTGTCTTAAGCCTTTATTTAAAAACTTCCATTGAGGTTGCAGATCTTATCTCCGGAGGCAGGGCATTCCATAGCACCGGGGCCCGGATGGCGAACGCTCTCAAACCTGCAGACTTCTTGGCTGAGTCACAAGTAGACCGGCATTTTCCGAGCGCAGACTCCGTACAGGAACATAGGGGGAAATCAAATCAGAGCGATAAGTGGGTGCAAGTCCATGCAAACATTTATATGTTATTAAGAGAACCTTAAAACCACATCTTAAGTGGACTGGGAGCCAGTGCAAGTTGGCCAATACAGGAGTAATATGCTCAAACTTTTTGGTCTTAGTGAAAAGTCTAGCTGCTGCATTCTGAACCAGCTGCAAACTTTTGATGCTAGACATCGGGAGACCAGAAAGCAATACATTACATTAATCAAGCCGAGAAGTAATAAACGCATGAATTAAAACCTGTGCATCTGATTGGGACAGCATCGAACGAATCTTCGCAATATTACGGAGGTGGTAGAAAGCTATTCTAGTAATATTTTTCACGTGTGACTGAAACGACAGATTAGGATCAAATATAACACCTAGGTTTTTGACCGATTCACTCTGGGTATTATACATTTGTCTAGGTTCAGGGTAGTGTTTGAAAACAACTCACTACAGTGAGCTGGACCAATAATCAACATTTTCTTTTTTTCTGGGATAGGGCGCAAAAAATTAAGTGACATCCATGTTGAATATCAGTAAGGCAAGCCTCCAGATTTCTACAACTTAACTGTCCAGTTGTCTCCAGTGGCACATACAGTTAAGTATCATCTGCATAGCAATGGAAACTAATATTATACTTGCGGATAATGTCACCAAGCGGGATCATATAAATACTAAAAAGAAGGTGGCCAAGTACAGAGCACCACAGGGGACATTAGATTGTTTAGAGGTCAAATTGCCATAGTTAACACGTTGCATCCTGTCTGACAGGTAGGACCTAAACCATGAGAGTACAGTTCCTGAGATACCAATGCATTACAGACGAACAAGTAATATGTTGTGGTCGACAGTATCAAAAGCAGCACTTAGATCCAGTAGCAGTAACATTGATGAGGGACCGGAATCTATTGGTAAAATGGCGGCGCCCTCTGTTGGCTGCGGCTGCATCGGCCCGCTACAACGGGTCAGGTGTATCGACATTTCGTTCTTACAAAGAATGACAATACAAAGGAAATTATTATTATTATTATTATTGCTAAAAGGAGATCATTTGTTACTTTAGCCAGGGCTGTCTCAGTAGAGTGATTTGCCCTAAATGCTGACTGGACAGTTTCAAATAGGTTATTTTCCGACATGAAGTCATTTAACTGCTGTGTAGCAACCTTTTCAAGTAATTTTGCAAAAATGGCAGATTTGACACTGGCCTATAATTACCTAGGCTTTCTTGGTCCAGGTTAGGTCACTTAAGCGTGGCTTTAATAACGGCAGACTTGAAGGCTACAGGAACAATACCCGAGGATAGCGATATATAAATAATATTTAAAACTGATGGTCCTAAGGTCCCAAACAGATCCTTCACCAGTGAAGCTGGAAACGGATCAAGCAGGCAAGCAGTTTGTTTTGGCCCTACTGACCATCTGTGTTAGACTATCAAGGGACAAATCATTGGAGAATGTTTCTGGACAACCGCCGACACTTACCTAACACCTCCACATCTTTGATATAGGAGGAGGTTACACAGTGTTCTTTTAAAATGTCATTCCTGATTAGTTGAATCTTATTATTAAAAAATTCCATAAATCATTAGCAGAATAAGTAGAACTATTTGGGTTAAGTTGTTGTCTGGTAAGTTTCGCCACTGTGTCAAACAAAAATTTCGGATTATTCTTATGCTTATCAATAATCTTAGAGAAAAACGATGCTTTAGCTCAGGCAAGAGCTACTTTATATTTCAGCTAGCTGTCACACCAGGCCAGTAAGAAGACCTCCAGCTTTGTAGTGCGCCATTTTCGTTCAAGTTTTCTGCAACCTTGTTTGAGTGACCTGGTTTCTTCAGTAAACCAAGGTGTATGCTTCTTAGGTCAATATTTATGCCTTAGGGGCGCCACAGAATAAAGAACATTAACCAAAGCAGTATTAAAGTTATTTGTAAGTGAGTCAACAGACCCAGTGTACAAAGGGAAGGCTGCAGTTACTATAGATAATAGTTATTTTAAAGCTAATGCCGTTGTAGGGCGGATATTGCGACTGCTAAAGCCTAAATTTTCCTTATCACAGTAAACATTAAACAGCACCTCACACTTAACAAGATAGTGATCAGAGATGGCATTAGGATACGGTAACACTGTAACCTTTGAGGCTACTACGCCACGGGTCAGAACAAGATCTAGAGTGTTCCCATCTTTATGAGTGGGCACATCAACTACTTGATTTAAACCAAATGTATCAATCAGTGACTTAAAAGCAATTGCAAGTGAATTTGATGGAGAGTTTATGTGAACATTAAAATCACCAATAATTAAAACATTGTCCGCATAAGTTACTAAGTCTGTAAACATTTCCGAAAATTTCTCCCAAAAATTTGAGTATGGTCCAGGTGGGCGATACACAACAACTACATGAATTGGTGTTGACATTAAGGACCTCATAACAAGTGCTTCAAACGTTTTGAACAGTAGGGGTACCAGGAGTAAATTTCAACTTACCTTCCGATATAAGAGCAACGCCTCCACCTTTTTTGAATGGTCGTGCCAAGTGCAAACTCACAAAGTTAGGGGGAGAAGCCTCATTTAACACTACAAACTCATTTGGTTTTAACCAGGTCTCACAAAAGCCAATAAGGTTAAGATTGTGTTCATTAATGAGGTCATTGACAAGTAAAGCTTTGGAGGCTACTGATCTAATATTCAGAAGTCCAAGCTTCAGCAGTGTGGACTAAGCTGAACCCTTTCCTGAGTTTTGAACCTTAATGGCAACCTTAGTGGTAACCTCCACAGGATTATACTGCCAGTACCGGGTCCTGTGCCTGGCATGATGGCAGATGCGGCCCGAATCCCATACCACAGGAATGTTGTTGACAGGTGGAGTAGCAGGATGACTAGTGGTAGAAAATAATGTTATTTCTTCTCCCTTCTCACCTAACAAGAGAGAATCAGAGGCAAGAAGCACAGAAGAAGATGCTATAGAAGAGTACAGATCAGGGTGTGTGGTGCAGGCAATGGAACACTCTAAACTAAAAAAACGATGTGAATTGCATGAATCTAGCATAGCGCTAGTTAGCTCTAGCATTACAAGACTCCACACCCATGGTTACAGGTTCACTAATCACCTGTGACCTGGCCTGCACTAGTGTACCCTGTCAAGGAAGGCTTAAACAGTAATCTATATTTTTAGAAAGAGTGAGAGCACCTTCCCATTTAGGGTGAAGGCCGTCTCTCCTCAGCAGGTCAGGTCGGCCCCAGAAAGCAGGCCAGTTATCCACATACCTAAATCCCTACTGACTACAGAAACTTGCCAGCCACCGGTTTAGCTTCCTAGTCTGCTAAACCTCTCATCATTGCCTCTCGCAGGCAAGGGGCCAGAGACAATTACTCGATGCCGACTCATCTTGCTGGCGAGATTACAGGTCCTAGCAATATTTTTCTTTGTAATCTCAGATTGCCTCATTTTAGTATCATTAGAGCCGACGTGAATGACTAGCGATATCAGTGTAGCTAGCCCTGCCCTGGTGTCTAGATTTGCATGTCAGCTCCGTCAAATTAGCCTCAATGTCGGGTGCTCTGGCCCCAGAAATACACATAACCGTGGCTGGGGTGCTAAGCTTTATGTTATGGGTGATGGAGTCACCTATAACTTGGGTGCGGGAGCCAGTAGACGGGGCTGGAGTGGGACTAGCTAGGGGGCTGAACTTATTATGTGTCTGAATTGGCTCACCGCGATTAGCATGCCGTTTAGGGCTAGTGCTAACTGGAATAGCAGGTTCGCTACAACCCACGCTAGCAGTGGTGTCCGCGGCACCTAACATTTTCCTTTTAAACTGCTGTAGCTCACGGACACGTCCCTCTAGAAGGGCTACTTGCCTACGGAAGTGGGAGCAAACTTTACAACAACCCATACTCACTTGTGAGCAGTCGGAAGCCGAACAGCGTCTTAGCAGCCTTGGGAGGGGTTGCCCTTCACCAGCGATCGGCAGCAGCGCGACTGTAAAACAATTGTGAACTCCGGTTTCCACCCACGTTACAAAAACATGCATATCAGGTTAATTGAACGGTCCAAATTGTCCCTAAGTGTGAATGAGCGAGTAAGTAGTCTGTCTGTGTGTGCCTTGCGACTGGTGTCCCCTGCCCACGGCCCGAAGATGGCTGGGATGGGCTCCGGCACCCCCGCGACCCTACTGAGGATAAGTGATAATAATGAACTGATGGATGGAAGCGTACCTACAAAAGTCACTTTGAATTGTTAAGAAATTATGATGTGATTGTGTACAAATGTGGAATCCAACCATTTGACTGGGTTCCATTATTATGAAAAAAAAACATTACCTTCCTTATTTTTTCTAAAGGAACTCATTGTTTCTGATCTGTAATTGTTTTTCAAGGCATGGTTTCCTATCGTTTTCTCATTCTTATTTTAGAAAAACGTGCTCATTTAAACAGAGTGCAGTCTTTGCATGCTCTTTTGTGGTTTTGAAATCCAGTCCGTTTTTTGCATAATATCAGAGAATTGCTCATCTCAAAATAGCCAAACATGAATTCTGCATCTGCTGTGAAAAAACTTTATAAGGTGCCTTGACCAATCCACAGAATTCTGACACAAAAAGGAAGACGTTGACACAAAGGAAGAAGAAAGACTGTTTACATCCTAGTTGTAAGACAGTTAAACAAGTGTTGGAGCTGAGATGAGCAGTTTCTTCAAAGTTGTATTACAACACAAGATGAATTACAGGTTAATGGCTTGTAGAATTTACGAATGCCCCTTCAAAAAGGCTAAAAATTATTTACCGTATTTTCACGACTATAAGGCGCACCTAAAAGCCTTTATATTTTTTCAAAAGCTGACCATGCGCCTTATGATACAGTGTGCCTTATATATGGATCAACATTAAGTCGCAAGGTCTGGCAACTAAGGCAAGCAGCTGCCGACTAGATTTTACCACTTAGGCGAAGTAGTCCGCGATGTATGCTGGGTTATATATATACCGGCGTTTTATTTCCTAACCAATGTGTCAATCATCATTTTAATCGGTCACTATTGGCTAAAGTTATCTGTAAGTAAAGGAGGCGGATCCTTTTTATCATTTACAGGCTTGCATTGGCTAAAGCGGGGCAAAACAAAGCCTGCAATTGGCCGAAAAAGATGAATGTGAATCACACGTTGGGTCGCACGACGGCATAGAGAAAACATTTTTTTACTAGTCTCTATTTGTAAATATTTTACACGGTTGGATTTACTACACTCACGGTTGTAAGAGGACCATGGTTGCGTATCATTATCGAACGTGATGGCTGCAAGAGAACTTTGGTGAGCTATGCGGCTTTATATTTTCCCGGTATCTTGTTTTAGACTGATCTTGATGTTTCTGTGATGAGTTTATTTTTAAACTAAATTCAATTCAAAGTGTTTTCTGTCATATGCACAGTAAAGAACCACGTTTCCCCTGCACAATGAAATTCTTATCTTGCGGTCCACACAGTTGCCAGCGAAAAATAAAATAGAAACTAAGAAATGGTTGGCATTTCTTGAATCCCAAGACTTTAACCTTCCGAATGGTATGTGGAACGATGCATTTGAGTGATTGGTGACATCGTACAGACACTGTGTCCGTACATGTGTGAGACACGTATTTACTTCTTTGCAAGCTTTTGGAATGTTAAGGGGGTAATAAGTTTGAACTATCTGACTGTTTTGTCAACGTTCCCATTGTAGCGCCTTATAATCCGGTGCGCCTTATGTATGGAAAATATAGGACCAAAAACTATTTTGGGGGTGTGTGCCCTATAACCCAGTGCACCTTATAGTCGTGAAAATACGGTATATAGTAGGAGGGCGGGCCATGACGAAAGCAAAATTTTAGTCCTGGTGGAAAAATCCCTATTTTACACCAGCCATACACATGCCGATAATAAACAAACACAACGTGGCACCTATTTACTCAAAGCAAGACAGGCTATGCAGAATACCACGCTTATATTAGCAATCTACGATGACGCTGTTGTCTGCTAGCAGTAACCGAAATAATCCGGATTAAAGCCTAAAGGGACGGTCGGTCTAAAAAAAAAACCTAAACTTTAAAAAAAAAAACTCCTGTACAAAAATTATTGAGTAACATACCTAATTTACAATGATACAGAAAACATCTAATTTATGGGGAAAATGTAATAAATTGACAGGTCTGCCCTTGTCTAGACCGGGACTGGCAAGTACTGATAAAACCAATGCTCTCTTTTAACTATCTATCCATCTATCTATCTACCTTGGTCATATCCCTCAAGAGGGGTGACCGACAGCAAGACAAGCACATACAATTATAAAGAAAATAAAAGGGGAAAAAATAGCAAAAATAACACACAAAATTTTTTGGACCATGGCCAAACCAATTCCCCAAACACCCAAACAAGTCAGGCACCTCGGCACCTAAGTTGGTCATGTTTTCGTCCCTCCAGATGAAATGGGACACCAGAAAGCGGCCATGTCACTCGGGTCAAGGTGACACAACACACTCTTTTGTTCAACAGCAGGGCCCGACAGCTTTCACTGGTTTACCCCTGCTGCATCATACGGGTGCCCAGCCCATCCTTAAGAACGAGTCCACAATCCACTATCCTTTCACAACACCTCTCCACTCTCTTTTAACTGAAAAACTAAAAACACCCACTTGAAAAAAACACTTAAAATAATGAGGCTCAATACAACCAGATGAATGGATTTATCAATAAATCAAATAATGATCTTAAGACATTAATAATTATATCAACAATCCTGAAGTCTGTTAATATGACTGAATAAGTGAAAGAGTTATAAATGATTGAAATAATAAGAGTGTTATAAATGAAGAACTAATTTTGACTATTTTTGTTGTATGATATTTCAATATCACAACAACAAACAATAAGATATGATTTTTTTTTTCAATTTCATTAGTAAAAAACACAATAACTCAATGGTTCGACAAAGTTTGGTTCCTAAGAAGTTCTTAACATGTGTAACATTATCGTCATGGAAGACTAATTTCCCTCCGGACAACACAAACCATTTTACAATTATTAATGTGTGATGCGAAATAAAATTCTGCCCAAGTGTTAATAGATTGATTGTGAGACATGCCGCATCTCTCGCTTTCACCTCAGGAGCTGCAGTTTGAACGTCTCACCAGGGAGCTGGAAGCTGAACGACAGATTGTTGCCAGTCAGCTGGAGAGATGCAAGCTCGGATCTGAGGCTGGAAGCATGACAAGCATCAGGTATGTGCGTGGTATTTGTTTGTCGAGGTGCATCAAATCGCTCAGATCTTTTTTTTTAGGTAGATGCATGTATTAGCTCTTGCAGGTGACCGGATTTCCAGTATGCAGTCTAGTTTCAATTATTTCTTCATTTCTTCATTAATTCATATCATTAAAAAAATTAAATTACCTTTAATAATGAATTTAGTGCAGTGATGTGCAATCAGGATATGCAGGTGAGGCTGCGCCTCAGTGGTCATTGAGGAAATATAACATTTAAAATATATCAAATGTTTATAATTATTATAGTCTTTTCTTAATTAACTTCACAATTTCAGAATTTTCTTTTTCAAATGTCCTGAATGTCAACATTGTATTAGGAATGATAATACAATTAGTTTTTAACTTATTACCATGCTGAGCATTTCCAGATGCAGAGTGAGGCATGCAATTCTCTTGCCTCACGGCAGGGGGCGAGAGTGAGACCAAGGATTCCGATTTGGCACACATCTCAGACTCAAAGAAAAAGATTTGTGATAATAATAAGCCCTGCGCACTTCTTACGCCACTAGCGGTCGGCATTTTATTTTTGGTATCAGGTGTGGAAGAAAACGACACGGCGCCATCGGCAGACATGTTTGATCATTTTGGTGCTCAGACGCCAAATTCCTTAATTATGTAGGGGAGGGTGAAAAAAGGCAAGTTGCCACAATGCATGTGCTCTAAAAGCAAGTAAGATCTTAAAACAGACACAAGGAGTCTTAAAGGGCTGCACAGACCACAGATTATTGCAGACCACAGACACCATCCCCTGATCTAAAACCTGTATGAGGGCATGGAAAAATTCAAAAACCTCAACATGAGGAAAATGAAGAAACTTTGAGAAGGGACCGCACATGAGGTAATCCTCCTTCCAGGATGACAAGGCTGCAATGGATGTTGCAATAACAATTAATACACAAATATCGTCAACAGGAAATATAGGTCATTCATAGGCCTAGATTTAAACAGTTCCACTGAGGTTGCATATTGAATCTCAGGGGGCAGAACTTTCTACAGAACCAGTGCCTGAATGGAGAACGCTCTCGAACGTGTGGATCCCTTCTTGGCTCTTGGGATCATTAGTAGACCAGCATATTCAGAGCGAAGTCTCCGGACTGGAAGATATTGGGAAATTAAATCTGAAAGATATGAGGGAGCAAGTCCATGCACAATTTTGTATAATACCAACAGAACCTTAAAATGCCATTTTAAGGTAACACAGATTAGCTAAAATCGGAGTAATTTGATCATACTTTCTTGTCTCAGTTAAAAGCCTGGCTGCAGCATTTTGTACCAGCTGCAGGCTCTTGATTTTGGACCGGAGAGTCGTACACTCCAGTAATCGAGACGGGAGGTATCAAACGCATGAATTATAATCTCCGCATTGGACTGGAACAGCATACGGCGATTTTTAGCAATTTTGTGAAGATGGAAAAAAGCTGTTCTAGTAATATTCTTAACGTGTGTTTGGAAAGACAGATTAGGGTCAAATGTGACACTGACATTTTGACTGAGTCACTCTGTGTGATATTACATTTGTCTTCGGAGCAGTTTTGAGAACAAGTCACAGCATTTAGATGGACCAGTAATTAACATTTCGGTCTCAAGAAGTTGAGTGACATCCATTCTTTTATCTCAGTGAGGCAAGCTTACAAATTTCCACAGTTTAGTGGCACTGATTCCTCCATCGGAAGATATAGTTGAGAGTCTTCTGCGTAGCAATGGAAACTAATATTATACTTCTGAATAATATTACCTATTGGAAGCATGTAAATGCTGAAAAGAAAGGGGCCAAGTACACCAACGGTAACACCACATGGAACACTAAAGGGCTCAGATGTAATTTCACCATATTTAACACAGTGTGTCTACTGTGCCGAAAAGGTAAAAAAAATGAAGGAACTTATTTTTCTTTCTGTGAAACCCAGTACCAAACTATCCACGGCACTGTACCAGTCCGCAGCTCGGTGGTTGCCGAGCGCTGTTCTATTGTGTTCATATGTGCTAAATTGACTGTGTTAATGTATGAAGCTAGTTTAGTTTACGTGGGTGTGCAAACTTTAGGAAAGTACCTGACTGGGTTTTATATGTGGGTCAGCATTCAACGCAACATGTTCTGAGCAGGGAAGGCTGTGAAAAAGGCATAGTAGAGTTGTCAAAAGAAAACTCATATTGATTATTCTATTTCTAGTGTGATTGTTTCCAAGAACTGCACTCACATATGTACTGTACAAGACAAGCATATCGAAATAGTTATAATTTAAAAAAGCGAGTGTAGGTAAGCTCTCTCAGCAACAAAAGACCTGCGTCCGTTTGTCCGAGTCAAATGAAAAAAGTGACTCTGAATGAATGTTAAGTGCTGCTGAGCGAGAGTGGGAGGTTCTGCAGTTGCGCCGCGTGCTGCACTATAAAGACTTTTAGAGGTGCTAATGAGTCCTTGGTCTCTGGCTTTGTTTCCAGCTTTAATCAGTCACCACAGGTCACACATTGTCTAGCGCAGCATCTGCTCTTGTTTTGTCACTTCAAAAGGCACTAACCCTCAACTGAGTGTTTTCATCAGTTCTTCACACAACAGACTTTTAATCATATTTCGCTCATTTCAGTGAAAGGAACAATCCATCATCCAACAATCATACGGTCCTTGCTTGACACACGTTTTCTGTGGTAAGCATTTACGGCCACTATCAATTATTAGGCGCATGATGGTTTAGTAGGGGTTAACACATACAATATGCGCAATATACCACAATTTAGCAAAACATACAAGATTATAAAGGACTCCTCTCAACCTGGCCAACACTTCTTGAAACTGTTGCCTGCTTGTAGGCGCTACAGGTCCCAGAGACAAGGACAGACAGGCTCAGGGACAGATTTCTCCCCCAAACCCTAACCCCACCCCAAACATAAAAGACAAGACTTTAAAAATAATATATGCGTGTATATATTGCTTATGTGAAGAAAAATGGGTACTGTATTTATACCTGATTTATCGATTTATTTGGGAATTTCCTTGCTGCTTAATCTTTTTGCACTATTGTTACATCACACTTATGATTTAGGCCAAATTTACAAGCTCTTTGTTTTTGCCTATTTAATCTGACATAAGTCAAGTCAAGTCAAGTCATTTTTATTTGTATAGCACTTAATCCCAAATAGTCTCAAAGGGCTTCACAAGTTATTACAAATAAGAAGTTTAGGTTATTCGTATGCTATAGAGTAGAAGTGAGTTTTAAGCTTAGACTTAAACATGTCCACTGAGGCAGCAGATCGGATCTCAGGGGGAAGAGCATTCCACAACACCGGTGCCCGGATGGAGAACGCTCTCGAACCAGCGGAACACTTCTTGGCTCTTGGGATCACCAGGAGACCGGCGCCTTCGGAACGAAAGCTTCGGGCCGGGACATAGGGGGAAATCAGATCTGAAAGATATAAGGGGGAAAGTCCATGTATGATTTTGTATAGTAATAGGAGAACCTTAAAATCGCATCTTAGGCTAACAGGGAGCCAATGCAGGTTAGCCAAAATTGGGGTGATGTGATGGTACTTTTTTGTCCTAGTTAAAAGCCTCGCTGCAGCATTTTGTACCAGCTGAAGACTCCTGAGTCTGGTCATCGGAAGACCGGAAAGTAGTGCATTACAGTAATCGAGACGGGAGGTAACAAACGCGTGAATTATGATTTCCGCATCCGACTGAGAAAGTATAGGACGAAAATTAGCAATGTTACGGAGATGGAAGAAAGCGGTTCTAGTAATTTTCTTCACATGTGTTTGAAAGGACAGATCGGGGTCAAATATGACACCTAAATTTTTAAGTGAGTCGCTCTGTGTGATGTGGCAATTGTCGATGTTCACAGCAGTTTTAGAGAATAAGTCATGGGACTTAGCTGGACCAATAACTAACATTTCAGTCTTTTCAGAGTTAAGACGCAGGAAATTGAGTGACATCCACTCTTTTATCTCAGTGAGGCAGGCCTCCAAATTTCCACAGTTTAGTGTGGCACATTCCTCCATCGGGAGATAGAGTTGAGTGTCATCTGCGTAGCAATGGAAACTGATATTATACTTGCGAATAATATCACCTAGTGGAAGCATATAAATGCTGAAGAGAAGGGGGCCAAGCACTGAACCCTGCGGAACACCACAGGTAACACTAAAGGGCTCAGATGTCAATTCGCCATATTTAACGCAGTGTGTCCTATCTGAGAGGTAGGATCTGAACCATAAGAGGACGTTTCCTGAGAGACCAATCCATTTTTCCAACCGTTCTAGCAAGATATTATGGTCCACTGTGTCAAATGCAGCACTAAGGTCCAGCATTGGATTGCAATGTCTAATTTAATCATAAAAAATGTTCATTATGTTGTTATCAATGACATTAAAGACAATTTTAATACAAATTGAATATTTCACGAGCAATGAGTGAGTACCAATATATATATATATATATATATATATATATATATATATATATATATATATATATATATATATATATATATATATATATATATATATATATATATATATATATATATATATATATACATACATATAGCGTATACTGTAGTTGCAGCCATTTATCTTGAAGGATCGGCAGTCACTACTGTGGCTGAGAATAGAATCGGCTTCCTTCTGGTGGGCCATTTTGAAATCTAGAACTGGAATATTCTAATTACAGAAATGTTGTATTGTTACTAATTTAATAAAATTACAAGTTTTATTTCAGGATTTCTGCCAAATTCTGAAGGCTGATTGCAAATCCTCTTTTGTTGTTGCGTTGGACTTTAATTGTAAGTATAAAACATATTGTAATTACTTGAATGAAAATGTTTGTTTTTTGTACATAATTACATACTATTGATCGTAAATGCCGTTAGTATCTGTATGGTTAGCGAGCTAATGCAACGGTTTTGTACTTTGTTTTTAGTTTTAAAGCCACCTTAAAGGGTAATGATTGAGGCCATAGTCCAAAAAAAACAGTTATCAAAAAAAGTCTGGTTATTTGAGACTTTGTTCACTATCTGTCTAGCTGGTGAAAAATGGTGAGGACAGCACAGTAACAATTTGTGAAGGAATTAATTAATTTCAGTGGTGAAACCAGATGTCATACTGTTAATTTATGTTCCATCAAATATATTGTTTTAATTGAAATGCAACCCTAGCTCTTACTTGTGTTTTAATTCCATGCGCTTCATAGTTCAGTCCGCCTTATATATATATATAAAATATATCACAAAATACTATTTTTGGGGTGCACCTTATAGCGCAGAAATTACGGTATATGTATCATTTTGGTTTATTTTAGAAAGGACTGGTAAATTGTTCGCTTATCAACAGATAGCAAAACACAAATTTGTTCTAATTGGAGGCCAGAATCCCAGTATTCCAGTCTTTGGGAATTCCACCAAGAATAGAAATCATGTACTGTTTTCATATTCCATCATTTTGCCAACAAATGTAGCGAGAAGCCCTGGGGCGGTCAGTAAAAAAATATTATGCACAAAAGAACAAGACCCTGCTGGGCGAACCATGCAGCAAAGAAAATTGCACACAAGCACACGCATACACATTCATGCAGACACCTCCTGTGGAAGTCTGCTTCTTTTGGCCGTGAGTTTATGCAACATTTGTCTGGTAAATGGTGGCACAGTCGGACTTTATGCTCGTCAGATTGCTGAGTGGTGCTCGTGTTTGTGTGTGTATACGCTAGCAAGCATCGGCTGTAAATGTAGAACTCGTCTGGTGAGGCCATTATCCAGACGCTTGTCAGAGAGCTGCCAGTTGACACCTTGCAAAGTAGGTTTCCTTCTGTTACTCCTTGATACACATGAAGGGAGAATGGTGTTGCATATGCCACAAATAAGATAAGCCTAAGTGGTTAAGTATTCTCGTCTGAGCAGATCAAAAAAAATGAAATAGAAGATGCATAGAGGTACTTACGTGAGCTCAGGCCGATTCCTTTCCTCAGTAGCAAATTTCTCACTGAAACAAAAAGTCGTCCGGTGTTCTGAAATTCCTTCCTACTCCTCGCGACGTCCTATCAATGACCAGCGTGCGTGTGCACGCACACCGCTGGTCAAAGTTTGTGCCATTGAAAGCGGGGAGTAATTATGATTTTTGTTTCTATATACCAGTCATCTTATTAGACTTTTTCACTGCTTCAAAATACTGTTGTTTGATGTAGCCTGGCATCTTTTTCAGTGCTAGCTTTCTAGCATGTTTTTTGTTGACAACAGTAATCACTCAGTGTATGTCTGCATGCCAACCCTTGTTTTACATCATCAGTAAAACTTATGTTTGCAATACTTCTGAGTTTCAGTGTTGCTGGTTTTACTTGATTACAAAGAAAGGTCAGCCCAAAGTAGGGCACATCGAGAGAGGAGGAAGGAATTTCATAACACCCGTTAAATAAATATTGTGGACTGTAGTCAGAACAACACATATTGAAGTACCCTAAATTCTGGACGACAGAGCATATCTGATTAAAGGACAGATGCACACGTCTATTCAATAAACAGAACTCCTTACCGTCCATTTCCTACTTTTGTGATTCTTTTTAAATGTAACACATGATGTTATCAATAAACATACATGCTAGGAATCTTAAGTATTCTCGGCTGATTGAATATTTTGATGTGGCAGCAGGTCACTAGTTATGGGTTATTTTTTCATATGTGTCGTCACTAAGATCTTCTATCAGCAGATAGTATTTGTGAGAAAGATTAGAAGCATTTATCTATAATAACTTGTGTTGCACTTGTGCGTATATGCCAATGCCAATTATTTCAATATTGACTGCCTCTCTTTACGATCGAGATTAACAGCTGCAAACAAAGTTCGCAATGGAGTGTCTTTTTTGCGGCACAATCTCTTAATTTTTTGGGACATTTCCCCGCTGATTCTGCAAAGAGACCTATCTTACTCCATAGGGACGGTGGAATCTTGTTCATCCATTCATGCATGTCACTAAATAGATGACAAGGCATTTGGCCACCGAAGGGAGTCATGGTAATTCATACCCACGCTTTGTTGAATTTCTTCACTTTGATATTCAGGGCATTTTGTGGTGCTTTGTTTTCATTAAGCAGTCGGATTCCTTGGTCCACACTAGTTCTAAACCAGCTAGTCAGTGCTGTCCACAAAGGCAAACTGCCGGACACGCAGGGCTCTAACGGGCACTGCAGGTGGAGAGATCCACGGGAAGGGCCTGGCGTGCATCTGAAGTCGCTGTGTGACCGCTTGCCGTGTGAAAAATAAGATTTAGGCACAACCTATTTAAAGTAAGTTTTTAAAATGTAGAGAAAAGGTAGCAGGCAGTATTCTGGAGTTTACTGTATTCTTTTGCTCAGATGTTTTTGTCTTCAGTGCAGCTTTCAGATTTGCGCTCCAGTGAACCAAACACACCAGAGTTCACATGCAATCTTTCCCACTTCAAGTGGTCTCAACTTGCTGGCTTGATGCACACCAGGGCAGAGATCATGTGAGAGCATTCACACTTAACCAAATGGACTTCCCTAGCAAAGTCATGGCAACACACATCATTTCACTAGACAGTAGCACAGTGTTTAGAAAAGCAAGTTTCTGATTATTAGCTCCTTTTCCTCTTTGCTATATATATATATATATATATATATATATATATATATATATATATATATATATCCACAGAATTCAGGATGGGCGCAAGTACTTTTTCACGGCGGCACTGTAACCCATTACAGTGCTTAACGTCTGCAGAGTGAAGCAGGCAATTCTCTTGCCTCCATGTCGATGTTAATAGTGTCAGGGAATGGAGACAGGACCCACTTGCGTTTGTTTCTCTCAGTTTTATTGGGAAGAAGTCAAAGGATTGCACTCACTGGTCGCGGGCGATGGCGGTGTCGGGAGCAGAAAAAACAGGTCAGTAGCCAGGACAGGAGAGCAAAAAACGTGGTCGAGATCAGCAACGAGTCGAAAGCCAGGAGAGGAGAGGAGAGGAGACGTGGTCAAGATAAAAAAAATGGGTCGAAGCCAGGAAACAGAGGGGAGCCAAAACAGGAGTGAGTCCGGGCCGAAAAGCTTGCCTAGAGTAAACTGAGGTTCGCAGAAGGACTGACAACAGGTGACAGAAAGAAGTGGGTTTTAATAGTGACAGGGAGCCAATCAGAGTCTGAGACAGTTGGCGCCAAATGAGCGGGCTCTGGTGCTTCGCATCAGTAATCATGACAAATAGTGAGACTAAGGATTTTGATTCAGTGCACACCTCAGCCCTAAACAATAGAATGAGTGATATTTTTCGCAGGCAAACAGAAAAACAATCTATTCAGTATTTTTTGTCAATGCCTGGACTTTTTTTTCATAGTGGAGGATTGCCTATCTATTGATGCTTTTATTTAAAGTAAAAGCGCATTTGCTTAATTTATAAGTTCAGTCAAGACAAAAGATAATAATTCTTTGATACACTTTATATATTGCTTTCCTGCTCTGCCACTCAAATGATAAATACGATATGGTTCGATATCGATTTATGTGCTAGTAGTTAATTGGTTGTGCCGGGACACACATATTCAGGTAGTGGGAGCAAGAAAGCCTCCGGATTTTTTAAATGGACTGCTCTTGTTTATCTTTCAAGCCCCAGATTTGGCCAATGTTGTAAGGTTACAGTTTAATTTTACATTTAATATCTGTACATAGTTGATTTTGTCAAATTGAGCTTTTAAAAGCTAGTTTTTTATGTTAGCTAACCTGTTGATGCTAAGGTAGCTGAAACGGATCTCATGCCATTTTTTTCAGCTCTACGGAGTTTGGGCTGTTTGAAAATATGCCTGTAAGACAAAAGTAGCTTTATTGTTTGGCTCTGCAAAAATACACAAGTTAAGTGAAGTCATGTTTATTTGTATAGCCCTTAATCAGAAGGAGTCTCAAAGGGCTGCACGGACCACAGATTGTTACAAACTACAGACTCCATCCCCTGATGTAAAACCTACATAAGGGCAAGGAAAAACTCAAAAAACAGTCCACCCAGTGCTACCTTTGATAAGTATACTTTAGAAATAGTGGTCAGGGACAGAAATACTGATACATAGGGAGAAGGTAAAGGGTTTTGAAAAACGCATTGTTACCATGTATTCCTTTGAATGCATGTATCATTTTTAAAAGCAAAGAAAATCGTGTACAAGCCCCAACTGCAATAATCAGCAATAATTGATACAAAAATTAAACATGTTTTTCCTTTGCCTGGATCTGAAATATGCTCTATTGAAGTACATAGTTGATATGTAATTGTTGATATGTATGTTTTTAAGGTAGCAAAACATTTGTGCTTGACAATTACCCCAATCATTGCCGCTCTTTCAAAATAAATCACAGGGTTTTTTTTTTTATGGTACAAGAGGAATGGGAAAATTTGCTTTAAAATTCTTTAACAAATGTTTAATTTTGGAAATGAAAAAGATATACAAACCTTGGTGATGGGAACTGAATAAGTCTTATTCTTCTGCACTGGAAATTAGCATTTTTTCCCCCAATGATCGTAACATAAAACACACAAAAAATGACTCTTGTGCAACAACTCTTTTTACTTTACTTTATTTTTACCCTAAACTTGTTAAAATTGAATTGTTTTTAAATAAGTGAGTCAGACTTATATCTTGAATAAATGCTGATAAATACAATAATACTCATGTATTTATGCATTATTTGTTAAACTCCACCACTCTGCCACTATGGTCTATTTTAGCAAATCTACAAAGCATTTCCAAACAGCATCAAGCATTCTTTTTCAGAGAGCGGAAAGAATAATGTGTCAAAGAACCTCTAGTCTTAAAAAACAACACTTGGTTAAAAAACAACAACAACAAACATAAATATAAAACACGAACTTGAAGTCGCCTGTAGTTAACTCAGCTGCGATGAACAAATTGGGTAAATGTGTAAAAAATCCTCCAGCTCAGTTAACTGCAACACACACAGAAACATACTCAAATAAAAAATCTGTTGTATATTGATTTTTTTTTACAATATATTTTATTCTACATTTAATGTGTATATATGATTTGTGATTATTCAGATTGTTTTAGCCTCTGGTCTCTGCACATTAATGAAAGGGCATCATCATCTGGCGTCACATTGAAGCCTTTCCTTTAAATGGCATTGTTTTGAATGGATGTCATAAATCGATGCTGCGTGTGTTCAACACTGACCGCTTTTGCAAAAGGTCACACAACTCTGACTGGGCTGCATAAGTGGAATTCTGAGATAGACACCATGTAGTTATATCTTCATTTAATAAGTGAGTAAAAACTGTTAAAAACCTATATTTAATATACAGCATCTAAAAAGTGTTTTGTTTTAACTGTCGAAAAAGGTGTCTATGATGATGTCACAGCAAAGGCAAAACTTTATGTCATTAAAAACAAACAAAAAAACATATTAACTGCTACTGCTATTGCTACTGAAAATAATGATGACAATAATAATAACTATAACGATGATAACGGTCCACATTTGCTTGGAGAGTTGCATACCCTTAGACTGACACTAGCTGACTGCAAGGAGCAAACCCTATTAAAATTGCTGTTGTTTTTTTTAATGTGTAAGTCAGACTTTTATCCTGAGTAAAATCTGATAAATACAAGAAAACTCTCAACACTCTGCAAAAGGGAGACAGGGCTCAAATTTAAAGTCATTTCTCCCCCACTAGCAAGAGGTGTTATGGCCAAAGTTCCGTGTTTCGTAAATATGTTGGAACTGCAAATTAGTTTCGACAAGAAAATAACAGCCCATGTTTTCAACTCCGCTGGGTGGTAAAGTTGTGAAAATGACGGGGGGGGGGGAAAAACGATTGGCTGAGCAAAAAGAACACCACTAACAAAGTAGCCAGGAAAGGGGAGTCATCGGGGAATAAACCATAGCCCTGAAAATAACCCAGACGCATACTAAAACAATTTGAGACAACAAAATTGCAATACAGTCTTTGTGGATTCTAAATAGACAGTAGTTCTTTCCAAACATGACCTAATTGGAAAAATTTGCATCGAAATATATTGACAACAGATTGCTTAGAAAACACCTCCATTTGATTGTGAACTGGAAAAAACATAATGTGTAGAATTAAGATAATAATAGTATAGTGTAGCCCGGCGTGCCTGTGTCAGCTGCTGCAACTTGTGACAGGTGGCCACTTTGGCTCTAAAATGATGTTTTCCTTAATTTTGCTTTGGAAGTTTGACAGGATTTTAGGTAGCCGGGTTTGGCCAATTCAATAGGGACATGGCCACCTGGCTCAAAGGCCTGGTTTTAAGCTGTTATACTTTGGGTTTGGGAGTGTTGGGGTGTGCAACAAGTGAGTGCATGGACGTGCCTTCAGCTTAAAGGGCAGTCATGCGTTGAGAATGTAAACTGCAACGGCTTCAATTCAAAAGCTTATATTCTTGCATTGCAAAGTTTTCCAGGCTAAATATTTTGATTATGCGCCTGAGAGCCCGGTGGGCTGTTTCTATATGTGTACATTACTACACGAGATTTTATGGTAGTCTAACCCGGGCTGCAGCGGTGAGAGCTATCTTCGTTATTCATTATCCATTATCCGTTATCAGTCAGTTCATAATACACTACAAAGCCTAGGAGCCGAGACACTTACTCTCAGCCAAAAGGCCGAGCTAAGGTCCTAACCCTAAAGCCTTGCTGCGATGACTGCGAATGCACTGTTCCCGGAGGTACTGCAATACCGGGCCGATGCGTGGAGTGGACAGAGCAAGCTCTTATTCTATCTCGCTGGACTTTAACCACTGAACCATTACCTTTTAACTCATTATCACACTATTTTTACTCAGGGTGCCAGAAACTAATGTTACGGAATGGAGAAAATGTCGACATTTTCAAAAGGATAAAAAAAAAAACATTAAGAAATAATATGTTAGTGATACATGATAAATATCTGTATATTCATAGTGGCAGTTATACAGTACATTGTGCTCATGGACACTTATAGATGGGAGTTCAGGGAGTTAATAACACCAACGAGATGTTTTCCTCATCGTGCTTATTTGCGATTATTTATTTATTAACTTTTTGTTTTCTCAGTTCTCTAACATTCTTTCTGGCACCCTGAGTAAAAATAGTGTCATCATTACATAAAATCTATCGCTTTTTTGAAGACATATTTATCAATAGTGGCCTCGTGTTAAGCTTACAGGGCAGCAAGGCTTTAGGGCTAGGACCTTAGCTTGGCCTTTTGGCTGAGAGTAAGTGTCCCGGCTCCTAGGCTTTGTAGCGTATTATGAACTGACCGATGACGGATAATGGATAATGAATTACGAAGATAGATCAATAACCCTTAAAAACCCCAAACCCCCCCTCACCACTGCAAACAGGTTATGATTCCACTTCCATACAATATTTTGTGACTCTGGTCAGCGACATTATTCAACTAATCAATCATTGCAATAATATATACTGCAAGAGTATGAATTGTGCAATGGTTATGCACGAATAAATACGTAGTTATTATTGATCGCCTTATATATGAAAAATATATGACAAAATGGTCTTTTTTCAGGGGTGCGACTTATAATCTAATGCACCTTATAGTGAGGAAAATACGCTACAGTATACACATTTTGAGATTAAAAAGTGACATCAATGACATCTGACCCAAAATTGTTACGATGATAACTAAAATTCCTGTAACCTTTGTTCATGTTAGAAGTCACATTTTTTTGTCCATTATTTTGTAACATAAAAAAGAATGTATTTAAAAAAACGTAGAAAAAAACAAACAAAAGCAGTGCTTTAGCTGCTTATTTTGTCTTTGGGGAAACTTAGCAGTAGATGTTACCATCAAGCCTAACAAATCGTCATAACTGCGAAAAACTAAACCGAAACTTGAATCATGTGAATAACTTAAACCACTCAGTGTAATGTTCTTTTACATCGAAAACAATGAAGAAAATTTGCAATGCTAAATATCACGCATCAGGGAACATACTAGTGGTATGATAATTTGAATTTTATTTTAAACGCCCAAAGGCCTCCAAGACTGTTAACATATCATTTTGATTGCAGAATGTGAGTTAAGACACTATGTCATTTGATTACAAAATATGAATTACAAGCTATATCCACTTATTTTTATCCATTTTAGGGGACGGACATGCTGCTAGTTGCTGTAGACTGAAAATGACATCAAAGTTGCCTAAGAAACAACTAATGACCAATTTAAACTGCTTTTTGAAGACGAACCATGTTTGGTCCTCAGTTGAAGTTGAATAAAATAAAGCCATTCTGCTAAGAGTGAAAGAAATAAGGAACAATAAAACAAACATTTCTCAAATTATTTCATGTTGTACAAGCCCAATAATAACCTCAATTCTGTATTCAAGCAAGTAGGCAGGCATAAACAAATATTATTAAAAGAAAAAATTGAACGTAACAAAATAAATAATTTTTAAAAATTGAAGCAAGTCTTTCTCCTTTGACAAATTCTGTCAAGCAATTGAAGTTTTCTAATACCTCTTTGTCACTAAATTTCCCTGAGGGATCCATATGTGCTTGTGTTTTTGTTATTATACAAACCAACATGTCCTCCCTCGTCTCATTAAACTTCTGGCTTCCAGTCAAAATGGCCGCTTCCCACTGACCAAATTTGTGGGTCACACAAGATTTCTGATAGTATCGCTCCCAGTCACTGTCTGTCTGCACTCCAAGAACATTTGTTTTGATGAGATGGGTGGATGAAGCACATCTAGGCCACAGACATTGTATAACTAGAAACAAACACATTATTTTTACCTTTACACTTGACTTTCTCAATAGAAGAGGGTTACGTGCTCGTTGAGTGCCTGTTCTTATGCTAGGACACGCAACACAAATGTCATACGTTGTAGCAAATAACACATTACACGCAGTCTGTCTCCAATGCATGTAAAACTGAGAATTACTGGCAAAGCTACAGTCACTTAGCAAAACGTATTGGCAGATGCAAACCCAACCAAAGGAGACCTGATAAAAACGAAAACACACTTTTCCCACGATGTTGCCGTTTTCTGGCGGTTTAATGATTTCATTTCTCAAAGGCACGGCAACAGCACGGCTGCACTGCAGTTAGCAGTCGTTGTACCGTAATGGGCAATTGGCTAAAGTTCAGTTGTGGCATAGCAAAGCAAATCGTTTCAGTATCCGCTGGGGTCTTCCATCCACCTCTTTTGAGTGTAATTAAAAGCTTCATGACAGCAGTTGTGGGCCTTTCACCTTTGCAGCCTCAAAGGTTGAATAAACTTTCTCCAAAGGCATTTAGATTTTAATGGTTTGTCCCTCTTTATCTTTTATATCCTCTATCTAGGCTGAGATGATTATTTCTTCTGATACTCACTAATTTGACGGAATTGATATAAATTAAAAGGACCATATTTTGTTCAATCAACTTGTGCTAGAGATAAAATCGAATCCAGCTTTTTCCCACCCGACCTGCGAGTATTAAGCCGGTGATTCTTTGTTTGCAGCAAAATTTTGGTGGCATGATCAATTTAGAATAATGATAATAATAACACCCATGATAACCACAGAAAAAAAAAACATGAAAAACAATGGCATTTGAAAAAAACTGAATGCATGAATGAACTTTATTTCCTGAGAAAACAAATATAAAACATAACAACAAGTCAAAAAAACAAAAACAATGTGAATGTAACATGTACGGAAAGGAATAGGAAGAAGCATATGCTTATTTGATCCTCCCCCACTTCCTTAATAATTGTGTCTTATAGCTAAATATCCCGTGTATTTACATATAACAAACACGTCAGGAATATACGTATTTACATAAGTTTTGTGGATACACACACGTATTTATTCTATTCTTTTTAATCCTCCCCCACTTCCTTAATAATTGTGTCTTATAGCTAAATATCCCGTGTATTTACATATAACAAACACGTCAGGAATATACGTATTTACATAAGTTTTGTGGATACACAGTCACTCCGTCATCGTCATCATTATCATCACCATCATCATTTTTATGCCCATCACCACTATCACCGTCATCATCATTACCATTGCTGTCTCCATCCATTCTCAGCATACTTTAAAAATAAGAGTATCTATCATAATAACAATAGTTCTCAATGGTGATAGTGGTGACAACTGACAACCATGTGGTGTGTGTTTTCCATCATACAAGTATCTTAGGACCTGCTGCCTTAGGGGGTCCGCCCCAGACAGCAAGACCATCATTCTTGGTGCATTAAAAAGGTACGGGAGCTTGAGCCAATTACCTCCAGCATCAAAACTCCCACTTGTCTGCCCTCACGATGAGTTCTGCAGAAATGTTGTGTTCTTATTAAAAGTATCTTTATGTGATTGTATATCCATTTATTTTGTTTTTGTTTAGTTTTCACCATCATCATATCTGTGCATTTAATGTTCCTCTCTTCTCAACATTGCACAAAAATATGTACAGTATTCAATGCTTTGTTAATCCATCCATCCATCCATCCATCCATTATCTGCACCGCTTATCCTCAGCAGGGTCGCGGGGGTGCTAGAGCCCATTGCTTTGTTAATCTATATTCTTAAAATAATCCTTCCTAACAGGGTGGAACAGACAACAAATGGATGGAACACACAATCATGTGGTGGACATTTTTTAATTCTGTTGTTTGAATCTTATGGTTAACCCCATCGTCCAGCATTTTTGCCAATTTGGAATGACTGGAAATTCATGTAATACAGTACTATAGACCACATCAGCATTAATCAAACATTGCAACACTTTCACATCCAGAATCCTAACATCATGAATACACTTCAGATGTTCAATTTACTAGCCTGTTGTACAGGCGTGTGACTCTCATGATTCCTTTTGAGCCCATCGCTTTGCCACCGCTTTCTCTAATTTTCCGTTTTTGCTTTTTGTTTTTCCAGGAGAGCTGTAACCTTTTCAATTTCCCTTTTCAGTCCCTTTCTATCTATTCTTTTTTATGTTGACCTAACTTTCTTTGACAGAAAATAAATACAGTACATAACATACCATTGTATTCCCATCTTTTTAAAATGAAATAATGAAACCTACGGTAACAAACAAGCCTGTACATTTTAAAGCTCAAACGTGCAATATTCTGATGGTGAAGGTCCTGTTGGGTTTTTGAGTGGCAAAAGTAGATACTTTGCCTTGGCCGTTTGCCTTTGTTTGCAGCTCTCTTTCTTTCCCTCCACTTCTACCTCCAGTCAGGTCAAGTCAAGTCATGTTTATTTGTATAGCCCTTAATCACAAGGAGTCTCAAGGGCTGCACAAACCACAGATTATTGCAAACCATAGACTATTATCACACCATCCCTTGATCTAAAACCTACATGAGGGCAAGGAAAAACTCAAAAACCTCAACATGAGGAAAATGAAAAAACCTTGAGAAGGGACCGTACATGAGGTAATTCCCCTTCCAGGATGACCAGGCTGCAATGGATGTTGTAATAACAATTTATACACAAATATCATCAACAGGAAATTCAGATCATTCATAAGCTACATTTTTCTCGCTCTGTGAGGTCTGCAATCCTTTCCTGTCTCCCTGTCCGTCCACCATGTCTCTCTTGTTTTTTGCAGTTAGTCTGCTCTCCCCCTTCTGGGTTGTCATCATCCTTTTCCTTATACCGACTCTGCTGCACTAAGTGCTGGTGCCATTTCCTTGCAAACATGGAATCATTTTACCAAGTTTGAGTTTTTTTTACATACACAAATGCTTCTGTTCTATATGAAGTTAATATTATTATTATTATAGTTGTGATATAGGTTGGTATTATTTTCACTCCGCAACCTAATTTTAGTCTTTTTCTGGTGGGGGCTCCTGGGCAAACATTACCACTAACATTTAATTTGAACAAAATTTAAAATATAAATTCATAACATTTAATTGCATAGTTTAGTGAAGTTTACCAAACTATTAAATAAAAAAAATATTTTATAATGTTATGTCCTACACCTCTTAAGGAAGTTGATTACATTGCACTGCGGACACAATAAAATTGAGTACATATATGTCACCAAAAAGGTATCTAAAGTGCAAAATAAGATTTGAAATGCATTTTATTCAGGCTGAGATCCTCTCCCTTTGCTTGCAAATGATAAACATTGGTTTTCTCTTCTATTATCAATTATTTTAACATTAACTGCTGTCCTTTAAGGACGGTAATAGGGTATGTGCTTCAAATACATAGGACATTCACCACACAATTTACCGTCAATGCTCAGGCCACTACTGACATTCCAGGTCAATAGTGTTCAGACATTTTCTGCACTTACTTACTTTTTGTATTTTATCTCCCTTGACAAGCAGGTATAACAACCCTCAGTCATGCGCGACACAAGGGTCACAGTCACTCAGTTTATTGCCTGCATTCAGTAAACAAAACAATACAAAGAAATCAGGGCACCTGTGCACGACTGCATACATCTTCAGCACGAGGTGATATAGCTGAAGGTACGGCCAGCAGACAACATGCGAGCACATTGACAGTGAAACCTTAATAATAAGGGGCGGCAGTGGCTCAGGAGGTAGAGCGCTCGTCTTGGGATCAAGAGATCTCAGTTTGAATCCCGGCTCCTCTGTGTTACATGTCGAAGTGTTCTTGGGTAAGATACTGAACCCCTAATACCCCCAATATGCAGGTTAGCGCCTTACATGGCTGCACGGCCGCTATTGGGAAATGTGAAGCACACTGTAAAGAGCTTTAGGAAGTCTTGACTTAAAAAGCGCAATATAAATGCAGATCATTTCATTTCATTTCAATAACAATGAACTTAGCTTTCCCACTTACCCGCATTCAATAAACAAAACAATACAAAAGAGTCAGGGCGTACGTGAACGACTGCATACATCTAAAACATTAAGAGAAAGAAAAATACAAAAACGGGAATCACTCAACATGCCGCACACCGTGGCGTGGTTGCATTGAAACATGTTGCATCTCAGTAATTGTCGTTTCAAGCTGCATTACTTTACTTTTAATTTGGGTTTTTTTATGCGTCCTTTAGCACAACATATATACATTTACATACAAAAATAGTTTGTGAAAGCAGCTCCTATATTTAGCAAAATATGAACTTTTACCCAAACTGATATTGGGCACAGTTTACCTTAAGCACGAGGTGATATAGCTGAAGGTACGGCAAGCGCAGAAGCCCATAAAGTGCCAAACGAGAAAGACAGTCGAACACGCCTATGGCTTAACAAATGAATGCGGTACCATGGTTTTAACAGTAATGCAATAGAAACACAGATTTTGTGATAATTAAAAAAAACTCAAAATAATCACATTTCAACTCTGTTACACAGGCATCCCCTAGATTTCCAAAGCGACCATCATGTACTTAGCAGCCATGACAAGAGATATGACGGAATTGTTTTCACTCACTTCATTTTATGTGCGGATGTAAAATGTCTAAGTAGGCGTCTCCACAATGGTCAGTTTGCAGCTTTGGATAGAGGCTCAAGATTGGACACACGACAATTACGAGATGGTTGAGGTTTCTCACTATTTGCTTCAGTCTGGCTCTATTTTGAAACTCCAGCTTTATGGCTTTGTTGTTTTCCTGACAAACCAACGCATCACAGTTGAGCCTTTGCTTTTGTATCAAAAAGCAGTAACAAGTAAATGAACCGCAATGAGACTTTGGCTTTAAATCCAAACCCAAGAAGTGATTTTGTCAGTGGCAGCGTTTTTGCCGACAGTTTGTAAGATCTTTTCCGACCTCTTTCTTTTTCTTTTCTGTGTGTCTTTTGCTCTGTCTGTGGCCCTATAATCTTCCCGCTCTGTTGACATGAGGCCTGGCCATTGTGGTCATCTCTGATAAGAGATACTATGCAGGCACAGTAATAGATGGATTACACACCGCAGGCAGAGTTCAGCATGTGTATAGTGGTTGGGTGAAATAACGGGATTTTCATTCTTATATCTGACATTCACTCTCTTAAGCTTTATTGGATCCAGCAGGATTCTTTTTGTTTTGTTGAAAATCTCATTTTTGGGGCTCTTTCTCTCTTTGATTTCAATGCTGGTCCAGTTTTCTTGGTTGTCTCCGGCATCTCAAGCTCTTATTTTGTTTTATTTACCTCAAAGCCCTTTCAAACAGAAGCTCAGTAGTCTCCCAACTGCCGTTAAATAGTTCTGAATGAGTGGATGCTAAACTATAAGAATAGGAGTAATCAAACACCATTAAGTTAATGCAATTCTACAAAAAAATACATATTGGGATGTATAGTGTTTTCATTTAAAGTTGTGTGTTTTCTTGGAGGTCATGTTAGGGGAGTTAATATGTGTTAGGAGTAGTAGTATTTTTATCGCAGACTACTTAAGTATACTATGAGTTCTTATGTTGAACTATAACAAAATTATATCCGAGATTAGTAAATGTTCTCTAACCATAGGGCTATTCAGCCAAACATTTTTTTTTGTTTTATAAGTATTGGTAGACTTTAGGGTGAAACAGCAGCAAAGTACACTCAAAGATAGACCTTAACTTTTAACGACACTCATTATTAACGGCCATGCTAAGGGTATAATTGTAAAGTACGTGGTAACCTTTTTGTTTGAAGTTAATGATCACAGCTAGTTTTTTTATGTTTAATAGAAAACAACAATTACACGCACTGCTTCATCTTCTTTTTAGTGCCTATGTTGCTTTTAAACTCACACACTGTATTAAAAGTTAACATTGTCTTATTTCCTAATGCCATTTATTAGTGCTGTGAAGTCCTCTGTATTTTTGGGGTATTCCTCTGAACACATACTTAAACTAGTTATTTACTAATGATGGTTCATTTATTTTCTTGCCGATTTATAATTAGCAACTAACTTATTTTATTTCAAATCAAATCAAATTTTAAAGGACTTTTCAGGCATTAAATTACCTCTCAAAGTGCTGTGTAATAAAATTCAGCGTACGATAAGACAATAAAATTCCCTCCTTTATCCCCACCCGAAACCCGAAACACACACACATGGCTTGATATACAATAAAAAAAAAAAATAGTCATAGATATTACCGTATTTTCCGCACTATAAGGCGCACCTAAAAGCCTTTATTTTTTTCAAAAGCTGACCATGCGCCTTATAATACAATGCGCCTTATTTATGGATCAACATTAAGTTTTCCAACTAACTTGCAGCCGCCGACTCGATTTTCCCCCGAACGCCAAGTAGTACGCGGTGGATGGTGGGATTTATTTACCGGCGTTTCATTGGCTAACCAATGTGTCAATCATCAGTTGAATCGATCACTATTGGCTAAAGTTATTCGGAGGTCAAGAGGCGGATCCTTCTTATCATTTACAGACTGCCATTGGCTCAAACGGCAAACAAAGCCTGCAATTGGCCGAAAAAGATGTGTCAATCATCAGTTGAATCGATCACTATTGGCTAAAGTTATTCGGAGGTCAAGAGGCGGATCCTTTTTATCATTTACAGACTGCCATTGGCTCAAACGGCAAACAAAGCCTGCAATTGGCCGAAAAAGATGTGTCAATCATCAGTTGAATCGATCACTATTGGCTAAAGTTATTCGGAGGTCAAGAGGCGGATCCTTTTTATAATGTACAGGCTGCCATTGGCTTAAACAGCGAAACAAAGCCTGCAATTGGCCGAAAAAGATGAATGCGTATAGCATGTGGCCGATGGCATAGAGAAAGCATTTTTTTCTATTCTGTATTTGTAAATATTGTATTCTCCTGGATTTACTACCCTCACGGATATAAGAGGACATTGCCTGCACATTATTATGAACACAATGACTTCGGTGAGCTATTCCCGGTTTTATATTGTCTTGTTTCAGACTGAACTCGATGTTTCTGTGATAAGCGGTGCAGATAATGGATGGAATGGAGTGTCTATTTTTAAATTAAACTCAATTCCAAGTGTTTATTGTCATATGCACAGTAAAGTTGCGAGCGAAAAATAAAATAGATACGAAGGAATGGTTATCATTTCTTGAATCCCAAGACTTTAACCTTCCGAATGATGGAACGATGCATTTGAGTGACATCTTACGGACACCGCATTCGCACGTGTTCTCGACACGTATTTGCGTCTATGCAAGCTTTCGGAATGTTAAGGGGGTAATAAGTTGGACTGAACTATCTGACTGTTTTGTCCACGTTCCCATTGTAGCGCCTTACAATCCGGTGCGTCTTATATATGTCAAAAATAGGACCAAAAACTATTTTTTCGGGGTGCGCCCTATAACCCGGTGCGCCTTATAGTGCGGAAAATACGGTAAATATGATTATGGCAAGGCATCGACAAACCGTATGAGGAAAATTTAAATCATTTACATTTTATCAAACTTTGTTACATATTTGTTGTTGAGAATTCATTAATAGGTATGATTTATTCAAGGGGCAGCCTGGCAGAGCAGTGGTTAGCGCGTGTGCGGCACAGTTCTGAGGTCATGAAAACGAACCTTCCTATGTGGTTTTTAAATGTTCTCCCTGTGCTTGCGTGGTGCACTCCGATTTCCTCCTACATCCCCCCCAAAAACAGGCATGTCAGGTTAATTGGCCGGACCAAATTGTCCCGAGGTGTGAATGAGCGAGTGAATTGTATGTCTTTGTGTGCCCTGCGACTGTCTGGTAACCGGTTCAGGGTGTTCCCTGCCCACTGCCCGAAGATAGCTGGGATGGACTCCAGCACCCCCGCGACCCTACTGAGTATAAACAGTGCAAATTTTGGATGGATGGATAGATTTATACAAGGGATTAAGGACTATATTTTCACATTCTATAGTAGGTCTGCAACTAACAACTTTTTTAAAAGTCAACTTGTCACAAACTATTGAAACGATTGGTCGAGTGATTTTTTTTTTTTGTATTTAAATTGATACATTAAAATCAAGTAAACATTTTTAACCCTGTAAACCAAGGACAGATTCATTAGCAGCAGTATAACGATGTGTAAACCAAATATGTGCATTTTTTGAAATATATTAGGTGGTCAACTGCAAAGTCTGTAACAAAATAACTTCTCAACTGAAATAACGCTCAATCTCTATTTATATTTCAGTTTTTATGTTTACATGTACATCCCACTCCACCTTGGGGAAAAAAAGAGGCGGATCATATAATTCTCAAAACAATTAGATTGGGTTGATACTTAGCCCTATGTTCACACATTCTCAAAGCAATAAATCATTAGCGGCGTACGCGACTCTTCAGCAGTTGATCACAGTGTCAATTACTTTCTCACGGCCCGGTAATTATAGCGGCACGTAATATGCTTGAGATGTTTTTTTTCGTGGGCCAAAATGTCAATAAGGTGCTGCAGTGAAAGAAAAAAGTCCAGAAAAGAATATATTTTGCTGTATTTCTGTTATTACTTGTGCTAGTTCTACTCTGGGTAGGAGACTTAACTTTTAGTTAAGTGGCGGCAGTAGCTCAGGAGGTAAAGCGCTCATCTTGGGATCAAGGGGATCCCAGTTCGAATCCCGGCTTGTCCGAGTTACATGTCGAAGTGTCCTTGGGTAAGACACTGAACCCCTAATACCTCCAATAAGCAGGTTAGCGCCTTACATGGCTGCACAGCCGCTGTTGGGAAATGTGAAGCACACTGTAAAGCGCTTTGGGAAGTCATTGACTTGAAAAGCGCTATATAAATGCAGATCATTTCATTTCATTTAGTTAATAGACAGGGTGTGGACGTGCCTAAAACAATCAAATATAGATTAATCTTAAATATTATACAATTTAGCATGCCATTCAATAACTCAACAATTTAAGATCACCAATCATGCTACTTTTGAAAAAACAAAACAAAAAAAACACTAATTACAAATTACCCCACTCTCATTTTCTCCAAGAAAATGCCCCACAATTGTGGACACCCCACAAAAATTGTGACAAAAATAAAACCAGTCATGGAGGCAGCCAATAGGCCAGCAGTAAAATCGGAGGACTTGGAAATAAAAATAACCACTGTCAAGATTAAAACAAATATAATCCCGAAGCACACAATGACAACAGTCTTCTTGTATTTGTTAGGAAAAACGCCAGCAAAGAGAATAAGAAACACATTGATATTGACCATGCACTGGGAAGACAAAAACAAATACTACTTACTTGATGTAACTTTCCTTACCCGTGGTATTGCAAAAGCAATGTTAATATATTTGAAATAATGTTGGCTGTCTCAAAAGGTCGGACTAAAGCTAAAAAGTCTCTGTAGTGCGAAGTGGAAGGAGAAGAGGACGACGAGGTGAGCGGAGAAGATGAGGTAAAATTTTGGACTATTTGATAAAGTTTCAGGAGCGAGCAGAGAGAGTGGGAAAGGTGAGATGGCACAACATTCATTTGGACAGGTAACTTAAAATTAGTTTTACCTGGTTATATCAGTATCAGAAATTATTTTCCCCCCATTTTATTAACACTCCACTTATTGAAACATAAATATTTTGTTTGTTTGTTGTACATGATTCAATTGTTTGTTTGTTTGTACATGATTCAGATTGAATCGTTTCTTGTACATGATTCAATTGTTTGTTTGTTTGTACATGATTCAAATTGAATCGTTTCTCCGGCGCCGTCACGAATGGCAGCCACTCCAGCAGCTCCCGTGTTATTTTCGATTGTTCTCAGTTATTTTCGATTGTTCTCAGCTTAGGGATGCTGCTTCGGGGATGAATAAAGTATCTATCTATCTATCTATCTATCTATCTATCTATCTATCTATCTATCTATCTATCTAAAGAAAAACACAATAGGGATCAAACTGAATCAAAGGTCAACATTGAATTCAAGAAGAACCACAATCTGTATGTAGCTTGTTTTTTTCACATTGCTGTGGTGCCATGCTGACTGATTTATTCAGTAATATCACTTGGTGTATGTGGTCCACAATATAATTATGCTTCATCACCTGGTCATTTAAAGATTGACTTGTTTGCAATCCTCGCAAGATGTCGATTTTATCAACCATCCTCAAGTGTAATCAAATTCCGAGGATAGGGCGGAGAGACCTGTAATAATATTGTCGATGGACAAATGTGTAAAATTGGCTGTTCCACACATGAATACTTGTGTGTATGTTATCTCGTCTGCAATTTGGCCCGATGTTGAATCAAAGTGGAAGCCCTGAGTGAACCATGAAACAATAGTAGCAATTTAACAACTCATTTTTCTGATAGTGGAATGTATAGATTCTGTATGTGAAATCACTCTCAATTCTCTTTGTATATTTTTATAAGTGAACCTGTCAAACACACTATTTTTTACAATTGAAACCCATTGAAAGTGCTTCAAAATGCTACAAATCTTCCGACGACCCCATAGCAAATTACAAAATACGCACTTTTTATTAAAGTGTGAAATTACCCTCCTTAAAATCAAGCAATGTTCATTTTTGTACTTACACAGTTGATAGTATTTGTGCTATCTGCTGGACATTTACAACAACAGCATGTTTGGTGTGTGGTTTCTTTCTCTCTAAGAACTACTTTTGATTTAAAAACTAATTTTGAAATCGAAAAATTTCTCTATACATTCTGAACTCTGATTTTAAATGTTTGGCAGCTCTGCATTGTGTTTGTAGTTGTCGCGGAGGAGACTTATGAAACACACAAAAATATTTGTAGGGTTCATACAAGTGATTGAATTCCTTGAAATGCTTTAATTTGAAGAATTGAAAACTGTTCCAAGTTTAGGTGAAGTGCTTGCAATTGCTTGAAATTGTTGCCGTGTTCTCAAATAGTCTGCTTAAAAGTGATCTCGACACTACTCTTCTTCTTCCCTCGTGATTAACAGCTGCTACCATTAAGTTGTATGGCATTGTCCTATTGAGTTTCATCCCCCTAGGATAACTTGCCATATATGGCAGTTACATGCTACACCTAAACAGGGCACTATGAAATGTGTATTAGAGTAAGGATTGTGTATCAGTTATGGACATTTATCATGGGCCATGCAAAAAAATAAAATAGTATTTCTCACTTTATGCAACTGAAAATATAAGCGACATGTTACTATCATTATCACCATTAACACCTATTTGGGGAGAGATTTGTCTCCAAAAAACATTTATTTGCGATGTACAGTAAATCTAAAAAAGATATGTAGTGATAAATACACACACAAGATTAAAACTCTCATATGTAAATATGTAAATCACAGATACATTTGTGGCTCTGAAAAATACATGATTTGCACCGAAAATATTATTTCAATGGTACTGGAGAAATTGGAATATTGGCTTTGAAAGTCTTTAAAAAGTGCTTGAATATGGCCATGAAAAAGTGTACGAACCCTGTATGTGTATTCTCTTTTGTTATGCCAATGGTTCTAACCATGTTCGTATTGCCTTTTTTTTGTCTTGCAGTTCAGCAGAGGAGAAATTTCGCTGGAACAACCAAGGTAGCAAATGCTTTCACTAACACATTAAAGTGCACCATTGTTCTGATTCTCCCAAAAGTCTATGCTGACTGTGCATATGGCTCCTTTTTCCCCCTATCCTGGAATTCACTTTCGTACAAGATACATGATGGGTTCTGTACACAATGTCTTGAAAAATAGGTTCAATTATTTGCACTTATACTCCCCCATGTCCGCCTAAAGCAGGAATAAAAACCACGCAAGCACCTACCGACTTGGTTTTCACCCAATGTCATTGCAGTGCAATCGCACCAACTAAAGTCAATAAAACTGTCATCCGTAATCCACTCACTAAAACCTTTTCTATTACTGTTCGTCTCCCGCTCTCAATAAGAGACTAATGTTGCTCTCAGGACTCTTTTAGCTGGATTTGTCCTCACAGCTGCCAATGCAAGGCTTACCTATAGATGTCAATGTCACAAGATTTGTTGCGCGGTCATTAATTATATTTGCCCCTTGACTCAAGCGCCACTCTTTTAGTGTGATTTACAAGGTCTCAAATAGCAGGTGCCAACATAGATGTTCACTCACAGTAACAAACGAGTGTGCTGCAGGGAAAATGCACAGAACAAGGTTTGATTTTAGTTGGTGCTGATGATTGAGTGTTTCAGTAATCTATTATTTTCTATTATATTACATCTTATTATAAAATCACTTTATAGAATTGTATTTAGCATTAACGAGTGTTAAAACAATGATTTGCTTTTTAACTCATTCAGTGCCACAAACTTGAAAAGAGAATTGAATGTCATCAGTCCATAGTGCTGCTGATGCAGAAAGACGTTTTTGTGAAACAGAAAATTTGTTTCTGAAATCAGGGTCGATGCAAAGATTCTTGTTGAAATGCATGCTGTCACAAAACGTTTTTTTTCAATTTCTTTCCCTGAAAATTAGCGTTTTCACAAAACTTAAAAATATTCAACTACACTTCATTGAATAATGGCAAATTATTATTTTTTTGTTTTGCTTTTTTTCTTGGTGAGAGAACGTTTGCTCTCTAATTTGGCGGGTTCCATACTTGCATAGCTACAGAACTTTATATCTATAGGGCAGGGATATCAAACTCAGGTTGGTTCTGTGGCCGGTTCCAGACTTTTTGTTTTGAGATGGGCCGGATCACTAAAAGAATTTCAACTCATAATTTGTAGCTTTGTTTTTCAGTATTATGCTTTGTCATTCTGCCGACATAAACACTATACCCTACAGGTTAGAATCGCAGAAGACAAGGGATCTTTTTTTAACAATGCACATTTATTAAAAAATGGGGAAAAAGTTGTTCATGTTTTGGCAGCCAATGCATTAGCTGGTCTATATGAACGGTTGAGTGAAAGCAGTTTTACACCTCAACCAACCTACCACACTATACAAACTCAACACTGTCCTCTAGAAGCCAGAGAGAGCATTTTGTCTTTGCATTCATTTTTAAAAAAGTCAACATGTTTGATAGAAATGACCTAGAGACCCGCTTTTTTTTTTGACTGACTCAGAAATTTATGGCAGGCTGGATTACATCACCCAACAGACGGGGTCTGCCCTGCGGGCTGTATGTTTAATGTGCCTGCTGTAGGCCTTCCAAAAAAAAAAAGTGCAAATCTACTGGCACCCAGCCCTCCAATTTAAGACATTCGGCTGCCACTGAATGAGTGAATATGCAATTAAGCATTTGGTGTTAACGTAAGAAAATGTTTTAAATAAAAAAAATAACCAACTGCAATTGTTATTCAATTTCAATCACGAAGATTCCTCACTATTTTCATTCCAGTTCTAATTTTATTTTAGCTGATTCAGACAAAGTAAAAGCAGATGTTTGAATTTTTCTTTAATTGAACTCAAATGTTTATTTGTCATCTTTCATGAAGAAATTCATCCATCCATCAGCTGCACCGCTTCACCTCATTAGGGTCACGGGGGTGCTGGAGCCCATTTCAGCTATCTTTGGACAATCGGCAAGGGACACCCTGAACCGGTTTATCCATCCATCTATCCATCATCTGCACGCCTTATCCTCAGTAGGGTTGCAGGGGTGAGGGAGCCCATCCCAGCTATCTTTGGGCAGTGGGCAGGGGACACTCTGGACCAGTTTATCCATCCATCCATTCATCCATCCATCATCTGCACGGCTTATCCTCAGTAGGGTCACGGGGGTCCTGGAGGCCATCCCAGCTCTCCTTGGACAGTGAGCAGGGGACACCATGAACTGGTTGCCAGGCAGTCGCAAGGCCCACAATTCACTCGCACATTCACACCTAGAGACAATTTGGATCAACCTGACATGCATGTCTTTGGAATGTGGGTGGGAATTAGAGTGCCCGGAGGAAACCCAGGCAAGCACAGGGAAAACTTGCAAACTTTTTTCAGGAAGGCTGGTAGCTGGATTTGAACCCTTGACCTCAGAAGTGTGCCAAGGGTGTGCTAACCACTCATCTGCCATGAGGCGATCATGAATAAATGAAAAATTACAGTTCCAAGTTTAAAGGGATTTGTATAATTTCAAGAAATATTCTTTAAATATAAGTGTTTGTTGCGTGAATTAGTGGAATCATTCATGTATTTCATAGTTATTAAGTTGGACACATCCACCGATGATTATCACCATAAAACAAAAAAGATAGCTTTACGAAACGTCCAAATCGAAGTTTGAATGTATAAAATTGGACGTGCCAGTAAAATCGACTGAAAAAAAACATAAAACTGAAAATGTATCTTACTGCTTTTTCTTGGTGGAGCCAGATTTCACAGAATAAAAAACATATTTTTTGGTCCTCTTATCCCAAATGCCCATTCTATCAAAATCCTTTTTCACAACGCAAACACCAATACACAACATCCCACGGTGTAATCAACGCATTGTGTGAATGGCAAATGCCGGGCAGACTACAGAAAAGAGAAGGATTGGTGAAGCAAGAGAAGGTCTAAAAATACATTCTGTTGTATTGCACAAACTGATGGACATTATTGATATTTTACAAAAAACATAAACATCAAATGTTTATTTTTAATAACCGCGTTGTTCTTTATGCATGCAGATGGGCAGAAGGACATAGAGGAGGAGCTAACAACAGGCCTGGAGTTGGTGGACTCTTGTATCAGATCGCTCCAGGAGTCGGGCATCTTGGACTCACAGGACTCTTCTACAGGAGATCGTAAGACCATTGTTATTATTATAGACCTATGTTAGCATTGTTCTGAGTTGCTCAGATACACTTTTAGATCTGATATGAAATTACATGTGCATCTCTTGTAAATATATCCCTTTTGACATGCATTTCCTGTCATAATACCCTTTTTGCTCTGTATTCTTACAATGAGTATGAAAGCAAAACAGAAGGACCAAAATAGGTTTAGCACTCTTTTTTTTTTAAGTATAATTTTGTTTTGTGTCTGATGTGTTTGTAAGAAAACAAAATACAGTGCCCCTCAACATACAAGAATACTTTGTTCCCTGATCAAGCGATACGAGCTTGAGCATTTGTTGTGTCTTGAACAAATGTTCCCAATAAGAAATGACTAAACACCAAAGAATCCATTCCCGGCCTCCGTAAACCATCCAAATAAACCTTAAATAGCTATAAAAACAAATTCAAATGGTGATTGAACGTGGAAATACAGTAAAAGGATGAAGAAGACAATAATATCAAAATAAAATGCGAGTTTATTATGAGCACTTATCATGGAGGATGTGGGTGTTTGCTAATGCCAGTGTACTTGTGGTGGTGGAGGAGTAAGGGATCGTGATAGATTGTTGATGGTACGCAAGCAGTGAAATAAAAAAATAAAAACACAAGCGTGCGGGATCAGGTCTTTATGGAAGGAAAGGCACGTACTAACCCGGATGAGCCAATGCTTGGTGAGTTGTCTCGAGCATTCGGTCCTCTTGCTGTGGTGTTTGGAAATTTTCACAGCTTGAATTTTCTCTCATATGTCAGGCAAGGTTTTAGCTCAAAAGACATCTCATATCTCGAATACCTTGTGACTAGAGTAGCTCGTATGCAGAAGGGCTACTGTATAATATTTAAAGATAAATTGAGATTCAAAGATTGTTCTAATCCCTCCGTGCAATGTGTTTGTTTCCGAGAGCTTCCTGTATGATCCAGAGAAATTTCCTGTGGCTTCTGTACTACGCAACAACTTCCCCCCCACCGACACACACAAACACCCCCTCCTTATGTCTTTGCTTCATGAGAGTAAGGTAGCTGTCTGGAGGCATGCAGCTCGTTCCAGGGGTTTGATATGCTAATCCATCCTCTTGGAGAATTTAGCTAGCCTGAGCTCACAGTACAAAGAGACGTCCGTGCGTACATAGCATTAACACTGTATTGGTACACATGGAGCTGACTACTGTACTTCAAGTGCTTGGCTATCATGCACAAGCTTGTGCATTTGTAAAGAACCCACTTACACCTGCAAAGCTGCATATTACATAGACTACTTCATTTAGGAAGAGAGGTTTTTGGCTGTCTATGCACTTTTGCAAAATACATTCTGTTTATCTTTAATATTATGCGTTAAATGCTATCTGTTTGAAATGTATTGTCGTCTTTGTTTACATCGCCTTATTGGATTTCTTTACATTGCCATCACACTGCAGAAAGATTCAGAGTTGTCTTTGAGTGATTGTATTTCCTCTTTAATAGTTTTGGGGACTTTTTTGCTTCTTTATAACTTCAGTTCATTATATATGACCTACGAGAGAACCGATAAAAGTTATAGTTTTTTTGCTGCTACATACCTTGTTTTAAGGTATCGCTACTCACTGCAGTCACAGTTGATAATTTGAGCTGCCTTCTTGTACCCATTGTACAAAAAAGAACAATTAACTAGAAATTTCTGAAATTGCCAATCATTTTATGTAATTTTAACTTTTTTACTCGCACCCGCCACCGTGTGGCATGTGTCTTCGTTGCAGGCTCAGTCAGCTCATTCATGATGCTTGTGCAAGTACGTGCATTTCCCTGATGTGTTATTGAGGCAGGCCTCTTCTTGTTTCACCAGTTTCATGCTACACCAACAAATAGAACAGAAAAAAACACAGGCAAGAGGTCACTCTCAAGCACTTCCCCCGCACCACATTCCTCCTAATAAAAGTAAAATAAAAGCAGATAGGCGGTGGAAAAAGCCTGGACAGCCGATTGGCTGATGCTCTCTTTTTAAACCCCCTCTTGGAAGCCGTTTGATTGTTATGCCAACTGATGCCACCAGCTCAGTAAGCCCTTACATCCGACTCTGTTCCTGCCCTGCTTTTCTCTGCCTGATCTTCGTTGCCAACCTGATTCCGGACCTGACTTCGCCCCGTTCTGCCTGCTTGTTACCCGATCTGTTTTGCCCCATTACCTGCCTTCCTCCTGTTGCCGACCTCGTTTCCGAACTTGACACCACCTTTGCTCTCCAGTCCCGGCCAGCGACTTGTAATTCCCGCTTGTCTTCGATCTTCCTCGCTAGACACGGAAGTATCACTTCCGCATCTCCTGCTCCCCTTCGTCCGTCGATCCTCGGATCGTGGAAGCAAGCCTTTCTCTCCCTCTTATCAATAAAACCGAGTAAACGAACGCTACTGGGTCCTGTCTCCGTTCCTGGGCCTGTGACAATAGGGGCTTTTTGAACTCATTTGGGCATTGTTAACATATAGGTAAAGAGAAAATATTTAAGTTTCAACTATTTTAAATACACCTTAAATGACACAGCCCTGCTTTAAAGAAAACATGGGAGTTTAAGTAAGGCTTTTAAAAAAAAAAAAATCAGCAGTTATTTAGATAGATAGATAGATGGATGGATGGATGGATGGATGGATGGATAGATAGATAGATAGATAGATAGATAGATAGATAGATAGATAGATAGATAGATAGATAGATAGATAGATAGATAGATAGATAGATAGATAGATAGATAGATAGATAGATAGATAGATAGATAGATAGATAGATAGATACTTTATTCATCCCCATAGGGAAATTCACACTTCCAGCAGTATTCTTATGTTGAAAAATAAAATGATAAAACAAAGATATCGAACACAAAACTACCCAATATAATGTTTTGCTATAGAGTATTTAAATAGTGCTACGGAAAATACACACTTTAATAAAAATAGGGTAATATGTAAATGTGGGGGTGGGGTTTAATGTGGGCTATTACTCCCCCGGTTGGTGTTAAAGAGCCTCTAGGCATGAGAAAGAAATTATCTCCTCAGTTTGTCCGTGGAACAAGACTGGGACAGCAGTCTGTCGCTGAAGCTGCTCTTCTGTTTGGAGATGATGCTGTGTAGTGGATGTAATGAATTGTCTATGATTGATCGCAGCTTGTTCAGTGCCCGTCTCTCACCTACAGTTGTCAGGCTGTCCAGCTCTGTGCCCACAACAGAGCCCGCCTTTCTCACCAGTTTATTAAGACGAAAGACATCCTTCTTCTTAGCGCTGCCTTCCCAACACACTGCCGCATAGAAGAGGGCGCTTGCCACAACAGTCTCATAGAACATTTGCAGGAGCTTTCTGCAGATGTTGAAGGACGCCAGTCTTCTGAGGAAGTACAGTCGGCTTTGTCCTTTCCTGCACAGAGCTTCTGTGTTGGCAGTCCAGTCCAGTTTATTGTCCAGCTGCACACTCAAGTATTCGTAGGTCTGGACAAACTCTACACATTCTCCTTTGATAGTTACAGGTTTCGAGTGAGGTCTAGTCCTTTGGGGGAAAGGGAAGATAATACTGATAACATGTATCAGTTCTATCAATACCTGGCATTGGGATTATTGACTTTTCAAGAGTTGAGTATCAATCTTTGAAACAGTGGTATCAGGAACCCCTGTAAATTACCATTCAGTTTTTGGTACCAGTGATTAGTAAAGTATTTGTACCGGTATCAGGCAAAAAAAAAGTCAAATCAGACGATACATCTTGAAATGCACTGAAGTTCCTTTTTTTTTTTTACTTTTGAAATTGCGGAATGGAAAACGCTTAAAATCTTATAATCAATTTGAATTTTAGAGTTGAAAAATTACTTAAAGAATCTGACTACCGGTTTATCGATAGTTCCAGTAGACATGCTTGTGGCTTGCTTGTATGCATGTGCAAACAAATGAGAAATAACAATGAAAAGTAGAGGTATTTTTATATCTTATAAGTTTTAATAAGTAATTGCAATTCATTGAGTCCATGTGCCATTCTCTTGACTTCTGGATTTCAGCTTACATAATAGTCAAGCACACACTAACAGGCAATATCAATTTTTTTACTATTGGTCTTTTTTTTTTTTTTAAACAAACATTTAGTCCCCAGCATAAGGTTAGAGAAAACGCTAGAATCAGAAATCCTTTTCTAACGCGTTGGCTGCTGAGCAGATTAATGCGGTTCCGCAGCAGGGCAAACTTAGTGTTCATGCTTGACGCCAGCTCTGCAGCGTGCATGTTAATCTGTGGGAGTTTGTCCTATGCGGTTACTTGGAACTGACCGCACATGCAGTAGCGTGCACACATACATCTTAAGAGTGTGTGCTCTTGACTTCATAGCCCTCTAAAGGGTATCTGGAAATAGACAACTTATGAAATGTTAAAATGTGTCAATATACAGGGAGTGCAGAATTATTAGGCAAGTTGTATTTTTGAGGATTAATTTTATTATTGAACAACAACCATGTTCTTAATGAACCCAAAAGTCTCATTAATATCAAAGCTGAATATTTTGGAAGTTGGAGTGGGGCTTTTTTAGTTTTAGCTATTTTAGGAGGATATCTGTGTGTGCAGGTGACTATTACTGTGCACAATTATTGGGCAACTTAACAAAAAACAAATGTATACCCATTTCAATTATTTATTTTCATCAGGGAAACCAATATAACAGCTCAACATTCACAAATATACATTTCTGACATTCAAAAACAAAACAAAAACAAATCAGTGACCAATATAGCCACCTTTCTTTGCAAGGACACTCAAAAGCCTGCCATCCATGGATTCTGTCAGTGCTTTGATCTGTTCACGATCAACATTGCGTGCAGCAGCAACCACAGCCTCCCAGACACTGTTCAGAGAGGTGTACTGTTTTCCCTCCTTGTAAATCTCACATTTGATGAGGGACCACAGGTTCTCTATGGGGTTCAGATCAGGTGAACAAGGAGGCCATGTCATTAGTTTTTCTTCTTTTAGACCCTTTCTTGCCAGCCACGCTGTGGAGTACTTGGATGCGTGTGATGGAGCGTTGTCCTGCATGAAAATCATGTTTTTCTTGAAGGATGCGGACTTCTTCCTGTACCACTGCTTGAAGAAGGTGTCTTCCAGAAACTGGCAGTAGGACTGGGAGTTGAGCTTGAGTCCATCCTCAACCCGAAAAGGCCCCACAAGCTCATCTTTGATGATACCAGCCCATACCAGTACCCCACCTCCACCTTGCTGGCGTCTGAGGCGGACTGGAGCTCTCTGCCCTTTACCGATCCAGCCACGGGCCCATCCATCTGGCCCATCAAGACTCACTCTCATTTCATCAGTCCATAAAACCTTAGAAAAATCCGTCTTGAGATTTTTCTTGGCCCAGTCTTGACGTTTTAGCTTGTGTGTCTTGTTCAGTGGTGGTCGTTTTTCAGCCTTTCTTACCTTGGCCATGTCTCTGAGTATTGCACACCTTGTGCTTTTGGGCACTCCAGTGATGTTGCAGCTCTGAAATATGGCAAAACTGGTGGCAAGTGGCATCTTGGCAGCTGTACGCTTGACTTTTCTCAGTTCACGGGCAGTTATTTTGCGCCTTGGTTTTTCTACACGCTTCTTGCGACCCTGTTGACTATTTTGAATGTAACGCTTGATTGTTCGATGATCACGCTTCAGAAGCTTGGCAATTTTAAGAGTGCTGCATCCCTCTGCAAGATATCTCACTATTTTTGACTTTTCAGAGCCTGTCAAGTCCCTCTTCTGACCCATTTTGCCAAAGGAAAGGAAGTTGCCTAATAATTATGCACACCTGATATAGGGTGTTGATGTCATTAGACCACACCCCTTCTCATTACAGAGATGCACATCACCTGATATGCTTAATTGGTAGTAGGCTTTCGAGCCTATACAGCTTGGAGTAAGACAACATGCATAAAGAGGATGATGTGGTCAAAATACTCATTTGCCTAATAATTCTGCACTCCCTGTAGAATGTTGTGGAATGGAACAAAGTCAGCCATACCTCTCCACTCCCAGTGACTAAAATGTGTTAAAGCCAAGCTAAAAAAATAAATACATCTTTTTTTTTAACCTAGAAAACAAATTTTGTTTTCATATATGTCAGAAAGACTGTTTACTGTCATGTTTAAGGGAGCAGTATGGAATTTGGAATTTTGTTACTCTCTGCTGCAATTTCCTGGCTTGTGTTAATCATTACAGCCTCAGTCCTCTCATTCGCAATGCGCATGTCTGTACGTGCATTTCTTAGACCCGCGTAAATAAACTCTTTCTTGCGGTTTGGGTTGGCATTGGACTCTACTTGAAGCCGGCCTTTTCATAATTTCACCTTTTTCAAGCTACACTGACAACATCTTTTGGAAGAAAACTGCATGGACGAGTATGACGTTACTCTCCAGCATTGTTCCCATTCCTCAAAGATAATGTCTTCTGCCACAAATAGCTATACTTCAAGGTGAGGTTATAAATTCAAAACCTTTAAGTGATCATGACATTAAGCCAGGAGATGGCGGCAGAGTAACACATGTACTTGCACGTAATTCTCTAATAAACACTTCGCTTTTCATCGTTTTGGGGGTTTGGGTTGGTGTTTCGACTTCACTAGAAGGAAGCCTCTTCTTACTTTCACCATTTTCATGCTCCACCCATAAATATTAAGAGCACAATAGGAGACAAATTAATCACACTCCATTACCCTCCCTTAAATATCTCTCCTTTCAAACTCTCCTGCTCCCTTCACTTTCTCCCACTCACTCACACCATTAGCTGGGTTCAGTAGAGCCTTCAATGTTTGCAATCTCAGTAATAATATATTTATGAGAAGCTCTCCCAGGAGGATCAAGTACTGTACAAGATACACCAAAAGTGGCATTGAAAACAACATTTTCTAAATCCGTACACACCAACACAGGTAAAGTGAATTCAGCCGAGGCACCAAGTTGCTTAGTGTGTGATTTGCATTTCTGACCCCAGTATGAATCTATATCTTGGACAAGAAAGCCCGTAACTGGTAAGCCCTACCAGCTACTGTTTTCTTAATGCTGCTTTTTCAATAATGCATATTTACTCACTTCTACAAGAGCCTTTCACTTTATTTAATAGTGCATTTTTACTTCACCTAAGCCAAAGGTGTGCGGAAAATGCATTTACAACTTGACCTGCAGACATACTGTATGCCATCATACCTAATTAGTATTCATGCTAATACTGGGTCAAACTCACCATGCCGCCAATGCTAACTATAGTTACTTAGCTTCCTCCGGGATTGTAGCAACGGAAGTAAGCCTGCCAACAGCCTGAATTCAATGGGTGCAACTCATGTTTCTAATGCTAACTCCAAAAGTTCTACCCAACCCTGCCTATAAAGTTGTCCTTTGTGTCAGCATTTAGAGCAGGGGTCCGCAGACCTGTTCTGAAAATAGTGCTAGGTCCTTGTCACCTTCTAGCAGAATGATTTTTTTGTGGTTGACTGAGTCTATTTAACCCTACTTCCAATAATTAACCTGGTATTATGATACTAACATGGTAATTTGCAGGGTTGGGTAGGGTTACTTTAACTTGTAAGCTTTGATCGTAACGCAACTGAGTTCACACTTCCTGCCTCCCGGTCCGGTTTCGTGACAGAATGATCCAGCCACTCATGTGAACTCAGCGAACGATCCCAACCCAATTTGGGGAAGGCTGCAGGACGCCGTTTGACAATCGCCCAGTGAGGAACCCTTTCCTGTCCACTTGAACCACGGCCCGCCTGTCGTGGCAATTGCTGTGCCTCGAGTGGGGTTTCCGGAAAGACTTGGTGCCGAGCTGTCCAAGAGCTCCTATCGACAACGGCCCCGCCTTCCCTAGCTCCTTCTCCGGCCGCGAAGTCACCTTCCCTGCTCATTCGAACCACGGCCCAGCCCGTCGTGGCCATTGCTGTGCCTCGAATGGGGTTCCCAGGAAGATTTGGCGCTGAGCTGTCCGACGCGTCTGTCGGCCGACCTTCCTAACCCGGCTACTGGTTTGACTCCCCTGCTTGTCTGTCTGACTCTCTTGCTTGCCTGTCTGACTCTCCTCCTTGCCTGTCTGATTCCCCTGCTGCTTGCCTGTCTGACTCTCCTGCTTGCCTGTCTGACTCTCCTGCTTGTCGGTCTGACTCCCTTGCTTTCCTGTCTGACCCCCTTGCTTTCCTGTCCGACTCCTGCTCGCCTGTCTGACTCCCCTGATGATCGCCTGTCTGACTCTCCTGATGATCGCCTGTCTGATTCTCCCTGATGATCGCCTGTCTGATTCCCCCTGATGATCGCCTGTCTGACTCCCCCTGATGATCGCCTGCCTGACTCCCCCTGATGATCTCCTGCCTGACTCCCCTGATGATCGCCCGCCGGACTCCACTGCTGATCGCCCGTCGGACTCCCCTGCTGATCGCCCGTCGGACTCCCCTGATGATCGCCTGTCGGACTTCCCTGATGATCGCCTGTCTGACTCCCCTGATGATCGCCTGTCTGACTCCCCTGATGATCGCCTGTCTGACTCCCCTGATGATCGCCCGCCGGACTCCCCTGATGATCGCCCGCCGGACTCCCCTGATGATCGCCCGTCGGACTCCCCTGCTGATCGCCCTTCGGACTTCCCTGATGATCGCCTGTCTGACTCCCCTGATGATCGCCCGCCGGACTCCCCTGATGATCGCCTGTCCAACTCTGCTGCCGATCGCCTGTCCGACTCTGCTGCCGATCGCCTGTCCAACTCCGCTGCCGATCGCCTGTCCGACTTTGCTGCCGATCTCCAGTCCGACCCCCCCCTGCCGAGCGCCAGTCCGACTCGTCCGACGCCGACGGCACCTGCCTCCCCCCGTTCCTGCGTGTTCGGAGGAGGGAGCGGGGTTGCCCTTATCGGGAGCGTCGACCTATTCTGGGGTGCGAGGTATTTATTTTCTTTTGGGACCTCAGGAGCTGTCCCTTAAAGGGGGGGCTCTGTCATGTCCAGCATGGTCGCCATGCCAACCAGCTGACCCCGCCCCTTGGCACTGGCTGTAACAGATTGTCTAAATTGCGTGTGTGCTTGTTAAGGGCGGGTTTTGGGGACTGACGGTTGCTGGATCATTGCATTAGTCTGTTCTGTTTTATTTGATTCGAGGAAGACCTGTCATGCCCGTTTGTCTGAGTTAGTAACTTTAAGCCTGTTTGTGAGTATTACCCAGTCTGAATTTCTGATTGCCTGTAAGCCTGTTTTTGTTTTGTTTTTGTCCCTGCGTGTTGGACGACTTTTATTTTCTAAATAAAAGTAACTGATCGTTACGCAAATGAGTTCACCCTTCCTGCCTCCCGGTCCGGTTCCTTGACATATAATACTTTTCATTGATAACTTCTGTTGTTGATGCATACAATAATTTCATTCCATTATTAAAAAATCAGTAATTTCTTGGAATCCAAATGAATTGAAACATGATGGGATTCCAAATACACTCGGTTGGTTATATTGTAAAAGCTGGACTAATTTGTTTCTTTTCTGAAGATATGTCTTCTATATACGTTTAGCGGAATTATAGAACAAGCGTAGTTAGGGCAGGTTGATAATCTGTGAGTTCTTTGCTTCTTCATACCCTGGATAAAATTTGGTCTTAATAATTAAAGTATTAGCCCTAAAAACCTCTACACTTTGGGACATTTAGATGGGACAAATGTGGGTTCTTCAGCAGGAAAATGATAAGCACATTTGTAAGCGCTGTGATCCACACTGTTCTGTGGGGACTATTTTCACTGCGGAATAGATTTTTTATTTTTTTCCATTACGTCTGTCCAATACCACACAGTAGATTTAATGTTAAAATAGAAGGAGTAACATGTCTATAATTAAAAGCCTTTGAAGGGAGACACCATTACTATCATCCCCAAAAGTGAATTAATCGAGGACACATGAAAAATTGAGCAGCTCATAAGAGTAATGGGAAATCTCGGCTTTTGCTGTTCCTTCTTCTCTTCTGGTGATTCATTGTCGACTATATGGTCCATTTGGGGAAATGCAGGCTTTACAATCAACACAAGCAAGGGGGTTAATGTTTTCTTTTCCATTTATTAGAGCAGAAATCGCTTGTTTGTGGTCTTCAAATTTGATGCATTGTACAGAATTCTTAATTATGACTCATTGTGATGATATAGACTTTGTGTCCTTTTTCGATTGCATGGTCATTTGTATTGATTCCTGACAATATTTGAAATTAGACCCTTACAATGTTTGTCGAAATAATACGTTTGCATCACCAGTTATATTTAGAATGCACATGAAATAAACAATGGCAAGCAGCAATATGTAAATTGTAAAAGAATCAAAAAGTAAATGTTTTTTAATTTGCAAGGGTCTCATGAACCTAAATTACAGCCACGCAAACTGATGAACATTAATGTGATAGCACTGAAGCATTCTCAAGTCAGTCGCCTCATTGTTCATTACATGGGGTCATTAAGTCACTGATACAATTCAGATTTCTGATAATTGATGGAATCCTTAAGGGCACGGGTCTCCAACGTGGTGCCCACAGGAACCAGGGTACTCCTACAGACAGCTAAGGTTCTCGTGGACCTGTTTGGAAAATAGCTCACCAGTGCTAGTCATGGTTATTTTCTAATTTAATGATTATTTTGAGTGGTTTACTGAGTGTATTGAACCCTACTTCCAATAATTAACCTGGTAATAACATAGTCACAACATAGTAATAACATGATATGTTGTTATTTTCCAAATACATATCAAACTGGGTGCTTTTTGTGGTAATAAGAAACAAAAAGCAGCACTCTGCTTGAAAAAGGTTGGAGACCCCTGCTTTAGGGAATATAACAACTCCTTTATTTTGAATGAAAAACTAATATGTAATAGGGCCTTTTACCATGTCTTAAATTACACGCACCTTTTCGTACGCATTGTAAAAACAGAACAATATACAAAATGGCAACCAGTTCGTCTCCAATACCTACTGTGTGATTTGGAGCAGAAGCACAACAGCAGGTAGGGCAAGTCAAGCAAGGAAGTTGCAAAAAGGATGAATGTGAAGCTGGAAAAAGCACATTTTAAAAAAGGGGCCAGGAACTTCCTAGGGTCACAGAGCATTAGAGACTAGAATAACATAGTAGATAAGAAGCAAATGGCTGTCTTAAGGAAAAAACAAGGCCAAACTGTTTCACTTCTTCCAGGCTTCCTCTTTTATCATCCTCTGTTTTAAATCGACCCCGGTACATTTTACCATGAAAAGGGGAAAAAAAACCTATTGCAGATCACGTGGAACATAATCTAGGTCACAAAGCACCTTGAAGGCCATAAACAGAATAAATCTTAACATCTCATCTCATTAGCTGCACCGCTCATCCTCAGTAGGGTCGCAGGGGTGCTGGAGCCCATCCCAGCAATCATCGGGCAGTGGGCAGGGGACACCCTGAACTGGTTGCCAGCCAATCGCAGGGCACATAGAGACAGACAACTCGCTCGCTCATTCACACTTAGGGACAATTTGGACCAGCCATTCCACCTGAAATGCATGTCTTTGGAATGTGGGAGGAAACCGGAGTGCCCGGAAGAAACCCACGCAAGCACGGGGAGAACATACAAACTCCGCACACTAAGTCCGGGAGCTGGATTTGAACCCATACAGGAGGTTCCCAAGACCTTAGAATTGTGCCGCACACGCGCTAACCACTGCGCCGCCGTGCTGCCATAAATCTTAACATAGTCTCTTTTAATAATAGTAAATAGAAAAACATGTCGACGAACACTTATATTAAAGTAAAATGGCAACAGATAAGCAATGAGTTTGGGGATTTCATCAACAATCCAAAAATAATTTTAACTCATAACAGTTGAGCTCAGGAATCACATCACTAGCGTCTAATTCAACTGTCTCCCTCAATGTGTGGAAAAAGAAAAATAGACACCCCTTTAATATCTATTCATGCCATATTTACTTTTTCAATTTTGATGTGTTTCATTTTTCTTTTTCTTTCATTCTTTCACCCTTCAGGCCAAGGTCTTCTCTCACATAATGCTCTGCAGCTCAACAACCAGGATGCATATGCAGCTGCCGGTTACCATAGTAACCAAGCAATGGCCCTTGGTGAAGCAGTCTCGGGTCGCAGTGGACATGTTGGTGGGGCTGTTCACAGCTACAACCAGGTATGCAAAAAGACGTCCGCTGCAGTGACGGCAAAATTTTGAATTTCCCATAGATCTTTGTGAGGCCATCTATGGGCTTTCGGAGGTCTGCTCCGTCAGAAGAAAAATCTGTACGTTTTAAATAGAAACGCTTCGTTCTGGTGCATTTCAGGAGCAAAATCAAGGTACTAGATCTATGATGAATGTGTTCCCTTCTGAACTATTGAAACATAAATAAACTAGTTACGAAAGGCAATGGTAAACGGGAGAGGAGTTGAATGCAAAGAAAATCTGCTTGTCATGCAGTAGGATTAGTGTTGTTTAAAGGCCAAGGCTGTACTATTTCAAGGTATCATATACAGTGCATCCAGAAAGTATTCACAGCGCTTCACTTTTTCCACATGTTACATCCTCATTCCAAATTGTATTAATTTAATCTCTTATCTCAAAATTCTACACAAAATACTCCGTTATGACATGGTGAAAAAGTTTTTTTTTTTTTACTTTTTTGAATTTATTAAAAATAGAAAACTAAGAAATCACATTTACATAAGTATTCACAGCCTTTGCCATGAAGCTCAAAATTGAGCTCAGTTGCATCTTTTTTCCACTGATCATCCTTGAGATCTTTCTACAGCTTAATTGGAGTCCACCTGCAGTAAATTCAGTTGATTGCACATGATTTGGAAAGGCACACACCTGTCTATATAAGGTCCCACAGTTGAGTGTGCATGTCAGAGCACAAACACCAAGCATGAAGTCAAAAGAACTGTCTGAAGACCTACGAGACAGGATTGTCTTGAGGCACAAATCTGGGGAAGGATACAGAAAAAATTCTGCTGCTTTGAAGGTCCCAATGAGCACAGTGAGCCTCCATTATTCGTAAATGGAAGACATTTGGAACCACCAGGACTCTTCCTAGAGCTGGCCGGCCTTCTAAACTGAGTGATCGGGGAAGAAGGGCCTTAGTCAGGGAGATGACCAAGGTCACTCTGTCAGAGCTCCAGCGTTCCTCTGTGGAGAGAGGAGAGCCTTCCAGAAGGACAACCATCTCTGCAGCAATCCACCAATCAGGCCTGTATGGTAGAGTGGCCAGACGAAAGCCACTCCTTAGTAAAAGGAACATGGAAGCCTGTCTGGAATTTGCCAAAAAGCACCTGAATGACTCTCAGACCATGAGAAACAAAATTCTCTGGTCTGATGAGACAAAGATTGAACTCTTTGGTGTGAATGCCAGGCGCCATGTTTGGAGGAAACCAGGCACCGCTCTTCACCAGGCCAATACCATCCCTACAGTGAAGCATGGTGGTGGCAGCATCATGCTGTGGGGATGTTTTTCAGCAGCAGGAACTGGCAGACTAGTCAGGATAGAGGGAAAAATGAATGCAGCAATATATAGAGATATCCTGGATGAAAACCTGCTCCAGAGCGCTCTTGACCTCAGGCTGGGGCGAAAGTTCATTTTTCAGCAGGACAACGACCCAAAGCACACAGCCAAGATCTCAAAAGATTGGCTTCAGAACCACTTCGTGAATGTCCTGGAGAGGCCCAGCCATAGTCCAGACTTGAATCCGATCGAACATCTCTGGAGAGATCTGAAAATGGCTGTGCACAAACGTCTCCCATCCAACCTGATTGAGCTTGAAACTTATTGCAAAGAAGAATGGGCAAAACTGCCTAAAGATAGGTGTGCTAAACTTTTGGGATCATATTCAATGTATTTGCTGCCAAAGGTGGAGCAACAAAGTATTAAGCAAAGGCTGTGAATACTTATGTAAATTTGATTTCTTAGTTTTCTATTTTTAATAAATTCAAAAAAAGTAAAAAAAAAAAACTTTTTCACATTGTCATAATGGAGTATTTTTTGTAGAATTTTGAGATAAGAGATTAAATTAATACAATTTGGAATGAGGCTGTAACGTAACAAAATGTGGAAAAAGTGAAGCGCTGTGAATACTTTCCGGATGCACTGTAGGGTTAGTGAGTAAACAGATCTCATCACTGCTGATTTAATTGACTATACAGGTAATACTCATACTGGTGATTTAGTAAAGTACAGTCTTAATTATCAGTACTGTTGCTTTTGTTATTGCTGCTTTCACATAATGCCGGTCCTTTTTCAATTGTTTACAGGAGGGTATCGTAATGCCTTTCCACACTGAAAACTAGTGTGAAACCTTTTATTCTATTCTATTGCTGAGAGATGAAAAATGTTGGTGGCGGCATCATGCTGTGGGGATGTTTTTCAGCAGCAGGAACTGGCAGGCTAGTCCCACTGCCCGACGGTTGAAAAATGTTTAACTTGGGGAAGACAATGCTCATATATGTCACATTTTACCCAGCCGTCTACAGTGCAGGGGGAGCGAGTAAACACTGCAACAAGCACAGTGGGAAAGGGTGTCTGACCAAGGTAGCTGGATTTGATCCCATGACCTCTGAACTGTGCTGCGGACGTGCTAAACACATACCTGTCAACCTGTACGGTTTTGCCATATAAAGTACGTTTATTATGCAATTTAAGGCGTGTACGACGTACGAGAAAATCTGTACGGAAAAACAAAAATTTGTCAATTATGGGTACCGTTCGTTATACACCGACTATCACGAAACGGCAAATCAATCAAGTCAAACAAGTTCGCCGCGGAAGCCTCTATCTCGGTATCGTTTTTTTCATTGCAAACAAAGCGAGCGGTTTTATGTAGTGAAAGGAAATCCGTCTCTTTTTAGAGAACCGGCTTTTTCGGTTCAACTCATTAAAGAGAGTCGGCTCCCAAACGGTTTTTTTGCTTTGATGCATTATATTACGAAATATTATGTTGTATAGGGCAGCACGGCGGAGCAGTGGTTAGCGCGTGTGCGGCACAGTTCTGAGGTCGTGGGAACCTCCTGCGTGGGTTCAAATCCAGCTCCCGGCCTTACTGTGCGGAGTTTGTATGTTCTCCCCATGCTTGCGTGGGTTTCCTCCGGGCACTCCGGTTTCCTCCCACATTCCAAAGACATGCATTTCAGGTGGATTGGCCGGTCAAAATTGTCCCTAGGTGTGACTGAGCGAGTGAGTTGTCTGTCCCTGTGTGCCCTGCGATTGGCTGGCAACCAGTTCAGGGTGTCCCCTGCCCACTGCCCGATGATTGCTGGGATGGGCTCCAGCACCCCCGCGACCCTACTGAGGATAAGCGGTGCAGCTGATGAGATGAGATGAGATGAGATTATGTTGTATAAAGAAGTTAAGAAAAAAGGAAGTATAAAAGGAGAAAATGAAAAAATACAGGTTGGTGGTTATCCCTTTAATCAGTATGTTACCAACAATAATTTAATGCAGAAAATGAATTCATAATTTGAATAAGAAAATGTATTATTCTACTTAATTATATATGCATGTATTTTTCCCTTCTACAGTGAACGTCCAAGCGACTTAATTTTTGAACTTTTTTAATACTAAACCTCATTCATGTCGAGCAACTCGGTATCTCACAACAAAATGTTAATTAACAATATATATGATATAACGAAACACATGTACAATATAACATGTTAAACTACATAAATATACATGTTTGGAAACAAAAAAGGTGTAAGATTATTTTGTATTTTGTAAGGGAAAAACAGTTTGTAAGGGCATGGAGCCATGGAGGTTGACAGGTATGTAAACACTCAGCCGCCATGCCGCCCTCAATCATTTATATAATGAAAAATCGAAAATTGTATTTTGCTTAACTTTGCATAAAATTCTATCTTAAAAATGTTAAAATATTCTTTATGATACAAGTTTATGAGACTCTCGTGGGACCAATTAAATATTCCTATCTAAGGGAAACAGTGGCGAAATGGGCGGCTGCCCATGTAATAGGGATAGTGTACCCCTCCTAGTCCTAAAGAGACTCTTTTGCTCAACAGGCCATTGGCAGCGCCTTCCACATGCCCAGTGATGGGGGGCCCACACCTGCCGGACCTTCCATGTATTACTCCTGTGCCACCTTGCCTGCCCAGGTAAAACAATGGCTACTCATCCCTACCACATCACTTGTCAACGCATCACTACAACTTCGTTTTTGGGCTTTATCATGCAAGATGGGGAATTGATGAATTAGTAGTGTTGGGGGCGTTACTGAAAACAAATAATTAATTACAGTTACTGGTTACTTCATTTAAAAAGTAACCCCCCAGATTATTCGCACCCAAAAGTAGCGTGTTGAAAATAACTGTGTAGTTAGAAATAACAGTATATACTCACATTAAAGCCGACCCCCTAAAACTGATTAAAAATAGCCTTACTAAAGAAATAAGAGAAAAGCTTTCTTGTCTTGTGCAATATTGAGAGCTTGCAAACTAACACAGCCAATACTCCATATCCATTTTGTATTTTGTCCTAATACCACTTGAAGATTGTCTACCATATTTCTGGGTAATGTCCAAAACATTTTCTTTTTTTTCTACAGACATGGTGTCTTGTAAAAATATTTTTTTCAAATAAAAACATAAAAAATTCAGACCTCTATAACCGTAAATTTTGTGCTCATGTTTATCCCAATGATTAAGTTGTTTCTGTATAATCTGTGTAATCACATCCTCCTGCCTACCATTCGATACTGTTGACACACAACGAAATATGCTCGTATAAACCGACCCACAGATTTCGGTATTTTTTTTATAGGTATAAACACAATTTGGATGTGAATATATATGGTAGGAAGAATACCAGAATAACAGTTGAGATTAAAAAAAAAGTAGTATTGTTATAACGAGTTAGTTTTCATTATCGCGTGACTCCCAACACTGTTAATAAGTGACCTCAATTAAATTGCACTCGCAATGTATCTGAGTTGGATATTCCAACCTAGACGTGATTCACTATTGTATTTGTAATTGAAAAACAGAACATTCAGGGGGCATATATGCCTTGCAACACATTGCCAGTGTGAGAACATCCTTTGGAGGACATTACAGTTTTTATTTTTGTCAGCCTCAGTTGTCTGAAAACAAATCTTGTGAGATGCTTAGTTTTCTAGCATCATAATTTTTTGCATGCCAAGCAAGTTGGTGTTGCCAATCCAAATTGTTAAAAGAGCCATTTTGGACAAAAAAAAGAACATGTGTTGGGAGCTGCGAAAAAACAAGCTTTATAAAAGCCTTATAAGGAAGGCAACACATACAGTATATCATTGACCTTATTCAAAAATGGCACTACTGATTTGTTTGTTTTTAATGCATGGGAAGTAGGAAGACCCTCTCAGTTATCCATATTTTTGATACATTTTCAATATTGGAATTATTAATATTCTAAATTCCCTAATTTGATCGCTGGCATGGCCTTAACTTCTTACATAGTACACGATAATGGCCTTACTGACGTACTTAAGGCTATTATTGCATACAGCATCATTTTGAAATCCAGAAATTTTTAATTAATGTTTCCTACAAATTCATCAGATGTTGGTAAGGCCATTATCGCATTAAAAATCTGTAAACAGTAAGGCCACTCTTTCCAAATTTTTAATTAATTATTCGCTAATTAGCGATTGTTTAGGCAAATTCATTATGTGGTATATATACTTATTAATTGGTGATTCCAAAAAATAAAACTGGTTAAGTGCAACTATTAGCACGGCGGAGCAGTGGTTAGCGTGTGTGCGGCACAGTTCTAAGGTCTTGGGAACCCCCTGTGAGGGTTCAAATCCAGCTACCGGACTTTCCTGTGCGGAGTTTGTATGTTCTCCCTGTGCTTGCGTGGGTTTCCTCCGGGCACTCCGGTTTCCTCCCACATTCCAAAGACATGCATTTCAGGTGGATTGACTGGTCCAAATTTTCCCTAAGTGTGAATGAGCGAGCGAGTTGTCTGTCCCTGTGTGCCCTGCGATTGGCTGGCAACCAGTTCAGGGTGTCCCCTGCCCACTGCCCGATGATTGCTGGGATGGGCTCCAGCACCCCCGTGACCCTACTGAGGATAAGCGGTGCAGCTAATGAGATGAGATGAGATGAAGTGCAACTATATTTAACGAGTTTTAGCCTTTTTCTCGTATGCCGGATATTGGCAATAATGCCACTTTTGTATGAGGTTCATGACTTATATACTGCATATACCGCTATTCATTGGAAAACATTAAGAATAATAGTTTGTTTGCGGCTCCAGAGCTGCTTGTTGCTGACCCCCCATAGTGAAATTTTTCTTTTAAATCAACATGACAGCTAAACCTTTGTGTTTGTTTCCAACATTTGACATAGGTTATTTTCTGCTTTATCCACCTACTTTAATTGCCTCTTTTCCAATACTGACAAACTTAACTTGGCTTCTGACCCGCAAAGGCTTAATATTGAATCCCGTAAAATGATTGCACATGAATTTAGGCTTAGTTTATGGTCTAAGATCCTATTGAAGTCACAAGAAAATATCTGAGCTCAAGCGCAGACACGCAACCTGGCATTGAGTGTTAAAGGTTATCGATAATAATACTGTGCGGTCTATGTCCCTGATTTAATTGCAGGCAGAGGTGAAAATTTGCTGTCAGGACTGAGTATTGGTAGCAGTGGATGCAGCTGCTCTCACTCTAGCAAACACACCTGCAGCTCTTCTCTCCTTCTCATACATAAACTCAGACAGGCACGCGCACATGCATGCAGGAAGAGAGAAGAAGACTCATTCAGTGTCAAGTGGCTGAACGAGTCCCAAAAGCTGCAGATGTGATGACAGAATTGGAACAGCGTATTTGTTGATGTAGTATCATGCGCAACTCATGCATGTATTATTTGTTTTCATTTTACTCATTGGGTAACTGCAAAACTGTGGTATATAAATTGAATAACCTTTCTGTTTTGTAACAATCTTGGCTGTAAGCCTCCCGATCCATGGATGCCTCTTTTCTAATGATTGACCGCTATGGGTTTTTCAGGGCAGATACCAATTTTTACTATTATGACCCCAATGTTTAGAGCTGATAATCATTTGCTGTAAAAACGTAAAAATTGGCACGATAAATTTTTTTTTTTTTTTTTTAACTTTTTATTTCTCACACCAATTTTGACAGAGGTTTGATTCCTCCATCATACATCAACACAAAATATATACATTTGACACACTCATAAATAACAGAAGAAACAACAAAGAAGAAAAAAATACTATTAATAGAAAGGAAGAATAAATGTTCATACAATACATCCATACAAAAAGAAATATAAATATATATATATATATATACACATAAATATATATATATATATATATACATATATATAAAATAATAAATCAAAATATACACCCCAAAAAAAAAAAAAAAAAAAAAAAAAAAAAAAAAACACATAATAAATAGGGGGAGGTGTTTAGACATCAAGTAAAATTTGTGTGATAGGCTTCCATCTTTTCTCAAATTGGTCAAGTTTCAGTTGAAGTTTTGCAGTGATTTTTTCCATAATGTACATTTGCTTTAATTTGTCTCTCCATTGTTTTATGTCAGGAGGTTGTGGTTTCAGCCAGGACACTGTGATCATTTTCTTTGCTACCAGAAGCATTACCCTTAGTATATATTTCTGTTGACCAGATAGTAATTCTTCTGGCAAAATTCCTATTACGTAAGCCTTTGGGTCCAACCGCAACTCCCAGCCCGTGATTAATTTTATTTCTCTCTGGATACTTCTCCAAAAATTTAATATTACAGGGCAATTCCAGAAAATATGCGTAAAGTCACCGACCCCCCCACAGTTACGCCAGCATAGATTTGAGGTATTTTTATATTTTGAAGTGATAGAGGGTGTATAGAAGAATCGCATTTTTACTTTCCATTCAAACTCCCTCCATGTCGGGCTGTTGGTTATTTTGTGTCCCTCTTTCAATGTTTTTTCCCATTCGTTGTCTTTTATCGCTACATTAGTTTCTTGTTCCCATTTTTCCTTAACTGCCATGTCCTCATTACTGAGATCCATTCTCAGGGCTTTATATAGTTTTGATATAACCCCCTTTATTGATTGTCCTTTTGTATACGATATTAATAATTCCTCTACCTTAGTTGGCTCCTTACATATTTTCCCCCATTCCTCGTGTTTCTGGAGGTAATGCCTTAGTTGCAAATATTTGTAAAAATCATTTCTGGGTAGGTCAAACTCTTGTTGGAGTTGTTCGAATGATTTCATTGCCTGTGCTTCCAATACTTGGGTAATCAACATCAGTCCTTTTTGGGCCCATTTTTGAAACCCTACCTCCATACCCCCAGGTTTAAAGTCTGGATTTTTCGCTATTTTGGTAGCCCTATTCACAGATCTTGATATTTTTAATTGTTTTTGTATTGTTGACCAAGTTTTAATAGTTCCCTTAATCCATTCATTCTGGATTTTTAATTTCTTCCACCTCGTGACTGATATGTATGGTAACGATTCCACCAGCATATTTGGACAAGATCGTTGCTCCATGTCCACCCATATCGCATCTTTGTCTGTAGTAATCCACAAGATGAGTGCTTTAATTTGAGCTGCCCAATAGTAATATTTAATATTGGGTAGGTCTAGGCCCCCCTTTTCTTTAGGAGCTAACAGGGTTTTGTATTTTATTCTAGGTTTCTTGTTTTGCCAAAGGAATTTTGCTATTAACTTATTTAACATTTTAAATGTGGATGCCGGGATCAGAATTGGAAGGGATTGAAACAGAAATAATAGTCTTGGTAATATGTTCATTCTGATTGTTTCTATCCTGCCGATAAGACTTAAGGGCAAAATTTCCCATTTTTCCAAATCTTTCCTTATTTCTTTTATCAACATTCCATAATTTGCATCAAACAGCTGTGTGGAATGTGGTGTAATGGTCACCCCCAAATATTTAAACCCTTTATTTGTCCATTTAAAATCAAACCTTTCAATCACATCTGTTGGACATTTTCCTGATATCATCATTGCTATTGATTTGCTCTCATTATTTGAATACCCAGCTACTTCTCCATATATTTTAAGGCTCTCCAACAGTGGTGGTATTGATAACGAAGGTTCCTTCAGCATTACCAACAGGTCGTCTGCAAACAATGATATTTTATGTTCTGTTCCTCCTTCATCCAATATCCCCCTTATTTGCTCATTTTGTCTAATTGATTCTGCGAGTGGTTCTATGCTTATTGCAAACAAGAGTGGGCTTAAGCAATCCCCTTGCCGGACTCCTCTTTTGATTTCAAAGAAATCTGAACAGTGACCATTTACTCTAAGACGAGATTTCGGATTTTTATAGATAATTTTCACCCATTCAACAAATATTGGAGGGAAGCCAAAAGCTATAAGTGATTGATGTAAGAAGCTCCATTTCACCCTATCGAAAGCTTTTTGTGCATCCAAGCTCAGTAACATCGAGGGTTGGGTCTTAGATTTTGTGCTCGTAATTATGTTTAGTATCCTCCTAATATTGTTTGCACCCTGCCTTCCCGGAATAAACCCTGTTTGATCATTTCTAATTAATTTCGCTATAAATTTCTGCATTCTTTTTGCCAGTATGCTTGTAAGAATTTTTAGATCATTACAAAGTAAACTAACTGGTCTATAGCTTTCACACAATATTGGGTCTTTTCCTTCTTTGTGCAGGACTGTTATGATGGCTTCCGACCATGATTTGGGGGGATCTCCTTTTGTTAGAGCATAGTTAAATACTTTCTGCAGTACTGGTGTTAATTCTTCCTTAAAGCTTTTGTAGAACACCCCCGGGAATCCATCCGTTCCTGGTGATTTATTTATTTTTAAGTTATTTATTGTATCTTGTATTTCCTGTTTTGTAATGGGGCGAATAATTTCTAATGTATCCCCCCCTGTTAGTGTTGGTAAATGTAGTTTTCCTAAAAAGTTTTGTGCCGTGTAGTTATCTAAGTCATTTTCTGAGTCCTTGTATAATTCTTTATAATAATCTGCAAATGCTTCTGCTATACCTTTGGGTTTTACTAAACATTGTTTAGAGATAGGATGTTTTATTTGTGATATAATTCTATCTGTTTGGGCCTTTTTAAGTTGGAAGGCTAGCAGTCGACTGGCTCTATTGCCCATTTCATAGTATCTCTGGTTCACAAAGCGCAGAGCCCCTTCTGCTTTATTTGTCAAAAGTTCATCTAATTTGCTTCTGGTTGTTTTTAATACCTGTAATCTGGATTCATTTGGTGTTTTTTTATGTTCTTCTTCTAGTTCCTTAATCTTATCCTCCAATTCCTTCTGATTCTTTAAGCGTATTCGTTTCAGCCGGGACGATATTTCTATTAATTTCCCCCTTATTACAGCTTTCCCTCCTTCCCATAGTATTGATGGAGAAACCTCATTGTTGTCATTGATTTGGAAATATTCTTTTATACACCGTTTTATTTCCTGTACTACGTTTTTATCTGAGAGGAGAGATACATTCATCCTCCAATACCTAAAATGGGGTTCATTGTCTAAACTTAATTTCAAAGTAATTGGAGAATGGTCACTTATAGTAATATTCTCTATACCACACTCTACTACTGTATGCATATGTTGTCTTGAAATGTAAAAGTAATCAATTCTCGAGTAGCTGCCATGCGGGTTTGAATAGAAAGTATAGTCTTTAGTTTGGGGATTCTTCTCTCTCCATGGATCTATCAATCCCAATTCTTTAGTTATGTTATTTAACATCCTCGACGTCTTTGTATTTGTTCCATGTACTGAAGGATACTTGTCCACTTTGCAATTCTGTACAGTGTTAAAGTCACCTCCTATAAGTAACATTCCCTTCGCACAGTTGGTTATTACTTTAGCTAATACTTGAAAAAAAGTCCCCTTTTCCTCAACTGGTGCATAAACATTCATTATTGATATTTCCCTACCGGCCATTGACCCTATAATCATTATATATCGCCCCAGATTGTCCTTCACTTCTTTTTCGACTTTAAACGCCACCCCTTTTCCAAGTAAAATTGCTACTCCCCTCCTTTTACCATAGGATGCGTAGAACACCTGGTTCATCCATTCTCTTTTTAGCTTCTTATGTTCAATCTCGGTCAAATGTGTCTCTTGTAATAAGGCTATTGAGCTCTGCAATGTCTTGAGTTGATTCAATATCTTTTTTCTCTTGATGGGGTGGTTTAGCCCATGTACATTATATGAAACAATATTTAGATTGCTCATGCTTTGTATTGAGTCTCACTGATTTTTGAAGCATACAGAAACACTACATTAATTACTAACACCTCCATTGACAAAACAAACCAAATTACTAACAAACATATTGACAAGCACACATAATTTCCCACCAAAAAGAAAAAAAACACACCCAAAAAACAAAAACCCATGTCTTCCAAGAGTCCAATTGGAGAGTTGTGGCTACCCTCCTGGAAATGTGCACTCAGTGCGTGAACAACTTTTGTACCGTCGTCCATAGTTATAACTAACTAAATATTTTAAAGTAGCTCTATGCCAATATATATACATACATTGTCTTAATTTAAAGATAACAATTGCAATATTAAAATATTTGTAATCAATTTAAATACAACTTTAATAGCTGTCTGAAACTCTTTACAGTGAAGAAATGAGAATTTCAACACAACTAACATGATTAATTTTTCACTTAAACCAAAAATTAACAGTTCCGGAAATAAAATTGGACTTAACAGCATCTCGTATAAAACTAGGTAAAAACTTTAATACCGCCCAGACTTTTTTTTTCCAATAAATTAATACAAATGTCAATACAGACAACATGACTTAAATTAACTTAAAACTAAAACATATTGGCAAACTAAAATGGATTGCCACTTTTGTGATCAGCACTTATCATAAGTAATGTTATGATAAGAGATGATCACAAGAGTTTAGCGTGCTATTAACGCTCTTTCTCTCAATCACAAACAGACACGCCTTATTGACGAACTAATGTTATGATAGGATCTTATATATCTCAACCTGAACGGACCTCTTTAAAACACATTACTCGTTTATGCTACATCTTAATCCCAAACACGCTTTTCTATCACAGACACAGGCATGTTGGGACAAATTAACTGAGCTGCCTCTCTCTCTTGTTGTTGCTGCTTCAGTAGCTCAGGAGGCAGGGTGGGTAGCAAGGAGAGAGGAGTTGAGGGGAAGGGAGTGGTTTTTCAGCTGCAACTGGGACTTAATAATTAGCCCAACAAATTGATAAAAATGCCAGTACCAATATCTGTCAAATTCCCAACTATCAATGCCACAATCGTCCTGTTCCATAATTGGTCGAACCCTACTCTTTTGATGATTACATCTGTGTCAGCGATGAAATAAGAGACATGTTACTTTTATACGTACGGATCAAATTGTATTAGATGCAAAGCCGAAGCAACGGTCCACAATATATAGCGCAGAGACTCAACCCCAGTTTACTGTCATAGTCCAACAGACCCTTTTTTGGCTGTACGTTCTATGCAATCCTGTATGTGGAAGCTCATTAAAAATGTTTGGTCACTGTTAAAACATTTTTCAACAAAAACCCACAGAACAAACTGTAAACATCCAAAAACACCAGACAAGCACCCAGAGAAATGTGATTGGGTATACGCTAGATGTGAGTGAAACTTTGTGCAGATAGCACACTACCCCTTTCACTTTTGCACTCAGTGCCAGGTATGTCTCTCATGAGTACATCTGGCTTGGCGGTAAAATACACAATTTTAACACATTTAGGCCACATCATTACCACTAGCGGCAGCTGTAGCACATCTCTACCTTTAAGGCTGATAAAAAAGAATGTCATTCAGATTGTTTTCTGTGTCTCTTAACCATCCGATTCCCAAGCTTATAACTGGGTCCAATAGGTGAAGGTCAATATCTCTATCCTTCTTGTTTGCAGTATTTAGTGATTTATTTATTTTAAAGAACTCTGCTCGCACCTTGTTTTGAAACCATTATTTATGACAAAAATGATTTTAATGAACCTCAACAATCTTAAATAACTGCGGAATTAGACAAACTCCAAGTGGTATGTATGTTGATATGAGACACAGTCTCTGTCATTATTATATTCATAGATTTTATCAAATCATCCAACGTCACACAGTGTAATAAAATGTTCTAATGTAATTGTTCTTCAAAACGTCTTCTTTCGTGAGTCAAAAAGATTACCGATCCCTGTTTTAGCATTTTAAATAAACTCCAAGAATTTGCTTTTCTACTCTTACATTTAGACAAACCAGGCCTACTCATTTTCTCCTGATTTGTGCTTTAATACATGAAATTATTCCGAATTGGTTGCTCATTAGCTTTTAAAACATGTTTTTGTATATCTAATGGGTATTTGAATAGAAAACTATCCGATATTTGCTGTCCAATTCAGTAAGATAATAGATTTCAGTTGCAGCTGTTATTGAATGGCTGCAGCATTTGAAAAATGAACACGTAACAGCGCCTAGTGAATTGTATACAATACATAATGGGTTATTATTCTGTAAGAGAAAAATAAGGCTATTCATATTATATATTTTAAAGGATCATTGTGTATTATTTAGCGACTCATAGTAGTGAAAAAACGATATTTTGGTGAAATAAATGTTTATTTCAATCATAAGCAAAAATACACAAACTATCATGTAAACATGCATTTTGTTAATAAAATCTTGTTGAATTATTTTGCATGTATTTTACATAACATGAGCCTTACCTGGTGGGAGCTGATTGAGATGTCCCACAAGGCTGGTCAAGTAAATTAGAAAAAGGGTGAGGTTTGGGCACTGAGGAGTCTCCGGAGTTTGTTTTCATCCTTGCACTTTCTAGCACTCATTTTTGGTTGAACTGCACAATACAACTACTTCTAATGGTCAAATATTACACAGTGTCCCTTTAAGAATGAGATAGTATGTTTTAGATGATCATTTTTACATAACACTGTCTATAAGAATTAGAACAGAAACTTGAATGGTATCTTGAAAAAACTGACATTTTATATTTGAGTAAAATCCCCAACGTTGTAATCCACTTGTCAAGAACTCTCTCTGGATTTATTAGGGCACATGGAAATTCAGACAGCAAGGCAAAAGTGTCCTGAGCATCAGAGGTAAACAAACTTTACCAAATGGACAGGGGATACGTTTAGATATCCATTGGGTCTAAGCAGCGAAGTCGACAGTCCAAAAGTTCATCAGTCGGTATTCGTAGTTCTGAAGGTCAGACAGGGAGTCAGTGCACTGGGTAGACAAAGAACTTGGAATGAGAATGGCAATGAACTAGCACAGAACCAAGGGGATGGAGTACAAGTAGAAGAAAGTGGGCAAGTCCTGAAAGGAGAAACAAAAGTGTGGATATCAAGACAAGTGACGACGGCTGTGAGGAGGGAAATTAGAACCCGGAAGTGAATGACCATGATCGTGAGACAATTGTTAATTTGATTTTTCTAGTAGCATTTCATCAAGCAGTACATCAGAGACCACACGAGTCAGTCCCCAGCACGCTTTATCTCCCCGAAAATAATGACTACACGGAGTAGATTTATGTTTTAACTGAGGGGAAATTCTCTTTGAATGAGGTACAACTTCTTTATTTCAGCGTGTGAGCTCCCCCCTGCAGGTTGTGGGATCACCTACCAAGCTGCAGCGCCTGGGTTCCACGTCCTCCGACATGCCCAGCTACGCCACTCTACAGCGGGTGTCGTCGCCCAAACAGTCCCCGAGTCGTCTTGCCAAGTCCTACAGGTGCACATTCATTCTCCTGAGTTCATTTAAACCAAATTCTTGATTTGTGGGCATGTGAAAGCTAAAATATTTCACTTGCTACACTGCACTGAAAGAACATTAAACAAGACTGAATTAGTATAGTATCTATTATGAAACAGCAGTAGCAATTACAGTGGTACCTCTTCATATGAGCCTAATTCATTCCAGGTTCGTGCTCGTAGTTCAAACTGCTTGTGTAATTAGCGAATGTTACCATATGATATCAAATAATTGCAAACCAATTGGTCCATTCCTATCTCCCATAGCATCCAGGATAACCCTAAAAAAATCTTCCTGATCACTAAAAACATATCAAGAAACATACAAATATACAGTTAAACGATAAATAATATAAGACAAAATGTGAGTTTATTATGAGCACTTAAAATACAGGCAGTAACTAACAGAGGTGCCTGTGTGATGCGGAGGAGTGGGGGTTTCGGGGGAGGCGTGACAGGTAAGAGCTTACTTTACACCTAAAATAAAGTTACTGTAACTTTCAGGTGCCTGATGGTTGGTAGCGCATACCAAACTGGGACGAGCGGTGAGCGGTCACTTGTGGTAGCCTCTGGAATTACTCATGACTTTGTTATGTGGAGCAATAATTTTGTTCCAAATAAAACTCAAATGTCAAAATTCTTGCGTTTGGAGGTTCTACTATAAAGATGTACCACTGTACTAGAAAATAGATACCATTACCGGCTTGGAACCTCAATTATGCTTCCCTCGCAGCACCTCATCACCCATCAACATGGTGCCACCAGGCGTGGGGGGCCCTTCCTCCCCACTATCTATGGCGACCCCTTCAGGTGTAAACCACACGTCATCACCCATCCACCAGCTGAGCTCCGTGGTGGGAAGCTACGCCACCTTGTCGCCCACCAAGCGCATGCTGCATCACATCGGGGGCGAAACCTACAAGATATCCCACGAGCTGTACGCCAACGCAACCCTGAAAAGGCCTGGGAGCCTGGCAGGTAAAGGTCAATATGATTTTTTTTCTTCACGTGTAACTTGACATTGCATGTGTATTTGTGAACAGTGTTTGGTGTGTTACTAAAAAAAGTAATTAGTTGTGGTTACCAGTCACCTCTTTTAAAAAGTAATTGTGTTACCACCCAGATTTCTAACACTCTGAAAATAGCTATGTAGTTTCTAATTACAGTCAGGGTTGGGTAGGGTTACTTTAACTTGATTACTTTCAATTACTTTTGGATTACTCCAATACCAAATATGCTAATAAAAGACAAAAGAAACTAAATATGAATAAAATCATGACTCACAACACGTGGTAAGGTTTCTCTCCTGGCTTTGATCTCTTTGATCTCCGGCAAAACTAACATAAAATGCGACAGAAACAAAATGAAAATAAATCCAAACAGCTTGCCAACATCATTTTTGCCGTTCCATGTGTTCCATTATTCCCCAAGCCTGCACAAAATTTAGTAATTTTATTGATATTTAGTTTCTTTTGTCTTTTATTAGCATATTTGGTATTGGAGTAATCCAAAAGTAATTGAAAGTAATCAAGTTAAAGTAACTCTACCCAACCCTGATTACAGTATATGCTCTCATTGAAGCCAACGCCCTAAAACTGCTGTAAGATAGCCACATGATAAAAGAAATAGAGGAAAACGTCTTCACCAAACTGTGGAAGCAGTGAAGCCCTCATTTTGGTTTGTCTTTTGTCTTCCAACCAATCGAAGATTTCCTCCATCTATGGTTAATGTTGAAGACAATTTCTTTTTTTTTCTCAAGTCATGGTTTATTGCAAAAATAATTTCACAAATAAATACCAAAGGTTGGCAGTCTTTTACCTCAAATTACATGCTCACATTTGCCCCCTTGATTTTGTTGTTTCATACCCCTCCTACGTGCTGCCTACCAATCGCTACTGGTGACAAACAACCAAATATGTACACAGACACTGACTTCTGATTTTAGTATTTTATTTTATGGTTGTAAATACAGCTTAGATAGGAGTATAATAGGTAGGGAGAATATCAGAATAGTGATCCCAAGGGCCGAGAAGAGAACCGCAGGTTAGAGAGAGTTCTCAATACGGGCCCCGGTGTCGTAGAATGCTCTGCCCCCTGAGATTCGAGCTGCAACCTCAGTGGAACTGCTTAAATCTCGTCTTAAAACACACTTCTATTCTCTAGCTTATGAATGACCCATATTTCATGTTGACGATATCTGTACAGTATTTGTAATTGCAACATCCATTGCAGCCTGGTCATCCTGAAGGGGGATTACCTCATGTGTGGGGTCCTTCTCAAGGTTTCTTCATTTTCCTCATGTTGATTTTTTTGAGTTTTTCCTTGCCCCATGCAGGTTTTAGATCAAGGGATGGTGTCATAATAGTCTGTGGTTTGCAATAATCTGTGGTCTGTGTAACCCGTTAAGACTCCTTGTGATTAAGGGCTACACAACTAAACATGACTTGGCTAGTAGGAAGAAATTACATCCTTCGTACTTCAGGTGGCACCACTACCTGTATTCAGTTGTGTTTTGTAGGTAGATATAAATGTGCTTTTGTTGGCTGTTGCGTCCAGTGTCGCGTTATTGGTGAAATGAGGGTTTTACGTCACTTCTTACGCATCGGCCCGGTATTGCAGTACCTCCGGGAACGGTGCATTCGCAATGATCGCAGCAAGGCTTTAGGGCTAGGACCTTAGCTTGGCCTTTTGGCTGAGAGTAAGTGTCCCGGCTCCTAGGCTTTGTAGCGTATTATGAACTGACCGATAACGGATAATGGATAATGAATAACGAAGATAGAACAATAACCCTTAAAAACCCCAAACCCCCAAAGGAGGAACCGTTGAAAAACAGACAACAATGTAAATCATAATCTGCTTTTAAAATTGACTGTAGTAACGCACCATGTTGTAACGACGGTTGCCTTACAACATTTTCTTAATAACCATACAGAAAAAAGTAATTGTGTTCTAGGAATCCATTCGTTGAAACGTGTTACTCCTAACATTGTTTATAAATTGGGAATATTGATGCTGCAACTATGCTAAACGTTATGTTTTTTATGTTTACAGAATATTGAAAAAGAATATGTTTTAATATTTGTAATTAAAACATTGCTGGAATATTTGGCATCATAACACTGCAGTAGCCAGCACATTCCTACTCAATAGAAATACTGTAAAAGAACCAACCACCACAGAGTGCTAGAATTGTAAATATTGAATTAAAAATCCTCTCAACAAATATGGGATGGTAGCCCCTAGTTGTCTTCGAATTTCCTGAATTATTTAGGACCCATTTTTTTAAAGGATTCGCTCAAGTTCTTAAAAAAATAAAATAAATAAACGATGAAAGACTGTCGTCCTTGAAGACTTTTGAATAGTGGAAACAGGCAAGAGTATTTGCTTTTTTTAAGTCAAGAATTATTTTTAAGAGAACAAAGACGTCAAAGATTAAACAACTTGGAGGATGAAAAATCACCAATCATCTCCCAGGGTTAAAACAGCATAAAGAAGTGTGTCCTAAACCAAACGCTAATACAGTCTATGTGTATCCTCCTAGGTGGCAGTTTTTAGTCCCATTTTTACATGTTAAATTTGGCTTTGTATGTGTCAATGCATTATATAATTGTACATGTTCCATCTTGTCCCCAAACCAGATGTTCTTATGAAAAGAGCCATTTCTGGCTTGCGGCCCATAGATTTTCTACCCCTATTGTATTGGATTTCCTTGTATGTAATTTGTTGATGATGGGCTTATAATAATTACCTCAGATTTGTGTGAAAGCCAAAGGTTTAGGCTTTTGTTTCTATGCACTTTAGTGGTTAAGACTACAATGATTGTTATAGGATTGACAATATTGCTTGGATTTAAGGATAAGCACACATTTTTGTTGGTATAAGGCAGGGGTGGCTAACCCGGTCCTGGGGAGCCGCATGTCCTGCATGTTTTGGAGATTTCTCTGCTCCAATACAGGTGGTTCCAATTACCTGGATCGAAATCAAGCTCTCACAAAGCCTGCTAACAAACTGAAAATTGGCGTCACCTGTGTTGGAGCTGAGAAACCTCCAAAACATGCAGGACGTGCGGCTCTCCAGGACCGGGTTAGCCACCCCTGGTATAAGGGTTTTGAGCCCATTTTACCTGTTCTGTAGGATGTTGCCCTACTTAAATTTTGGTATATAAAGGAAAATTCTGCATTTCAGTATATCAGTATATCAACACTGAGTCCCTCTCCCAGATGAGCTTCTCACCTTATCTCTAAAGGAGAGCCCAGCCACCCTGCAGAGGAAACTCATTCCAGCCGCTTGTACCTGGGATTTTTTATTTCGATCAAGACTCAGTGTTCATGACCATAGGTGGGGGTAAAAACGTAGATCAACCGGTAAATCGAGAGTTTTGCCTTTCGGGTCAGATCTTTCTTCACACGTAAGACCTGTATAGGGTCCGCACGACAGCAGATGATGCACCAATCTGTCTATCGATCTCTCGTTCCATCCTATCCTCACTCGTGAACAAGACCCAGAGAAACTTGAACTTCTCAACTTGGGGCAGGATCCCATTCCCAACCCGGAATGAGCATGCCACCTTTTCCCGACTGCGAACTATGGTCTCAGACTTAGACGTGCTTAACTTTATCGCGGCCTCCCGGCCACTCCATTGCGGACTGCTCCAGTGAGAGCTTGAGGAATCCAATAACACCACGTCGTCTGCAAAAAGCAGAGATGCAATGCTCAGACTCCCAAACCTGATCCCTCTACCGCCAAGGCTGTGCCTGGAAATTCTGTACAGAAAAGTTATGGACATAGTTGGTGACAGCTCCCACTGGCAATTGATTTGACTTACTGCCAGCAATGCAGCCCAAACTCTGGCACTGGGCATACAGGGACCGCACAGCCCCATCTCCCGCAAAGCCCCATCTCCACTATACACAGTGTTGATGGCACACCGCTTCCCTCCCTAAGACGTTTGGAAGTAGCCTTCCATGGCCTCGCCAAACTCCACCCATGCCCAGTTTTTGTCTCTGCAATTGCCGAGGCCACATTCCTCTTGGCCAGCCGATACCTGCGAGCTGCTTCCAGACTCGGTGACCACCAACAGGTCTGAGTGTTACCACCTCAGCAGGCATTGACTATCTGGGTGCCACAGCTCTGATCCACCGCTTTGATGATGGAGGCACGGAACATTGTGCACTCGGACTCAAGAGGTGTCAGTTGAAACCTTTTCTGACATGAGATGGTGTTAGATGTTCCCAACAGACCCACGCTTGGGTCTACCGGGTCGGTCTGGCATCTTCCCCCACTATCTGCGCCAATTCACCACCAGGTGGTGATCAGTTGACAGCTCCGCCTTTTTCTTCGACCAAGTGTCCAAAGCTTTCTGCCGTAGGTCCCAGTTGCACTTAGGGGCACCCTTATGTTTAAACATCATGTTAGTTATGGACATGCTGTGACAGGCTCAGAAGTCCAAGAACAAAACACTAGTTGTGTTTAGATTTGGGGGGGCGGTGGTCCTCCCAATCATGCTTCTGCAGGTCTCACTGTCATTGCGCACTTGAACGTTGAATCCCCCAGCAGTACGAGGGAGTCTCCAGGGGGCGCGCTCTAAAGCACACCCTCCAAGGACTTCAAGAAGGGTGGGTACTCTAAACTGCTGTTTGGTGCATGGGCAAAAACAACAATCAGGCCCCACCTGAAATTGGAAATAGGGTACCTTTTTGTTTTTGTTTTGCAGACAAGTTAGCAAATGTATATTGTGGTATTTTTGTTAGAAACATTTTAAGTTGAAAAAGTCAAAACTAATATTGAGAATTAGCAAAAGTTTCTGTTTTTCAAAGTGTAAAAGAAAGGCTATATTAGATATTGTAGTTAAGAAAAAAAGTTGTGTATATACGTTAAAATGAGCAATCCTACTTGAAATAATCACAATTATTTTATCAAAGTTGGCAGATATTCTTAAACTGGGAAAAATATTCAGAATAAACAGCTTGATGATAAAACAATTACCGTTTCTAGTTTTGCCCATCTTATGTATTCAATTTGTAACTTAAAAAGAGCAAAGCCAAATGCTGTAAAATAATACCTAAGAAATGTCAGACAGGACGAAAGGAAGACTGAGATCACTTGCGCTCGTTTCTTGGTTTTATTGAAAGGAAGGAAATGACAAGGTGGGATTCTTCGATCCATTAGTTGGCAGATTGACGGAACTTGACAGGCGGGTGAAGGCTTGGCGGGAATGGTCGCGGACAGGCGTAATCGTAGTTTTATTGGCCGGGGCTGGAGAAGAAGGGCGTCGTAGTATTCGGAAAAGAGTTCGGAGTCAGACGGGCAGGGCAGGTCGTAGGCAAATTCGGAAACTGGTCGGCAACAGAGATCAAGCAGAAAAACAGGAGGCAGGCAGAGTCGGAGGTACGGGCTTTCTGAGCAGGATAAAAACATGAGCACTTTTGAGAGGTCCAAAGAAAACAACATTGGTAGGAATATGTATTTGATATTAACAATATTTCAAAATAAATTTGAATTTCAGCGATAAACAAGGAAACCCAAAAGGATACTGTTAAACAGTTTTCACTTTTGCAGTTGTTTTCATGAATGCCCCTAGCTGACATGTATCTTTCTGACTTAATGGTAACCTTGATAATTTACTGCGTTCGACAGGCTCCAGAGGTTCTTATAGCAGCCAACACAGTCATTTGGGCTCTGAGTTGCGACCGCTACAGTCTCCTGAACATCACATCGATCCCATCTACGAAGACAGAGTCTACACCAAACCCAATCTGAGAGGACAAGGTGAGCACTAAAATTCAAGATTAGTCGATGAAACGATGCAGTAGGGTGGTCTTTTCATATAGGGAGGATTTCAAAAATTATTTTTTCGACCAGCGAACGCCTGAATACTGTGTGAAATCATGAGAAAACACATTTTGTGAAGTTTCGGATGCATTAGACATATCAAAGAGGTTCCCCAAGTCCAAGTGTGCATAGTAATATGAGCAATTTTGGTATGATTTCGGATGGACTTAATTGCAGGTAAGCATGATCAGATGGTGGGGTGCTTAAATAACAAAATATAGGCATGAAGTAGCAAACAAGCAAATGTTAAAAAGACAACAAATCTGTCTGACCTAGAAACAAACAACAAACCTTATCAACTAGGATGAAAAACAGTATAATGGTCACAATGACCCGACCCAGAATTCTGTCCAACAAGTCTGTATAAAGGTTTGTGGTAATCAGGTGTAGAGAGATTAGGCATAGGTATGTCTTGCTCCACACCCATATGGGGGCCTCTAAAAGAAGGTGGCATGACAGATCCTGACACAAGCTGGGCTGTGCTTTTAAAAGGATTGATTTTATAAAGTGCATTTGAAAAAAAAGTACTTTTATGTAAAAAAAATGTGTGTAAAAAAAAAAAAGATTCAGCAGCTTTCGCATCATCGGCTTGGGGTTTGGCTAGCTAAAATTGAGATCTTAAATCTAGTTTTCAAAAACAATGTGTTTCCTCATGTTTTCACACCATATTCATGCCTTCGCCCATTGAAATCCGCATTTTGGAACTTCTCACTATATATAAGGACCACTGTATTGGACTACTGTAAGAAAATGACTATGGGGCACCTTTTGAATATGTCGGATTGATGTGAAGCTTCATAGGAATTGTTTTCTCATCGTTTGACACCTTATTCAGGCCTTTGCTTAAGAAAACTCTGAAGTTTGAAAATAAGGACCACCCGACTGGTCAGTTCAAATTTGCTGAACTTATTGCATCCAACACATCTACGAGAATAAATATATCCACCTCAAAAAAACAATAAACCGCAGGGAGAGACATCTAGATAAAACGGTGTGTTGTTACTTTAAAAGACTCCATAGCGCTGAGTGATATGACAGTGGACACGAACTGAAACACCAAAGAAAGTGGCAGCACCAATGTCTCTTACATCACACAACGATTTAAATAACCCAAAACTATATTTAACAATGTCACACTGTCTTAATCTAAATTTGGTAACTATACTACTTAAGACATCACACAAGACTGCCAACAAAGTGGAAAGTACAACAGAGAGTGATGAGGCCTGCGTTTGCCGACTCATGAAGCTTTCAGAGGTGCAGGCTGACTTTCCTTTAGCAATAGTCACCTTCCATCTGTTTGTGCCCTACTATTTACCAGATACGGTGGGCACATTTAATTGGGGTCTCGTTGGCAGAACGTTCCCTCAGTCACAGTCTGATGGGTAATGAGTTTTAAGGGTAACCATTAATCAGAATGAATCTAATAGGAATTGCCGTGGTTGTAATAAAAGCAAATCAACCGTGTCCTGAAATGTGTGCAAGCAAGTGTTGACTCGCTCCTCAAACACGATTAAAAAAAGTATTTTACTTCTCTGTCTACAAAAGGTTCAATTATACGGACATTCTCACTCACAGACAAACAAACACAGGCCTTTAAAGCTTTGAATTTTCACGAGAAAGGCTTATCTTAGTGGATTTTATAGTTTATAAAAAAATAGCTAACACATTCTGGAGTTGTCCTGAAAGTCTTCAAGTAAAGAATGTTTTTTGTTCCGTTTTTATCACACTGTTCTAAGATATTGCAAGAATTTGATTTTAAGAAGGTGTTTCCAATAACTTGAATTTGGGATTTGAAACCTGAAGAAAGCCAAATAAGTTTTCTCCGTCTCCTTTTTTAGAATTCTGTAAGTTACATTTGTGTTTTATTATTAACAGCTTGTCTATAATAGACATTGTATTTTATACTGCAAATATTATATTACCATATTTGTGAAACAACAGTAATAATAATGTTAATATTAACATGAACTGTAATAGTAATAATAAGAATCAGATTTTTTATTCTCTTTGTGGTAGCATACATTTTATATATTATCTCATCACATTCAAACATATTCACTTAATTTAAATAGATAACGTAAAATTCATAAGGCACACCTGATTACAAGCCTCACCCAGTACATCTCTAAAGGAAAAAAACATTTTGTATATGCATAAGCCGCACCTGACTATAGGCCGCTTGTGTCCACATTAAACCTTAAGATATTTTCAAAGATACTGCTCGGGCGCCCCTGGCGGCCGAAAGAAAAAAATGCATAAATCAGCCACATCATTGCATAAGCCGCATAGGTAAAAGCTTTGGAAAAAAGTTGCAGCTTATAGTCCAAATTTTTGGTAAAGAGATAACTTCCTAAAATGCTTTTTTGTGATTTGGGGGTTTCTGTTATGTCTAATGAGCAAATATGTACCTTTGCTTTACTAGTGCATCATCTTTGTGTTCTTATTGGTTAACTGTCATGTAGAAGCATTAAAGATTTACATCTTGAGTTTAATTTGTTTTTATTGTCAATATGTGTAGCCTGTGCATGCATCATCATACATGCATCATGCATCAAGCTGGACTACCTTTTTTCTTAAAAACGCCCACGATATCTCCCCAAATTTTTTTAACCGCTATTTCAAATGTAAACAACCTCAAAAAGAGATCTTGACCATGGACTAGTACGTCTTTGTGCGTACATAAATGGCTCCAATGATCGCATTCGATTTCTGTTTGAGTAAAAGTTTGTCACTTATGGTTTTAAATAAGCACTTGTTGCCGTTTTGTTGTAATATTCTGGAGACCGATTGTGTTTGGCGCGTAACAAAAAGAGTGCACGATTAAATCTACCGCTTTTTATTGTAGTTGGTATGTATGCACACATGTGTGTGTGCAGTTTTGCTTCTTACTGTGCACTTCTGTCCGTTTTGTTTTCTGACGTTGTTCTGTGATTTTAATTTTTGTTCGAATGAAAACTAAGTCCTTTGGTGAGTTAGCCTTTAATTGAAAGTTGGCCCATCTGTTCAGAATCTTCCATTGTTATATTTATGCATGCTTTGTTTGCAAACTGTTATTTTAGATTGGTTTGAATGTCATTGTTGCTTTGTTCCCTTTCCACATTTTTCTTCTCTGCTGCTCCCACATTTCGTGCTCGTGATGTTGCATGTGTGTAAAACCTGTCCTCTTCCTCCACTGTTATAAGTGGTGAACCAAATATACCAAGAGGTCCTCAACTATCTGCTCTGTCCCTACACTTTAGCCCCACCTTCCCCCGGTGTCGACCCAATCCCCTTGCAGCGAACAGGAAGCCAGAGCACCACCGGTACCTTCCAAAGAGGCAGCTTCGCTACAGGGGGTGCAGCCGACTACGGCAACCCTTACCGCACGCTGCAGTTTTGCCCCTCCACCGAGTCACCTTACAGCAAGTCGGGCCCGGCTTTGCCTCCTGAAGCGGCCCTGGGCAGGTCTCCGTCAGTGGACAGCATCCAGAAGGACCCAAGGTGATGGCTTTTAATCCAGCCTATGCTCAAGCACTTTGTTCTATTTCTTTCACCACTCACACTCACTTAAAATCATTCACTGCAAGCACACCTCATTTTGATCCTTGACGACTGAATTGGAACAAGTCACTGAGGTCCATGTACATAAAATCTAACCTAGAAAATGAGCTCCATTTTATCCTTTTCAAACTAATCATGGTTATTTGTATAGGGTTTAATGTTGGAACTTGGGTGGACTGTAAATTGATATTGATATTCAATTACCGTATTTTCCATACTGTAAGGCGCACAAAAAAATGTAAATTGGCCAGGAATTTGCGCCTTTTTCTCCAGTATGCCTAATAAACAGATACAATCGCAAATGCATACCTGTAAAAGAACTTCACTGATTATGATTGCATAACAATGGTGTGAACAGGGATTGAACCCAAACAGCAATGGTGAAAACACAAAATCCTTACCATCAGGCCACTAGAGCTATAGATGGCATAGGGACAGACACATTAGCTCTTATCTCATGCTCACACTGTTTTTGTCGCAGTACCACATAGGAATGTCAGAGGAATGAGAAAAATAAGTGATTAAAAATCAGAATTAAATTTTGTTCGTCTTTCTCTCAACTCAAACTAAGCATTGTGACGAACGTTAAATGCATTCAGTTATATTTTTCCAGATCGACTGAATTACTTCCCACAATACCTCATTCCCCTCAGGAAAAATGCTTTTGATGTGAGGCCAGGGGTGCTCTTCCTCCTCTGCGTTTTCATAGTCGGTATTGCTAAGCGACGTTTCATCTGTAAACAAAATTTCCCCCGCTGAAGTTGAATATGGTCACGCGACAAGGCTGCTACATTTGATTGGTTTCACATGGTAAAGCCCGGCTGAGTTCTGCGTCGAAAGAGATGCGCCTTAGCGGAGGCAGACAGATGCGTACTTACGTGGAGGGGATTTAGTAAGTAATGAAGTCATGACTTCAATGTTGCTTAACCTAGCGGAGTAAAAGTACCGTTTTCACTTAACAAATTTACTCAAGTAAAAGTATAGTGATTCAAAATTACTAGAAGTACAAAAATTCCTAAAACTTACTCAAGTAAAAAAAAAACGAGTAAATGTACTCCTTTACTACTCACCTCTAGTCTCACGTTGTGTATAAGAGGTCGGCAGTCAATGAGGAAAGCATATCAGATCACGTCAGCCTTTAGACACTGACAGGGTGAAAACAAGCCGTGTCTTTCAGAAACAAGCCTTGGACTTTATAAAACAAGCTGTCGATTGGCAGCACAAGCCAATTCGAGTTGTCTCAGCTTGTGAAATGTCAGCTTAGGCCCCACACTTTTTTTACTTTTTTTCTTACTGGGCTCTTCTGCACATTGCACCACATCAACAAGCACCACAATATTGGTTGGTTCAACATCCTTGATGTGCTTTTATGCGCCATAATAACTGTGGCGCATGATTTGTTTTCAAAAACACAGTCTTTTTCAGATTTATGTTTTAAATAGATATTCAGAGCTGACTCAATACACCATCGTCTTCACAATTTAAGAGAACTCAATTGACAGGAAAAGTAGTATTGTAGTGGTTCTCAGCTTGTCTGACTTCTGGACCCACCATCCCACCCTAATCCCTTATCACGAAAATCTTCCCTTCTCAATTTAATTGAATGAAAATGATTGTGCAATTTGGAACCAGAGGCAGTAGAATATGTTTGTATTTAAAAAACAAAACAAATGAAAATGACCAGCAAAATCAAAACGACTTCAAGGAATAATGTTCCCTCAATTTTTTCAAATTCCGCTCAATTAGTTAAAGTGTATAATTTAACCACTAGATGTTGCTATATTGTGTCGTGCAACTGAAAATAAGTGCTAAAAAGTGCAAACTATGGAGACTTAAAGTGACCCAAAATATAATTTTTCTACTGAATTATTTGCCCAATTTTTCGTGAGCTTTTTGATTTCCCGCAGAACCAAGATGTCAGACAATCATGTCAGCTTACTCCAGTAAGCCTCATGTTATGGTGAATAAATAATATGTTTCTAAAATAGAAGTACGTTTATATGATAGTTTGTATTATTTGTTTAATATTTAAATCAGCATTGTTTTGTTTATATACCACCAGGAGGTTCTAAATAATAAACAATGCCACTTTACATGTGGGCTGCGTCTTTTCAGGTATCTTTAAAAGTTATAAGTAGATTATTTTCTCTATAAAGTATTTCCAATGTCCAACTGAGTTCAAAGAGTCTTTTAAAAAAAATTCACTAGGGGTGGCTGGTAGGAGAGTGAAGTTGTGCTTGTCATTGCAGTTTTTTGTTAATGTGGAATATAAATCGTTAGCGTAAGAAAAGGCCTGTTTCAAATACAGTCCAAACGCCACCCCAAGATGACAAAAAAAAAAGGAGTTTATTTGAGTGTGTCTAAGAAATGCACGTACTTGCATGCACAACATAAGGAGCTTGACAGAGACTTCAATGATGACTTAAGCAAGTAAAAAGTTCCAAATTCCGTAGAACAACGAAATCCAAAATATTTCACTTCAGCAGTTTTGACTTCAAGATAATCCATATCACATATACTATTTACTGCATCTGCATTTGAATGTGCTCAACAAGCGTAAACAAACTTTATCTGTCTTTTTTCTGTGGTATGAATTGGTGTTGTTTAATTATCGCCATCTACTGTTAAATAGTTTAAATGACCCGTAGGGTTTTTTCTTTTCCAAGCAATATTTTTGCCAAGGCAAAGGCCCTCAACTCACCAAAAATGGGTCCGCGACTCACATTGGGGTTCTGTCCTACCAGTTGAGAAACAATGTTATAATGCGTCAGTTGCCTGCCTACTTAAACAGAAATTAGATGCTTGCCTGAATATAGTATCCAAAAATCCAGCTTCCATGTGTCAAACGCATAGCCCATCTTTTTATGTGACCCATGAGACAATGCTGAGAAAAGCGGAAAACAAAAAAATTAGCTGCATCACATCAAAAAAATGACTTGCAAATTTAAATATGTCCACTAGATGTCACCAAATCCAGGCACCACTCACAAAGCACCAACTGTAGCTGTATTTGCTGACTACCCTTAAGCAACCAGAGAACATTAAAGAAACCCATCCTGGAGTTATTTTACTTAAAATAAAAGACAAACTTTCCTACCCTAGTTATTATATCTAACACTGAAGTTCCCATTTTAAGGTAAAGGTTTTCATAAAATCATAAAGATAAAGAGCAGAGATTATTTTATATCATTAAAACAATTATTTAAATTAGTGTTTTTCTGCTATTTTTTTTTTTACTTTCCAGTCAGCATCAGTTTCCTTGAGTTGAAGGTGGGGTGCCGGATTTGAAAACTTAAGGTTGCACTCATGACTTTAAGCCAGTTTTGTGTGCAGGCACATGGCATTATTTAGACAAACTTGAATAAACTCTTCTTTTTTTACCGGATCTAGATAATCAGCCAATAATGTTTTTGTAAGGCCTTTTGTTGTTCCATGAATTGAATTGTATCGATGGTAGTCCGTATGACAACATTTCCAAAACCATGACATCATCCTCTTCCCTCACCTGCTGTGCTTGTGCATGCATTCCACCACCCCCACCAAATGTTAAAAGAAAGTCAAGTCAAGTGGCATTACTAATCATCTGACAGTTCCTGATTGCGCTTTTGCTTGCCAGACACCCAACATATACCTCTCTCTTGTTTCTCTCTACCTCGATAGGTACGACCCAGAATTCCTTGTGTGGAATCAAAATCAAGCCGAGCAAAGAATGACAAAGTAATCCTACTATTTATTTCTATATATTTATATCCACATTCTGTTCATCTATCTTATCCTTTGTCTCATTCACTGAAACTGTCCATCTAGGATTTATGACACAGATTCGAGCGTTTAATAGGACATTTCCATGTGTATGATCACCCATGTGCATTAACATAGGACGGGATTCACCTTTTAAAAGTTCTCGGCACCGAATTGGGGCAGCACTACAATAACCTTTGCAGACTAGCTTTGCTCAAATTTGAGACGGAACAAAAGTTTTAGCTTTGTAAATAATTTTATTAAAAGAGTAACTAAACAGACTTTTTTTCACATTTGGAAACATTTAACTGTCCTCGTTCTCTCTTTTGCCTGTCATGCTAGCTTGAATCCCTCCATCCGTCTCTTTCATCCAATCATTAGGCCAGACATTTTCTTTTTTTGTTGCTTGTTTGTGTTGTGGTCATTTCAGAGTATGTTTTGTGATTGCCACTGATATTTCCATTTTCAATTGCTATATTGGCACCAAATTTGTTTGATTTCAAATCAAAAGCAGTGGCTGGGTTGGACGGACACTTGGTGTTTTGGTTTGCTGATATAGTCTTAGTGTTTCTCCGGTTATCAAGCCCTGCCGGATTTTCTGTGCTGTGTTTTACAGGCAAAGTGACGCTAAAGCAAGTTTTGAAACTTAACCTTTTACGACAAAGCCAATTATTTCTTTTTCACGCTCACTTTTCACTATTTTGGGTTTGTTAATGCAAACACGCTGTTTGGCTGGAACCTCAAATACAGGCTCACAATATTTCGAAGTTCAAACTCCAGACAATACATCTTTTACTCTCACTGCTGATTTTCACCAATCAAAGAAAAAAAACCTCAGATGAAATCAGCAAACCAAAAGGCGAAAGAAAACAGTGAGAGAACCTATTTACATTTTCAGCTGGTGAACATATCTTCTAGTTTTTAATTTAGCTACGTCAATTTCAGAGTACAATGCTTAATATTTTTCACAAGCAGATCACATTCAACCAGCAAAATATTAGTATTTGTGTTTAATTCTGCTTTTGAATCTGGCTACAGGATTTGTACGGGTTCTTGAAATCTTCAAAAATTCAGTTAGCTTTTATGAAACTTCTTAAAAGGAATCACAGTGAGATCCAAAAAAAATAAAGAAAATCAGACCAGGTAAAAAGTGCCAACAAGTTTCAAAGAGGGTACAGCATGTTCGGATGCATCCTGGACTCTTTATTGCTAAAATGAGGCAGAGGTTCATTCATCTCCACAATGGATTCGAAGGAAGAAAATGTGATAAGGCTCATAAATCATATCTCATTGGATTTCAATGAGATGTGTATTGAAGCAAAGGGAAATGGAAATCCAATCCAAAAACCCGTCTTCACAATTTTTTTCTAGCTGCAAGTAGCCTAAAACTAATAAACAAAACAAACAAAATATTCCAATTATTCTTTTGAGTGTAGAATATAAATAGCAGCTGATAGCCGTTTTTATCCATCTCAGGAGGTGGCCATTTTGGCACTGTTGACGGAAAATGACATCACAATTACTCTTTTATATTCTTTTTTAATGCATGTGTTTGTTCCAATTTGTTCATGTGAATTTCCTCAAGCTCAGCCAGGATTGATTTGGTTATTTGAAGGCTGAGTAACTGATGTCATTATCAGGAGCAAGAGTTTTGTTAAAAACAAAACAAAACTTGTATACTGAAGTTCTCCTGTTTAGGAGGTGCTTGTATAAAGAGGTACCACTGTGCTATTTTTAGACTATTTGGGCTACGTACATGATCTTCATGGAAGCAATGAGTCATCCAACCTTCCCACCCAAACTATTTCCCAAAGGTGTCAGAGACAAGACACCACAACCAAACACACCAAAACAATTTTTGCAAACCTTATGACATGTTCTTGTTGACAAACTCTTTTCCCTTTTACTCCTGAAAGAAACCCCTCTTCCACTTGTTTTTTTCCCTGCTTTTGAAAAATTAAATTGTAATAAGAACACACATACTCCATCTCAAACAAGTGGCTGTGAAAGATAGACTGCCTGGTTGCTTAGGAACAAAGAGAGAATTGACAGTCCCTCACTACTTTGTCCCAGTCCATTGAATTGCCAAATGAAACATTAAGCTCTCTTACGCGACACACACACAAAACACACACATGTATATAGTTATTTAAAACACCAAAGACTGTCTTCTGTTTATGAACCCGATTTTGTCGAAGATTGAAGAAATCCACTGGCCTCGCAGCAAGGATACGAGTCCCACGGTTGAACAAAAACAAGCTTATCTATAGAACAGGCAAAAAGACGATAGGAAAGCAAACACAAGAACCAACACCTATCACTTGGCAATTTGCCCGATGTGCTTTCACGTGAAAATATTGGCAATGAGGTCATGAATCTCGCCTTCAAAACTTGACGATGTATGTGCAGTAATGTGAGCGCCTTTATTTCTATTTGATTTCTTAAAATAAGCAACCCTGACAGTGCAATCAGTGTTCCCTCTAAGCTGCGTGCGTGCGCAATTGCGCACTGCTCGCACATTCTCAGCGCACAAGAAAATCTAGCCAGCGCATAAAAATGAGGGCTTAAAATTACTAATTAAGAAGCGACTTAAGTCAAAGTTACAGTGCACGAAGGTAAAAATACACGGGTTCCCCTAACGTTGTATCCTAAATGCGGTATTTTGAAGTCGAGTCGAAGTAGTACGAAGTGGAGTAAAGTTAGTAGAGAACCGGCTTCTTCGGCTAGGCTCGGGTCCTAAACGGCTCTTCAGCTTGTTTTTGCTTCTTTAATCCCAACATGACCAAATATTATGTAAAATTATACACAACGTGACTTAAAGGAAGGGGGGAATAGAACAAAAAAGAAAAAAATACCAATATGAAAAAGTAGTGAAAAGCTGAGAAAAAAAGAAACAAAAGGAAGGAACAAAAAAAGGAAAAAATTAGAAAAAAAAGCCAGAAAAAAAGAAAAGAAAGAAATGTAGGAAAAAAGTAAATAGAGAACAAAAAGAAAAAAGTAACAAAAAAGTAGGAAAAACCACGGAAAAAAGAAGAAAAAGTTTGTGTTGCATTCAAATAATTTCCAATTATATCAAGTGAATCTTGTTGCCAACATTGTACTTCCACTAAAAAATGTGATTAAGTACAGTTCTGTATCTTACAACCGACTAAATAAGCCCCCAAAAGTGTTAATATTTTCCGACAAAATATATCAGGAAATTAAAAGAAATGGATATCTAGTGAAAGAATTGTAAGAACAAACAACGTTTGTAGGCCGTACAACCTTTGCAATAGTACATGAGTCAATTCATTCAAAAGAGAAAAATAATTTTGCATTGCCGGAAACTCAGCAAAATGTAACTTGATGTCAAGTTTTGGTTTGATAATTAATTATCTTGCCACACTTGGGATTATGGTTGCTCACTGTTGTTTCAAGCGTTGCTCACCGACTTTGTGTGTACGCTCAGGCCCGTGGAAAATTAAAGGGAACATTGAGTGCAATGTGTGTGATGAGCAAATCTCGAGTTTTCAATAGGTGACCTCGTAATTGATATATGGCCGTGCTACGTTTCTCTTATTCATATTTGTATATTCATACACACGAAGTTATACAGTGCCTTGCAAAAATACTTTGGTCTCATATTACCAGAGCACCTTTTTCCACATGTTATTTGTGTCGTTCATGTGGCTTCTTGCAATGGGCCTATTCATGCTATTTTTTTGAGAAATTGGTTTCTTCTTGCCACTCTTCCATAAAAAGGCAAATTTATGCAGAGTACGATTAATAACTGACTTATGAGCAGATTGTCCCACCTGAGCTGTGTATGCCCGCTGGTTATCTATTGTGTTAATGGACTTCTTGGTTGCTTCTTAGTTTTCTCCTTTTTCGGGGTCAAAGTTTAGAGGGACAGCCAGGTCTTAGTAGGTTTGCAGTGGTTTTATCCCAGACCTGCCTGGTGAGTTACCTGGTCTTCATAATGCTGTCTCGTCTCCTCTCACAGACCTTTGAGCCCATCACATAGCAGGTGCATTTAAACTGAGACTTAGTAACATTCATGTTTATTCTGTTGGTGATTGTTAGTCATTTTAATTGAGATTGGATCATTCAGAAGACATCAGGGAACTTCTGGAATCAGTTGGTTGAGCTAGGAGAACATACATTTTATTTTATTTTCATTGTAAATATGATATTAAATGGCAAAATAATTTGGTTCCACTTTTCAATTGTGTCTCTAATGTTGATTATTAGCTTTAATGTTGTAGCCTGAAATTTGGCAATATGACAAAAAATTTCTGGCGAGCCAATACGTTTGCTAGGCACTTTACCTGTTATACGAACCTTTGGTGTTGACCAAGTGTTTTGGAAAACCTGGAAAAGGAACAACCCATTTGATGGAAAAGGCCAGAAAGTAGGGAAAAATCAAAATGTCCTGGAAAATCTGTAATTTTACTCACAATGCATTTTTCTCCACCTTTCTTTACTGGAAACATTAATAAATTAACTCCAATATTTTTTTTTCTCAATGCAGGGATGGGTTCATGCAACAGCATTCTTTTGATTTATACTCCAATGTTACTTATGAATGTTTCTAAAAAGTGATGAATGCCTCGTTACTTATGGCTAGGCTAGGTTTGTCAAGAATGAAATGGCAACCACTGTATAGTCTGGTTAAGTAAATGGCTAAATGTTTTCTGCCAATCGTCTCACAGGTTGGTGGTGATGGGCCTGGAATCTATTGAGTACATTTAATTCAATCCTGCTCGGCAGCAATATGAAAAGCACAATATGAATTCTAACCACTTAAAAGTCAACATGAAAAAGAACAAAAAATGCTTTCTTTAAACTTGTATTGACCTGTCGTGCTATGATATTGTCACATGGCGTTTTTAGGCTTGGCACAATTCATCTTGTGTTCCATTTTTCTTGGAACATTCTCAGCATGAAAACCAAGCGGCTGAGCAAAACAAACAGCTCTGGACTGGCATTCACAGTGAATGAACAAGCTGTGAGTGTGCAGTTCTTTTTGGCATTATAAAGGGTGGAGAAGAGGAAAACTCACTAGATTTGCCCATGTCTGACTTTTTACACAGCCACTGGTTATTTGTTTCCAGAATATCATCCCCATATATTCAAGAATTTCACAGCGTATATGTTGCGTGTATGGTTGCTTAGAAAAGCTTATGGCCTTGAGAATTCGATTATATCTTTCATACGTTGCAACATGCCGTTTTATTACTCATGGGTTTTCTATTCCAGACTGTTTTTTTGGCCATATAGCTGTGTGCATTGACTGTATTTTGTTTACCACACTGTTTTTGTCCTATAAGATATGCATGGCATTTTCTCTTGGTCTCGGATTTTGTCTAGCTGACAAGTTTCATTCTTGTGCTTCTATTGTTGACACACTCAAGAAAACAAATCTCCAATTCTTGGTTCAAAATCAGATCTGTCTTTCCGATATGCTGTAGTAGGAGCTGTAAAATCATTTGTGATGGTATACTACAGGGTTAATTGATTATGAATTAAGCTGAGCCACATTTCAAAATCTAGAATTTATTTCAGACCAGTACCTAGTGAACAGCTATCAGTTACAATTTTATATTCAATTGAAAAATTTGCAATTTTGATGTGTTTCCCTTTCTCATTTAGAAATCTGAAAAGCTGATATTGGATAGAAACCCTCACTCGAATGTTCTTCACTCTAAGTATTTTCTCGAGATACTCTAATTTGCCAAAATGCAAAATTAAGTACAAAAATAAGTTTTTCATTGGAGTATAAGATGCACGTAAAAAGCTGGAGATGCGTTCATTCTCACCTCTCCAACCGTCCTCCAACTTGACAACCCATCCTTCGTGATCATAGTAAAGCTAATGCTGTTGGACACATTCTTTATCTTGCCCCCGATAACATGTTAAAGGATATCTGTTGGTCGAGCAATATTTGCAAGGTATTCTTGCACAGTATAAATGTGTTATGACTACATACAATTAAAAACTATCTTGGATCCCACACAAGAAAAAATATTGTTAGTAGAAGATGCTGGACAACAAACCAGAATACAAAGCAGAAACACCCAAAAGAGCTTGCCAAACAAGCAAGAAAGAACGCTTATTCGAAGGATACGTTACATATAAATGAACACAGAAGAATACAACTGAGAACAATATGGATATGAAAATACTGACATACAAAAGAACAGACGACAAAATGATGTAGGAAAAGGTTTTAAAGCGATCGAATATTCACTTGAAAGAAATGGAGGCAAGCAAGGACGAATTATCCAACAGGGTCCTTTGGGAACAGCTCGCCTTCAAAGGCGTCTTGATTACTGATAAGGTTCAGCAGCAAAACTTGACAATCCAAGCCCTGATGGGAAAATAACAAACACCAAGGGCACTAAAATGACCAAACATTGTAGCCAAGGAGTACCTAACAATTTTTCCAAAGTGGGAAAAAACGATATAAAACTGCTTTCTTAGTAAACATTAAACAAATGAAAAAAGTTCGATTATGTGTCGCTATTTGTTTTGCATAATGCTTAATGTGCATATAGCAAAGGCAATATTTATTTTTGGTCATATCTATCTATCTATCTATCTATCTATCTATCTATCTATCTATCTATCTATCTATCTATCTATCTATCTATCTATCTACCTTGGTCATATCCCTCAAGAGTGGTGACCGACAGCAAGACAACACCTATAATAACAAAGAAAATAAAAGGGAAAAAAATAGCAAAAAAAACACACACAAACATTTTTGGACCATGGCCAACCCAACTGCCCAAACACCCAAACAAGTAAGGCAACTCGGCACCTAAGTTGGTCATGCTTTCGTCCCTCCAGATGAAACGGGACACCAGAAAGCGGCCATGTCACTCGGGTAAGGGTGACACAGCACACTCTTTTGTTCAACAGCAGGGCCCGACAGCTTTCACTGGTTTACCCCTGCCGCATCATACGGGTGCCCAGCCCATCCTTAAGAATGCGTCCACAATCCCACTATCCTTTCACAACACCTCTCCACTCTTTTCTATCACCAACAAGAGCTCTAGCTTCCATTATATTTAGACCTCTTTCCTGCAGTGCACTCATAACACCATCCATCCATGTCAATCGCGGCCTTCCTCTTGGTCTCCTTCCATTGACTTCTGCTCTGTAGATCCTCTTCAACATTCGCTCCTCATCCATCTTCTCCATGTGTCCAAACCAACCGAGTACTCTCTTATCAACACGCTTGCTCAGTTCCACGACTACTCCAGTTCTGTCTCTCACGATTTCATTTCTCAATCTATCCAATCTTGGTCATATCTAAATGAAAGATTTTAAAGATTTTTGCATTCAATGCAACACCATAATACCGTGAATCCTAGACTACAAGCCGCTACTTTTTTGTTACATTTTATACACTGCAGCTCTAACTACGATGCGGCTTGTTCTTCTTTTTTGTAGCCCCAAAAAAATGATTTTGCCCAGGAACAGTAGACCAATAAAATGAATGAGTAGTTCAAAGAGTTCAGATTAAATTGTATGATTAATTACACTTTCAGTTCTTGGTTAGTTAGTCACTAGTACTGATCCTCATCAATGAGGAGAATACTAGAAAAGCTTATGATGCAGCGTTTTAATTAAAAGCAATCACTCAGGCAGTTTGAGAGGAAATCGAGCCCATAAACTTGCTGTAAATCAATCAATTGAGTGAAGGTGGAGAAGCCAGCGGGAAAAGGTATATATTCTATAATACATAATGGAAGCCAAACAGGGGCTTTTACAGTGCTTTGTTCAATATTACGTTCTCATGAAATTTCGACCTTTGCACCCTCAAACAATTCTTCAATTTATACATCCGAATTGAAAATCAGTGGGAGTTCCCTAACAACGCTTCTGTTCTCTTTCCATATCATCGGGGCCATTGTCAGGTCGTTGGAGTTTCCTTTAATCCTTAGAAAACAATGACAAGAGAACGCAATTTGGTCTGACAACATCACAAAAACCACGTCCGTGTTGCAAACTATTCTCCACAGTATAGTTGCCCTGGCACTTGTGTTTATAAACATAAGGCTCACATTTTACGCAAATTTTATTTGTGTTTTAGTCGGAGTAGTAGTAAATATGTGTTTGTTTTGGTTATCGCTCCAGTAGTCCCCATCTTTAACGATCCAAAAACATGTGAATTTGAAAATCCCATAATGGAAAATTTGAGGCGACCTCCGAAACAGAAACAATTGCAGTGAACAGCAATTACATCCGGCTAATTTCTGCTTGGAGAAATTGTGACTGTTTTGTCGTAGTTGCTTGCTTCAACCTCCAAAAGCTGCATGGGGTTAATTTACCTCCTGCCATTACAACGTGCCTTCCTTGTTTGCCTTTGCTTCCTTTAGGGTAGGTAATTGTGGCATCGCGTTTGTGTTTTTTACCACATGTGTTGCGGTTGGTATGATTTTGTCCAGCTAACTCACTTTTAGCGGTAAATCCGCTGAGGAATTTCCTATTTCGTTTGCTTTTGGTTTGTGCTCATTGGGTTCCCACCGTGTGCTGTTTGGCTGACTAGCCTGGCATCAGCGCCGTTTTTGCCGTGTCCCTTGGTTTATTCCCGGGCTGCTTTGCATTTATTGCAAAGACGTTGCCTCTTTTTGTTGTTGGTTCCTGGTTAGCCTGGCAAGCTCACTGCATATTTTCTGTTCGGTCTCGCCTTTTTCCACCGGGGCTGCGGCTGCCTTTAGTTTATCGGTCGGAGTTGGTCCATGTAGTTTATTTTTTTTTTTTTGTTATCCCCTTTATGGCTGCTTGCCCTTTGTTGTACCATTACTGCATCCACCTGCGATACAACGCCTAGGCATTCTCCACAAAAACTACAAAACCTGTCTGGAAACACTTGTAACCTCTTTGAATGAGTAACATGTAAAACAATATGGCAAGTGGCTTGCTAGGGTGCCGGTTTTCCTCCGATGACGTAGCACCTCATGATGAGAGAGACAAGACATGCTGTCTTCAAAATGTATTTTCTTAGAAAATAATTGAAATATACCGCTTAAATATTTATTTGATGCAAAAATATTTAATATTTCTTCACATTTTGCATGTTTAAAAATCTAGGCTTCCCTCTGAACCCATATCTTAAAGCCTAGTGCGGCTTTTACCGAGACAAAATTGATTTTTGTCGTTAAATTTGTGCATGTGCCGCTCTGTAGTCCAAAATTTACGGGTATTTCCCAAATTCTGCAAAACCAGCCGGTGGTCAGCATATTTTATTTACGTAATTCAAATGAGGTGATCTTGACCACAGTTTATCCAGAGGTTGGATTTGGGCTGCTGTGGACCAAAAGTCCCCGATTGATTAGTCCATGTTTACTAAATTCTGACACGGGGATAGGTTCTCATGTCAAGAGAGGATACTGGTAGATTCTACCAGGACTGATCTCCTCCTCAATGTATTTACATAATTTGCTGAACACTCATTTTACATGCCCCGCCTGTGGTTTCTATTTCGTTCAATCTCAAATGAATCATCTAGAAACATATTTTTAATGAAATGATCGTGTTTACAGATTGATAGTCCAGATGCTTTAGGTACTGCCACCAGACCCTTCAATGAAATGCAACAGACAAAAACAAAACGTCCGCATCTGCCTGCTTGTTCAGCTTGAACATTTGAAGACTTATCGGGCAATTAACCCACAAGGTGACCTCCGCGGGGCTATGTCAGCTCTGTTTATATTGACGGAGGGCCGTGCCACAGCATGTTTACATTGTGTTAATGTTGTGGCTGTGGCTCTTTTAATTGAAAACTAAATTAAAAGGAAATGTAAGGATGATAAGAAAATGGGTGTATGGGGGTAGTAATGACACTTTCTTTTGAGTATCTAAGTGCTTGATGTGAGCAAATGGTAACATGCCCACTGGGGATGTGTCTGCTGCTGCAAGTAAATGGGTTCACACTCAAAAAGAAAATGCTTTTTCTCACTGTGCAACCGAAGCTCCGAGATTTAAATCGAAACCTGGTGAAGCAACTCAAAACCGAGCATTGTTACAAAGAATTGAAATCAATTCATAACAAACTCATCATTTTATTGTGTTGTTAGGTCTGTCATTTTGAGTGCTAAATCAAATACTTGGCAACAAAAACAAATGATCCACTTTCAGATGTTCCTCATAAAATCTGATTTTATTTTTATTATTGATGAGCTCCCCTTCTTAAAATCTAGTCTTTGATTTTGCTTTAACTTTATTCCCTCTTTTCACATCATTCTCACATTAATTATTTGTTTTTCTTTCATCTAAATACACACACCCTTTAAAATATGTATAGTGTTTGTGTGCTTGCCTGTGGATGCAAGTGCGTTTATGAATGTTTTTATGTCAGTGTGGGGATGTGTTTTTTTAAAAATACATTCAGAAAATATTTGCAAGGCTAAAAACGAGGTAAATGTGGCTAATTGAGGAAAGTTGTGCGGTTTTTACAATCAATAAGATATATTAGACCCTGATCCTGACAAGCACTCTAGAGAAAGGATGCATTTGAATTGCAAAATACATGCTGTATGTCATGAAAATGCGCTGCATGTCGCTTTGTTATGTGTTTTATTTGTTGGGTGAAAAAAAGGCTTTGACAGGGACCTTTTTGTGATCATGAATGAGTTGAGCTCTGCCATCAACCTTGCAAACCTTTTTTCCAAATTGAGATATTGTATTATACTTGAAAAATGAGACAACATTATTATGTTATGCCATTTGAGTATGGCAACAATAAAATCTTAAGTGGTGTGAGTGTAACCAATTCTGTGAATTTTTCAGAAATGAGTACGTCTCTGAAAATAATACACCTAATGAGCTCTCTTGGTCCAGAAAATCAATGCAAAGCGGCAAAAAACAACAAACACGAACTACTAGGCCCACTCATGTTTTGGAATGATGTAAACTATAAACTATAAAACTATAAAAATAAATTTATTACATTAAAATGGTGGTAAAGCGCTCGTCTTGGGATCAAGGGATCCCAGTTCGAATCCCGGCTTGTCCGTGTTACATGCCGAAGTGTCCTTGGGTAAGACACTGAACCCCTAAGACCCCCAATAAGCAGGTTAGCGCCTTACATGGCTGCACGGCCGCTATTGGGAAATGTGAAGCACATTGTAAAGCGCTTTGGGAAGTCATTGACTTGAAAAGCGCTATAGAAATGCAGATCATTTCATTTCATTTCATTTCATTAATCCAATATATGATCCTCTGTAAGAACAATGATAAACATCTGTCTTGTGTTAGATGTTGATGTTAAAACTTAAAACACAAGTGTTCTTTTGATTTTGTTCTTTGGGGTCTAGCCTTTGTATTTGTTTTTCCTTGGTTTTCTGGGAGATAACATTTCAATCTTGATTGTTTATGTGTTGCATGTATATTATAATTTAATTATTCATGCATGCAGTTTGAAAATTATACTTGTGTACTCTGGCTATTATCACCCAAATTTTACTGGGTTGGGCTCTGAAACAACACTTCTAAGCTTATTAACCTCTGCGTTTATTCACCAAATATCAATATTTGATTAAGGATTCCTTGTTTTTTTCTCTTTACTGTTAACATTTACTTTTGCTGTTACTGCCACCATTTTAATGTAATAAATGTATTTTTATAGTTAAATTCATTGTACATTGTTTGAATTTAAATATATATACATATATATATAATATATAAATAGTTGTATATTGTACATGCACAGGTGCACTGAAATTCAATGATTATGCATATCAGCCCCTGTCCCACAATCGCACACAAACATGCAAACACACTTTCCAAAAAATGAAGAAAATGGCAGTACAATGGAGTGCAATGCTGTCTCTGTTCTTCCCTGCAGAGAGTTTGGTTGGAGAGATCCAGAGCTTCCGGAGGTGATTCAAATGTTGCAACATCAGTTCCCATCGGTCCAGTCCAATGCTGCTGCCTACCTTCAACACCTCTGCTTTGGAGACAACAAGATCAAGTGTGAGGTAATGACTCAGAGGGGAAAAAATATTGCGATTTGTAAGAGTTACAAGATTGCAGTTGACTTCTTCAAACATAGTAGTACCTCTTCATACGAGCGTAATTTATTCCAGGATAATGATCATACCTCAAATTTCTCGTCTAATGAGCTAATTTTCCAGATATGAAATAAAAAACTAGGGCAGCACGGCGGCGCAGTGGTTAGCGCGTGTGCGGCACAGTTCTGAGGTCGTGGGAACCTCCTGCGTGGGTTCAAATCCAGCTCCCGGCCTTACTGTGCGGAGTTTGTATGTTCTCCCCGTGCTTGCGTGGGTTTCCTCCGGGCACTCCGGTTTCCTCCCACATTCCAAAAACATGCATTCCAGGTTAATTGGCCGGTCCAAATTGTCCTTAGGTGTGACTGAGCGAGTGAGTTGTCTGTCCCCGTGTGCCCTTCGATTGGCTGGCAACCAGTTCAGGGTGTCCCCTGCCCACTGCCCGTTGATTGCTGGGATGGGCTCCAGCACCCCCGCGACCCTACTGAGGATAAGCGGTGCAGCTGATGAAAAATAAAAACTAATAATCCCGTCTTGGACCTCTGAAGACCATCCAAGTTAACCCTAGATATCTATAAAACACACCTCCCTGATCACTAAAACACATTCAAATAGTATTTAAACAAAAAACAGTAATAAGATAAGTAAGATGATATTAATGAAACAAAATGCGAGTTTTTTAAGAGATCTTACAATCGCGCATCGGTTGCTAATGAAAGAGAACAGCAGGAGTGGGGAGGGTTTGAGGGAAAAGTGATGTACGGGGTATTGTTGTTGATAAGAAAGCACCTAATGTACACTTAAAATTAAAGTTACCTTAATTTTTTTAAAAACATTCACACAAACATTTCATTACAGCATACTGTTTTTACTGTGTTTCTTTTATTGTAATGAAGTGAGGTGCAGCGTGAAATTTTCTGCAGCTTTGTTATCTGCATTCACTGCTTCCCCTTGCCGCACCAGAATGTATATCAGTCATCTGATGAATTTCTCAAACTTGCAATGGCTGGACTCGAAATACATAATGGTTGTACACAAAGATGATTCCCTCTATGTTGATGCTGCGTCAAGTTTTCGGTGTTTGTAGACAGACAGTGACTTCTGCTCTCCGTGTTGCTATCTTCTGCTTGCTCCTTGTTGTGTATCCACAATAACAAGTCTCTCCATTTGGTCATCAATTGTGGTTTGCAATTTTGAAAGAAATGTCACGCCCCTTGTCAGTTTTGATGACAATCTTCTGTTTCAATAGTGTACGAAAAGGAGATGTTGACCGATGGCACCCTTTACCTAGGTCACTCTCAGAACACTATCATGTCCTGCTTCATTTAAATTGACATCATTCCCCTTTATTTATTTTTCTCAAAAAACACTTTACCACTTCCCATTCCAGAACTTCCAGATAATAACCAAACTTGCTGCGTAATATAAACATGTGGGTGGGATCAGGCGTCTGATAGGAGGAAGCACATGCCCCAACTGGGGATGAGCGGTCTCTAGTGGTAGCCTTTGGGACTGCATTTACCCCTGTGCGTAGATCAAGATTTTTTGTTCCCAAAAGAATCCCAAATATTGAAATTCCCGTGTCTAGAAGTAACACTCTACCAAGACATGGCAAGGTGTTTTCTTTTTTAAAACTGTATTTCGGAACGCTTGATCCATACCTGCACACCAGCTGCTGCACGAGAGGGGGGTTGTCTCAATTCATGCAAGATTAAGGAGTTCACCAAGACTCCATTTTATGCATAACATTCATTGTGTGCGTCCCCATAATCTAATATCATCAAGTTTAACACACACGCATGCACAGTATAGCGTGCCCTTTACAAAAGCTGATTTGTCAGCAATTCGGCTTTTCCGACACAGGGAAAAAAAGATTTCCCTGATAACTTGAGATTTCGACTGTAATCCTCTAATCTTGTCCAAAAATAAACTGGACCTGAATCTTAACAGAACCAAAATGCCACCATTCCCATAAAAATGTCACATGACATCACCTCACTTTAAACATTGGCATGAAAACTAAACAGTAAATGTAAAGCAAATGATGCATGTTTGATTTGCAATAATCCTACAGCCAGAGTAATCCGTCTCATATATATCTTTATCCACCTGCAGTCCACAGCAGGAAATTACAGATTACAATCTTTCATCAACAATCTTCACTTGAACACAAACCGGTGTGACTTTAATTTGATGAAATTACACATCCAGAAATCCGTGGTGAATATGTATCACCACACACTGGAGCTGAGGTGAAATCAACTAAGAAATTAAATTTAAAAATATTACATGTACGCACTTAAAAAATTCACATAAATATTTTTTTTAAAAATTAACAAAAATGAGAAAAATAATAATCTCCCAAATAAAGTTTTTTTTGTTCTATTGGTTGATACAGCACACTAAGTTTCGTATGGTAGTTCATTTTGTATTTTTCTGCATTTAGAAATATGTATGTAGATATTTTTTCTTAAAGTCACAGATCAGAA